>NC_090440.1:1434094140-1434694140 GCF_031143425.1 Pleurodeles waltl
TGACTTGCGGGGCTCGGACCAGGTTCTGTTACCCAGAATCCTTTGCAAACCTCAAAATTTGTCTAAAAAACACATGTTCCTCACATTTCTGTGGCAGAAAGTTCTGGAATCTGAGAGGAGACACAAATTTCCTTCCACCCAGCGTTCCCCCACGTCTCCCGATAAAAATGATACCTCACTTGTGTGGGTAGGCCTAGCGCCCGCGACAGGATATGCCCCAAAACACAACGTGGACATATCACAGAAAACAGAGCTGTTTTTAGCAAAGTGACTACCTGTAGATTTTGGCCTCTAGCTCAGCCGCCACCTAGGGAAACCTACAAAACCTGTGCATTTCTGAAAACTAGAGACCTAGGGGAATCCAAGGAGGGGTGACTTGTGTGGCTCGGACCAGGTTCTGTTACCCAGAATCCTTTGCAAACCTCAAAGTTTGGCTAAAAAACACATGTTCCTCACATTTCTGTGGCAGAAAGTTGTGGAATCTGAGAGGAGCCACAAATTTCCTTCCACCCAGCGTTCCCCCACGTCTCCCGATAAAAATGATACCTCACTTGTGTGGGTAGGCCTAGCGCCCGCGACAGGATATGCCCCAAAACACAACGTGGACATATCACAGAAAACAGAGCTGTTTTTAGCAAAGTGACTACCTGTAGATTTTGGCCTCTAGCTCAGCCGCCACCTAGGGAAACCTACCAAACCTGTGCATTTCTGAAAACTAGAGACCTAGGGGAATCCAAGGAGGGGTGACTTGTGTGGCTCGGACCAGGTTCTGTTACCCAGAATCCTTTCCAAACCTCAAAATTTGGCTAAAAAAACACATGTTCCTCACATTTCTGTGGCAGAAAGTTCTGGAATCTGAGAGGAGCCACAAATTTCCTTCCACCCAGCGTTCCCCCACGTCTGCCGATAAAAATGATACCTCACTTGTGTGGGTAGGCCTAGCGCCCGCGACAGGATATGCCCCAAAACACAACGTGGACATATCACAGAAAACAGAGCTGTTTTTAGCAAAGTGACTACCTGTAGATTTTGGCCTCTAGCTCAGCCGCCACCTAGGGAAACCTACCAAACCTGTGCATTTCTGAAAACTAGAGACCTAGGGAAATCCAAGGAGGGGTGACTTGTGTGGCTCGGACCAGGTTCTGTTACCCAGAATCCTTTGCAAACCTCAAAATTTGTCTAAAAAACACATGTTCCTCACATTTCTGTGGCAGAAAGTTCTGGAATCTGAGAGGAGACACAAATTTCCTTCCACCCAGCGTTCCCCCACGTCTCCCGATAAAAATGATACCTCACTTGTGTGGGTAGGCCTAGCGCCCGCGACAGGATATGCCCCAAAACACAACGTGGACATATCACAGAAAACAGAGCTGTTTTTAGCAAAGTGACTACCTGTAGATTTTGGCCTCTAGCTCAGCCGCCACCTAGGGAAACCTACAAAACCTGTGCATTTCTGAAAACTAGAGACCTAGGGGAATCCAAGGAGGGGTGACTTGTGTGGCTCGGACCAGGTTCTGTTACCCAGAATCCTTTGCAAACCTCAAAGTTTGGCTAAAAAACACATGTTCCTCACATTTCTGTGGCAGAAAGTTGTGGAATCTGAGAGGAGCCACAAATTTCCTTCCACCCAGCGTTCCCCCACGTCTCCCGATAAAAATGATACCTCACTTGTGTGGGTAGGCCTAGCGCCCGCGACAGGATATGCCCCAAAACACAACGTGGACATATCACAGAAAACAGAGCTGTTTTTAGCAAAGTGACTACCTGTAGATTTTGGCCTCTAGCTCAGCCGCCACCTAGGGAAACCTACCAAACCTGTGCATTTCTGAAAACTAGAGACCTAGGGGAATCCAAGGAGGGGTGACTTGTGTGGCTCGGACCAGGTTCTGTTACCCAGAATCCTTTCCAAACCTCAAAATTTGGCTAAAAAAACACATGTTCCTCACATTTCTGTGGCAGAAAGTTCTGGAATCTGAGAGGAGCCACAAATTTCCTTCCACCCAGCGTTCCCCCACGTCTGCCGATAAAAATGATACCTGACTTGTGTGGGTAGGCCTAGCGCCCGCGACAGGATATGCCCCAAAACACAACGTGGACATATCACAGAAAACAGAGCTGTTTTTAGCAAAGTGACTACCTGTAGATTTTGGCCTCTAGCTCAGCCGCCACCTAGGGAAACCTACCAAACCTGTGCATTTCTGAAAACTAGAGACCTAGGGAAATCCAAGGAGGGGTGACTTGTGTGGCTCGGACCAGGTTCTGTTACCCAGAATCCTTTGCAAACCTCAAAATTTGGCTAAAAAAACACATGTTCCTCACATTTCTGTGGCAGAAAGTTCTGGAATCTGAGAGGAGCCACAAATTTCCTTCCACCCAGCGTTCCTCCACGTCTCCCGATAAAAATGATACCTCACCTGTGTGGGTAGGCCTAGCGCCCGCGACAGGATATGCCCCAAAACACAACGTGGACACATCACAGAAAACAGAGCTGTTTTTAGCAAAGTGACTACCTGTAGATTTTGGCCTCTATCTCAGCCGCCACCTAGGGAAACCTACCAAACCTATGCATTTCTGAAAACTAGAGACCTAGGGGAATCCAAGGAGGGGTGACTTGTGTGGCTCGGACCAGGTTCTGTTACCCAGAATCCTTTGCAAACCTCAAAATTTGGCTAATAAAACACATGTTCCTCACATTTCTGTGGCAGAAAGTTGTGGAATCTGAGAGGAGCCACAAATTTCCTTCCACCCAGCGTTCCCCCACGTCTCCCGATAAAAATGATACCTCACTTGTGTGGGTAGGCCTAGCGCCCGCGACAGGATATGCCCCAAAACACAACGTGGACATATCACAGAAAACAGAGCTGTTTTTAGCAAAGTGACTACCTGTAGATTTTGGCCTCTAGCTCAGCCGCCACCTAGGGAAACCTACCAAACCTGTGCATTTCTGAAAACTAGAGACCTAGGGGAATCCAAGGAGGGGTGACTTGTGTGGCTCGGACCAGGTTCTGTTACCCAGAATCCTTTGCAAACCTCAAAATTTGGCTAAAAAAACACATGTTCCTCACATTTCTGTGGCAGAAAGTTCTGGAATCTGAGAGGAGCCACAAATTTCCTTCCACCCAGCGTTCCCCCACGTCTCCCGATAAAAATGATACCTCACTTGTGTGGGTAGGCCTAGCGCCCGCGACAGGATATGCCCCAAAACACAATGTGGACATATCACAGAAAACAGAGCTGTTTTTAGCAAAGTGACTACCTGTAGATTTTGGCCTCTAGCTCAGCCGCCACCTAGGGAAACCTACCAAACCTGTGCATTTCTGAAAACTAGAGACCTAGGGGAATCCAAGGAGGGGTGACTTGTGTGGCTCGGACCAGGTTCTGTTACCCAGAATCCTTTGCAAACCTCAAAATTTGGCTAAAAAACACATGTTCCTCACATTTCTGTGGCAGAAAGTTCTGGAATCTGAGAGGAGACACAAATTTCCTTCCACCCAGCGTTCCCCCACGTCTGCCGATAAAAATGATACCTCACTTGTGTGGGTAGGCCTAGCGCCCGCGACAGGATATGCCCCAAAACACAACGTGGACATATCACAGAAAACAGAGCTGTTTTTAGCAAAGTGACTACCTGTAGATTTTGGCCTCTAGCTCAGCCGCCACCTAGGGAAACCTACCAAACCTGTGCATTTCTGAAAACTAGAGACCTAGGGAAATCCAAGGAGGGGTGACTTGTGTGGCTCGGACCAGGTTCTGTTACCCAGAATCCTTTGCAAACCTCAAAATTTGGCTAAAAAAACACATGTTCCTCACATTTCTGTGGCAGAAAGTTCTGGAATCTGAGAGGAGCCACAAATTTCCTTCCACCCAGCGTTCCCCCACGTCTCCCGATAAAAATGATACCTCACTTGTGTGGGTAGGCCTAGCGCCCGCGACAGGATATGCCCCAAAACACAACGTGGACACATCACAGAAAACAGAGCTGTTTTTAGCAAAGTGACTACCTGTAGATTTTGGCCTCTAGCTCAGCCGCCACCTAGGGAAACCTACCAAACCTGTGCATTTCTGAAAACTAGAGACCTAGGGGAATCCAAGGAGGGGTGACTTGTGTGGCTCGGACCAGGTTCTGTTACCCAGAATCCTTTCCAAACCTCAAAATTTGGCTAAAAAAACACATGTTCCTCACATTTCTGTGGCAGAAAGTTCTGGAATCTGAGATGAGCCACAAATTTCCTTCCACCCAGCGTTCCCCCACGTCTCCCGATAAAAATGATACCTCACTTGTGTGGGTAGGCCTAGCGCCCGCGACAGGATATGCCCCAAAACACAACGTGGACACATCACAGAAAACAGAGCTGTTTTTAGCAAAGTGACTACCTGTAGATTTTGGCCTCTAGCTCAGCCGCCACCTAGGGAAACCTACCAAACCTATGCATTTCTGAAAACTAGAGACCTAGGGGAATCCAAGGAGGGGTGACTTGTGTGGCTCGGACCAGGTTCTGTTACCCAGAATCCTTTGCAAACCTCAAAATTTGGCTAAAAAAACACATGTTCCTCACATTTCTGTGGCAGAAAGTTCTGGAATCTGAGAGGAGCCACAAATTTCCTTCCACCCAGCGTTCCCCCACGTCTCCCGATAAAAATGATACCTCACTTGTGTGGGTAGGCCTAGCGCCCGCGACAGGATATGCCCCAAAACACAACGTGGACATATCACAGAAAACAGAGCTGTTTTTAGCAAAGTGACTACCTGTAGATTTTGGCCTCTAGCTCAGCCGCCACCTAGGGAAACCTACCAAACCTATGCATTTCTGAAAACTAGAGACCTTGGGGAATCCAAGGAGGGGTGACTTGCGGGGCTCGGACCAGGTTCTGTTACCTAGAATCCTTTGCAAACCTCAAAATTTGGCTAAAAAACACATGTTCCTCACATTTCTGTGGCAGAAAGTTCTGGAATCTGAGAGGAGACACAAATTTTCTTCCACCCAGCGTTCCCCCACGTCTCCCGATAAAAATGATACCTCACTTGTGTGGGTAGGCCTAGCGCCCGCGACAGGATATGCCCCAAAACACAACGTGGACATATCACAGAAAACAGAGCTGTTTTTAGCAAAGTGACTACCTGTAGATTTTGGCCTCTAGCTCAGCCGCCACCTAGGGAAACCTACCAAACCTATGCATTTCTGAAAACTAGAGACCTAGGGGAATCCAAGGAGGGGTGACTTGTGTGGCTCGGACCAGGTTCTGTTACCCAGAATCCTTTGCAAACCTCAAAATTTGGCTAAAAAAACACATGTTCCTCTCATTTCTGTGGCAGAAAGTTCTGGAATCTGAGAGGAGCCACAAATTTCCTTCCACCCAGCGTTCCCCCACGTCTCCCGATAAAAATGATACCTCACTTGTGTGTGTAGGCCTAGTGCCCGCGACAGGATATGCCCCAAAACACAACGTGGACACATCACAGAAAACAGAGCTGGTTTTAGCAAAGTGACTACCTGTAGATTTTGGCCTCTAGCTCAGCCGCCACCTAGGGAAACCTACCAAACCTATGCATTTCTGAAAACTAGAGACCTAGGGGAATCCAAGGAGGGGTGACTTGTGTGGCTCGGACCAGGTTCTGTTACCCAGAATCCTTTGCAAACCTCAAAGTTTGGCTAAAAAACACATGTTCCTCACATTTCTGTGGCAGAAAGTTGTGGAATCTGAGAGGAGCCACAAATTTCCTTCCACCCAGCGTTCCCCCACGTCTCCCGATAAAAATGATACCTCACTTGTGTGGGTAGGCCTAGCGCCCGCGACAGGATATGCCCCAAAACACAACGTGGACATATCACAGAAAACAGAGCTGTTTTTAGCAAAGTGACTACCTGTAGATTTTGGCCTCTAGCTCAGCCGCCACCTAGGGAAACCTACCAAACCTGTGCATTTCTGAAAACTAGAGACCTAGGGGAATCCAAGGAGGGGTGACTTGTGTGGCTCGGACCAGGTTCTGTTACCCAGAATCCTTTGCAAACCTCAAAATTTGGCTAAAAAAACACATGTTCCTCACATTTCTGTGGCAGAAAGTTCTGGAATCTGAGAGGAGCCACAAATTTCCTTCCACCCAGCGTTCCTCCACGTCTCCCGATAAAAATGATACCTCACCTGTGTGGGTAGGCCTAGCGCCCGCGACAGGATATGCCCCAAAACACAACGTGGACACATCACAGAAAACAGAGCTGTTTTTAGCAAAGTGACTACCTGTAGATTTTGGCCTCTAGCTCAGCCGCCACCTAGGGAAACCTACCAAACCTATGCATTTCTGAAAACTAGAGACCTAGGGGAATCCAAGGAGGGGTGACTTGTGTGGCTCGGACCAGGTTCTGTTACCCAGAATCCTTTGCAAACCTCAAAATTTGGCTAATAAAACACATGTTCCTCACATTTCTGTGGCAGAAAGTTCTGGAATCTGAGAGGAGCCACAAATTTCCTTCCACCCAGCGTTCCCCCACGTCTCCCGATAAAAATGATACCTCACTTGTGTGGGTAGGCCTAGCGCCCGCGACAGGATATGCCCCAAAAGACAACGTGGACATATCACAGAAAACAGAGCTGTTTTTAGCAAAGAGACTACCTGTAGATTTTGGCCTCTAGCTCAGCCGCCACCTAGGGAAACCTACCAAACCTATGCATTTCTGAAAACTAGAGACCTAGGGGAATCCAAGGAGGGGTGACTTGCGGGGCTCGGACCAGGTTCTGTTACCCAGAATCCTTTGCAAACCTCAAAATTTGGCTAAAAAACACATGTTCCTCACATTTCTGTGGCAGAAAGTTGTGGAATATGAGAGGAGCCACAAATTTCCTTCCACCCAGCGTTCCCCCACATCTCCCGATAAAAATGATACCTCACTTGTGTGGGTAGGCCTAGCGCCCGCGACAGGATATGCCCCAAAACACAACGTGGACATATCACAGAAAACAGAGCTGTTTTTAGCAAAGTGACTACCTGTAGATTTTGGCCTCTAGCTCAGCCGCCACCTAGGGAAACCTACCAAACCTGTGCATTTCTGAAAACTAGAGACCTAGGGGAATCCAAGGAGGGGTGACTTGTGTGGCTCGGACCAGGTTCTGTTACCCAGAATCCTTTCCAAACCTCAAAATTTGGCTAAAAAAACACATGTTCCTCACATTTCTGTGGCAGAAAGTTCTGGAATCTGAGAGGAGCCACAAATTTCCTTCCACCCAGCGTTCCCCCACGTCTCCCGATAAAAATGATACCTCACTTGTGTGGGTAGGCCTAGCGCCCGCGGCAGGATATGCCCCAAAACACAACGTGGACACATCACAGAAAACAGAGCTGTTTTTAGCAAAGTGACTACCTGTAGATTTTGGCCTCTAGCTCAGCCGCCACCTAGGGAAACCTACCAAACCTATGCATTTCTGAAAACTAGAGACCTAGGGGAATCCAAGGAGGGGTGACTTGTGTGGCTCGGACCAGGTTCTGTTACCCAGAATCCTTTGTAAACCTCAAAATTTGGCTAAAAAAACACATGTTCCTCACATTTCTGTGGCAGAAAGTTCTGGAATCTGAGAGGAGCCACAAATTTCCTTCCACCCAGCGTTCCCCCACGTCTCCCGATAAAAATGATACCTCACTTATGTGGGTAGGCCTAGCGCCCGCGACAGGATATGCCCCAAAACACAACGTGGACATATCACAGAAAACAGAGCTGTTTTTAGCAAAGTGACTACCTGTAGATTTTGGCCTCTAGCTCAGCCGCCACCTAGGGAAACCTACCAAACCTATGCATTTCTGAAAACTAGAGACCTAGGGGAATCCAAGGAGGGGTGACTTGCGGGGCTCGGACCAGGTTCTGTTACCCAGAATCCTTTGCAAACCTCAAAATTTGGCTAAAAAACACATGTTCCTCACATTTCTGTGGCAGAAAGTTCTGGAATCTGAGAGGAGACACAAATTTCCTTCCACCCAGCGTTCCCCCACGTCTCCCGATAAAAATGATACCTCACTTGTGTGGGTAGGCCTAGCGCCCGCAACAGGATATGCCCCAAAACACAACGTGGACATATCACAGAAAACAGAGCTGTTTTTAGCAAAGTGACTACCTGTAGATTTTGGCCTCTAGCTCAGCCGCCACCTAGGGAAACCTACCAAACCTATGCATTTCTGAAAACTAGAGACCTAGGGGAATCGAAGGAGGGGTGACTTGTGTGGCTCGGACCAGGTTCTGTTACCCAGAATCCTTTGCAAACCTCAAAATTTGGCTAAAAAAACACATGTTCCTCACATTTCTGTGGCAGAAAGTTCTGGAATCTGAGAGGAGCCACAAATTTCCTTCCACCCAGCGTTCCTCCACGTCTCCCGATAAAAATGATACCTCACCTGTGTGGGTAGGCCTAGCGCCCGCGACAGGATATGCCCCAAAACACAACGTGGACACATCACAGAAAACAGAGCTGTTTTTAGCAAAGTGACTACCTGTAGATTTTGGCCTCTAGCTCAGCCGCCACCTAGGGAAACCTACCAAACCTATGCATTTCTGAAAACTAGAGACCTAGGGGAATCCAAGGAGGGGTGACTTGTGTGGCTCGGACCAGGTTCTGTTACCCAGAATCCTTTGCAAACCTCAAAATTTGGCTAATAAAACACATGTTCCTCACATTTCTGTGGCAGAAAGTTCTGGAATCTGAGAGGAGCCACAAATTTCCTTCCACCCAGCGTTCCCCCACGTCTCCCGATAAAAATGATACCTCACTTGTGTGGGTAGGCCTAGCGCCCGCGACAGGATATGCCCCAAAAGACAACGTGGACATATCACAGAAAACAGAGCTGTTTTTAGCAAAGAGACTACCTGTAGATTTTGGCCTCTAGCTCAGCCGCCACCTAGGGAAACCTACCAAACCTATGCATTTCTGAAAACTAGAGACCTAGGGGAATCCAAGGAGGGGTGACTTGCGGGGCTCGGACCAGGTTCTGTTACCCAGAATCCTTTGCAAACCTCAAAATTTGGCTAAAAAACACATGTTCCTCACATTTCTGTGGCAGAAAGTTGTGGAATATGAGAGGAGCCACAAATTTCCTTCCACCCAGCGTTCCCCCACATCTCCCGATAAAAATGATACCTCACTTGTGTGGGTAGGCCTAGCGCCCGCGACAGGATATGCCCCAAAACACAACGTGGACATATCACAGAAAACAGAGCTGTTTTTAGCAAAGTGACTACCTGTAGATTTTGGCCTCTAGCTCAGCCGCCACCTAGGGAAACCTACCAAACCTGTGCATTTCTGAAAACTAGAGACCTAGGGGAATCCAAGGAGGGGTGACTTGTGTGGCTCGGACCAGGTTCTGTTACCCAGAATCCTTTGCAAACCTCAAAATTTGGCTAAAAAAACACATGTTCCTCACATTTCTGTGGCAGAAAGTTCTGGAATCTGAGAGGAGCCACAAATTTCCTTCCACCCAGCGTTCCCCCACGTCTCCCGATAAAAATGATACCTCACTTGTGTGGGTAGGCCTAGCGCCCGCGACAGGATATGCCCCAAAACACAATGTGGACATATCACAGAAAACAGAGCTGTTTTTAGCAAAGTGACTACCTGTAGATTTTGGCCTCTAGCTCAGCCGCCACCTAGGGAAACCTACCAAACCTGTGCATTTCTGAAAACTAGAGACCTAGGGGAATCCAAGGAGGGGTGACTTGTGTGGCTCGGACCAGGTTCTGTTACCCAGAATCCTTTGCAAACCTCAAAATTTGGCTAAAAAACACATGTTCCTCACATTTCTGTGGCAGAAAGTTCTGGAATCTGAGAGGAGACACAAATTTCCTTCCACCCAGCGTTCCCCCACGTCTGCCGATAAAAATGATACCTCACTTGTGTGGGTAGGCCTAGCGCCCGCGACAGGATATGCCCCAAAACACAACGTGGACATATCACAGAAAACAGAGCTGTTTTTAGCAAAGTGACTACCTGTAGATTTTGGCCTCTAGCTCAGCCGCCACCTAGGGAAACCTACCAAACCTGTGCATTTCTGAAAACTAGAGACCTAGGGAAATCCAAGGAGGGGTGACTTGTGTGGCTCGGACCAGGTTCTGTTACCCAGAATCCTTTGCAAACCTCAAAATTTGGCTAAAAAAACACATGTTCCTCACATTTCTGTGGCAGAAAGTTCTGGAATCTGAGAGGAGCCACAAATTTCCTTCCACCCAGCGTTCCCCCACGTCTCCCGATAAAAATGATACCTCACTTGTGTGGGTAGGCCTAGCGCCCGCGACAGGATATGCCCCAAAACACAACGTGGACACATCACAGAAAACAGAGCTGTTTTTAGCAAAGTGACTACCTGTAGATTTTGGCCTCTAGCTCAGCCGCCACCTAGGGAAACCTACCAAACCTGTGCATTTCTGAAAACTAGAGACCTAGGGGAATCCAAGGAGGGGTGACTTGTGTGGCTCGGACCAGGTTCTGTTACCCAGAATCCTTTCCAAACCTCAAAATTTGGCTAAAAAAACACATGTTCCTCACATTTCTGTGGCAGAAAGTTCTGGAATCTGAGATGAGCCACAAATTTCCTTCCACCCAGCGTTCCCCCACGTCTCCCGATAAAAATGATACCTCACTTGTGTGGGTAGGCCTAGCGCCCGCGACAGGATATGCCCCAAAACACAACGTGGACACATCACAGAAAACAGAGCTGTTTTTAGCAAAGTGACTACCTGTAGATTTTGGCCTCTAGCTCAGCCGCCACCTAGGGAAACCTACCAAACCTATGCATTTCTGAAAACTAGAGACCTAGGGGAATCCAAGGAGGGGTGACTTGTGTGGCTCGGACCAGGTTCTGTTACCCAGAATCCTTTGCAAACCTCAAAATTTGGCTAAAAAAACACATGTTCCTCACATTTCTGTGGCAGAAAGTTCTGGAATCTGAGAGGAGCCACAAATTTCCTTCCACCCAGCGTTCCCCCACGTCTCCCGATAAAAATGATACCTCACTTGTGTGGGTAGGCCTAGCGCCCGCGACAGGATATGCCCCAAAACACAACGTGGACATATCACAGAAAACAGAGCTGTTTTTAGCAAAGTGACTACCTGTAGATTTTGGCCTCTAGCTCAGCCGCCACCTAGGGAAACCTACCAAACCTATGCATTTCTGAAAACTAGAGACCTTGGGGAATCCAAGGAGGGGTGACTTGCGGGGCTCGGACCAGGTTCTGTTACCTAGAATCCTTTGCAAACCTCAAAATTTGGCTAAAAAACACATGTTCCTCACATTTCTGTGGCAGAAAGTTCTGGAATCTGAGAGGAGACACAAATTTTCTTCCACCCAGCGTTCCCCCACGTCTCCCGATAAAAATGATACCTCACTTGTGTGGGTAGGCCTAGCGCCCGCGACAGGATATGCCCCAAAACACAACGTGGACATATCACAGAAAACAGAGCTGTTTTTAGCAAAGTGACTACCTGTAGATTTTGGCCTCTAGCTCAGCCGCCACCTAGGGAAACCTACCAAACCTATGCATTTCTGAAAACTAGAGACCTAGTGGAATCCAAGGAGGGGTGACTTGTGTGGCTCGGACCAGGTTCTGTTACCCAGAATCCTTTGCAAACCTCAAAATTTGGCTAAAAAAACACATGTTCCTCTCATTTCTGTGGCAGAAAGTTCTGGAATCTGAGAGGAGCCACAAATTTCCTTCCACCCAGCGTTCCCCCACGTCTCCCGATAAAAATGATACCTCACTTGTGTGTGTAGGCCTAGTGCCCGCGACAGGATATGCCCCAAAACACAACGTGGACACATCACAGAAAACAGAGCTGGTTTTAGCAAAGTGACTACCTGTAGATTTTGGCCTCTAGCTCAGCCGCCACCTAGGGAAACCTACCAAACCTATGCATTTCTGAAAACTAGAGACCTAGGGGAATCCAAGGAGGGGTGACTTGTGTGGCTCGGACCAGGTTCTGTTACCCAGAATCCTTTGCAAACCTCAAAGTTTGGCTAAAAAACACATGTTCCTCACATTTCTGTGGCAGAAAGTTGTGGAATCTGAGAGGAGCCACAAATTTCCTTCCACCCAGCGTTCCCCCACGTCTCCCGATAAAAATGATACCTCACTTGTGTGGGTAGGCCTAGCGCCCGCGACAGGATATGCCCCAAAACACAACGTGGACATATCACAGAAAACAGAGCTGTTTTTAGCAAAGTGACTACCTGTAGATTTTGGCCTCTAGCTCAGCCGCCACCTAGGGAAACCTACCAAACCTGTGCATTTCTGAAAACTAGAGACCTAGGGGAATCCAAGGAGGGGTGACTTGTGTGGCTCGGACCAGGTTCTGTTACCCAGAATCCTTTGCAAACCTCAAAATTTGGCTAAAAAAACACATGTTCCTCACATTTCTGTGGCAGAAAGTTCTGGAATCTGAGAGGAGCCACAAATTTCCTTCCACCCAGCGTTCCTCCACGTCTCCCGATAAAAATGATACCTCACCTGTGTGGGTAGGCCTAGCGCCCGCGACAGGATATGCCCCAAAACACAACGTGGACACATCACAGAAAACAGAGCTGTTTTTAGCAAAGTGACTACCTGTAGATTTTGGCCTCTAGCTCAGCCGCCACCTAGGGAAACCTACCAAACCTATGCATTTCTGAAAACTAGAGACCTAGGGGAATCCAAGGAGGGGTGACTTGTGTGGCTCGGACCAGGTTCTGTTACCCAGAATCCTTTGCAAACCTCAAAATTTGGCTAATAAAACACATGTTCCTCACATTTCTGTGGCAGAAAGTTCTGGAATCTGAGAGGAGCCACAAATTTCCTTCCACCCAGCGTTCCCCCACGTCTCCCGATAAAAATGATACCTCACTTGTGTGGGTAGGCCTAGCGCCCGCGACAGGATATGCCCCAAAAGACAACGTGGACATATCACAGAAAACAGAGCTGTTTTTAGCAAAGAGACTACCTGTAGATTTTGGCCTCTAGCTCAGCCGCCACCTAGGGAAACCTACCAAACCTATGCATTTCTGAAAACTAGAGACCTAGGGGAATCCAAGGAGGGGTGACTTGCGGGGCTCGGACCAGGTTCTGTTACCCAGAATCCTTTGCAAACCTCAAAATTTGGCTAAAAAACACATGTTCCTCACATTTCTGTGGCAGAAAGTTGTGGAATATGAGAGGAGCCACAAATTTCCTTCCACCCAGCGTTCCCCCACATCTCCCGATAAAAATGATACCTCACTTGTGTGGGTAGGCCTAGCGCCCGCGACAGGATATGCCCCAAAACACAACGTGGACATATCACAGAAAACAGAGCTGTTTTTAGCAAAGTGACTACCTGTAGATTTTGGCCTCTAGCTCAGCCGCCACCTAGGGAAACCTACCAAACCTGTGCATTTCTGAAAACTAGAGACCTAGGGGAATCCAAGGAGGGGTGACTTGTGTGGCTCGGACCAGGTTCTGTTACCCAGAATCCTTTCCAAACCTCAAAATTTGGCTAAAAAAACACATGTTCCTCACATTTCTGTGGCAGAAAGTTCTGGAATCTGAGAGGAGCCACAAATTTCCTTCCACCCAGCGTTCCCCCACGTCTCCCGATAAAAATGATACCTCACTTGTGTGGGTAGGCCTAGCGCCCGCGGCAGGATATGCCCCAAAACACAACGTGGACACATCACAGAAAACAGAGCTGTTTTTAGCAAAGTGACTACCTGTAGATTTTGGCCTCTAGCTCAGCCGCCACCTAGGGAAACCTACCAAACCTATGCATTTCTGAAAACTAGAGACCTAGGGGAATCCAAGGAGGGGTGACTTGTGTGGCTCGGACCAGGTTCTGTTACCCAGAATCCTTTGTAAACCTCAAAATTTGGCTAAAAAAACACATGTTCCTCACATTTCTGTGGCAGAAAGTTCTGGAATCTGAGAGGAGCCACAAATTTCCTTCCACCCAGCGTTCCCCCACGTCTCCCGATAAAAATGATACCTCACTTATGTGGGTAGGCCTAGCGCCCGCGACAGGATATGCCCCAAAACACAACGTGGACATATCACAGAAAACAGAGCTGTTTTTAGCAAAGTGACTACCTGTAGATTTTGGCCTCTAGCTCAGCCGCCACCTAGGGAAACCTACCAAACCTATGCATTTCTGAAAACTAGAGACCTAGGGGAATCCAAGGAGGGGTGACTTGCGGGGCTCGGACCAGGTTCTGTTACCCAGAATCCTTTGCAAACCTCAAAATTTGGCTAAAAAACACATGTTCCTCACATTTCTGTGGCAGAAAGTTCTGGAATCTGAGAGGAGACACAAATTTCCTTCCACCCAGCGTTCCCCCACGTCTCCCGATAAAAATGATACCTCACTTGTGTGGGTAGGCCTAGCGCCCGCAACAGGATATGCCCCAAAACACAACGTGGACATATCACAGAAAACAGAGCTGTTTTTAGCAAAGTGACTACCTGTAGATTTTGGCCTCTAGCTCAGCCGCCACCTAGGGAAACCTACCAAACCTATGCATTTCTGAAAACTAGAGACCTAGGGGAATCGAAGGAGGGGTGACTTGTGTGGCTCGGACCAGGTTCTGTTACCCAGAATCCTTTGCAAACCTCAAAATTTGGCTAAAAAAACACATGTTCCTCACATTTCTGTGGCAGAAAGTTCTGGAATCTGAGAGGAGCCACAAATTTCCTTCCACCCAGCGTTCCTCCACGTCTCCCGATAAAAATGATACCTCACCTGTGTGGGTAGGCCTAGCGCCCGCGACAGGATATGCCCCAAAACACAACGTGGACACATCACAGAAAACAGAGCTGTTTTTAGCAAAGTGACTACCTGTAGATTTTGGCCTCTAGCTCAGCCGCCACCTAGGGAAACCTACCAAACCTATGCATTTCTGAAAACTAGAGACCTAGGGGAATCCAAGGAGGGGTGACTTGTGTGGCTCGGACCAGGTTCTGTTACCCAGAATCCTTTGCAAACCTCAAAATTTGGCTAATAAAACACATGTTCCTCACATTTCTGTGGCAGAAAGTTCTGGAATCTGAGAGGAGCCACAAATTTCCTTCCACCCAGCGTTCCCCCACGTCTCCCGATAAAAATGATACCTCACTTGTGTGGGTAGGCCTAGCGCCCGCGACAGGATATGCCCCAAAAGACAACGTGGACATATCACAGAAAACAGAGCTGTTTTTAGCAAAGAGACTACCTGTAGATTTTGGCCTCTAGCTCAGCCGCCACCTAGGGAAACCTACCAAACCTATGCATTTCTGAAAACTAGAGACCTAGGGGAATCCAAGGAGGGGTGACTTGCGGGGCTCGGACCAGGTTCTGTTACCCAGAATCCTTTGCAAACCTCAAAATTTGGCTAAAAAACACATGTTCCTCACATTTCTGTGGCAGAAAGTTGTGGAATATGAGAGGAGCCACAAATTTCCTTCCACCCAGCGTTCCCCCACATCTCCCGATAAAAATGATACCTCACTTGTGTGGGTAGGCCTAGCGCCCGCGACAGGATATGCCCCAAAACACAACGTGGACATATCACAGAAAACAGAGCTGTTTTTAGCAAAGTGACTACCTGTAGATTTTGGCCTCTAGCTCAGCCGCCACCTAGGGAAACCTACCAAACCTGTGCATTTCTGAAAACTAGAGACCTAGGGGAATCCAAGGAGGGGTGACTTGTGTGGCTCGGACCAGGTTCTGTTACCCAGAATCCTTTCCAAACCTCAAAATTTGGCTAAAAAAACACATGTTCCTCACATTTCTGTGGCAGAAAGTTCTGGAATCTGAGAGGAGCCACAAATTTCCTTCCACCCAGCGTTCCCCCACGTCTCCCGATAAAAATGATACCTCACTTGTGTGGGTAGGCCTAGCGCCCGCGGCAGGATATGCCCCAAAACACAACGTGGACACATCACAGAAAACAGAGCTGTTTTTAGCAAAGTGACTACCTGTAGATTTTGGCCTCTAGCTCAGCCGCCACCTAGGGAAACCTACCAAACCTATGCATTTCTGAAAACTAGAGACCTAGGGGAATCCAAGGAGGGGTGACTTGTGTGGCTCGGACCAGGTTCTGTTACCCAGAATCCTTTGTAAACCTCAAAATTTGGCTAAAAAAACACATGTTCCTCACATTTCTGTGGCAGAAAGTTCTGGAATCTGAGAGGAGCCACAAATTTCCTTCCACCCAGCGTTCCCCCACGTCTCCCGATAAAAATGATACCTCACTTATGTGGGTAGGCCTAGCGCCCGCGACAGGATATGCCCCAAAACACAACGTGGACATATCACAGAAAACAGAGCTGTTTTTAGCAAAGTGACTACCTGTAGATTTTGGCCTCTAGCTCAGCCGCCACCTAGGGAAACCTACCAAACCTATGCATTTCTGAAAACTAGAGACCTAGGGGAATCCAAGGAGGGGTGACTTGTGTGGCTCGGACCAGGTTCTGTTACCCAGAATCCTTTGCAAACCTCAAAGTTTGGCTAAAAAACACATGTTCCTCACATTTCTGTGGCAGAAAGTTGTGGAATCTGAGAGGAGCCACAAATTTCCTTCCACCCAGCGTTCCCCCACGTCTCCCGATAAAAATGATACCTCACTTGTGTGGGTAGGCCTAGCGCCCGCGACAGGATATGCCCCAAAACACAACGTGGACATATCACAGAAAACAGAGCTGTTTTTAGCAAAGTGACTACCTGTAGATTTTGGCCTCTAGCTCAGCCGCCACCTAGGGAAACCTACCAAACCTGTGCATTTCTGAAAACTAGAGACCTAGGGGAATCCAAGGAGGGGTGACTTGTGTGGCTCGGACCAGGTTCTGTTACCCAGAATCCTTTCCAAACCTCAAAATTTGGCTAAAAAAACACATGTTCCTCACATTTCTGTGGCAGAAAGTTCTGGAATCTGAGAGGAGCCACAAATTTCCTTCCACCCAGCGTTCCCCCACGTCTGCCGATAAAAATGATACCTGACTTGTGTGGGTAGGCCTAGCGCCCGCGACAGGATATGCCCCAAAACACAACGTGGACATATCACAGAAAACAGAGCTGTTTTTAGCAAAGTGACTACCTGTAGATTTTGGCCTCTAGCTCAGCCGCCACCTAGGGAAACCTACCAAACCTGTGCATTTCTGAAAACTAGAGACCTAGGGAAATCCAAGGAGGGGTGACTTGTGTGGCTCGGACCAGGTTCTGTTACCCAGAATCCTTTGCAAACCTCAAAATTTGGCTAAAAAAACACATGTTCCTCACATTTCTGTGGCAGAAAGTTCTGGAATCTGAGAGGAGCCACAAATTTCCTTCCACCCAGCGTTCCTCCACGTCTCCCGATAAAAATGATACCTCACCTGTGTGGGTAGGCCTAGCGCCCGCGACAGGATATGCCCCAAAACACAACGTGGACACATCACAGAAAACAGAGCTGTTTTTAGCAAAGTGACTACCTGTAGATTTTGGCCTCTATCTCAGCCGCCACCTAGGGAAACCTACCAAACCTATGCATTTCTGAAAACTAGAGACCTAGGGGAATCCAAGGAGGGGTGACTTGTGTGGCTCGGACCAGGTTCTGTTACCCAGAATCCTTTGCAAACCTCAAAATTTGGCTAATAAAACACATGTTCCTCACATTTCTGTGGCAGAAAGTTGTGGAATCTGAGAGGAGCCACAAATTTCCTTCCACCCAGCGTTCCCCCACGTCTCCCGATAAAAATGATACCTCACTTGTGTGGGTAGGCCTAGCGCCCGCGACAGGATATGCCCCAAAACACAACGTGGACATATCACAGAAAACAGAGCTGTTTTTAGCAAAGTGACTACCTGTAGATTTTGGCCTCTAGCTCAGCCGCCACCTAGGGAAACCTACCAAACCTGTGCATTTCTGAAAACTAGAGACCTAGGGGAATCCAAGGAGGGGTGACTTGTGTGGCTCGGACCAGGTTCTGTTACCCAGAATCCTTTGCAAACCTCAAAATTTGGCTAAAAAAACACATGTTCCTCACATTTCTGTGGCAGAAAGTTCTGGAATCTGAGAGGAGCCACAAATTTCCTTCCACCCAGCGTTCCCCCACGTCTCCCGATAAAAATGATACCTCACTTGTGTGGGTAGGCCTAGCGCCCGCGACAGGATATGCCCCAAAACACAATGTGGACATATCACAGAAAACAGAGCTGTTTTTAGCAAAGTGACTACCTGTAGATTTTGGCCTCTAGCTCAGCCGCCACCTAGGGAAACCTACCAAACCTGTGCATTTCTGAAAACTAGAGACCTAGGGGAATCCAAGGAGGGGTGACTTGTGTGGCTCGGACCAGGTTCTGTTACCCAGAATCCTTTGCAAACCTCAAAATTTGGCTAAAAAACACATGTTCCTCACATTTCTGTGGCAGAAAGTTCTGGAATCTGAGAGGAGACACAAATTTCCTTCCACCCAGCGTTCCCCCACGTCTGCCGATAAAAATGATACCTCACTTGTGTGGGTAGGCCTAGCGCCCGCGACAGGATATGCCCCAAAACACAACGTGGACATATCACAGAAAACAGAGCTGTTTTTAGCAAAGTGACTACCTGTAGATTTTGGCCTCTAGCTCAGCCGCCACCTAGGGAAACCTACCAAACCTGTGCATTTCTGAAAACTAGAGACCTAGGGAAATCCAAGGAGGGGTGACTTGTGTGGCTCGGACCAGGTTCTGTTACCCAGAATCCTTTGCAAACCTCAAAATTTGGCTAAAAAAACACATGTTCCTCACATTTCTGTGGCAGAAAGTTCTGGAATCTGAGAGGAGCCACAAATTTCCTTCCACCCAGCGTTCCCCCACGTCTCCCGATAAAAATGATACCTCACTTGTGTGGGTAGGCCTAGCGCCCGCGACAGGATATGCCCCAAAACACAACGTGGACACATCACAGAAAACAGAGCTGTTTTTAGCAAAGTGACTACCTGTAGATTTTGGCCTCTAGCTCAGCCGCCACCTAGGGAAACCTACCAAACCTGTGCATTTCTGAAAACTAGAGACCTAGGGGAATCCAAGGAGGGGTGACTTGTGTGGCTCGGACCAGGTTCTGTTACCCAGAATCCTTTCCAAACCTCAAAATTTGGCTAAAAAAACACATGTTCCTCACATTTCTGTGGCAGAAAGTTCTGGAATCTGAGATGAGCCACAAATTTCCTTCCACCCAGCGTTCCCCCACGTCTCCCGATAAAAATGATACCTCACTTGTGTGGGTAGGCCTAGCGCCCGCGACAGGATATGCCCCAAAACACAACGTGGACACATCACAGAAAACAGAGCTGTTTTTAGCAAAGTGACTACCTGTAGATTTTGGCCTCTAGCTCAGCCGCCACCTAGGGAAACCTACCAAACCTATGCATTTCTGAAAACTAGAGACCTAGGGGAATCCAAGGAGGGGTGACTTGTGTGGCTCGGACCAGGTTCTGTTACCCAGAATCCTTTGCAAACCTCAAAATTTGGCTAAAAAAACACATGTTCCTCACATTTCTGTGGCAGAAAGTTCTGGAATCTGAGAGGAGCCACAAATTTCCTTCCACCCAGCGTTCCCCCACGTCTCCCGATAAAAATGATACCTCACTTGTGTGGGTAGGCCTAGCGCCCGCGACAGGATATGCCCCAAAACACAACGTGGACATATCACAGAAAACAGAGCTGTTTTTAGCAAAGTGACTACCTGTAGATTTTGGCCTCTAGCTCAGCCGCCACCTAGGGAAACCTACCAAACCTATGCATTTCTGAAAACTAGAGACCTTGGGGAATCCAAGGAGGGGTGACTTGCGGGGCTCGGACCAGGTTCTGTTACCTAGAATCCTTTGCAAACCTCAAAATTTGGCTAAAAAACACATGTTCCTCACATTTCTGTGGCAGAAAGTTCTGGAATCTGAGAGGAGACACAAATTTTCTTCCACCCAGCGTTCCCCCACGTCTCCCGATAAAAATGATACCTCACTTGTGTGGGTAGGCCTAGCGCCCGCGACAGGATATGCCCCAAAACACAACGTGGACATATCACAGAAAACAGAGCTGTTTTTAGCAAAGTGACTACCTGTAGATTTTGGCCTCTAGCTCAGCCGCCACCTAGGGAAACCTACCAAACCTATGCATTTCTGAAAACTAGAGACCTAGGGGAATCCAAGGAGGGGTGACTTGTGTGGCTCGGACCAGGTTCTGTTACCCAGAATCCTTTGCAAACCTCAAAATTTGGCTAAAAAAACACATGTTCCTCTCATTTCTGTGGCAGAAAGTTCTGGAATCTGAGAGGAGCCACAAATTTCCTTCCACCCAGCGTTCCCCCACGTCTCCCGATAAAAATGATACCTCACTTGTGTGTGTAGGCCTAGTGCCCGCGACAGGATATGCCCCAAAACACAACGTGGACACATCACAGAAAACAGAGCTGGTTTTAGCAAAGTGACTACCTGTAGATTTTGGCCTCTAGCTCAGCCGCCACCTAGGGAAACCTACCAAACCTATGCATTTCTGAAAACTAGAGACCTAGGGGAATCCAAGGAGGGGTGACTTGTGTGGCTCGGACCAGGTTCTGTTACCCAGAATCCTTTGCAAACCTCAAAGTTTGGCTAAAAAACACATGTTCCTCACATTTCTGTGGCAGAAAGTTGTGGAATCTGAGAGGAGCCACAAATTTCCTTCCACCCAGCGTTCCCCCACGTCTCCCGATAAAAATGATACCTCACTTGTGTGGGTAGGCCTAGCGCCCGCGACAGGATATGCCCCAAAACACAACGTGGACATATCACAGAAAACAGAGCTGTTTTTAGCAAAGTGACTACCTGTAGATTTTGGCCTCTAGCTCAGCCGCCACCTAGGGAAACCTACCAAACCTGTGCATTTCTGAAAACTAGAGACCTAGGGGAATCCAAGGAGGGGTGACTTGTGTGGCTCGGACCAGGTTCTGTTACCCAGAATCCTTTGCAAACCTCAAAATTTGGCTAAAAAAACACATGTTCCTCACATTTCTGTGGCAGAAAGTTCTGGAATCTGAGAGGAGCCACAAATTTCCTTCCACCCAGCGTTCCTCCACGTCTCCCGATAAAAATGATACCTCACCTGTGTGGGTAGGCCTAGCGCCCGCGACAGGATATGCCCCAAAACACAACGTGGACACATCACAGAAAACAGAGCTGTTTTTAGCAAAGTGACTACCTGTAGATTTTGGCCTCTAGCTCAGCCGCCACCTAGGGAAACCTACCAAACCTATGCATTTCTGAAAACTAGAGACCTAGGGGAATCCAAGGAGGGGTGACTTGTGTGGCTCGGACCAGGTTCTGTTACCCAGAATCCTTTGCAAACCTCAAAATTTGGCTAATAAAACACATGTTCCTCACATTTCTGTGGCAGAAAGTTCTGGAATCTGAGAGGAGCCACAAATTTCCTTCCACCCAGCGTTCCCCCACGTCTCCCGATAAAAATGATACCTCACTTGTGTGGGTAGGCCTAGCGCCCGCGACAGGATATGCCCCAAAAGACAACGTGGACATATCACAGAAAACAGAGCTGTTTTTAGCAAAGAGACTACCTGTAGATTTTGGCCTCTAGCTCAGCCGCCACCTAGGGAAACCTACCAAACCTATGCATTTCTGAAAACTAGAGACCTAGGGGAATCCAAGGAGGGGTGACTTGCGGGGCTCGGACCAGGTTCTGTTACCCAGAATCCTTTGCAAACCTCAAAATTTGGCTAAAAAACACATGTTCCTCACATTTCTGTGGCAGAAAGTTGTGGAATATGAGAGGAGCCACAAATTTCCTTCCACCCAGCGTTCCCCCACATCTCCCGATAAAAATGATACCTCACTTGTGTGGGTAGGCCTAGCGCCCGCGACAGGATATGCCCCAAAACACAACGTGGACATATCACAGAAAACAGAGCTGTTTTTAGCAAAGTGACTACCTGTAGATTTTGGCCTCTAGCTCAGCCGCCACCTAGGGAAACCTACCAAACCTGTGCATTTCTGAAAACTAGAGACCTAGGGGAATCCAAGGAGGGGTGACTTGTGTGGCTCGGACCAGGTTCTGTTACCCAGAATCCTTTCCAAACCTCAAAATTTGGCTAAAAAAACACATGTTCCTCACATTTCTGTGGCAGAAAGTTCTGGAATCTGAGAGGAGCCACAAATTTCCTTCCACCCAGCGTTCCCCCACGTCTCCCGATAAAAATGATACCTCACTTGTGTGGGTAGGCCTAGCGCCCGCGGCAGGATATGCCCCAAAACACAACGTGGACACATCACAGAAAACAGAGCTGTTTTTAGCAAAGTGACTACCTGTAGATTTTGGCCTCTAGCTCAGCCGCCACCTAGGGAAACCTACCAAACCTATGCATTTCTGAAAACTAGAGACCTAGGGGAATCCAAGGAGGGGTGACTTGTGTGGCTCGGACCAGGTTCTGTTACCCAGAATCCTTTGTAAACCTCAAAATTTGGCTAAAAAAACACATGTTCCTCACATTTCTGTGGCAGAAAGTTCTGGAATCTGAGAGGAGCCACAAATTTCCTTCCACCCAGCGTTCCCCCACGTCTCCCGATAAAAATGATACCTCACTTATGTGGGTAGGCCTAGCGCCCGCGACAGGATATGCCCCAAAACACAACGTGGACATATCACAGAAAACAGAGCTGTTTTTAGCAAAGTGACTACCTGTAGATTTTGGCCTCTAGCTCAGCCGCCACCTAGGGAAACCTACCAAACCTATGCATTTCTGAAAACTAGAGACCTAGGGGAATCCAAGGAGGGGTGACTTGCGGGGCTCGGACCAGGTTCTGTTACCCAGAATCCTTTGCAAACCTCAAAATTTGGCTAAAAAACACATGTTCCTCACATTTCTGTGGCAGAAAGTTCTGGAATCTGAGAGGAGACACAAATTTCCTTCCACCCAGCGTTCCCCCACGTCTCCCGATAAAAATGATACCTCACTTGTGTGGGTAGGCCTAGCGCCCGCAACAGGATATGCCCCAAAACACAACGTGGACATATCACAGAAAACAGAGCTGTTTTTAGCAAAGTGACTACCTGTAGATTTTGGCCTCTAGCTCAGCCGCCACCTAGGGAAACCTACCAAACCTATGCATTTCTGAAAACTAGAGACCTAGGGGAATCGAAGGAGGGGTGACTTGTGTGGCTCGGACCAGGTTCTGTTACCCAGAATCCTTTGCAAACCTCAAAATTTGGCTAAAAAAACACATGTTCCTCACATTTCTGTGGCAGAAAGTTCTGGAATCTGAGAGGAGCCACAAATTTCCTTCCACCCAGCGTTCCTCCACGTCTCCCGATAAAAATGATACCTCACCTGTGTGGGTAGGCCTAGCGCCCGCGACAGGATATGCCCCAAAACACAACGTGGACACATCACAGAAAACAGAGCTGTTTTTAGCAAAGTGACTACCTGTAGATTTTGGCCTCTAGCTCAGCCGCCACCTAGGGAAACCTACCAAACCTATGCATTTCTGAAAACTAGAGACCTAGGGGAATCCAAGGAGGGGTGACTTGTGTGGCTCGGACCAGGTTCTGTTACCCAGAATCCTTTGCAAACCTCAAAATTTGGCTAATAAAACACATGTTCCTCACATTTCTGTGGCAGAAAGTTCTGGAATCTGAGAGGAGCCACAAATTTCCTTCCACCCAGCGTTCCCCCACGTCTCCCGATAAAAATGATACCTCACTTGTGTGGGTAGGCCTAGCGCCCGCGACAGGATATGCCCCAAAAGACAACGTGGACATATCACAGAAAACAGAGCTGTTTTTAGCAAAGAGACTACCTGTAGATTTTGGCCTCTAGCTCAGCCGCCACCTAGGGAAACCTACCAAACCTATGCATTTCTGAAAACTAGAGACCTAGGGGAATCCAAGGAGGGGTGACTTGCGGGGCTCGGACCAGGTTCTGTTACCCAGAATCCTTTGCAAACCTCAAAATTTGGCTAAAAAACACATGTTCCTCACATTTCTGTGGCAGAAAGTTGTGGAATATGAGAGAAGCCACAAATTTCCTTCCACCCAGCGTTCCCCCACATCTCCCGATAAAAATGATACCTCACTTGTGTGGGTAGGCCTAGCGCCCGCGACAGGATATGCCCCAAAACACAACGTGGACATATCACAGAAAACAGAGCTGTTTTTAGCAAAGTGACTACCTGTAGATTTTGGCCTCTAGCTCAGCCGCCACCTAGGGAAACCTACCAAACCTGTGCATTTCTGAAAACTAGAGACCTAGGGGAATCCAAGGAGGGGTGACTTGTGTGGCTCGGACCAGGTTCTGTTACCCAGAATCCTTTCCAAACCTCAAAATTTGGCTAAAAAAACACATGTTCCTCACATTTCTGTGGCAGAAAGTTCTGGAATCTGAGAGGAGCCACAAATTTCCTTCCACCCAGCGTTCCCCCACGTCTCCCGATAAAAATGATACCTCACTTATGTGGGTAGGCCTAGCGCCCGCGACAGGATATGCCCCAAAACACAACGTGGACATATCACAGAAAACAGAGCTGTTTTTAGCAAAGTGACTACCTGTAGATTTTGGCCTCTAGCTCAGCCGCCACCTAGGGAAACCTACCAAACCTATGCATTTCTGAAAACTAGAGACCTAGGGGAATCCAAGGAGGGGTGACTTGCGGGGCTCGGACCAGGTTCTGTTACCCAGAATCCTTTGCAAACCTCAAAATTTGGCTAAAAAACACATGTTCCTCACATTTCTGTGGCAGAAAGTTCTGGAATCTGAGAGGAGACACAAATTTCCTTCCACCCAGCGTTCCCCCACGTCTCCCGATAAAAATGATACCTCACTTGTGTGGGTAGGCCTAGCGCCCGCAACAGGATATGCCCCAAAACACAACGTGGACATATCACAGAAAACAGAGCTGTTTTTAGCAAAGTGACTACCTGTAGATTTTGGCCTCTAGCTCAGCCGCCACCTAGGGAAACCTACCAAACCTATGCATTTCTGAAAACTAGAGACCTAGGGGAATCGAAGGAGGGGTGACTTGTGTGGCTCGGACCAGGTTCTGTTACCCAGAATCCTTTGCAAACCTCAAAATTTGGCTAAAAAAACACATGTTCCTCACATTTCTGTGGCAGAAAGTTCTGGAATCTGAGAGGAGCCACAAATTTCCTTCCACCCAGCGTTCCCCCATGTCTCCCGATAAAAATGATACCTCACTTGTGTGGGTAGGCCTAGCGCCCGCGACAGGATATGCCCCAAAACACAACGTGGACATATCACAGAAAACAGAGCTGTTTTTAGCAAAGTGACTACCTGTAGATTTTGGCCTCTAGCTCATCCGCCACCTAGGGAAACCTACCAAACCTATGCATTTCTGAAAACTAGAGACCTAGGGGAATCCAAGGAGGGGTGACTTGTGTGGCTCGGACCAGGTTCTGTTACCCAGAATCCTTTGCAAACCTCAAAATTTGGCTAAAAAAACACATGTTCCTCATATTTCTGTGGCAGAAAGTTCTGGAATCTGAGAGGAGCCACAAATTTCCTTCCACCCAGCGTTCCCCCATGTCTCCCGATAAAAATGATACCTCACTTGTGTGGGTAGGCCTAGCGCCCGCGACAGGATATGCCCCAAAACACAACGTGGACATATCACAGAAAACAGAGCTGTTTTTAGCAAAGTGACTACCTGTAGATTTTGACCTCTAGCTCAGCCGCCACCTAGGGAAACCTACCAAACCTGTGCATTTCTGAAAACTAGAGACCTAGGGGAATCCAAGGAGGGGTGACTTGTGTGGCTCGGACCAGGTTCTGTTACCCAGAATCCTTTGCAAACCTCAAAATTTGGCTAAAAAACACATGTCCCTCACATTTCTGTGGCAGAAAGTTCTGGAATCTGAGAGGAGCCACAAATTTCCTTCCACCCAGCGTTCCCCCACGTCTGCCGATAAAAATGATACCTCACTTGTGTGGGTAGGCCTAGCGCCCGCGACAGGATATGCTCCAAAACACAACGTGGACATATCACAGAAAACAGAGCTGTTTTTAGCAAAGTGACTACCTGTAGATTTTGGCCTCTAGCTCAGCCGCCACCTAGGGAAACCTACCAAACCTGTGCATTTCTGAAAACTAGAGAACTAGTGAAATCCAAGGAGGGGTGACTTGTGTGGCTCGGACCAGGTTCTGTTACCCAGAATCCTTTGCAAACCTCAAAATTTGGCTAAAAAAACACATGTTCCTCACATTTCTGTGGCAGAAAGTTCTGGAATCTGAGAGGAGCCACAAATTTCCTTCCACCCAGCGTTCCCCCACGTCTCCCGATAAAAATGATACCTCACTTGTCTGGGTAGGCCTAGCGCCCGCGACAGGATATGCCCCAAAACACAACGTGGACATATCACAGAAAACAGAGCTGTTTTTAGCAAAGTGACTACCTGTAGATTTTGGCCTCTAGCTCAGCCGCCACCTAGGGAAACCTACCAAACCTATGCATTTCTGAAAACTAGAGACCTAGGGGAATCCAAGGAGGGGTGACTTGCGGGGCTCGGACCAGGTTCTGTTACCTAGAATCCTTTGCAAACCTCAAAATTTGGCTAAAAAACACATGTTCCTCACATTTCTGTGGCAGAAAGTTCTGGAATCTGAGAGGAGACACAAATTTTCTTCCACCCAGCGTTCCCCCACGTCTCCCGATAAAAATGATACCTCACTTGTGTGGGTAGGCCTAGCGCCCGCGACAGGATATGCCCCAAAACACAACGTGGACATATCACAGAAAACAGAGCTGTTTTTAGCAAAGTGACTACCTGTAGATTTTGGCCTCTAGCTCAGCCGCCACCTAGGGAAACCTACCAAACCTATGCATTTCTGAAAACTAGAGACCTAGGGGAATCCAAGGAGGGGTGACTTGTGTGGCTCGGACCAGGTTCTGTTACCCAGAATCCTTTGCAAACCTCAAAATTTGGCTAAAAAAACACATGTTCCTCACATTTCTGTGGCAGAAAGTTCTGGAATCTGAGAGGAGCCACAAATTTCCTTCCACCCAGCGTTCCCCCACGTCTCCCGATAAAAATGATACCTCACTTGTGTGTGTAGGCCTAGTGCCCGCGACAGGATATGCCCCAAAACACAACGTGGACACATCACAGAAAACAGAGCTGTTTTTAGCAAAGTGACTACCTGTAGATTTTGGCCTCTAGCTCAGCCGCCACCTAGGGAAACCTACCAAACCTATGCATTTCTGAAAACTAGAGACCTAGGGGAATCCAAGGAGGGGTGACTTGTGTGGCTCGGACCAGGTTCTGTTACCCAGAATCCTTTGCAAACCTCAAAGTTTGGCTAAAAAACACATGTTCCTCACATTTCTGTGGCAGAAAGTTGTGGAATCTGAGAGGACCCACAAATTTCCTTCCACCCAGCGTTCCCCCACGTCTCCCGATAAAAATGATACCTCACTTGTGTGGGTAGGCCTAGCGCCCGCGACAGGATATGCCCCAAAACACAACGTGGACATATCACAGAAAACAGAGCTGTTTTTAGCAAAGTGACTACCTGTAGATTTTGGCCTCTAGCTCAGCCGCCACCTAGGGAAACCTACCAAACCTGTGCATTTCTGAAAACTAGAGACCTAGGGAAATCCAAGGAGGGGTGACTTGTGTGGCTCGGACCAGGTTCTGTTACCCAGAATCCTTTGCAAACCTCAAAATTTGGCTAAAAAAACACATGTTCCTCACATTTCTGTGGCAGAAAGTTCTGGAATCTGAGAGGAGCCACAAATTTCCTTCCACCCAGCGTTCCTCCACGTCTCCCGATAAAAATGATACCTCACCTGTGTGGGTAGGCCTAGCGCCCGCGACAGGATATGCCCCAAAACACAACGTGGACACATCACAGAAAACAGAGCTGTTTTTAGCAAAGTGACTACCTGTAGATTTTGGCCTCTAGCTCAGCCGCCACCTAGGGAAACCTACCAAACCTATGCATTTCTGAAAACTAGAGACCTAGGGGAATCCAAGGAGGGGTGACTTGTGTGGCTCGGACCAGGTTCTGTTACCCAGAATCCTTTGCAAACCTCAAAATTTGGCTAATAAAACACATGTTCCTCACATTTCTGTGGCAGAAAGTTCTGGAATCTGAGAGGAGCCACAAATTTCCTTCCACCCAGCGTTCCCCCACGTCTCCCGATAAAAATGATACCTCACTTGTGTGGGTAGGCCTAGCGCCCGCGACAGGATATGCCCCAAAAGACAACGTGGACATATCACAGAAAACAGAGCTGTTTTTAGCAAAGAGACTACCTGTAGATTTTGGCCTCTAGCTCAGCCGCCACCTAGGGAAACCTACCAAACCTATGCATTTCTGAAAACTAGAGACCTAGGGGAATCCAAGGAGGGGTGACTTGCGGGGCTCGGACCAGGTTCTGTTACCCAGAATCCTTTGCAAACCTCAAAATTTGGCTAAAAAACACATGTTCCTCACATTTCTGTGGCAGAAAGTTGTGGAATATGAGAGGAGCCACAAATTTCCTTCCACCCAGCGTTCCCCCACATCTCCCGATAAAAATGATACCTCACTTGTGTGGGTAGGCCTAGCGCCCGCGACAGGATATGCCCCAAAACACAACGTGGACATATCACAGAAAACAGAGCTGTTTTTAGCAAAGTGACTACCTGTAGATTTTGGCCTCTAGCTCAGCCGCCACCTAGGGAAACCTACCAAACCTGTGCATTTCTGAAAACTAGAGACCTAGGGGAATCCAAGGAGGGGTGACTTGCGGGGCTCGGACCAGGTTCTGTTACCCAGAATCCTTTGCAAACCTCAAAATTTGGCTAAAAAACACATGTTCCTCACATTTCTGTGGCAGAAAGTTCTGGAATCTGAGAGGAGACACAAATTTCCTTCCACCCAGCGTTCCCCCACGTCTCCCGATAAAAATGATACCTCACTTGTGTGGGTAGGCCTAGCGCCCGCAACAGGATATGCCCCAAAACACAACGTGGACATATCACAGAAAACAGAGCTGTTTTTAGCAAAGTGACTACCTGTAGATTTTGGCCTCTAGCTCAGCCGCCACCTAGGGAAACCTACCAAACCTATGCATTTCTGAAAACTAGAGACCTAGGGGAATCGAAGGAGGGGTGACTTGTGTGGCTCGGACCAGGTTCTGTTACCCAGAATCCTTTGCAAACCTCAAAATTTGGCTAAAAAAACACATGTTCCTCACATTTCTGTGGCAGAAAGTTCTGGAATCTGAGAGGAGCCACAAATTTCCTTCCACCCAGCGTTCCCCCATGTCTCCCGATAAAAATGATACCTCACTTGTGTGGGTAGGCCTAGCGCCCGCGACAGGATATGCCCCAAAACACAACGTGGACATATCACAGAAAACAGAGCTGTTTTTAGCAAAGTGACTACCTGTAGATTTTGGCCTCTAGCTCAGCCGCCACCTAGGGAAACCTACCAAACCTATGCATTTCTGAAAACTAGAGACCTAGGGGAATCCAAGGAGGGGTGACTTGTGTGGCTCGGACCAGGTTCTGTTACCCAGAATCCTTTGCAAACCTCAAAATTTGGCTAAAAAAACACATGTTCCTCATATTTCTGTGGCAGAAAGTTCTGGAATCTGAGAGGAGCCACAAATTTCCTTCCACCCAGCGTTCCCCCATGTCTCCCGATAAAAATGATACCTCACTTGTGTGGGTAGGCCTAGCGCCCGCGACAGGATATGCCCCAAAACACAACGTGGACATATCACAGAAAACAGAGCTGTTTTTAGCAAAGTGACTACCTGTAGATTTTGACCTCTAGCTCAGCCGCCACCTAGGGAAACCTACCAAACCTGTGCATTTCTGAAAACTAGAGACCTAGGGGAATCCAAGGAGGGGTGACTTGTGTGGCTCGGACCAGGTTCTGTTACCCAGAATCCTTTGCAAACCTCAAAATTTGGCTAAAAAACACATGTCCCTCACATTTCTGTGGCAGAAAGTTCTGGAATCTGAGAGGAGCCACAAATTTCCTTCCACCCAGCGTTCCCCCACGTCTGCCGATAAAAATGATACCTCACTTGTGTGGGTAGGCCTAGCGCCCGCGACAGGATATGCTCCAAAACACAACGTGGACATATCACAGAAAACAGAGCTGTTTTTAGCAAAGTGACTACCTGTAGATTTTGGCCTCTAGCTCAGCCGCCACCTAGGGAAACCTACCAAACCTGTGCATTTCTGAAAACTAGAGAACTAGTGAAATCCAAGGAGGGGTGACTTGTGTGGCTCGGACCAGGTTCTGTTACCCAGAATCCTTTGCAAACCTCAAAATTTGGCTAAAAAAACACATGTTCCTCACATTTCTGTGGCAGAAAGTTCTGGAATCTGAGAGGAGCCACAAATTTCCTTCCACCCAGCGTTCCCCCACGTCTCCCGATAAAAATGATACCTCACTTGTCTGGGTAGGCCTAGCGCCCGCGACAGGATATGCCCCAAAACACAACGTGGACATATCACAGAAAACAGAGCTGTTTTTAGCAAAGTGACTACCTGTAGATTTTGGCCTCTAGCTCAGCCGCCACCTAGGGAAACCTACCAAACCTATGCATTTCTGAAAACTAGAGACCTAGGGGAATCCAAGGAGGGGTGACTTGCGGGGCTCGGACCAGGTTCTGTTACCTAGAATCCTTTGCAAACCTCAAAATTTGGCTAAAAAACACATGTTCCTCACATTTCTGTGGCAGAAAGTTCTGGAATCTGAGAGGAGACACAAATTTTCTTCCACCCAGCGTTCCCCCACGTCTCCCGATAAAAATGATACCTCACTTGTGTGGGTAGGCCTAGCGCCCGCGACAGGATATGCCCCAAAACACAACGTGGACATATCACAGAAAACAGAGCTGTTTTTAGCAAAGTGACTACCTGTAGATTTTGGCCTCTAGCTCAGCCGCCACCTAGGGAAACCTACCAAACCTATGCATTTCTGAAAACTAGAGACCTAGGGGAATCCAAGGAGGGGTGACTTGTGTGGCTCGGACCAGGTTCTGTTACCCAGAATCCTTTGCAAACCTCAAAATTTGGCTAAAAAAACACATGTTCCTCACATTTCTGTGGCAGAAAGTTCTGGAATCTGAGAGGAGCCACAAATTTCCTTCCACCCAGCGTTCCCCCACGTCTCCCGATAAAAATGATACCTCACTTGTGTGTGTAGGCCTAGTGCCCGCGACAGGATATGCCCCAAAACACAACGTGGACACATCACAGAAAACAGAGCTGGTTTTAGCAAAGTGACTACCTGTAGATTTTGGCCTCTAGCTCAGCCGCCACCTAGGGAAACCTACCAAACCTATGCATTTCTGAAAACTAGAGACCTAGGGGAATCCAAGGAGGGGTGACTTGTGTGGCTCGGACCAGGTTCTGTTACCCAGAATCCTTTGCAAACCTCAAAGTTTGGCTAAAAAACACATGTTCCTCACATTTCTGTGGCAGAAAGTTGTGGAATCTGAGAGGAGCCACAAATTTCCTTCCACCCAGCGTTCCCCCACGTCTCCCGATAAAAATGATACCTCACTTGTGTGGGTAGGCCTAGCGCCCGCGACAGGATATGCCCCAAAACACAACGTGGACATATCACAGAAAACAGAGCTGTTTTTAGCAAAGTGACTACCTGTAGATTTTGGCCTCTAGCTCAGCCGCCACCTAGGGAAACCTACCAAACCTGTGCATTTCTGAAAACTAGAGACCTAGGGAAATCCAAGGAGGGGTGACTTGTGTGGCTCGGACCAGGTTCTGTTACCCAGAATCCTTTGCAAACCTCAAAATTTGGCTAAAAAAACACATGTTCCTCACATTTCTGTGGCAGAAAGTTCTGGAATCTGAGAGGAGCCACAAATTTCCTTCCACCCAGCGTTCCTCCACGTCTCCCGATAAAAATGATACCTCACCTGTGTGGGTAGGCCTAGCGCCCGCGACAGGATATGCCCCAAAACACAACGTGGACACATCACAGAAAACAGAGCTGTTTTTAGCAAAGTGACTACCTGTAGATTTTGGCCTCTAGCTCAGCCGCCACCTAGGGAAACCTACCAAACCTATGCATTTCTGAAAACTAGAGACCTAGGGGAATCCAAGGAGGGGTGACTTGTGTGGCTCGGACCAGGTTCTGTTACCCAGAATCCTTTGCAAACCTCAAAATTTGGCTAATAAAACACATGTTCCTCACATTTCTGTGGCAGAAAGTTCTGGAATCTGAGAGGAGCCACAAATTTCCTTCCACCCAGCGTTCCCCCACGTCTCCCGATAAAAATGATACCTCACTTGTGTGGGTAGGCCTAGCGCCCGCGACAGGATATGCCCAAAAGACAACGTGGACATATCACAGAAAACAGAGCTGTTTTTAGCAAAGAGACTACCTGTAGATTTTGGCCTCTAGCTCAGCCGCCACCTAGGGAAACCTACCAAACCTATGCATTTCTGAAAACTAGAGACCTAGGGGAATCCAAGGAGGGGTGACTTGCGGGGCTCGGACCAGGTTCTGTTACCCAGAATCCTTTGCAAACCTCAAAATTTGGCTAAAAAACACATGTTCCTCACATTTCTGTGGCAGAAAGTTGTGGAATATGAGAGGAGCCACAAATTTCCTTCCACCCAGCGTTCCCCCACATCTCCCGATAAAAATGATACCTCACTTGTGTGGGTAGGCCTAGCGCCCGCGACAGGATATGCCCCAAAACACAACGTGGACATATCACAGAAAACAGAGCTGTTTTTAGCAAAGTGACTACCTGTAGATTTTGGCCTCTAGCTCAGCCGCCACCTAGGGAAACCTACCAAACCTATGCATTTCTGAAAACTAGAGACCTAGGGGAATCCAAGGAGGGGTGACTTGCGGGGCTCGGACCAGGTTCTGTTACCCAGAATCCTTTGCAAACCTCAAAATTTGGCTAAAAAACACATGTTCCTCACATTTCTGTGGCAGAAAGTTCTGGAATCTGAGAGGAGACACAAATTTCCTTCCACCCAGCGTTCCCCCACGTCTCCCGATAAAAATGATACCTCACTTGTGTGGGTAGGCCTAGCGCCCGCAACAGGATATGCCCCAAAACACAACGTGGACATATCACAGAAAACAGAGCTGTTTTTAGCAAAGTGACTACCTGTAGATTTTGGCCTCTAGCTCAGCCGCCACCTAGGGAAACCTACCAAACCTATGCATTTCTGAAAACTAGAGACCTAGGGGAATCGAAGGAGGGGTGACTTGTGTGGCTCGGACCAGGTTCTGTTACCCAGAATCCTTTGCAAACCTCAAAATTTGGCTAAAAAAACACATGTTCCTCACATTTCTGTGGCAGAAAGTTCTGGAATCTGAGAGGAGCCACAAATTTCCTTCCACCCAGCGTTCCCCCATGTCTCCCGATAAAAATGATACCTCACTTGTGTGGGTAGGCCTAGCGCCCGCGACAGGATATGCCCCAAAACACAACGTGGACATATCACAGAAAACAGAGCTGTTTTTAGCAAAGTGACTACCTGTAAGATTTTGGCCTCTAGCTCAGCCGCCACCTAGGGAAACCTACCAAACCTATGCATTTCTGAAAACTAGAGACCTAGGGGAATCCAAGGAGGGGTGACTTGCGGGGCTCGGACCAGGTTCTGTTACCCAGAATCCTTTGCAAACCTCAAAATTTGTCTAAAAAACACATGTTCCTCACATTTCTGTGGCAGAAAGTTCTGGAATCTGAGAGGAGACACAAATTTCCTTCCACCCAGCGTTCCCCCACGTCTCCCGATAAAAATGATACCTCACTTGTGTGGGTAGGCCTAGCGCCCGCGACAGGATATGCCCCAAAACACAACGTGGACATATCACAGAAAACAGAGCTGTTTTTAGCAAAGTGACTACCTGTAGATTTTGGCCTCTAGCTCAGCCGCCACCTAGGGAAACCTACAAAACCTGTGCATTTCTGAAAACTAGAGACCTAGGGGAATCCAAGGAGGGGTGACTTGTGTGGCTCGGACCAGGTTCTGTTACCCAGAATCCTTTGCAAACCTCAAAGTTTGGCTAAAAAACACATGTTCCTCACATTTCTGTGGCAGAAAGTTGTGGAATCTGAGAGGAGCCACAAATTTCCTTCCACCCAGCGTTCCCCCACGTCTCCCGATAAAAATGATACCTCACTTGTGTGGGTAGGCCTAGCGCCCGCGACAGGATATGCCCCAAAACACAACGTGGACATATCACAGAAAACAGAGCTGTTTTTAGCAAAGTGACTACCTGTAGATTTTGGCCTCTAGCTCAGCCGCCACCTAGGGAAACCTACCAAACCTATGCATTTCTGAAAACTAGAGACCTAGGGGAATCCAAGGAGGGGTGACTTGTGTGGCTCGGACCAGGTTCTGTTACCCAGAATCCTTTGCAAACCTCAAAATTTGGCTAAAAAAACACATGTTCCTCACATTTCTGTGGCAGAAAGTTCTGGAATCTGAGAGGAGCCACAAATTTCCTTCCACCCAGCGTTCCCCCACGTCTCCCGATAAAAATGATACCTCACTTGTGTGGGTAGGCCTAGCGCCCGCGACAGGATATGCCCCAAAACACAACGTGGACATATCACAGAAAACAGAGCTGTTTTTAGCAAAGTGACTACCTGTAGATTTTGGCCTGTAGCTCAGCCGCCACCTAGGGAAACCTACCAAACCTATGCATTTCTGAAAACTAGAGACCTAGGGGAATCCAAGGAGGGGTGACTTGCGGGGCTCGGACCAGGTTCTGTTACCCAGAATCCTTTGCAAACCTCAAAATTTGGCTAAAAAACACATGTTCCTCACATTTCTGTGGCAGAAAGTTCTGGAATCTGAGAGGAGACACAAATTTCCTTCCACCCAGCGTTCCCCCATGTCTCCCGATAAAAATGATACCTCACTTGTGTGGGTAGGCCTAGCGCCCGCGACAGGATATGCCCCAAAACACAACGTGGACATATCACAGAAAACAGAGCTGTTTTTAGCAAAGTGACTACCTGTAGATTTTGGCCTCTAGCTCAGCCGCCACCTAGGGAAACCTACCAAACCTATGCATTTCTGAAAACTAGAGACCTAGGGGAATCCAAGGAGGGGTGACTTGCGGGGCTCGGACCAGGTTCTGTTACCCAGAATCCTTTGCAAACCTCAAAATTTGTCTAAAAAACACATGTTCCTCACATTTCTGTGGCAGAAAGTTCTGGAATCTGAGAGGAGACACAAATTTCCTTCCACCCAGCGTTCCCCCACGTCTCCCGATAAAAATGATACCTCACTTGTGTGGGTAGGCCTAGCGCCCGCGACAGGATATGCCCCAAAACACAACGTGGACATATCACAGAAAACAGAGCTGTTTTTAGCAAAGTGACTACCTGTAGATTTTGGCCTCTAGCTCAGCCGCCACCTAGGGAAACCTACCAAACCTGTGCATTTCTGAAAACTAGAGACCTAGGGAAATCCAAGGAGGGGTGACTTGTGTGGCTCGGACCAGGTTCTGTTACCCAGAATCCTTTGCAAACCTCAAAATTTGGCTAAAAAAACACATGTTCCTCACATTTCTGTGGCAGAAAGTTCTGGAATCTGAGAGGAGCCACAAATTTCCTTCCACCCAGCGTTCCTCCACGTCTCCCGATAAAAATGATACCTCACCTGTGTGGGTAGGCCTAGCGCCCGCGACAGGATATGCCCCAAAACACAACGTGGACACATCACAGAAAACAGAGCTGTTTTTAGCAAAGTGACTACCTGTAGATTTTGGCCTCTAGCTCAGCCGCCACCTAGGGAAACCTACCAAACCTATGCATTTCTGAAAACTAGAGACCTAGGGGAATCCAAGGAGGGGTGACTTGTGTGGCTCGGACCAGGTTCTGTTACCCAGAATCCTTTGCAAACCTCAAAATTTGGCTAATAAAACACATGTTCCTCACATTTCTGTGGCAGAAAGTTGTGGAATCTGAGAGGAGCCACAAATTTCCTTCCACCCAGCGTTCCCCCACGTCTCCCGATAAAAATGATACCTCACTTGTGTGGGTAGGCCTAGCGCCCGCGACAGGATATGCCCCAAAACACAACGTGGACATATCACAGAAAACAGAGCTGTTTTTAGCAAAGTGACTACCTGTAGATTTTGGCCTCTAGCTCATCCGCCACCTAGGGAAACCTACCAAACCTATGCATTTCTGAAAACTAGAGACCTAGGGGAATCCAAGGAGGGGTGACTTGTGTGGCTCGGACCAGGTTCTGTTACCCAGAATCCTTTGCAAACCTCAAAATTTGGCTAAAAAAACACATGTTCCTCATATTTCTGTGGCAGAAAGTTCTGGAATCTGAGAGGAGCCACAAATTTCCTTCCACCCAGCGTTCCCCCATGTCTCCCGATAAAAATGATACCTCACTTGTGTGGGTAGGCCTAGCGCCCGCGACAGGATATGCCCCAAAACACAACGTGGACATATCACAGAAAACAGAGCTGTTTTTAGCAAAGTGACTACCTGTAGATTTTGACCTCTAGCTCAGCCGCCACCTAGGGAAACCTACCAAACCTGTGCATTTCTGAAAACTAGAGACCTAGGGGAATCCAAGGAGGGGTGACTTGTGTGGCTCGGACCAGGTTCTGTTACCCAGAATCCTTTGCAAACCTCAAAATTTGGCTAAAAAACACATGTCCCTCACATTTCTGTGGCAGAAAGTTCTGGAATCTGAGAGGAGCCACAAATTTCCTTCCACCCAGCGTTCCCCCACGTCTGCCGATAAAAATGATACCTCACTTGTGTGGGTAGGCCTAGCGCCCGCGACAGGATATGCTCCAAAACACAACGTGGACATATCACAGAAAACAGAGCTGTTTTTAGCAAAGTGACTACCTGTAGATTTTGGCCTCTAGCTCAGCCGCCACCTAGGGAAACCTACCAAACCTGTGCATTTCTGAAAACTAGAGAACTAGTGAAATCCAAGGAGGGGTGACTTGTGTGGCTCGGACCAGGTTCTGTTACCCAGAATCCTTTGCAAACCTCAAAATTTGGCTAAAAAAACACATGTTCCTCACATTTCTGTGGCAGAAAGTTCTGGAATCTGAGAGGAGCCACAAATTTCCTTCCACCCAGCGTTCCCCCACGTCTCCCGATAAAAATGATACCTCACTTGTCTGGGTAGGCCTAGCGCCCGCGACAGGATATGCCCCAAAACACAACGTGGACATATCACAGAAAACAGAGCTGTTTTTAGCAAAGTGACTACCTGTAGATTTTGACCTCTAGCTCAGCCGCCACCTAGGGAAACCTACCAAACCTGTGCATTTCTGAAAACTAGAGACCTAGGGGAATCCAAGGAGGGGTGACTTGTGTGGCTCGGACCAGGTTCTGTTACCCAGAATCCTTTGCAAACCTCAAAATTTGGCTAAAAAACACATGTCCCTCACATTTCTGTGGCAGAAAGTTCTGGAATCTGAGAGGAGCCACAAATTTCCTTCCACCCAGCGTTCCCCCACGTCTGCCGATAAAAATGATACCTCACTTGTGTGGGTAGGCCTAGCGCCCGCGACAGGATATGCTCCAAAACACAACGTGGACATATCACAGAAAACAGAGCTGTTTTTAGCAAAGTGACTACCTGTAGATTTTGGCCTCTAGCTCAGCCGCCACCTAGGGAAACCTACCAAACCTGTGCATTTCTGAAAACTAGAGAACTAGTGAAATCCAAGGAGGGGTGACTTGTGTGGCTCGGACCAGGTTCTGTTACCCAGAATCCTTTGCAAACCTCAAAATTTGGCTAAAAAAACACATGTTCCTCACATTTCTGTGGCAGAAAGTTCTGGAATCTGAGAGGAGCCACAAATGTCCTTCCACCCAGCGTTCCCCCACGTCTCCCGATAAAAATGATACCTCACTTGTCTGGGTAGGCCTAGCGCCCGCGACAGGATATGCCCCAAAACACAACGTGGACATATCACAGAAAACAGAGCTGTTTTTAGCAAAGTGACTACCTGTAGATTTTGGCCTCTAGCTCAGCCGCCACCTAGGGAAACCTACCAAACCTATGCATTTCTGAAAACTAGAGACCTAGGGGAATCCAAGGAGGGGTGACTTGCGGGGCTCGGACCAGGTTCTGTTACCTAGAATCCTTTGCAAACCTCAAAATTTGGCTAAAAAACACATGTTCCTCACATTTCTGTGGCAGAAAGTTCTGGAATCTGAGAGGAGACACAAATTTTCTTCCACCCAGCGTTCCCCCACGTCTCCCGATAAAAATGATACCTCACTTGTGTGGGTAGGCCTAGCGCCCGCGACAGGATATGCCCCAAAACACAACGTGGACATATCACAGAAAACAGAGCTGTTTTTAGCAAAGTGACTACCTGTAGATTTTGGCCTCTAGCTCAGCCGCCACCTAGGGAAACCTACCAAACCTATGCATTTCTGAAAACTAGAGACCTAGGGGAATCCAAGGAGGGGTGACTTGTGTGGCTCGGACCAGGTTCTGTTACCCAGAATCCTTTGCAAACCTCAAAATTTGGCTAAAAAAACACATGTTCCTCACATTTCTGTGGCAGAAAGTTCTGGAATCTGAGAGGAGCCACAAATTTCCTTCCACCCAGCGTTCCCCCACGTCTCCCGATAAAAATGATACCTCACTTGTGTGTGTAGGCCTAGTGCCCGCGACAGGATATGCCCCAAAACACAACGTGGACACATCACAGAAAACAGAGCTGTTTTTAGCAAAGTGACTACCTGTAGATTTTGGCCTCTAGCTCAGCCGCCACCTAGGGAAACCTACCAAACCTATGCATTTCTGAAAACTAGAGACCTAGGGGAATCCAAGGAGGGGTGACTTGTGTGGCTCGGACCAGGTTCTGTTACCCAGAATCCTTTGCAAACCTCAAAGTTTGGCTAAAAAACACATGTTCCTCACATTTCTGTGGCAGAAAGTTGTGGAATCTGAGAGGACCCACAAATTTCCTTCCACCCAGCGTTCCCCCACGTCTCCCGATAAAAATGATACCTCACTTGTGTGGGTAGGCCTAGCGCCCGCGACAGGATATGCCCCAAAACACAACGTGGACATATCACAGAAAACAGAGCTGTTTTTAGCAAAGTGACTACCTGTAGATTTTGGCCTCTAGCTCAGCCGCCACCTAGGGAAACCTACCAAACCTGTGCATTTCTGAAAACTAGAGACCTAGGGAAATCCAAGGAGGGGTGACTTGTGTGGCTCGGACCAGGTTCTGTTACCCAGAATCCTTTGCAAACCTCAAAATTTGGCTAAAAAAACACATGTTCCTCACATTTCTGTGGCAGAAAGTTCTGGAATCTGAGAGGAGCCACAAATTTCCTTCCACCCAGCGTTCCTCCACGTCTCCCGATAAAAATGATACCTCACCTGTGTGGGTAGGCCTAGCGCCCGCGACAGGATATGCCCCAAAACACAACGTGGACACATCACAGAAAACAGAGCTGTTTTTAGCAAAGTGACTACCTGTAGATTTTGGCCTCTAGCTCAGCCGCCACCTAGGGAAACCTACCAAACCTATGCATTTCTGAAAACTAGAGACCTAGGGGAATCCAAGGAGGGGTGACTTGTGTGGCTCGGACCAGGTTCTGTTACCCAGAATCCTTTGCAAACCTCAAAATTTGGCTAATAAAACACATGTTCCTCACATTTCTGTGGCAGAAAGTTCTGGAATCTGAGAGGAGCCACAAATTTCCTTCCACCCAGCGTTCCCCCACGTCTCCCGATAAAAATGATACCTCACTTGTGTGGGTAGGCCTAGCGCCCGCGACAGGATATGCCCCAAAAGACAACGTGGACATATCACAGAAAACAGAGCTGTTTTTAGCAAAGAGACTACCTGTAGATTTTGGCCTCTAGCTCAGCCGCCACCTAGGGAAACCTACCAAACCTATGCATTTCTGAAAACTAGAGACCTAGGGGAATCCAAGGAGGGGTGACTTGCGGGGCTCGGACCAGGTTCTGTTACCCAGAATCCTTTGCAAACCTCAAAATTTGGCTAAAAAACACATGTTCCTCACATTTCTGTGGCAGAAAGTTGTGGAATATGAGAGGAGCCACAAATTTCCTTCCACCCAGCGTTCCCCCACATCTCCCGATAAAAATGATACCTCACTTGTGTGGGTAGGCCTAGCGCCCGCGACAGGATATGCCCCAAAACACAACGTGGACATATCACAGAAAACAGAGCTGTTTTTAGCAAAGTGACTACCTGTAGATTTTGGCCTCTAGCTCAGCCGCCACCTAGGGAAACCTACCAAACCTGTGCATTTCTGAAAACTAGAGACCTAGGGGAATCCAAGGAGGGGTGACTTGTGTGGCTCGGACCAGGTTCTGTTACCCAGAATCCTTTCCAAACCTCAAAATTTGGCTAAAAAAACACATGTTCCTCACATTTCTGTGGCAGAAAGTTCTGGAATCTGAGAGGAGCCACAAATTTCCTTCCACCCAGCGTTCCCCCACGTCTCCCGATAAAAATGATACCTCACTTGTGTGGGTAGGCCTAGCGCCCGCGGCAGGATATGCCCCAAAACACAACGTGGACACATCACAGAAAACAGAGCTGTTTTTAGCAAAGTGACTACCTGTAGATTTTGGCCTCTAGCTCAGCCGCCACCTAGGGAAACCTACCAAACCTATGCATTTCTGAAAACTAGAGACCTAGGGGAATCCAAGGAGGGGTGACTTGCGGGGCTCGGACCAGGTTCTGTTACCCAGAATCCTTTGCAAACCTCAAAATTTGGCTAAAAAACACATGTTCCTCACATTTCTGTGGCAGAAAGTTCTGGAATCTGAGAGGAGACACAAATTTCCTTCCACCCAGCGTTCCCCCACGTCTCCCGATAAAAATGATACCTCACTTGTGTGGGTAGGCCTAGCGCCCGCAACAGGATATGCCCCAAAACACAACGTGGACATATCACAGAAAACAGAGCTGTTTTTAGCAAAGTGACTACCTGTAGATTTTGGCCTCTAGCTCAGCCGCCACCTAGGGAAACCTACCAAACCTATGCATTTCTGAAAACTAGAGACCTAGGGGAATCGAAGGAGGGGTGACTTGTGTGGCTCGGACCAGGTTCTGTTACCCAGAATCCTTTGCAAACCTCAAAATTTGGCTAAAAAAACACATGTTCCTCACATTTCTGTGGCAGAAAGTTCTGGAATCTGAGAGGAGCCACAAATTTCCTTCCACCCAGCGTTCCCCCATGTCTCCCGATAAAAATGATACCTCACTTGTGTGGGTAGGCCTAGCGCCCGCGACAGGATATGCCCCAAAACACAACGTGGACATATCACAGAAAACAGAGCTGTTTTTAGCAAAGTGACTACCTGTAGATTTTGGCCTCTAGCTCAGCCGCCACCTAGGGAAACCTACCAAACCTATGCATTTCTGAAAACTAGAGACCTAGGGGAATCCAAGGAGGGGTGACTTGTGTGGCTCGGACCAGGTTCTGTTACCCAGAATCCTTTGCAAACCTCAAAATTTGGCTAAAAAAACACATGTTCCTCATATTTCTGTGGCAGAAAGTTCTGGAATCTGAGAGGAGCCACAAATTTCCTTCCACCCAGCGTTCCCCCATGTCTCCCGATAAAAATGATACCTCACTTGTGTGGGTAGGCCTAGCGCCCGCGACAGGATATGCCCCAAAACACAACGTGGACATATCACAGAAAACAGAGCTGTTTTTAGCAAAGTGACTACCTGTAGATTTTGACCTCTAGCTCAGCCGCCACCTAGGGAAACCTACCAAACCTGTGCATTTCTGAAAACTAGAGACCTAGGGGAATCCAAGGAGGGGTGACTTGTGTGGCTCGGACCAGGTTCTGTTACCCAGAATCCTTTGCAAACCTCAAAATTTGGCTAAAAAACACATGTCCCTCACATTTCTGTGGCAGAAAGTTCTGGAATCTGAGAGGAGCCACAAATTTCCTTCCACCCAGCGTTCCCCCACGTCTGCCGATAAAAATGATACCTCACTTGTGTGGGTAGGCCTAGCGCCCGCGACAGGATATGCTCCAAAACACAACGTGGACATATCACAGAAAACAGAGCTGTTTTTAGCAAAGTGACTACCTGTAGATTTTGGCCTCTAGCTCAGCCGCCACCTAGGGAAACCTACCAAACCTGTGCATTTCTGAAAACTAGAGAACTAGTGAAATCCAAGGAGGGGTGACTTGTGTGGCTCGGACCAGGTTCTGTTACCCAGAATCCTTTGCAAACCTCAAAATTTGGCTAAAAAAACACATGTTCCTCACATTTCTGTGGCAGAAAGTTCTGGAATCTGAGAGGAGCCACAAATTTCCTTCCACCCAGCGTTCCCCCACGTCTCCCGATAAAAATGATACCTCACTTGTCTGGGTAGGCCTAGCGCCCGCGACAGGATATGCCCCAAAACACAACGTGGACATATCACAGAAAACAGAGCTGTTTTTAGCAAAGTGACTACCTGTAGATTTTGGCCTCTAGCTCAGCCGCCACCTAGGGAAACCTACCAAACCTATGCATTTCTGAAAACTAGAGACCTAGGGGAATCCAAGGAGGGGTGACTTGCGGGGCTCGGACCAGGTTCTGTTACCTAGAATCCTTTGCAAACCTCAAAATTTGGCTAAAAAACACATGTTCCTCACATTTCTGTGGCAGAAAGTTCTGGAATCTGAGAGGAGACACAAATTTTCTTCCACCCAGCGTTCCCCCACGTCTCCCGATAAAAATGATACCTCACTTGTGTGGGTAGGCCTAGCGCCCGCGACAGGATATGCCCCAAAACACAACGTGGACATATCACAGAAAACAGAGCTGTTTTTAGCAAAGTGACTACCTGTAGATTTTGGCCTCTAGCTCAGCCGCCACCTAGGGAAACCTACCAAACCTATGCATTTCTGAAAACTAGAGACCTAGGGGAATCCAAGGAGGGGTGACTTGTGTGGCTCGGACCAGGTTCTGTTACCCAGAATCCTTTGCAAACCTCAAAATTTGGCTAAAAAAACACATGTTCCTCACATTTCTGTGGCAGAAAGTTCTGGAATCTGAGAGGAGCCACAAATTTCCTTCCACCCAGCGTTCCCCCACGTCTCCCGATAAAAATGATACCTCACTTGTGTGTGTAGGCCTAGTGCCCGCGACAGGATATGCCCCAAAACACAACGTGGACACATCACAGAAAACAGAGCTGGTTTTAGCAAAGTGACTACCTGTAGATTTTGGCCTCTAGCTCAGCCGCCACCTAGGGAAACCTACCAAACCTATGCATTTCTGAAAACTAGAGACCTAGGGGAATCCAAGGAGGGGTGACTTGTGTGGCTCGGACCAGGTTCTGTTACCCAGAATCCTTTGCAAACCTCAAAGTTTGGCTAAAAAACACATGTTCCTCACATTTCTGTGGCAGAAAGTTGTGGAATCTGAGAGGAGCCACAAATTTCCTTCCACCCAGCGTTCCCCCACGTCTCCCGATAAAAATGATACCTCACTTGTGTGGGTAGGCCTAGCGCCCGCGACAGGATATGCCCCAAAACACAACGTGGACATATCACAGAAAACAGAGCTGTTTTTAGCAAAGTGACTACCTGTAGATTTTGGCCTCTAGCTCAGCCGCCACCTAGGGAAACCTACCAAACCTGTGCATTTCTGAAAACTAGAGACCTAGGGAAATCCAAGGAGGGGTGACTTGTGTGGCTCGGACCAGGTTCTGTTACCCAGAATCCTTTGCAAACCTCAAAATTTGGCTAAAAAAACACATGTTCCTCACATTTCTGTGGCAGAAAGTTCTGGAATCTGAGAGGAGCCACAAATTTCCTTCCACCCAGCGTTCCTCCACGTCTCCCGATAAAAATGATACCTCACCTGTGTGGGTAGGCCTAGCGCCCGCGACAGGATATGCCCCAAAACACAACGTGGACACATCACAGAAAACAGAGCTGTTTTTAGCAAAGTGACTACCTGTAGATTTTGGCCTCTAGCTCAGCCGCCACCTAGGGAAACCTACCAAACCTATGCATTTCTGAAAACTAGAGACCTAGGGGAATCCAAGGAGGGGTGACTTGTGTGGCTCGGACCAGGTTCTGTTACCCAGAATCCTTTGCAAACCTCAAAATTTGGCTAATAAAACACATGTTCCTCACATTTCTGTGGCAGAAAGTTCTGGAATCTGAGAGGAGCCACAAATTTCCTTCCACCCAGCGTTCCCCCACGTCTCCCGATAAAAATGATACCTCACTTGTGTGGGTAGGCCTAGCGCCCGCGACAGGATATGCCCAAAAGACAACGTGGACATATCACAGAAAACAGAGCTGTTTTTAGCAAAGAGACTACCTGTAGATTTTGGCCTCTAGCTCAGCCGCCACCTAGGGAAACCTACCAAACCTATGCATTTCTGAAAACTAGAGACCTAGGGGAATCCAAGGAGGGGTGACTTGCGGGGCTCGGACCAGGTTCTGTTACCCAGAATCCTTTGCAAACCTCAAAATTTGGCTAAAAAACACATGTTCCTCACATTTCTGTGGCAGAAAGTTGTGGAATATGAGAGGAGCCACAAATTTCCTTCCACCCAGCGTTCCCCCACATCTCCCGATAAAAATGATACCTCACTTGTGTGGGTAGGCCTAGCGCCCGCGACAGGATATGCCCCAAAACACAACGTGGACATATCACAGAAAACAGAGCTGTTTTTAGCAAAGTGACTACCTGTAGATTTTGGCCTCTAGCTCAGCCGCCACCTAGGGAAACCTACCAAACCTATGCATTTCTGAAAACTAGAGACCTAGGGGAATCCAAGGAGGGGTGACTTGCGGGGCTCGGACCAGGTTCTGTTACCCAGAATCCTTTGCAAACCTCAAAATTTGGCTAAAAAACACATGTTCCTCACATTTCTGTGGCAGAAAGTTCTGGAATCTGAGAGGAGACACAAATTTCCTTCCACCCAGCGTTCCCCCACGTCTCCCGATAAAAATGATACCTCACTTGTGTGGGTAGGCCTAGCGCCCGCAACAGGATATGCCCCAAAACACAACGTGGACATATCACAGAAAACAGAGCTGTTTTTAGCAAAGTGACTACCTGTAGATTTTGGCCTCTAGCTCAGCCGCCACCTAGGGAAACCTACCAAACCTATGCATTTCTGAAAACTAGAGACCTAGGGGAATCGAAGGAGGGGTGACTTGTGTGGCTCGGACCAGGTTCTGTTACCCAGAATCCTTTGCAAACCTCAAAATTTGGCTAAAAAAACACATGTTCCTCACATTTCTGTGGCAGAAAGTTCTGGAATCTGAGAGGAGCCACAAATTTCCTTCCACCCAGCGTTCCCCCATGTCTCCCGATAAAAATGATACCTCACTTGTGTGGGTAGGCCTAGCGCCCGCGACAGGATATGCCCCAAAACACAACGTGGACATATCACAGAAAACAGAGCTGTTTTTAGCAAAGTGACTACCTGTAAGATTTTGGCCTCTAGCTCAGCCGCCACCTAGGGAAACCTACCAAACCTATGCATTTCTGAAAACTAGAGACCTAGGGGAATCCAAGGAGGGGTGACTTGCGGGGCTCGGACCAGGTTCTGTTACCCAGAATCCTTTGCAAACCTCAAAATTTGTCTAAAAAACACATGTTCCTCACATTTCTGTGGCAGAAAGTTCTGGAATCTGAGAGGAGACACAAATTTCCTTCCACCCAGCGTTCCCCCACGTCTCCCGATAAAAATGATACCTCACTTGTGTGGGTAGGCCTAGCGCCCGCGACAGGATATGCCCCAAAACACAACGTGGACATATCACAGAAAACAGAGCTGTTTTTAGCAAAGTGACTACCTGTAGATTTTGGCCTCTAGCTCAGCCGCCACCTAGGGAAACCTACAAAACCTGTGCATTTCTGAAAACTAGAGACCTAGGGGAATCCAAGGAGGGGTGACTTGTGTGGCTCGGACCAGGTTCTGTTACCCAGAATCCTTTGCAAACCTCAAAGTTTGGCTAAAAAACACATGTTCCTCACATTTCTGTGGCAGAAAGTTGTGGAATCTGAGAGGAGCCACAAATTTCCTTCCACCCAGCGTTCCCCCACGTCTCCCGATAAAAATGATACCTCACTTGTGTGGGTAGGCCTAGCGCCCGCGACAGGATATGCCCCAAAACACAACGTGGACATATCACAGAAAACAGAGCTGTTTTTAGCAAAGTGACTACCTGTAGATTTTGGCCTCTAGCTCAGCCGCCACCTAGGGAAACCTACCAAACCTATGCATTTCTGAAAACTAGAGACCTAGGGGAATCCAAGGAGGGGTGACTTGTGTGGCTCGGACCAGGTTCTGTTACCCAGAATCCTTTGCAAACCTCAAAATTTGGCTAAAAAAACACATGTTCCTCACATTTCTGTGGCAGAAAGTTCTGGAATCTGAGAGGAGCCACAAATTTCCTTCCACCCAGCGTTCCCCCACGTCTCCCGATAAAAATGATACCTCACTTGTGTGGGTAGGCCTAGCGCCCGCGACAGGATATGCCCCAAAACACAACGTGGACATATCACAGAAAACAGAGCTGTTTTTAGCAAAGTGACTACCTGTAGATTTTGGCCTGTAGCTCAGCCGCCACCTAGGGAAACCTACCAAACCTATGCATTTCTGAAAACTAGAGACCTAGGGGAATCCAAGGAGGGGTGACTTGCGGGGCTCGGACCAGGTTCTGTTACCCAGAATCCTTTGCAAACCTCAAAATTTGGCTAAAAAACACATGTTCCTCACATTTCTGTGGCAGAAAGTTCTGGAATCTGAGAGGAGACACAAATTTCCTTCCACCCAGCGTTCCCCCATGTCTCCCGATAAAAATGATACCTCACTTGTGTGGGTAGGCCTAGCGCCCGCGACAGGATATGCCCCAAAACACAACGTGGACATATCACAGAAAACAGAGCTGTTTTTAGCAAAGTGACTACCTGTAGATTTTGGCCTCTAGCTCAGCCGCCACCTAGGGAAACCTACCAAACCTATGCATTTCTGAAAACTAGAGACCTAGGGGAATCCAAGGAGGGGTGACTTGCGGGGCTCGGACCAGGTTCTGTTACCCAGAATCCTTTGCAAACCTCAAAATTTGTCTAAAAAACACATGTTCCTCACATTTCTGTGGCAGAAAGTTCTGGAATCTGAGAGGAGACACAAATTTCCTTCCACCCAGCGTTCCCCCACGTCTCCCGATAAAAATGATACCTCACTTGTGTGGGTAGGCCTAGCGCCCGCGACAGGATATGCCCCAAAACACAACGTGGACATATCACAGAAAACAGAGCTGTTTTTAGCAAAGTGACTACCTGTAGATTTTGGCCTCTAGCTCAGCCGCCACCTAGGGAAACCTACCAAACCTGTGCATTTCTGAAAACTAGAGACCTAGGGAAATCCAAGGAGGGGTGACTTGTGTGGCTCGGACCAGGTTCTGTTACCCAGAATCCTTTGCAAACCTCAAAATTTGGCTAAAAAAACACATGTTCCTCACATTTCTGTGGCAGAAAGTTCTGGAATCTGAGAGGAGCCACAAATTTCCTTCCACCCAGCGTTCCTCCACGTCTCCCGATAAAAATGATACCTCACCTGTGTGGGTAGGCCTAGCGCCCGCGACAGGATATGCCCCAAAACACAACGTGGACACATCACAGAAAACAGAGCTGTTTTTAGCAAAGTGACTACCTGTAGATTTTGGCCTCTAGCTCAGCCGCCACCTAGGGAAACCTACCAAACCTATGCATTTCTGAAAACTAGAGACCTAGGGGAATCCAAGGAGGGGTGACTTGTGTGGCTCGGACCAGGTTCTGTTACCCAGAATCCTTTGCAAACCTCAAAATTTGGCTAATAAAACACATGTTCCTCACATTTCTGTGGCAGAAAGTTGTGGAATCTGAGAGGAGCCACAAATTTCCTTCCACCCAGCGTTCCCCCACGTCTCCCGATAAAAATGATACCTCACTTGTGTGGGTAGGCCTAGCGCCCGCGACAGGATATGCCCCAAAACACAACGTGGACATATCACAGAAAACAGAGCTGTTTTTAGCAAAGTGACTACCTGTAGATTTTGGCCTCTAGCTCATCCGCCACCTAGGGAAACCTACCAAACCTATGCATTTCTGAAAACTAGAGACCTAGGGGAATCCAAGGAGGGGTGACTTGTGTGGCTCGGACCAGGTTCTGTTACCCAGAATCCTTTGCAAACCTCAAAATTTGGCTAAAAAAACACATGTTCCTCATATTTCTGTGGCAGAAAGTTCTGGAATCTGAGAGGAGCCACAAATTTCCTTCCACCCAGCGTTCCCCCATGTCTCCCGATAAAAATGATACCTCACTTGTGTGGGTAGGCCTAGCGCCCGCGACAGGATATGCCCCAAAACACAACGTGGACATATCACAGAAAACAGAGCTGTTTTTAGCAAAGTGACTACCTGTAGATTTTGACCTCTAGCTCAGCCGCCACCTAGGGAAACCTACCAAACCTGTGCATTTCTGAAAACTAGAGACCTAGGGGAATCCAAGGAGGGGTGACTTGTGTGGCTCGGACCAGGTTCTGTTACCCAGAATCCTTTGCAAACCTCAAAATTTGGCTAAAAAACACATGTCCCTCACATTTCTGTGGCAGAAAGTTCTGGAATCTGAGAGGAGCCACAAATTTCCTTCCACCCAGCGTTCCCCCACGTCTGCCGATAAAAATGATACCTCACTTGTGTGGGTAGGCCTAGCGCCCGCGACAGGATATGCTCCAAAACACAACGTGGACATATCACAGAAAACAGAGCTGTTTTTAGCAAAGTGACTACCTGTAGATTTTGGCCTCTAGCTCAGCCGCCACCTAGGGAAACCTACCAAACCTGTGCATTTCTGAAAACTAGAGAACTAGTGAAATCCAAGGAGGGGTGACTTGTGTGGCTCGGACCAGGTTCTGTTACCCAGAATCCTTTGCAAACCTCAAAATTTGGCTAAAAAAACACATGTTCCTCACATTTCTGTGGCAGAAAGTTCTGGAATCTGAGAGGAGCCACAAATTTCCTTCCACCCAGCGTTCCCCCACGTCTCCCGATAAAAATGATACCTCACTTGTCTGGGTAGGCCTAGCGCCCGCGACAGGATATGCCCCAAAACACAACGTGGACATATCACAGAAAACAGAGCTGTTTTTAGCAAAGTGACTACCTGTAGATTTTGGCCTCTAGCTCAGCCGCCACCTAGGGAAACCTACCAAACCTATGCATTTCTGAAAACTAGAGACCTAGGGGAATCCAAGGAGGGGTGACTTGCGGGGCTCGGACCAGGTTCTGTTACCTAGAATCCTTTGCAAACCTCAAAATTTGGCTAAAAAACACATGTTCCTCACATTTCTGTGGCAGAAAGTTCTGGAATCTGAGAGGAGACACAAATTTTCTTCCACCCAGCGTTCCCCCACGTCTCCCGATAAAAATGATACCTCACCTGTGTGGGTAGGCCTAGCGCCCGCGACAGGATATGCCCCAAAACACAACGTGGACACATCACAGAAAACAGAGCTGTTTTTAGCAAAGTGACTACCTGTAGATTTTGGCCTCTAGCTCAGCCGCCACCTAGGGAAACCTACCAAACCTATGCATTTCTGAAAACTAGAGACCTAGGGGAATCCAAGGAGGGGTGACTTGTGTGGCTCGGACCAGGTTCTGTTACCCAGAATCCTTTGCAAACCTCAAAATTTGGCTAATAAAACACATGTTCCTCACATTTCTGTGGCAGAAAGTTGTGGAATCTGAGAGGAGCCACAAATTTCCTTCCACCCAGCGTTCCCCCACGTCTCCCGATAAAAATGATACCTCACTTGTGTGGGTAGGCCTAGCGCCCGCGACAGGATATGCCCCAAAACACAACGTGGACATATCACAGAAAACAGAGCTGTTTTTAGCAAAGTGACTACCTGTAGATTTTGGCCTCTAGCTCAGCCGCCACCTAGGGAAACCTACCAAACCTGTGCATTTCTGAAAACTAGAGACCTAGGGGAATCCAAGGAGGGGTGACTTGTGTGGCTCGGACCAGGTTCTGTTACCCAGAATCCTTTGCAAACCTCAAAATTTGGCTAAAAAAACACATGTTCCTCACATTTCTGTGGCAGAAAGTTCTGGAATCTGAGAGGAGCCACAAATTTCCTTCCACCCAGCGTTCCCCCACGTCTCCCGATAAAAATGATACCTCACTTGTGTGGGTAGGCCTAGCGCCCGCGACAGGATATGCCCCAAAACACAATGTGGACATATCACAGAAAACAGAGCTGTTTTTAGCAAAGTGACTACCTGTAGATTTTGGCCTCTAGCTCAGCCGCCACCTAGGGAAACCTACCAAACCTGTGCATTTCTGAAAACTAGAGACCTAGGGGAATCCAAGGAGGGGTGACTTGTGTGGCTCGGACCAGGTTCTGTTACCCAGAATCCTTTGCAAACCTCAAAATTTGGCTAAAAAAACACATGTTCCTCACATTTCTGTGGCAGAAAGTTCTGGAATCTGAGAGGAGCCACAAATTTCCTTCCACCCAGCGTTCCCCCACGTCTCCCGATAAAAATGATACCTCACTTGTGTGGGTAGGCCTAGCGCCCGCGACAGGATATGCCCCAAAACACAACGTGGACACATCACAGAAAACAGAGCTGTTTTTAGCAAAGTGACTACCTGTAGATTTTGGCCTCTAGCTCAGCCGCCACCTAGGGAAACCTACCAAACCTGTGCATTTCTGAAAACTAGAGACCTAGGGGAATCCAAGGAGGGGTGACTTGTGTGGCTCGGACCAGGTTCTGTTACCCAGAATCCTTTCCAAACCTCAAAATTTGGCTAAAAAAACACATGTTCCTCACATTTCTGTGGCAGAAAGTTCTGGAATCTGAGAGGAGCCACAAATTTCCTTCCACCCAGCGTTCCCCCACGTCTCCCGATAAAAATGATACCTCACTTGTGTGGGTAGGCCTAGCGCCCGCGACAGGATATGCCCCAAAACACAACGTGGACACATCACAGAAAACAGAGCTGTTTTTAGCAAAGTGACTACCTGTAGATTTTGGCCTCTAGCTCAGCCGCCACCTAGGGAAACCTACCAAACCTATGCATTTCTGAAAACTAGAGACCTAGGGGAATCCAAGGAGGGGTGACTTGTGTGGCTCGGACCAGGTTCTGTTACCCAGAATCCTTTGCAAACCTCAAAATTTGGCTAAAAAAACACATGTTCCTCACATTTCTGTGGCAGAAAGTTCTGGAATCTGAGAGGAGCCACAAATTTCCTTCCACCCAGCGTTCCCCCACGTCTCCCGATAAAAATGATACCTCACTTGTGTGGGTAGGCCTAGCGCCCGCGACAGGATATGCCCCAAAACACAACGTGGACATATCACAGAAAACAGAGCTGTTTTTAGCAAAGTGACTACCTGTAGATTTTGGCCTCTAGCTCAGCCGCCACCTAGGGAAACCTACCAAACCTATGCATTTCTGAAAACTAGAGTCCTAGGGGAATCCAAGGAGGGGTGACTTGCGGGGCTCGGACCAGGTTCTGTTACCTAGAATCCTTTGCAAACCTCAAAATTTGGCTAAAAAACACATGTTCCTCACATTTCTGTGGCAGAAAGTTCTGGAATCTGAGAGGAGACACAAATTTTCTTCCACCCAGCGTTCCCCCACGTCTCCCGATAAAAATTATACCTCACTTGTGTGGGTAGGCCTAGCGCCCGCGACAGGATATGCCCCAAAACACAACGTGGACATATCACAGAAAACAGAGCTGTTTTTAGCAAAGTGACTACCTGTAGATTTTGGCCTCTAGCTCAGCCGCCACCTAGGGAAACCTACCAAACCTATGCATTTCTGAAAACTAGAGACCTAGGGGAATCCAAGGAGGGGTGACTTGTGTGGCTCGGACCAGGTTCTGTTACCCAGAATCCTTTGCAAACCTCAAAATTTGGCTAAAAAAACACATGTTCCTCACATTTCTGTGGCAGAAAGTTCTGGAATCTGAGAGGAGCCACAAATTTCCTTCCACCCAGCGTTCCCCCACGTCTCCCGATAAAAATGATACCTCACTTGTGTGTGTAGGCCTAGTGCCCGCGACAGGATATGCCCCAAAACACAACGTGGACACATCACAGAAAACAGAGCTGGTTTTAGCAAAGTGACTACCTGTAGATTTTGGCCTCTAGCTCAGCCGCCACCTAGGGAAACCTACCAAACCTATGCATTTCTGAAAACTAGAGACCTAGGGGAATCCAAGGAGGGGTGACTTGTGTGGCTCGGACCAGGTTCTGTTACCCAGAATCCTTTGCAAACCTCAAAGTTTGGCTAAAAAACACATGTTCCTCACATTTCTGTGGCAGAAAGTTGTGGAATCTGAGAGGAGCCACAAATTTCCTTCCACCCAGCGTTCCCCCACGTCTCCCGATAAAAATGATACCTCACTTGTGTGGGTAGGCCTAGCGCCCGCGACAGGATATGCCCCAAAACACAACGTGGACATATCACAGAAAACAGAGCTGTTTTTAGCAAAGTGACTACCTGTAGATTTTGGCCTCTAGCTCAGCCGCCACCTAGGGAAACCTACCAAACCTGTGCATTTCTGAAAACTAGAGACCTAGGGAAATCCAAGGAGGGGTGACTTGTGTGGCTCGGACCAGGTTCTGTTACCCAGAATCCTTTGCAAACCTCAAAATTTGGCTAAAAAAACACATGTTCCTCACATTTCTGTGGCAGAAAGTTCTGGAATCTGAGAGGAGCCACAAATTTCCTTCCACCCAGCGTTCCTCCACGTCTCCCGATAAAAATGATACCTCACCTGTGTGGGTAGGCCTAGCGCCCGCGACAGGATATGCCCCAAAACACAACGTGGACACATCACAGAAAACAGAGCTGTTTTTAGCAAAGTGACTACCTGTAGATTTTGGCCTCTAGCTCAGCCGCCACCTAGGGAAACCTACCAAACCTATGCATTTCTGAAAACTAGAGACCTAGGGGAATCCAAGGAGGGGTGACTTGTGTGGCTCGGACCAGGTTCTGTTACCCAGAATCCTTTGCAAACCTCAAAATTTGGCTAATAAAACACATGTTCCTCACATTTCTGTGGCAGAAAGTTCTGGAATCTGAGAGGAGCCACAAATTTCCTTCCACCCAGCGTTCCCCCACGTCTCCCGATAAAAATGATACCTCACTTGTGTGGGTAGGCCTAGCGCCCGCGACAGGATATGCCCCAAAACACAACGTGGACATATCACAGAAAACAGAGCTGTTTTTAGCAAAGAGACTACCTGTAGATTTTGGCCTCTAGCTCAGCCGCCACCTAGGGAAACCTACCAAACCTATGCATTTCTGAAAACTAGAGACCTAGGGGAATCCAAGGAGGGGTGACTTGCGGGGCTCGGACCAGGTTCTGTTACCCAGAATCCTTTGCAAACCTCAAAATTTGGCTAAAAAACACATGTTCCTCACATTTCTGTGGCAGAAAGTTGTGGAATATGAGAGGAGCCACAAATTTCCTTCCACCCAGCGTTCCCCCACATCTCCCGATAAAAATGATACCTCCCTTGTGTGGGTAGGCCTAGCGCCCGCGACAGGATATGCCCCAAAACACAACGTGGACATATCACAGAAAACAGAGCTGTTTTTAGCAAAGTGACTACCTGTAGATTTTGGCCTCTAGCTCAGCCGCCACCTAGGGAAACCTACCAAACCTGTGCATTTCTGAAAACTAGAGACCTAGGGGAATCCAAGGAGGGGTGACTTGTGTGGCTCGGACCAGGTTCTGTTACCCAGAATCCTTTCCAAACCTCAAAATTTGGCTAAAAAAACACATGTTCCTCACATTTCTGTGGCAGAAAGTTCTGGAATCTGAGAGGAGCCACAAATTTCCTTCCACCCAGCGTTCCCCCACGTCTCCCGATAAAAATGATACCTCACTTGTGTGGGTAGGCCTAGCGCCCGCGGCAGGATATGCCCCAAAACACAACGTGGACACATCACAGAAAACAGAGCTGTTTTTAGCAAAGTGACTACCTGTAGATTTTGGCCTCTAGCTCAGCCGCCACCTAGGGAAACCTACCAAACCTATGCATTTCTGAAAACTAGAGACCTAGGGGAATCCAAGGAGGGGTGACTTGTGTGGCTCGGACCAGGTTCTGTTACCCAGAATCCTTTGTAAACCTCAAAATTTGGCTAAAAAAACACATGTTCCTCACATTTCTGTGGCAGAAAGTTCTGGAATCTGAGAGGAGCCACAAATTTCCTTCCACCCAGCGTTCCCCCACGTCTCCCGATAAAAATGATACCTCACTTGTGTGGGTAGGCCTAGCGCCCGCGACAGGATATGCCCCAAAACACAACGTGGACATATCACAGAAAACAGAGCTGTTTTTAGCAAAGTGACTACCTGTAGATTTTGGCCTCTAGCTCAGCCGCCACCTAGGGAAACCTACCAAACCTATGCATTTCTGAAAACTAGAGACCTAGGGGAATCCAAGGAGGGGTGACTTGCGGGGCTCGGACCAGGTTCTGTTACCTAGAATCCTTTGCAAACCTCAAAATTTGGCTAAAAAACACATGTTCCTCACATTTCTGTGGCAGAAAGTTCTGGAATCTGAGAGGAGACACAAATTTCCTTCCACCCAGCGTTCCCCCACGTCTCCCGATAAAAATGATACCTCACTTGTGTGGGTAGGCCTAGCGCCCGCAACAGGATATGCCCCAAAACACAACGTGGACATATCACAGAAAACAGAGCTGTTTTTAGCAAAGTGACTACCTGTAGATTTTGGCCTCTAGCTCAGCCGCCACCTAGGGAAACCTACCAAACCTATGCATTTCTGAAAACTAGAGACCTAGGGGAATCGAAGGAGGGGTGACTTGTGTGGCTCGGACCAGGTTCTGTTACCCAGAATCCTTTGCAAACCTCAAAATTTGGCTAAAAAAACACATGTTCCTCACATTTCTGTGGCAGAAAGTTCTGGAATCTGAGAGGAGCCACAAATTTCCTTCCACCCAGCGTTCCCCCATGTCTCCCGATAAAAATGATACCTCACTTGTGTGGGTAGGCCTAGCGCCCGCGACAGGATATGCCCCAAAACACAACGTGGACATATCACAGAAAACAGAGCTGTTTTTAGCAAAGTGACTACCTGTAGATTTTGGCCTCTAGCTCAGCCGCCACCTAGGGAAACCTACCAAACCTATGCATTTCTGAAAACTAGAGACCTAGGGGAATCCAAGGAGGGGTGACTTGCGGGGCTCGGACCAGGTTCTGTTACCCAGAATCCTTTGCAAACCTCAAAATTTGTCTAAAAAACACATGTTCCTCACATTTCTGTGGCAGAAAGTTCTGGAATCTGAGAGGAGACACAAATTTCCTTCCACCCAGCGTTCCCCCACGTCTCCCGATAAAAATGATACCTCACTTGTGTGAGTAGGCCTAGCGCCCGCGACAGGATATGCCCCAAAACACAACGTGGACATATCACAGAAAACAGAGCTGTTTTTAGCAAAGTGACTACCTGTAGATTTTGGCCTCTAGCTCAGCCGCCACCTAGGGAAACCTACAAAACCTGTGCATTTCTGAAAACTAGAGACCTAGGGGAATCCAAGGAGGGGTGACTTGTGTGGCTCGGACCAGGTTCTGTTACCCAGAATCCTTTGCAAACCTCAAAGTTTGGCTAAAAAACACATGTTCCTCACATTTCTGTGGCAGAAAGTTGTGGAATCTGAGAGGAGCCACAAATTTCCTTCCACCCAGCGTTCCCCCACGTCTCCCGATAAAAATGATACCTCACTTGTGTGGGTAGGCCTAGCGCCCGCGACAGGATATGCCCCAAAACACAACGTGGACATATCACAGAAAACAGAGCTGTTTTTAGCAAAGTGACTACCTGTAGATTTTGGCCTCTAGCTCAGCCGCCACCTAGGGAAACCTACCAAACCTGTGCATTTCTGAAAACTAGAGACCTAGGGGAATCCAAGGAGGGGTGACTTGTGTGGCTCGGACCAGGTTCTGTTACCCAGAATCCTTTCCAAACCTCAAAATTTGGCTAAAAAAACACATGTTCCTCACATTTCTGTGGCAGAAAGTTCTGGAATCTGAGAGGAGCCACAAATTTCCTTCCACCCAGCGTTCCCCCACATCTGCCGATAAAAATGATACCTGACTTGTGTGGGTAGGCCTAGCGCCCGCGACAGGATATGCCCCAAAACACAACGTGGACATATCACAGAAAACAGAGCTGTTTTTAGCAAAGTGACTACCTGTAGATTTTGGCCTCTAGCTCAGCCGCCACCTAGGGAAACCTACCAAACCTGTGCATTTCTGAAAACTAGAGACCTAGGGAAATCCAAGGAGGGGTGACTTGTGTGGCTCGGACCAGGTTCTGTTACCCAGAATCCTTTGCAAACCTCAAAATTTGGCTAAAAAAACACATGTTCCTCACATTTCTGTGGCAGAAAGTTCTGGAATCTGAGAGGAGCCACAAATTTCCTTCCACCCAGCGTTCCTCCACGTCTCCCGATAAAAATGATACCTCACCTCTGTGGGTAGGCCTAGCGCCCGCGACAGGATATGCCCCAAAACACAACGTGGACACATCACAGAAAACAGAGCTGTTTTTAGCAAAGTGACTACCTGTAGATTTTGGCCTCTAGCTCAGCCGCCACCTAGGGAAACCTACCAAACCTATGCATTTCTGAAAACTAGAGACCTAGGGGAATCCAAGGAGGGGTGACTTGTGTGGCTCGGACCAGGTTCTGTTACCCAGAATCCTTTGCAAACCTCAAAATTTGGCTAATAAAACACATGTTCCTCACATTTCTGTGGCAGAAAGTTCTGGAATCTGAGAGGAGCCACAAATTTCCTTCCACCCAGCGTTCCCCCACGTCTCCCGATAAAAATGATACCTCACTTGTGTGGGTAGGCCTAGCGCCCGCGACAGGATATGCCCCAAAACACAACGTGGACATATCACAGAAAACAGAGCTGTTTTTAGCAAAGTGACTACCTGTAGATTTTGGCCTCTAGCTCAGCCGCCACCTAGGGAAACCTACCAAACCTATGCATTTCTGAAAACTAGAGACCTAGGGGAATCCAAGGAGGGGTGACTTGCGGGGCTCGGACCAGGTTCTGTTACCTAGAATCCTTTGCAAACCTCAAAATTTGGCTAAAAAACACATGTTCCTCACATTTCTGTGGCAGAAAGTTCTGGAATCTGAGAGGAGACACAAATTTCCTTCCACCCAGCGTTCCCCCACGTCTCCCGATAAAAATGATACCTCACTTGTGTGGGTAGGCCTAGCGCCCGCGACAGGATATGCCCCAAAACACAACGTGGACACATCACAGAAAACAGAGCTGGTTTTAGCAAAGTGACTACCTGTAGATTTTGGCCTCTAGCTCAGCCGCCACCTAGGGAAACCTACCAAACCTGTGCATTTCTGAAAACTAGAGACCTAGGGGAATCCAAGGAGGGGTGACTTGTGTGGCTCGGACCAGGTTCTGTTACCCAGAATCCTTTGCAAACCTCAAAATTTGGCTAAAAAAACACATGTTCCTCACATTTCTGTGGCAGAAAGTTCTGGAATCTGAGAGGAGCCACAAATTTCCTTCCACCCAGCGTTCCCCCACGTCTCCCGATAAAAATGATACCTCACTTGTGTGGGTAGGCCTAGCGCCCGCGACAGGATATGCCCCAAAACACAACGTGGACATATCACAGAAAACAGAGCTGTTTTTAGCAAAGTGACTACCTGTAGATTTTGGCCTCTAGCTCAGCCGCCACCTAGGGAAACCTACCAAACCTATGCATTTCTGAAAACTAGAGACCTAGGGGAATCCAAGGAGGGGTGACTTGTGTGGCTCGGACCAGGTTCTGTTACCCAGAATCCTTTGTAAACCTCAAAATTTGGCTAAAAAAACACATGTTCCTCACATTTCTGTGGCAGAAAGTTCTGGAATCTGAGAGGAGCCACAAATTTCCTTCCACCCAGCGTTCCCCCATGTCTCCCGATAAAAATGATACCTCACTTGTGTGGGTAGGCCTAGCGCCCGCGACAGGATATGCCCCAAAACACAACGTGGACATATCACAGAAAACAGAGCTGTTTTTAGCAAAGTGACTACCTGTAGATTTTGGCCTCTAGCTCAGCCGCCACCTAGGGAAACCTACCAAACCTATGCATTTCTGAAAACTAGAGACCTAGGGGAATCGAAGGAGGGGTGACTTGTGTGGCTCGGACCAGGTTCTGTTACCCAGAATCCTTTGCAAACCTCAAAATTTGGCTAATAAAACACATGTTCCTCACATTTCTGTGGCAGAAAGTTCTGGAATCTGAGAGGAGCCACAAATTTCCTTCCACCCAGCGTTCCCCCACGTCTCCCGATAAAAATGATACCTCACTTGTGTGGGTAGGCCTAGCGCCCGCGACAGGATATGCCCCAAAACACAACGTGGACATATCACAGAAAACAGAGCTGTTTTTAGCAAAGTGACTACCTGTAGATTTTGGCCTCTAGCTCAGCCGCCACCTAGGGAAACCTACCAAACCTATGCATTTCTGAAAACTAGAGACCTAGGGGAATCCAAGGAGGGGTGACTTGTGTGGCTCGGACCAGGTTCTGTTACCCAGAATCCTTTGTAAACCTCAAAATTTGGCTAAAAAAACACATGTTCCTCACATTTCTGTGGCAGAAAGTTCTGGAATCTGAGAGGAGCCACAAATTTCCTTCCACCCAGCGTTCCCCCACGTCTCCCGATACAAATGATACCTCACTTGTGTGGGTAGGCCTAGCGCCCGCGACAGGATATGCCCCAAAACACAACGTGGACATATCACAGAAAACAGAGCTGTTTTTAGCAAAGTGACTACCTGTAGATTTTGGCCTCTAGCTCAGCCGCCACCTAGGGAAACCTACCAAACCTATGCATTTCTGAAAACTAGAGACCTAGGGGAATCCAAGGAGGGGTGACTTGTGTGGCTCGGACCAGGTTCCGTTACCCAGAATCCTTTGCAAACCTCAAAATTTGGCTAAAAAACACATGTTCCTCACATTTCTGTGGCAGAAAGTTTTGGAATATGAGAGGAGCCACAAATTTCCTTCCACCCAGCGTTCCCCCACGTCTCCCGATAAAAATGATACCTCACTTGTGTGGGTAGGCCTAGCGCCCGCGACAGGATATGCCCCAAAACACAACGTGGACATATCACAGAAAACAGAGCTGTTTTTAGCAAAGTGACTACCTGTAGATTTTGGCCTCTAGCTCAGCCGCCACCTAGGGAAACCTACCAAACCTGTGCATTTCTGAAAACTAGAGACCTAGGGGAATCCAAGGAGGGGTGACTTGTGTGGCTCGGACCAGGTTCTGTTACCCAGAATCCTTTCCAAACCTCAAAATTTGGCTAAAAAAACACATGTTCCTCATATTTCTGTGGCAGAAAGTTCTGGAATCTGAGAGGAGCCACAAATTTCCTTCCACCCAGCGTTCCCCCACGTCTCCCGATAAAAATGATACCTCACTTGTGTGGGTAGGCCTAGCGCCCGCGACAGGATATGCCCCAAAACACAACGTGGACATATCACAGAAAACAGAGCTGTTTTTAGCAAAGTGACTACCTGTAGATTTTGGCCTCTAGCTCAGCCGCCACCTAGGGAAACCTACCAAACCTATGCATTTCTGAAAACTAGAGACCTAGGGGAATCCAAGGAGGGGTGACTTGCGGGGCTCGGACCAGGTTCTGTTACCCAGAATCCTTTGCAAACCTCAAAATTTGGCTAAAAAGCACATGTTCCTCACATTTCTGTGGCAGAAAGTTCTGGAATCTGAGAGGAGACACAAATTTCCTTCCACCCAGCGTTCCCCCACGTCTCCCGATAAAAATGATACCTCACTTGTGTGGGTAGGCCTAGCGCCCGCGACAGGATATGCCCCAAAACACAACGTGGACATATCACAGAAAACAGAGCTGTTTTTAGCAAAGTGACTACCTGTAGATTTTGGCCTCTAGCTCAGCCGCCACTTAGGGAAACCTACCAAACCTGTGCATTTCTGAAAACTAGAGACCTAGGGGAATCCAAGGAGGGGTGACTTGTGTGGCTCGGACCAGGTTCTGTTACCCAGAATCCTTTGTAAACCTCAAAATTTGGCTAAAAAAACACATGTTCCTCACATTTCTGTGGCAGAAAGTTCTGGAATCTGAGAGGAGCCACAAATTTCCTTCCACCCAGCGTTCCCCCACGTCTCCCGATAAAAATGATACCTCACTTGTGTGGGTAGGCCTAGCGCCCGCGACAGGATATGCCCCAAAACACAACGTGGACATATCACAGAAAACAGAGCTGTTTTTAGCAAAGTGACTACCTGTAGATTTTGGCCTCTAGCTCAGCCGCCACCTAGGGAAACCTACCAAACCTATGCATTTCTGAAAACTAGAGACCTAGGGGAATCCAAGGAGGGGTGACTTGTGTGGCTCGGACCAGGTTCTGTTACCCAGAATCCTTTGTAAACCTCAAAATTTGGCTAAAAAAACACATGTTCCTCACATTTCTGTGGCAGAAAGTTCTGGAATCTGAGAGGAGCCACAAATTTCCTTCCACCCAGCGTTCCCCCACGTCTCCCGATAAAAATGATACCTCACTTGTGTGGGTAGGCCTAGCGCCCGCGACAGGATATGCCCCAAAACACAACGTGGACATATCACAGAAAACAGAGCTGTTTTTAGCAAAGTGACTACCTGTAGATTTTGGCCTCTAGCTCAGCCGCCACCTAGGGAAACCTACCAAACCTATGCATTTCTGAAAACTAGAGACCTAGGGGAATCCAAGGAGGGGTGACTTGCGGGGCTCGGACCAGGTTCTGTTACCCAGAATCCTTTGCAAACCTCAAAATTTGGCTAAAAAACACATGTTCCTCACATTTCTGTGGCAGAAAGTTCTGGAATCTGAGAGGAGACACAAATTTCCTTCCACCCAGCGTTCCCCCACGTCTCCCGATAAAAATGATACCTCACTTGTGTGGGTAGGCCTAGCGCCCGCGACAGGATATGCCCCAAAACACAACGTGGACATATCACAGAAAACAGAGCTGTTTTTAGCAAAGTGACTACCTGTAGATTTTGGCCTCTAGCTCAGCCGCCACCTAGGGAAACCTACCAAACCTGTGCATTTCTGAAAACTAGAGACCTAGGGGAATCCAAGGAGGGGTGACTTGTGTGGCTCGGACCAGGTTCTGTTACCCAGAATCCTTTCCAAACCTCAAAATTTGGCTAAAAAAACACATGTTCCTCACATTTCTGTGGCAGAAAGTTCTGGAATCTGAGAGGAGCCACAAATTTCCTTCCACCCAGCGTTCCCCCACATCTGCCGATAAAAATGATACCTGACTTGTGTGGGTAGGCCTAGCGCCCGCGACAGGATATGCCCCAAAACACAACGTGGACATATCACAGAAAACAGAGCTGTTTTTAGCAAAGTGACTACCTGTAGATTTTGGCCTCTAGCTCAGCCGCCACCTAGGGAAACCTACCAAACCTGTGCATTTCTGAAAACTAGAGACCTAGGGAAATCCAAGGAGGGGTGACTTGTGTGGCTCGGACCAGGTTCTGTTACCCAGAATCCTTTGCAAACCTCAAAATTTGGCTAAAAAAACACATGTTCCTCACATTTCTGTGGCAGAAAGTTCTGGAATCTGAGAGGAGCCACAAATTTCCTTCCACCCAGCGTTCCCCCATGTCTCCCGATAAAAATGATACCTCACTTGTGTGGGTAGGCCTAGCGCCCGCGACAGGATATGCCCCAAAACACAACGTGGACATATCACAGAAAACAGAGCTGTTTTTAGCAAAGTGACTACCTGTAGATTTTAGCCTCTAGCTCAGCCGCCACCTAGGGAAACCTACAAAACCTGTGCATTTCTGAAAACTAGAGACCTAGGGGAATCCAAGGAGGGGTGACTTGTGTGGCTCGGACCAGGTTCTGTTACCCAGAATCCTTTGCAAACCTCAAAGTTTGGCTAAAAAACACATGTTCCTCACATTTCTGTGGCAGAAAGTTGTGGAATCAGAGAGGAGCCACAAATTTCCTTCCACCCAGCGTTCCCCCACGTCTCCCGATAAAAATGATACCTCACTTGTGTGGGTAGGCCTAGCGCCCGCGACAGGATATGCCCCAAAACACAACGTGGACATATCACAGAAAACAGAGCTGTTTTTAGCAAAGTGACTACCTGTAGATTTTGGCCTCTAGCTCAGCCGCCACCTAGGGAAACCTACCAAACCTGTGCATTTCTGAAAACTAGAGACCTAGGGGAATCCAAGGAGGGGTGACTTGTGTGGCTCGGACCAGGTTCTGTTACCCAGAATCCTTTCCAAACCTCAAAATTTGGCTAAAAAAACACATGTTCCTCACATTTCTGTGGCAGAAAGTTCTGGAATCTGAGAGGAGCCACAAATTTCCTTCCACCCAGCGTTCCCCCACATCTGCCGATAAAAATGATACCTGACTTGTGTGGGTAGGCCTAGCGCCCGCGACAGGATATGCCCCAAAACACAACGTGGACATATCACAGAAAACAGAGCTGTTTTTAGCAAAGTGACTACCTGTAGATTTTGGCCTCTAGCTCAGCCGCCACCTAGGGAAACCTACCAAACCTGTGCATTTCTGAAAACTAGAGACCTAGGGAAATCCAAGGAGGGGTGACTTGTGTGGCTCGGACCAGGTTCTGTTACCCAGAATCCTTTGCAAACCTCAAAATTTGGCTAAAAAAACACATGTTCCTCACATTTCTGTGGCAGAAAGTTCTGGAATCTGAGAGGAGCCACAAATTTCCTTCCACCCAGCGTTCCTCCACGTCTCCCGATAAAAATGATACCTCACCTCTGTGGGTAGGCCTAGCGCCCGCGACAGGATATGCCCCAAAACACAACGTGGACACATCACAGAAAACAGAGCTGTTTTTAGCAAAGTGACTACCTGTAGATTTTGGCCTCTAGCTCAGCCGCCACCTAGGGAAACCTACCAAACCTATGCATTTCTGAAAACTAGAGACCTAGGGGAATCCAAGGAGGGGTGACTTGTGTGGCTCGGACCAGGTTCTGTTACCCAGAATCCTTTGCAAACCTCAAAATTTGGCTAATAAAACACATGTTCCTCACATTTCTGTGGCAGAAAGTTCTGGAATCTGAGAGGAGCCACAAATTTCCTTCCACCCAGCGTTCCCCCACGTCTCCCGATAAAAATGATACCTCACTTGTGTGGGTAGGCCTAGCGCCCGCGACAGGATATGCCCCAAAACACAACGTGGACATATCACAGAAAACAGAGCTGTTTTTAGCAAAGTGACTACCTGTAGATTTTGGCCTCTAGCTCAGCCGCCACCTAGGGAAACCTACCAAACCTATGCATTTCTGAAAACTAGAGACCTAGGGGAATCCAAGGAGGGGTGACTTGCGGGGCTCGGACCAGGTTCTGTTACCTAGAATCCTTTGCAAACCTCAAAATTTGGCTAAAAAACACATGTTCCTCACATTTCTGTGGCAGAAAGTTCTGGAATCTGAGAGGAGACACAAATTTCCTTCCACCCAGCGTTCCCCCACGTCTCCCGATAAAAATGATACCTCACTTGTGTGGGTAGGCCTAGCGCCCGCGACAGGATATGCCCCAAAACACAACGTGGACACATCACAGAAAACAGAGCTGGTTTTAGCAAAGTGACTACCTGTAGATTTTGGCCTCTAGCTCAGCCGCCACCTAGGGAAACCGACCAAACCTGTGCATTTCTGAAAACTAGAGACCTAGGGGAATCCAAGGAGGGGTGACTTGTGTGGCTCGGACCAGGTTCTGTTACCCAGAATCCTTTGCAAACCTCAAAATTTGGCTAAAAAAACACATGTTCCTCACATTTCTGTGGCAGAAAGTTCTGGAATCTGAGAGGAGCCACAAATTTCCTTCCACCCAGCGTTCCCCCACGTCTCCCGATAAAAATGATACCTCACTTGTGTGGGTAGGCCTAGCGCCCGCGACAGGATATGCCCCAAAACACAACGTGGACATATCACAGAAAACAGAGCTGTTTTTAGCAAAGTGACTACCTGTAGATTTTGGCCTCTAGCTCAGCCGCCACCTAGGGAAACCTACCAAACCTATGCATTTCTGAAAACTAGAGACCTAGGGGAATCCAAGGAGGGGTGACTTGCGGGGCTCGGACCAGGTTCTGTTACCCAGAATCCTTTGCAAACCTCAAAATTTGGCTAAAAAACACATGTTCCTCACATTTCTGTGGCAGAAAGTTGTGGAATATGAGAGGAGCCACAAATTTCCTTCCACCCAGCGTTCCCCCACGTCTCCCGATAAAAATGATACCTCACTTGTGTGGGTAGGCCTAGCGCCCGCGACAGGATATGCCCCAAAACACAACGTGGACATATCACAGAAAACAGAGCTGTTTTTAGCAAAGTGACTACCTGTAGATTTTGGCCTCTAGCTCAGCCGCCACCTAGGGAAACCTACCAAACCTGTGCATTTCTGAAAACTAGAGACCTAGGGGAATCCAAGGACGGGTGACTTGTGTGGCTCGGACCAGGTTCTGTTACCCAGAATCCTTTCCAAACCTCAAAATTTGGCTAAAAAAACACATGTTCCTCACATTTCTGTGGCAGAAAGTTCTGGAATCTGAGAGGAGCCACAAATTTCCTTCCACCCAGCGTTCCCCCATGTCTCCCGATAAAAATGATACCTCACTTGTGTGGGTAGGCCTAGCGCCCGCGGCAGGATATGCCCCAAAACACAACGTGGACACATCACAGAAAACAGAGCTGTTTTTAGCAAAGTGACTACCTGTAGATTTTGGCCTCTAGCTCAGCCGCCACCTAGGGAAACCTACCAAACCTATGCATTTCTGAAAACTAGAGACCTAGGGGAATCCAAGGAGGGGTGACTTGTGTGGCTCGGACCAGGTTCTGTTACCCAGAATCCTTTGTAAACCTCAAAATTTGGCTAAAAAAACACATGTTCCTCACATTTCTGTGGCAGAAAGTTCTGGAATCTGAGAGGAGCCACAAATTTCCTTCCACCCAGCGTTCCCCCATGTCTCCCGATAAAAATGATACCTCACTTGTGTGGGTAGGCCTAGCGCCCGCGACAGGATATGCCCCAAAACACAACGTGGACATATCACAGAAAACAGAGCTGTTTTTAGCAAAGTGACTACCTGTAGATTTTGGCCTCTAGCTCAGCCGCCACCTAGGGAAACCTACCAAACCTATGCATTTCTGAAAACTAGAGACCTAGGGGATTCCAAGGAGGGGTGACTTGCGGGGCTCGGACCAGGTTCTGTTACCCAGAATCCTTTGCAAACCTCAAAATTTGGCTAAAAAACACATGTTCCTCACATTTCTGTGGCAGAAAGTTCTGGAATCTGAGAGGAGACACAAATTTCCTTCCACCCAGCGTTCCCCCACGTCTCCCGATAAAAATGATACCTCACTTGTGTGGGTAGGCCTAGCGCCCGCGACAGGATATGCCCCAAAACACAACGTGGACATATCACAGAAAACAGAGCTGTTTTTAGCAAAGTGACTACCTGTAGATTTTGGCCTCTAGCTCAGCCGCCACCTAGGGAAACCTACCAAACCTATGCATTTCTGAAAACTAGAGACCTAGGGGAATCGAAGGAGGGGTGACTTGTGTGGCTCGGACCAGGTTCTGTTACCCAGAATCCTTTGCAAACCTCAAAATTTGGCTAAAAAAACACATGTTCCTCACATTTCTGTGGCAGAAAGTTCTGGAATCTGAGAGGAGCCACAAATTTCCTTCCACCCAGCGTTCCCCCATGTCTCCCGATAAAAATGATACCTCACTTGTGTGGGTAGGCCTAGCGCCCGCGACAGGATATGCCCCAAAACACAACGTGGACATATCACAGAAAACAGAGCTGTTTTTAGCAAAGTGACTACCTGTAGATTTTGGCCTCTAGCTCAGCCGCCACCTAGGGAAACCTACCAAACCTATGCATTTCTGAAAACTAGAGACCTAGGGGAATCCAAGGAGGGGTGACTTGCGGGGCTCGGACCAGGTTCTGTTACCCAGAATCCTTTGCAAACCTCAAAATTTGGCTAAAAAACACATGTTCCTCACATTTCTGTGGCAGAAAGTTGTGGAATATGAGAGGAGCCACAAATTTCCTTCCACCCAGCGTTCCCCCACGTCTCCCGATAAAAATGATACCTCACTTGTGTGGGTAGGCCTAGCGCCCGCGACAGGATATGCCCCAAAACACAACGTGGACATATCACAGAAAACAGAGCTGTTTTTAGCAAAGTGACTACCTGTAGATTTTGGCCTCTAGCTCAGCCGCCACCTAGGGAAACCTACCAAACCTGTGCATTTCTGAAAACTAGAGACCTAGGGGAATCCAAGGAGGGGTGACTTGTGTGGCTCGGACCAGGTTCTGTTACCCAGAATCCTTTGTAAACCTCAAAATTTGGCTAAAAAAACACATGTTCCTCACATTTCTGTGGCAGAAAGTTCTGGAATCTGAGAGGAGCCACAAATTTCCTTCCACCCAGCGTTCCCCCACGTCTCCCGATAAAAATGATACCTCACTTGTGTGGGTAGGCCTAGCGCCCGCGACAGGATATGCCCCAAAACACAACGTGGACATATCACAGAAAACAGAGCTGTTTTTAGCAAAGTGACTACCTGTAGATTTTGGCCTCTAGCTCAGCCGCCACCTAGGGAAATCTACCAAACCTATGCATTTCTGAAAACTAGAGACCTAGGGGAATCCAAGGAGGGGTGACTTGTGTGGCTCGGACCAGGTTCTGTTACCCAGAATCCTTTGTAAACCTCAAAATTTGGCTAAAAAAACACATGTTCCTCACATTTCTGTGGCAGAAAGTTCTGGAATCTGAGAGGAGCCACAAATTTCCTTCCACCCAGCGTTCCCCCACGTCTCCCGATAAAAATGATACCTCACTTGTGTGGGTAGGCCTAGCGCCCGCGACAGGATATGCCCCAAAACACAACGTGGACATATCACAGAAAACAGAGCTGTTTTTAGCAAAGTGACTACCTGTAGATTTTGGCCTCTAGCTCAGCCGCCACCTAGGGAAACCTACCAAACCTATGCATTTCTGAAAACTAGAGACCTAGGGGAATCCAAGGAGGGGTGACTTGCGGGGCTCGGACCAGGTTCTGTTACCCAGAATCCTTTGCAAACCTCAAAATTTGGCTAAAAAACACATGTTCCTCACATTTCTGTGGCAGAAAGTTCTGGAATCTCAGAGGAGACACAAATTTCCTTCCACCCAGCGTTCCCCCACGTCTCCCGATAAAAATGATACCTCACTTGTGTGGGTAGGCCTAGCGCCCGCGACAGGATATGCCCCAAAACACAACGTGGACATATCACAGAAAACAGAGCTGTTTTTAGCAAAGTGACTACCTGTAGATTTTGGCCTCTAGCTCAGCCGCCACCTAGGGAAACCTACCAAACCTATGCATTTCTGAAAACTAGAGACCTAGGGGAATCGAAGGAGGGGTGACTTGTGTGGCTCGGACCAGGTTCTGTTACCCAGAATCCTTTGCAAACCTCAAAATTTGGCTAAAAAAACACATGTTCCTCACATTTCTGTGGCAGAAAGTTCTGGAATCTGAGAGGAGCCACAAATTTCCTTCCACCCAGCGTTCCCCCATGTCTCCCGATAAAAATGATACCTCACTTGTGTGGGTAGGCCTAGCGCCCGCGACAGGATATGCCCCAAAACACAACGTGGACATATCACAGAAAACAGAGCTGTTTTTAGCAAAGTGACTACCTGTAGATTTTGGCCTCTAGCTCAGCCGCCACCTAGGGAAACCTACCAAACCTATGCATTTCTGAAAACTAGAGACCTAGGGGAATCCAAGGAGGGGTGACTTGCGGGGCTCGGACCAGGTTCTGTTACCCAGAATCCTTTGCAAACCTCAAAATTTGGCTAAAAAACACATGTTCCTCACATTTCTGTGGCAGAAAGTTGTGGAATATGAGAGGAGCCACAAATTTCCTTCCACCCAGCGTTCCCCCACGTCTCCCGATAAAAATGATACCTCACTTGTGTGGGTAGGCCTAGCGCCCGCGACAGGATATGCCCCAAAACACAACGTGGACATATCACAGAAAACAGAGCTGTTTTTAGCAAAGTGACTACCTGTAGATTTTGGCCTCTAGCTCAGCCGCCACCTAGGGAAACCTACCAAACCTGTGCATTTCTGAAAACTAGAGACCTAGGGGAATCCAAGGAGGGGTGACTTGTGTGGCTCGGACCAGGTTCTGTTACCCAGAATCCTTTGTAAACCTCAAAATTTGGCTAAAAAAACACATGTTCCTCACATTTCTGTGGCAGAAAGTTCTGGAATCTGAGAGGAGCCACAAATTTCCTTCCACCCAGCGTTCCCCCACGTCTCCCGATAAAAATGATACCTCACTTGTGTGGGTAGGCCTAGCGCCCGCGACAGGATATGCCCCAAAACACAACGTGGACATATCACAGAAAACAGAGCTGTTTTTAGCAAAGTGACTACCTGTAGATTTTGGCCTCTAGCTCAGCCGCCACCTAGGGAAACCTACCAAACCTATGCATTTCTGAAAACTAGAGACCTAGGGGAATCCAAGGAGGGGTGACTTGTGTGGCTCGGACCAGGTTCTGTTACCCAGAATCCTTTGTAAACCTCAAAATTTGGCTAAAAAAACACATGTTCCTCACATTTCTGTGGCAGAAAGTTCTGGAATCTGAGAGGAGCCACAAATTTCCTTCCACCCAGCGTTCCCCCACGTCTCCCGATACAAATGATACCTCACTTGTGTGGGTAGGCCTAGCGCCCGCGACAGGATATGCCCCAAAACACAACGTGGACATATCACAGAAAACAGAGCTGTTTTTAGCAAAGTGACTACCTGTAGATTTTGGCCTCTAGCTCAGCCGCCACCTAGGGAAACCTACCAAACCTATGCATTTCTGAAAACTAGAGACCTAGGGGAATCCAAGGAGGGGTGACTTGTGTGGCTCGGACCAGGTTCCGTTACCCAGAATCCTTTGCAAACCTCAAAATTTGGCTAAAAAACACATGTTCCTCACATTTCTGTGGCAGAAAGTTTTGGAATATGAGAGGAGCCACAAATTTCCTTCCACCCAGCGTTCCCCCACGTCTCCCGATAAAAATGATACCTCACTTGTGTGGGTAGGCCTAGCGCCCGCGACAGGATATGCCCCAAAACACAACGTGGACATATCACAGAAAACAGAGCTGTTTTTAGCAAAGTGACTACCTGTAGATTTTGGCCTCTAGCTCAGCCGCCACCTAGGGAAACCTACCAAACCTGTGCATTTCTGAAAACTAGAGACCTAGGGGAATCCAAGGAGGGGTGACTTGTGTGGCTCGGACCAGGTTCTGTTACCCAGAATCCTTTCCAAACCTCAAAATTTGGCTAAAAAAACACATGTTCCTCACATTTCTGTGGCAGAAAGTTCTGGAATCTGAGAGGAGCCACAAATTTCCTTCCACCCAGCGTTCCCCCACGTCTCCCGATAAAAATGATACCTCACTTGTGTGGGTAGGCCTAGCGCCCGCGACAGGATATGCCCCAAAACACAACGTGGACATATCACAGAAAACAGAGCTGTTTTTAGCAAAGTGACTACCTGTAGATTTTGGCCTCTAGCTCAGCCGCCACCTAGGGAAACCTACCAAACCTATGCATTTCTGAAAACTAGAGACCTAGGGGAATCCAAGGAGGGGTGACTTGCGGGGCTCGGACCAGGTTCTGTTACCCAGAATCCTTTGCAAACCTCAAAATGTGGCTAAAAAGCACATGTTCCTCACATTTCTGTGGCAGAAAGTTCTGGAATCTGAGAGGAGACACAAATTTCCTTCCACCCAGCGTTCCCCCACGTCTCCCGATAAAAATGATACCTCACTTGTGTGGGTAGGCCTAGCGCCCGCGACAGGATATGCCCCAAAACACAACGTGGACATATCACAGAAAACAGAGCTGTTTTTAGCAAAGTGACTACCTGTAGATTTTGGCCTCTAGCTCAGCCGCCACCTAGGGAAACCTACCAAACCTATGCATTTCTGAAAACTAGAGACCTAGGGGAATCCAAGGAGGGGTGACTTGTGTGGCTCGGACCAGGTTCTGTTACCCAGAATCCTTTGCAAACCTCAAAATTTGGCTAAAAAAACACATGTTCCTCACATTTCTGTGGCAGAAAGTTCTGGAATCTGAGAGGAGCCACAAATTTCCTTCCACCCAGCGTTCCCCCATGTCTCCCGATAAAAATGATACCTCACTTGTGTGGGTAGGCCTAGCGCCCGCGACAGGATATGCCCCAAAACACAACGTGGACATATCACAGAAAACAGAGCTGTTTTTAGCAAAGTGACTACCTGTAGATTTTGGCCTCTAGCTCAGCCGCCACCTAGGGAAACCTACCAAACCTATGCATTTCTGAAAACTAGAGACCTAGGGGAATCCAAGGAGGGGTGACTTGCGGGGCTCGGACCAGGTTCTGTTACCCAGAATCCTTTGCAAACCTCAAAATTTGGCTAAAAAACACATGTTCCTCACATTTCTGTGGCAGAAAGTTGTGGAATATGAGAGGAGCCACAAATTTCCTTCCACCCAGCGTTCCCCCACGTCTCCCGATAAAAATGATACCTCACTTGTGTGGGTAGGCCTAGCGCCCGCGACAGGATATGCCCCAAAACACAACGTGGACATATCACAGAAAACAGAGCTGTTTTTAGCAAAGTGACTACCTGTAGATTTTGGCCTCTAGCTCAGCCGCCACCTAGGGAAACCTACCAAACCTGTGCATTTCTGAAAACTAGAGACCTAGGGGAATCCAAGGAGGGGTGACTTGTGTGGCTCGGACCAGGTTCTGTTACCCAGAATCCTTTGTAAACCTCAAAATTTGGCTAAAAAAACACATGTTCCTCACATTTCTGTGGCAGAAAGTTCTGGAATCTGAGAGGAGCCACAAATTTCCTTCCACCCAGCGTTCCCCCACGTCTCCCGATAAAAATGATACCTCACTTGTGTGGGTAGGCCTAGCGCCCGCGACAGGATATGCCCCAAAACACAACGTGGACATATCACAGAAAACAGAGCTGTTTTTAGCAAAGTGACTACCTGTAGATTTTGGCCTCTAGCTCAGCCGCCACCTAGGGAAACCTACCAAACCTATGCATTTCTGAAAACTAGAGACCTAGGGGAATCCAAGGAGGGGTGACTTGTGTGGCTCGGACCAGGTTCTGTTACCCAGAATCCTTTGTAAACCTCAAAATTTGGCTAAAAAAACACATGTTCCTCACATTTCTGTGGCAGAAAGTTCTGGAATCTGAGAGGAGCCACAAATTTCCTTCCACCCAGCGTTCCCCCACGTCTCCCGATAAAAATGATACCTCACTTGTGTGGGTAGGCCTAGCGCCCGCGACAGGATATGCCCCAAAACACAACGTGGACATATCACAGAAAACAGAGCTGTTTTTAGAAAAGTGACTACCTGTAGATTTTGGCCTCTAGCTCAGCCGCCACCTAGGGAAACCTACCAAACCTATGCATTTCTGAAAACTAGAGACCTAGGGGAATCCAAGGAGGGGTGACTTGCGGGGCTCGGACCAGGTTCTGTTACCCAGAATCCTTTGCAAACCTCAAAATTTGGCTAAAAAACACATGTTCCTCACATTTCTGTGGCAGAAAGTTCTGGAATCTGAGAGGAGACACAAATTTCCTTCCACCCAGCGTTCCCCCACGTCTCCCGATAAAAATGATACCTCACTTGTGTGGGTAGGCCTAGCGCCCGCGACAGGATATGCCCCAAAACACAACGTGGACATATCACAGAAAACAGAGCTGTTTTTAGCAAAGTGACTACCTGTAGATTTTGGCCTCTAGCTCAGCCGCCACCTAGGGAAACCTACCAAACCTATGCATTTCTGAAAACTAGAGACCTAGGGGAATCCAAGGAGGGGTGACTTGTGTGGCTCGGACCAGGTTCCGTTACCCAGAATCCTTTGCAAACCTCAAAATTTGGCTAAAAAACACATGTTCCTCACATTTCTGTGGCAGAAAGTTTTGGAATATGAGAGGAGCCACAAATTTCCTTCCACCCAGCGTTCCCCCACGTCTCCCGATAAAAATGATACCTCACTTGTGTGGGTAGGCCTAGCGCCCGCGACAGGATATGCCCCAAAACACAACGTGGACATATCACAGAAAACAGAGCTGTTTTTAGCAAAGTGACTACCTGTAGATTTTGGCCTCTAGCTCAGCCGCCACCTAGGGAAACCTACCAAACCTGTGCATTTCTGAAAACTAGAGACCTAGGGGAATCCAAGGAGGGGTGACTTGTGTGGCTCGGACCAGGTTCTGTTACCCAGAATGCTTTCCAAACCTCAAAATTTGGCTAAAAAAACACATGTTCCTTACATTTCTGTGGCAGAAAGTTCTGGAATCTGAGAGGAGCCACAAATTTCCTTCCACCCAGCGTTCCCCCACGTCTCCCGATAAAAATGATACCTCACTTGTGTGGGTAGGCCTAGCGCCCGCGACAGGATATGCCCCAAAACACAACGTGGACATATCACAGAAAACAGAGCTGTTTTTAGCAAAGTGACTACCTGTAGATTTTGGCCTCTAGCTCAGCCGCCACCTAGGGAAACCTACCAAACCTATGCATTTCTGAAAACTAGAGACCTTGGGGAATCCAAGGAGGGGTGACTTGCGGGGCTCGGACCAGGTTCTGTTACCCAGAATCCTTTGCAAACCTCAAAATTTGGCTAAAAAACACATGTTCCTCACATTTCTGTGGCAGAAAGTTGTGGAATATGAGAGGAGCCACAAATTTCCTTCCACCCAGCGTTCCCCCACGTCTCCCGATAAAAATGATACCTCACTTGTGTGGGTAGGCCTAGCGCCCGCGACAGGATATGCCCCAAAACACAACGTGGACATATCACAGAAAACAGAGCTGTTTTTAGCAAAGTGACTACCTGTAGATTTTGGCCTCTAGCTCAGCCGCCACCTAGGGAAACCTACCAAACCTGTGCATTTCTGAAAACTAGAGACCTAGGGGAATCCAAGGAGGGGTGACTTGTGTGGCTCGGACCAGGTTCTGTTACCCAGAATCCTTTGTAAACCTCAAAATTTGGCTAAAAAAACACATGTTCCTCACATTTCTGTGGCAGAAAGTTCTGGAATCTGAGAGGAGCCACAAATTTCCTTCCACCCAGCGTTCCCCCACGTCTCCCGATAAAAATGATACCTCACTTGTGTGGGTAGGCCTAGCGCCCGCGACAGGATATGCCCCAAAACACAACGTGGACATATCACAGAAAACAGAGCTGTTTTTAGCAAAGGGACTACCTGTAGATTTTGGCCTCTAGCTCAGCCGCCACCTAGGGAAACCTACCAAACCTATGCATTTCTGAAAACTAGAGACCTAGGGGAATCCAAGGAGGGGTGACTTGTGTGGCTCGGACCAGGTTCTGTTACCCAGAATCCTTTGTAAACCTCAAAATTTGGCTAAAAAAACACATGTTCCTCACATTTCTGTGGCAGAAAGTTCTGGAATCTGAGAGGAGCCACAAATTTCCTTCCACCCAGCGTTCCCCCACGTCTCCCGATAAAAATGATACCTCACTTGTGTGGGTAGGCCTAGCGCCCGCGACAGGATATGCCCCAAAACACAACGTGGACATATCACAGAAAACAGAGCTGTTTTTAGCAAAGTGACTACCTGTAGATTTTGGCCTCTAGCTCAGCCGCCACCTAGGGAAACCTACCAAACCTATGCATTTCTGAAAACTAGAGACCTAGGGGAATCCAAGGAGGGGTGACTTGCGGGGCTCGGACCAGGTTCTGTTACCCAGAATCCTTTGCAAACCTCAAAATTTGGCTAAAAAACACATGTTCCTCACATTTCTGTGGCAGAAAGTTCTGGAATCTGAGAGGAGACACAAATTTCCTTCCACCCAGCGTTCCCCCACGTCTCCCGATAAAAATGATACCTCACTTGTGTGGGTAGGCCTAGCGCCCGCGACAGGATATGCCCCAAAACACAACGTGGACATATCACAGAAAACAGAGCTGTTTTTAGCAAAGTGACTACCTGTAGATTTTGGCCTCTAGCTCAGCCGCCACCTAGGGAAACCTACCAAACCTATGCATTTCTGAAAACTAGAGACCTAGGGGAATCCAAGGAGGGGTGACTTGTGTGGCTCGGACCAGGTTCCGTTACCCAGAATCCTTTGCAAACCTCAAAATTTGGCTAAAAAACACATGTTCCTCACATTTCTGTGGCAGAAAGTTTTGGAATATGAGAGGAGCCACAAATTTCCTTCCACCCAGCGTTCCCCCACGTCTCCCGATAAAAATGATACCTCACTTGTGTGGGTAGGCCTAGCGCCCGCGACAGGATATGCCCCAAAACACAACGTGGACATATCACAGAAAACAGAGCTGTTTTTAGCAAAGTGACTACCTGTAGATTTTGGCCTCTAGCTCAGCCGCCACCTAGGGAAACCTACCAAACCTGTGCATTTCTGAAAACTAGAGACCTAGGGGAATCCAAGGAGGGGTGACTTGTGTGGCTCGGACCAGGTTCTGTTACCCAGAATGCTTTCCAAACCTCAAAATTTGGCTAAAAAAACACATGTTCCTTACATTTCTGTGGCAGAAAGTTCTGGAATCTGAGAGGAGCCACAAATTTCCTTCCACCCAGCGTTCCCCCACGTCTCCCGATAAAAATGATACCTCACTTGTGTGGGTAGGCCTAGCGCCCGCGACAGGATATGCCCCAAAACACAACGTGGACATATCACAGAAAACAGAGCTGTTTTTAGCAAAGTGACTACCTGTAGATTTTGGCCTCTAGCTCAGCCGCCACCTAGGGAAACCTACCAAACCTATGCATTTCTGAAAACTAGAGACCTAGGGGAATCCAAGGAGGGGTGACTTGCGGGGCTCGGACCAGGTTCTGTTACCCAGAATCCTTTGCAAACCTCAAAATTTGGCTAAAAAACACATGTTCCTCACATTTCTGTGGCAGAAAGTTTTGGAATATGAGAGGAGCCACAAATTTCCTTCCACCCAGCGTTCCCCCACGTCTCCCGATAAAAATGATACCTCACTTGTGTGGGTAGGCCTAGCGCCCGCGACAGGATATGCCCCAAAACACAACGTGGACATATCACAGAAAACAGAGCTGTTTTTAGCAAAGTGACTACCTGTAGATTTTGGCCTCTAGCTCAGCCGCCACCTAGGGAAACCTACCAAACCTGTGCATTTCTGAAAACTAGAGACCTAGGGGAATCCAAGGAGGGGTGACTTGTGTGGCTCGGACCAGGTTCTGTTACCCAGAATCCTTTCCAAACCTCAAAATTTGGCTAAAAAAACACATGTTCCTCACATTTCTGTGGCAGAAAGTTCTGGAATCTGAGAGGAGCCACAAATTTCCTTCCACCCAGCGTTCCCCCACGTCTCCCGATAAAAATGATACCTCACTTGTGTGGGTAGGCCTAGCGCCCGCGGCAGGATATGCCCCAAAACACAACGTGGACACATCACAGAAAACAGAGCTGTTTTTAGCAAAGTGACTACCTGTAGATTTTGGCCTCTAGCTCAGCCGCCACCTAGGGAAACCTACCAAACCTATGCATTTCTGAAAACTAGAGACCTTGGGGAATCCAAGGAGGGGTGACTTGTGTGGCTCGGACCAGGTTCTGTTACCCAGAATCCTTTGTAAACCTCAACATTTGGCTAAAAAAACACATGTTCCTCACATTTCTGTGGCAGAAAGTTCTGGAATCTGAGAGGAGCCACAAATTTCCTTCCACCCAGCGTTCCCCCACGTCTCCCGATAAAAATGATACCTCACTTGTGTGGGTAGGCCTAGCGCCCGCGACAGGATATGCCCCAAAACACAACGTGGACATATCACAGAAAACAGAGCTGTTTTTAGCAAAGTGACTACCTGTAGATTTTGGCCTCTAGCTCAGCCGCCACCTAGGGAAACCTACCAAACCTATGCATTTCTGAAAACTAGAGACCTAGGGGAATCCAAGGAGGGGTGACTTGCGGGGCTCGGACCAGGTTCTGTTACCCAGAATCCTTTGCAAACCTCAAAATTTGGCTAAAAAACACATGTTCCTCACATTTCTGTGGCAGAAAGTTCTGGAATCTGAGAGGAGACACAAATTTCCTTCCACCCAGCGTTCCCCCACGTCTCCCGATAAAAATGATACCTCACTTGTGTGGGTAGGCCTAGCGCCCGCGACAGGATATGCCCCAAAACACAACGTGGACATATCACAGAAAACAGAGCTGTTTTTAGCAAAGTGACTACCTGTAGATTTTGGCCTCTAGCTCAGCCGCCACCTAGGGAAACCTACCAAACCTATGCATTTCTGAAAACTAGAGACCTAGGGGAATCCAAGGAGGGGTGACTTGTGTGGCTCAGACCAGGTTCTGTTACCCAGAATCCTTTGCAAACCTCAAAATTTGGCTAAAAAAACACATGTTCCTCATATTTCTGTGGCAGAAAGTTCTGGAATCTGAGAGGAGCCACAAATTTCCTTCCACCCAGCGTTCCCCCATGTCTCCCGATAAAAATGATACCTCACTTGTGTGGGTAGGCCTAGCGCCCGCGACAGGATATGCCCCAAAACACAACGTGGACATATCACAGAAAACAGAGCTGTTTTTAGCAAAGTGACTACCTGTAGATTTTGACCTCTAGCTCAGCCGCCACCTAGGGAAACCTACCAAACCTGTGCATTTCTGAAAACTAGAGACCTAGGGGAATCCAAGGAGGGGTGACTTGTGTGGCTCGGACCAGGTTCTGTTACCCAGAATCCTTTGCAAACCTCAAAATTTGGCTAAAAAACACATGTCCCTCACATTTCTGTGGCAGAAAGTTCTGGAATCTGAGAGGAGCCACAAATTTCCTTCCACCCAGCGTTCCCCCACGTCTGCCGATAAAAATGATACCTCACTTGTGTGGGTAGGCCTAGCGCCCGCGACAGGATATGCTCCAAAACACAACGTGGACATATCACAGAAAACAGAGCTGTTTTTAGCAAAGTGACTACCTGTAGATTTTGGCCTCTAGCTCAGCCGCCACCTAGGGAAACCTACCAAACCTGTGCATTTCTGAAAACTAGAGAACTAGTGAAATCCAAGGAGGGGTGACTTGTGTGGCTCGGACCAGGTTCTGTTACCCAGAATCCTTTGCAAACCTCAAAATTTGGCTAAAAAAACACATGTTCCTCACATTTCTGTGGCAGAAAGTTCTGGAATCTGAGAGGAGCCACAAATTTCCTTCCACCCAGCGTTCCCCCACGTCTCCCGATAAAAATGATACCTCACTTGTGTGGTTAGGCCTAGCGCCCGCGACAGGATATGCCCCAAAACACAACGTGGACATATCACAGAAAACAGAGCTGTTTTTAGCAAAGTGACTACCTGTAGATTTTGGCCTCTAGCTCAGCCGCCACCTAGGGAAACCTACCAAACCTATGCATTTCTGAAAACTAGAGACCTAGGGGAATCCAAGGAGGGGTGACTTGCGGGGCTCGGACCAGGTTCTGTTACCCAGAATCCTTTGCAAACCTCAAAATTTGGCTAAAAAACACATGTTCCTCACATTTCTGTGGCAGAAAGTTCTGGAATCTGAGAGGAGACACAAATTTCCTTCCACCCAGTGTTCCCCCACGTCTCCCGATAAAAATGATACCTCACTTGTGTGGGTAGGCCTAGCGCCCGCGACAGGATATGCCCCAAAACACAACGTGGACATATCACAGAAAACAGAGCTGTTTTTAGCAAAGTGACTACCTGTAGATTTTTGCCTCTAGATCAGCCGCCACCTAGGGAAACCTACCAAACCTATGCATTTCTGAAAACTAGAGACCTAGGGGAATCCAAGGAGGGGTGACTTGTGTGGCTCGGACCAGGTTCTGTTACCCAGAATCCTTTGCAAACCTCAAAATTTGGCTAAAAAAAACACATGTTCCTCACATTTCTGTGGCAGAAAGTTCTGGAATCTGAGAGGAGCCACAAATTTCCTTCCACCCAGCGTTCCCCCACGTCTCCCGATAAAAATGATACCTCACTTGTGTGGGTAGGCCTAGCGCCCGCGACAGGATATGCCCCAAAACACAACGTGGACATATCACAGAAAACAGAGCTGTTTTTAGCAAAGTGACTACCTGTAGATTTTGGCCTCTAGCTCAGCCGCCACCTAGGGAAACCTACCAAACCTGTGCATTTCTGAAAACTAGAGACCTAGGGGAATCCAAGGAGGGGTGACTTGTGTGGCTCGGACCAGGTTCTGTTACCAAGAATCCTTTGCAAACCTCAAAATTTGGCTAAAAAACACATGTTCCTCACATTTCTGTGGCAGAAAGTTCTGGAATCTGAGAGGAGACACAAATTTCCTTCCACCCAGCGTTCCCCCACGTCTCCCGATAAAAATGATACCTCACTTGTGTGGGTAGGCCTAGCGCCCGCGACAGGATATGCCCCAAAACACAACGTGGACATATCACAGAAAACAGAGCTGTTTTTAGCAAAGTGACTACCTGTAGATTTTGGCCTCTAGCTCAGCCGCCACCTAGGGAAACCTACCAAACCTATGCATTTCTGAAAACTAGAGACCTAGGGTAATCCAAGGAGGGGTGACTTGCGGGGCTCGGACCAGGTTCTGTTACCCAGAATCCTTTGCAAACCTCAAAATTTGGCTAAAAAACACATGTTCCTCACATTTCTGTGGCAGAAAGTTCTGGAATCTGAGAGGAGACACAAATTTCCTTCCACCCAGCGTTCCCCCACGTCTCCCGATAAAAATGATACCTCACTTGTGTGGGTAGGCCTAGCGCCCGCGACAGGATATGCCCCAAAACACAACGTGGACATATCACAGAAAACAGAGCTGTTTTTAGCAAAGTGACTACCTGTAGATTTTGGCCTCTAGCTCAGCCGCCACCTAGGGAAACCTACCAAACCTGTGCATTTCTGAAAACTAGAGACCTAGGGGAATCCAAGGAGGGGTGACTTGTGTGGCTCGGACCAGGTTCTGTTACCCAGAATCCTTTCCAAACCTCAAAATTTGGCTAAAAAAACACATGTTCCTCACATTTCTGTGGCAGAAAGTTCTGGAATCTGAGAGGAGCCACAAATTTCCTTCCACCCAGCGTTCCCCCACGTCTGCCGATAAAAATGATACCTGACTTGTGTGGGTTGGCCTAGCGCCCGCGACAGGATATGCCCCAAAACACAACGTGGACATATCACAGAAAACAGAGCTGTTTTTAGCAAAGTGACTACCTGTAGATTTTGGCCTCTAGCTCAGCCGCCACCTAGGGAAACCTACCAAACCTATGCATTTCTGAAAACTAGAGACCTAGGGGAATCCAAGGAGGGGTGACTTGCGGGGCTCGGACCAGGTTCTGTTACCCAGAATCCTTTGCAAACCTCAAAATTTGGCTAAAAAACACATGTTCCTCACATTTCTGTGGCAGAAAGTTCTGGAATCTGAGAGGAGACACAAATTTCCTTCCACCCAGTGTTCCCCCACGTCTCCCGATAAAAATGATACCTCACTTGTGTGGGTAGGCCTAGCGCCCGCGACAGGATATGCCCCAAAACACAACGTGGACATATCACAGAAAACAGAGCTGTTTTTAGCAAAGTGACTACCTGTAGATTTTGGCCTCTAGCTCAGCCGCCACCTAGGGAAACCTACCAAACCTGTGCATTTCTGAAAACTAGAGACCTAGGGGAATCCAAGGAGGGGTGACTTGTGTGGCTCGGACCAGGTTCTGTTACCAAGAATCCTTTGCAAACCTCAAAATTTGGCCAAAAAACACATGTTCCTCACATTTCTGTGGCAGAAAGTTCTGGAATCTGAGAGGAGACACAAATTTCCTTCCACCCAGCGTTCCCCCACGTCTCCCGATAAAAATGATACCTCACTTGTGTGGGTAGGCCTAGCGCCCGCGACAGGATATGCCCCAAAACACAACGTGGACATATCACAGAAAACAGAGCTGTTTTTAGCAAAGTGACTACCTGTAGATTTTGGCCTCTAGCTCAGCCGCCACCTAGGGAAACCTACCAAACCTATGCATTTCTGAAAACTAGAGACCTAGGGTAATCCAAGGAGGGGTGACTTGCGGGGCTCGGACCAGGTTCTGTTACCCAGAATCCTTTGCAAACCTCAAAATTTGGCTAAAAAACACATGTTCCTCACATTTCTGTGGCAGAAAGTTGTGGAATATGAGAGGAGCCACAAATTTCCTTCCACCCAGCGTTCCCCCACGTCTCCCGATAAAAATGATACCTCACTTGTGTGGGTAGGCCTAGCGCCCGCGACAGGATATGCCCCAAAACACAACGTGGACATATCACAGAAAACAGAGCTGTTTTTAGCAAAGTGACTACCTGTAGATTTTGGCCTCTAGCTCAGCCGCCACCTAGGGAAACCTACCAAACCTGTGCATTTCTGAAAACTAGAGACCTAGGGGAATCCAAGGAGGGGTGACTTGTGTGGCTCGGACCAGGTTCTGTTACCCAGAATCCTTTCCAAACCTCAAAATTTGGCTAAAAAAACACATGTTCCTCACATTTCTGTGGCAGAAAGTTCTGGAATCTGAGAGGAGCCACAAATTTCCTTCCACCCAGCGTTCCCCCATGTCTCCCGATAAAAATGATACCTCACTTGTGTGGGTAGGCCTAGCGCCCGCGGCAGGATATGCCCCAAAACACAACGTGGACACATCACAGAAAACAGAGCTGTTTTTAGCAAAGTGACTACCTGTAGATTTTGGCCTCTAGCTCAGCCGCCACCTAGGGAAACCTACCAAACCTGTGCATTTCTGAAAACTAGAGACCTAGGGAAATCCAAGGAGGGGTGACTTGTGTGGCTCGGACCAGGTTCTGTTACCCAGAATCCTTTGCAAACCTCAAAATTTGGCTAAAAAAACACATGTTCCTCACATTTCTGTGGCAGAAAGTTCTGGAATCTGAGAGGAGCCACAAATTTCCTTCCACCCAGCGTTCCTCCACGTCTCCCGATAAAAATGATACCTCACCTGTGTGGGTAGGCCTAGCGCCCGCGACAGGATATGCCCCAAAACACAACGTGGACACATCACAGAAAACAGAGCTGTTTTTAGCAAAGTGACTACCTGTAGATTTTGGCCTCTAGCTCAGCCGCCACCTAGGGAAACCTACCAAACCTATGCATTTCTGAAAACTAGAGACCTAGGGGAATCCAAGGAGGGGTGACTTGTGTGGCTCGGACCAGGTTCTGTTACCCAGAATCCTTTGCAAACCTCAAAATTTGGCTAATAAAACACATGTTCCTCACATTTCTGTGGCAGAAAGTTCTGGAATCTGAGAGGAGCCACAAATTTCCTTCCACCCAGCGTTCCCCCACGTCTCCCGATAAAAATGATACCTCACTTGTGTGGGTAGGCCTAGCGCCCGCGACAGGATATGCCCCAAAACACAACGTGGACATATCACAGAAAACAGAGCTGTTTTTAGCAAAGTGACTACCTGTAGATTTTGGCCTCTAGCTCAGCCGCCACCTAGGGAAACCTACCAAACCTATGCATTTCTGAAAACTAGAGACCTAGGGGAATCCAAGGAGGGGTGACTTGCGGGGCTCGGACCAGGTTCTGTTACCTAGAATCCTTTGCAAACCTCAAAATTTGGCTAAAAAACACATGTTCCTCACATTTCTGTGGCAGAAAGTTCTGGAATCTAAGAGGAGACACAAATTTCCTTCCACCCAGCGTTCCCCCACGTCTCCCGATAAAAATGATACCTCACTTGTGTGGGTAGGCCTAGCGCCCGCGACAGGATATGCCCCAAAACACAACGTGGACACATCACAGAAAACAGAGCTGGTTTTAGCAAAGTGACTACCTGTAGATTTTGGCCTCTAGCTCAGCCGCCACCTAGGGAAACCTACCAAACCTGTGCATTTCTGAAAACTAGAGACCTAGGGGAATCCAAGGAGGGGTGACTTGTGTGGCTCGGACCAGGTTCTGTTACCCAGAATCCTTTGCAAACCTCAAAATTTGGCTAAAAAAACACATGTTCCTCACATTTCTGTGGCAGAAAGTTCTGGAATCTGAGAGGAGCCACAAATTTCCTTCCACCCAGTGTTCCCCCACGTCTCCCGATAAAAATGATACCTCACTTGTGTGGGTAGGCCTAGCGCCCGCGACAGGATATGCCCCAAAACACAACGTGGACATATCACAGAAAACAGAGCTGTTTTTAGCAAAGTGACTACCTGTAGATTTTGGCCTCTAGCTCAGCCGCCACCTAGGGAAACCTACCAAACCTATGCATTTCTGAAAACTAGAGACCTAGGGGAATCCAAGGAGGGGTGACTTGCGGGGCTCGGACCAGGTTCTGTTACCCAGAATCCTTTGCAAACCTCAAAATTTGGCTAAAAAACACATGTTCCTCACATTTCTGTGGCAGAAAGTTGTGGAATATGAGAGGAGCCACAAATTTCCTTCCACCCAGCGTTCCCCCACGTCTCCCGATAAAAATGATACCTCACTTGTGTGGGTAGGCCTAGCGCCCGCGACAGGATATGCCCCAAAACACAACGTGGACATATCACAGAAAACAGAGCTGTTTTTAGCAAAGTGACTACCTGTAGATTTTGGCCTCTAGCTCAGCCGCCACCTAGGGAAACCTACCAAACCTGTGCATTTCTGAAAACTAGAGACCTAGGGGAATCCAAGGAGGGGTGACTTGTGTGGCTCGGACCAGGTTCTGTTACCCAGAATCCTTTCCAAACCTCAAAATTTGGCTAAAAAAACACATGTTCCTCACATTTCTGTGGCAGAAAGTTCTGGAATCTGAGAGGAGCCACAAATTTCCTTCCACCCAGCGTTCCCCCATGTCTCCCGATAAAAATGATACCTCACTTGTGTGGGTAGGCCTAGCGCCCGCGGCAGGATATGCCCCAAAACACAACGTGGACACATCACAGAAAACAGAGCTGTTTTTAGCAAAGTGACTACCTGTAGATTTTGGCCTCTAGCTCAGCCGCCACCTAGGGAAACCTACCAAACCTATGCATTTCTGAAAACTAGAGACCTAGGGGAATCCAAGGAGGGGTGACTTGTGTGGCTCGGACCAGGTTCTGTTACCCAGAATCCTTTGTAAACCTCAAAATTTGGCTAAAAAAACACATGTTCCTCACATTTCTGTGGCAGAAAGTTCTGGAATCTGAGAGGAGCCACAAATTTCCTTCCACCCAGCGTTCCCCCACGTCTCCCGATAAAAATGATACCTCACTTGTGTGGGTAGGCCTAGCGCCCGCGACAGGATATGCCCCAAAACACAACGTGGACATATCACAGAAAACAGAGCTGTTTTTAGCAAAGTGACTACCTGTAGATTTTGGCCTCTAGCTCAGCCGCCACCTAGGGAAACCTACCAAACCTGTGCATTTCTGAAAACTAGAGACCTAGGGGAATCCAAGGAGGGGTGACTTGTGTGGCTCGGACCAGGTTCTGTTACCAAGAATGCTTTGCAAACCTCAAAATTTGGCCAAAAAACACATGTTCCTCACATTTCTGTGGCAGAAAGTTCTGGAATCTGAGAGGAGACACAAATTTCCTTCCACCCAGCGTTCCCCCACGTCTCCCGATAAAAATGATACCTCACTTGTGTGGGTAGGCCTAGCGCCCGCGACAGGATATGCCCCAAAACACAACGTGGACATATCACAGAAAACAGAGCTGTTTTTAGCAAAGTGACTACCTGTAGATTTTGGCCTCTAGCTCAGCCGCCACCTAGGGAAACCTACCAAACCTATGCATTTCTGAAAACTAGAGACCTAGGGTAATCCAAGGAGGGGTGACTTGCGGGGCTCGGACCAGGTTCTGTTACCCAGAATCCTTTGCAAACCTCAAAATTTGGCTAAAAAACACATGTTCCTCACATTTCTGTGGCAGAAAGTTCTGGAATCTGAGAGGAGACACAAATTTCCTTCCACCCAGCGTTCCCCCACGTCTCCCGATAAAAATGATACCTCACTTGTGTGGGTAGGCCTAGCGCCCGCGACAGGATATGCCCCAAAACACAACGTGGACATATCACAGAAAACAGAGCTGTTTTTAGCAAAGTGACTACCTGTAGATTTTGGCCTCTAGCTCAGCCGCCACCTAGGGAAACCTACCAAACCTGTGCATTTCTGAAAACTAGAGACCTAGGGGAATCCAAGGAGGGGTGACTTGTGTGGCTCGGACCAGGTTCTGTTACCCAGAATCCTTTCCAAACCTCAAAATTTGGCTAAAAAAACACATGTTCCTCACATTTCTGTGGCAGAAAGTTGTGGAATCTGAGAGGAGCCACAAATTTCCTTCCACCCAGCGTTCCCCCACGTCTGCCGATAAAAATGATACCTGACTTGTGTGGGTTGGCCTAGCGCCTGCGACAGGATATGCCCCAAAACACAACGTGGACATATCACAGAAAACAGAGCTGTTTTTAGCAAAGTGACTACCTGTAGATTTTGGCCTCTAGCTCAGCCGCCACCTAGGGAAACCTACCAAACCTGTGCATTTCTGAAAACTAGAGACCTAGGGAAATCCAAGGAGGGGTGACTTGTGTGGCTCGGACCAGGTTCTGTTACCCAGAATCCTTTGCAAACCTCAAAATTTGGCTAAAAAAACACATGTTCCTCACATTTCTGTGGCAGAAAGTTCTGGAATCTGAGAGGAGCCACAAATTTCCTTCCACCCAGCGTTCCTCCACGTCTCCCGATAAAAATGATACCTCACCTGTGTGGGTAGGCCTAGCGCCCGCGACAGGATATGCCCCAAAACACAACGTGGACACATCACAGAAAACAGAGCTGTTTTTAGCAAAGTGACTACCTGTAGATTTTGGCCTCTAGCTCAGCCGCCACCTAGGGAAACCTACCAAACCTATGCATTTCTGAAAACTAGAGACCTAGGGGAATCCAAGGAGGGGTGACTTGTGTGGCTCGGACCAGGTTCTGTTACCCAGAATCCTTTGTAAACCTCAAAATTTGGCTAAAAAAACACATGTTCCTCACATTTCTGTGGCAGAAAGTTCTGGAATCTGAGAGGAGCCACAAATTTCCTTCCACCCAGCGTTCCCCCACGTCTCCCGATAAAAATGATACCTCACTTGTGTGGGTAGGCCTAGCGCCCGCGACAGGATATGCCCCAAAACACAACGTGGACATATCACAGAAAACAGAGCTGTTTTTAGCAAAGTGACTACCTGTAGATTTTGGCCTCTAGCTCAGCCGCCACCTAGGGAAACCTACCAAACCTATGCATTTCTGAAAACTAGAGACCTAGGGGAATCCAAGGAGGGGTGACTTGCGGGGCTCGGACCAGGTTCTGTTACCCAGAATCCTTTGCAAACCTCAAAATTTGGCTAAAAAACACATGTTCCTCACATTTCTGTGGCAGAAAGTTCTGGAATCTGAGAGGAGACACAAATTTCCTTCCACCCAGCGTTCCCCCACGTCTCCCGATAAAAATGATACCTCACTTGTGTGGGTAGGCCTAGCGCCCGCGACAGGATATGCCCCAAAACACAACGTGGACATATCACAGAAAACAGAGCTGTTTTTAGCAAAGTGACTACCTGTAGATTTTGGCCTCTAGCTCAGCCGCCACCTAGGGAAACCTACCAAACCTATACATTTCTGAAAACTAGAGACCTAGGGGAATCCAAGGAGGGGTGACTTGTGTGGCTCGGACCAGGTTCCGTTACCCAGAATCCTTTGCAAACCTCAAAATTTGGCTAAAAAACACATGTTCCTCACATTTCTGTGGCAGAAAGTTTTGGAATATGAGAGGAGCCACAAATTTCCTTCCACCCAGCGTTCCCCCACGTCTCCCGATAAAAATGATACCTCACTTGTGTGGGTAGGCCTAGCGCCCGCGACAGGATATGCCCCAAAACACAACGTGGACATATCACAGAAAACAGAGCTGTTTTTAGCAAAGTGACTACCTGTAGATTTTGGCCTCTAGCTCAGCCGCCACCTAGGGAAACCTACCAAACCTGTGCATTTCTGAAAACTAGAGACCTAGGGGAATCCAAGGAGGGGTGACTTGTGTGGCTCGGACCAGGTTCTGTTACCAAGAATCCTTTGCAAACCTCAAAATTTGGCCAAAAAACACATGTTCCTCACATTTCTGTGGCAGAAAGTTCTGGAATCTGAGAGGAGACACAAATTTCCTTCCACCCAGCGTTCCCCCACGTCTCCCGATAAAAATGATACCTCACTTGTGTGGGTAGGCCTAGCGCCCGCGACAGGATATGCCCCAAAACACAACGTGGACATATCACAGAAAACAGAGCTGTTTTTAGCAAAGTGACTACCTGTAGATTTTGGCCTCTAGCTCAGCCGCCACCTAGGGAAACCTACCAAACCTATGCATTTCTGAAAACTAGAGACCTAGGGTAATCCAAGGAGGGGTGACTTGCGGGGCTCGGACCAGGTTCTGTTACCCAGAATCCTTTGCAAACCTCAAAATTTGGCTAAAAAACACATGTTCCTCACATTTCTGTGGCAGAAAGTTCTGGAATCTGAGAGGAGACACAAATTTCCTTCCACCCAGCGTTCCCCCACGTCTCCCGATAAAAATGATACCTCACTTGTGTGGGTAGGCCTAGCGCCCGCGACAGGATATGCCCCAAAACACAACGTGGACATATCACAGAAAACAGAGCTGTTTTTAGCAAAGTGACTACCTGTAGATTTTGGCCTCTAGCTCAGCCGCCACCTAGGGAAACCTACCAAACCTGTGCATTTCTGAAAACTAGAGACCTAGGGGAATCCAAGGAGGGGTGACTTGTGTGGCTCGGACCAGGTTCTGTTACCCAGAATCCTTTCCAAACCTCAAAATTTGGCTAAAAAAACACATGTTCCTCACATTTCTGTGGCAGAAAGTTCTGGAATCTGAGAGGAGCCACAAATTTCCTTCCACCCAGCGTTCCCCCACGTCTGCCGATAAAAATGATACCTGACTTGTGTGGGTTGGCCTAGCGCCTGCGACAGGATATGCCCCAAAACACAACGTGGACATATCACAGAAAACAGAGCTGTTTTTAGCAAAGTGACTACCTGTAGATTTTGGCCTCTAGCTCAGCCGCCACCTAGGGAAACCTACCAAACCTGTGCATTTCTGAAAACTAGAGACCTAGGGAAATCCAAGGAGGGGTGACTTGTGTGGCTCGGACCAGGTTCTGTTACCCAGAATCCTTTGCAAACCTCAAAATTTGGCTAAAAAAACACATGTTCCTCACATTTCTGTGGCAGAAAGTTCTGGAATCTGAGAGGAGCCACAAATTTCCTTCCACCCAGCGTTCCTCCACGTCTCCCGATAAAAATGATACCTCACCTGTGTGGGTAGGCCTAGCGCCCGCGACAGGATATGCCCCAAAACACAACGTGGACACATCACAGAAAACAGAGCTGTTTTTAGCAAAGTGACTACCTGTAGATTTTGGCCTCTAGCTCAGCCGCCACCTAGGGAAACCTACCAAACCTATGCATTTCTGAAAACTAGAGACCTAGGGGAATCCAAGGAGGGGTGACTTGTGTGGCTCGGACCAGGTTCTGTTACCCAGAATCCTTTGTAAACCTCAAAATTTGGCTAAAAAAACACATGTTCCTCACATTTCTGTGGCAGAAAGTTCTGGAATCTGAGAGGAGCCACAAATTTCCTTCCACCCAGCGTTCCCCCACGTCTCCCGATAAAAATGATACCTCACTTGTGTGGGTAGGCCTAGCGCCCGCGACAGGATATGCCCCAAAACACAACGTGGACATATCACAGAAAACAGAGCTGTTTTTAGCAAAGTGACTACCTGTAGATTTTGGCCTCTAGCTCAGCCGCCACCTAGGGAAACCTACCAAACCTATGCATTTCTGAAAACTAGAGACCTAGGGGAATCCAAGGAGGGGTGACTTGCGGGGCTCGGACCAGGTTCTGTTACCCAGAATCCTTTGCAAACCTCAAAATTTGGCTAAAAAACACATGTTCCTCACATTTCTGTGGCAGAAAGTTCTGGAATCTGAGAGGAGACACAAATTTCCTTCCACCCAGCGTTCCCCCACGTCTCCCGATAAAAATGATACCTCACTTGTGTGGGTAGGCCTAGCGCCCGCGACAGGATATGCCCCAAAACACAACGTGGACATATCACAGAAAACAGAGCTGTTTTTAGCAAAGTGACTACCTGTAGATTTTGGCCTCTAGCTCAGCCGCCACCTAGGGAAACCTACCAAACCTATACATTTCTGAAAACTAGAGACCTAGGGGAATCCAAGGAGGGGTGACTTGTGTGGCTCGGACCAGGTTCCGTTACCCAGAATCCTTTGCAAACCTCAAAATTTGGCTAAAAAACACATGTTCCTCACATTTCTGTGGCAGAAAGTTTTGGAATATGAGAGGAGCCACAAATTTCCTTCCACCCAGCGTTCCCCCACGTCTCCCGATAAAAATGATACCTCACTTGTGTGGGTAGGCCTAGCGCCCGCGACAGGATATGCCCCAAAACACAACGTGGACATATCACAGAAAACAGAGCTGTTTTTAGCAAAGTGACTACCTGTAGATTTTGGCCTCTAGCTCAGCCGCCACCTAGGGAAACCTACCAAACCTGTGCATTTCTGAAAACTAGAGACCTAGGGGAATCCAAGGAGGGGTGACTTGTGTGGCTCGGACCAGGTTCTGTTACCCAGAATCCTTTCCAAACCTCAAAATTTGGCTAAAAAAACACATGTTCCTCACATTTCTGTGGCAGAAAGTTCTGGAATCTGAGAGGAGCCACAAATTTCCTTCCACCCAGCGTTCCCCCACGTCTCCCGATAAAAATGATACCTCACTTGTGTGGGTAGGCCTAGCGCCCGCGACAGGATATGCCCCAAAACACAACGTGGACATATCACAGAAAACAGAGCTGTTTTTAGCAAAGTGACTACCTGTAGATTTTGGCCTCTAGCTCAGCCGCCACCTAGGGAAACCTACCAAACCTATGCATTTCTGAAAACTAGAGACCTAGGGGAATCCAAGGAGGGGTGACTTGCGGGGCTCGGACCAGGTTCTGTTACCCAGAATCCTTTGCAAACCTCAAAATTTGGCTAAAAAACACATGTTCCTCACATTTCTGTGGCAGAAAGTTCTGGAATCTGAGAGGAGACACAAATTTCCTTCCACCCAGCGTTCCCCCACGTCTCTCGATAAAAATGATACCTCACTTGTGTGGGTAGGCCTAGCGCCCGCGACAGGATATGCCCCAAAACACAACGTGGACATATCACAGAAAACAGAGCTGTTTTTAGCAAAGTGACTACCTGTAGATTTTGGCCTCTAGCTCAGCCGCCACCTAGGGAAACCTACCAAACCTATGCATTTCTGAAAACTAGAGACCTAGGGGAATCCAAGGAGGGGTGACTTGTGTGGCTCGGACCAGGTTCCGTTACCCAGAATCCTTTGCAAACCTCAAAATTTGGCTAAAAAACACATGTTCCTCACATTTCTGTGGCAGAAAGTTTTGGAATATGAGAGGAGCCACAAATTTCCTTCCACCCAGCGTTCCCCCACGTCTCCCGATAAAAATGATACCTCACTTGTGTGGGTAGGCCTAGCGCCCGCGACAGGATATGCCCCAAAACACAACGTGGACATATCACAGAAAACAGAGCTGTTTTTAGCAAAGTGACTACCTGTAGATTTTGGCCTCTAGCTCAGCCGCCACCTAGGGAAACCTACCAAACCTGTGCATTTCTGAAAACTAGAGACCTAGGGGAATCCAAGGAGGGGTGACTTGTGTGGCTCGGACCAGGTTCTGTTACCCAGAATCCTTTCCAAACCTCAAAATTTGGCTAAAAAAACACATGTTCCTCACATTTCTGTGGCAGAAAGTTCTGGAATCTGAGAGGAGCCACAAATTTCCTTCCACCCAGCGTTCCCCCACGTCTCCCGATAAAAATGATACCTCACTTGTGTGGGTAGGCCTAGCGCCCGCGGCAGGATATGCCCCAAAACACAACGTGGACACATCACAGAAAACAGAGCTGTTTTTAGCAAAGTGACTACCTGTAGATTTTGGCCTCTAGCTCAGCCGCCACCTAGGGAAACCTACCAAACCTATGCATTTCTGAAAACTAGAGACCTAGGGGAATCCAAGGAGGGGTGACTTGTGTGGCTCGGACCAGGTTCTGTTACCCAGAATCCTTTGTAAACCTCAAAATTTGGCTAAAAAAACACATGTTCCTCACATTTCTGTGGCAGAAAGTTCTGGAATCTGAGAGGAGCCACAAATTTCCTTCCACCCAGCGTTCCCCCACGTCTCCCGATAAAAATGATACCTCACTTGTGTGGGTAGGCCTAGCGCCCGCGACAGGATATGCCCCAAAACACAACGTGGACATATCACAGAAAACAGAGCTGTTTTTAGCAAAGTGACTACCTGTAGATTTTGGCCTCTAGCTCAGCCGCCACCTAGGGAAACCTACCAAACCTATGCATTTCTGAAAACTAGAGACCTAGGGGAATCCAAGGAGGGGTGACTTGCGGGGCTCGGACCAGGTTCTGTTACCCAGAATCCTTTGCAAACCTCAAAATTTGGCTAAAAAACACATGTTCCTCACATTTCTGTGGCAGAAAGTTCTGGAATCTGAGAGGAGACACAAATTTCCTTCCACCCAGCGTTCCCCCACGTCTCCCGATAAAAATGATACCTCACTTGTGTGGGTAGGCCTAGCGCCCGCGACAGGATATGCCCCAAAACACAACGTGGACATATCACAGAAAACAGAGCTGTTTTTAGCAAAGTGACTACCTGTAGATTTTGGCCTCTAGCTCAGCCGCCACCTAGGGAAACCTACCAAACCTATGCATTTCTGAAAACTAGAGACCTAGGGGAATCCAAGGAGGGGTGACTTGGGTGGCTCGGACCAGGTTCTGTTACCCAGAATCCTTTGCAAACCTCAAAATTTGGCTAAAAAAACACATGTTCCTCATATTTCTGTGGCAGAAAGTTCTGGAATCTGAGAGGAGCCACAAATTTCCTTCCACCCAGCGTTCCCCCATGTCTCCCGATAAAAATGATACCTCACTTGTGTGGGTAGGCCTAGCGCCCGCGACAGGATATGCCCCAAAACACAACGTGGACATATCACAGAAAACAGAGCTGTTTTTAGCAAAGTGACTACCTGTAGATTTTGACCTCTAGCTCAGCCGCCACCTAGGGAAACCTACCAAACCTGTGCATTTCTGAAAACTAGAGACCTAGGGGAATCCAAGGAGGGGTGACTTGTGTGGCTCGGACCAGGTTCTGTTACCCAGAATCCTTTGCAAACCTCAAAATTTGGCTAAAAAACACATGTCCCTCACATTTCTGTGGCAGAAAGTTCTGGAATCTGAGAGGAGCCACAAATTTCCTTCCACCCAGCGTTCCCCCACGTCTGCCGATAAAAATGATACCTGACTTGTGTGGGTAGGCCTAGCGCCCGCGACAGGATATGCTCCAAAACACAACGTGGACATATCACAGAAAACAGAGCTGTTTTTAGCAAAGTGACTACCTGTAGATTTTGGCCTCTAGCTCAGCCGCCACCTAGGGAAACCTACCAAACCTGTGCATTTCTGAAAACTAGAGAACGAGTGAAATCCAAGGAGGGGTGACTTGTGTGGCTCGGACCAGGTTCTGTTACCCAGAATCCTTTGCAAACCTCAAAATTTGGCTAAAAAAACACATGTTCCTCACATTTCTGTGGCAGAAAGTTCTGGAATCTGAGAGGAGCCACAAATTTCCTTCCACCCAGCGTTCCCCCACGTCTCCCGATAAAAATGATACCTCACTTGTCTGGGTAGGCCTAGCGCCCGCGACAGGATATGCCCCAAAACACAACGTGGACATATCACAGAAAACAGAGCTGTTTTTAGCAAAGTGACTACCTGTAGATTTTGGCCTCTAGCTCAGCCGCCACCTAGGGAAACCTACCAAACCTATGCATTTCTGAAAACTAGAGACCTAGGGGAATCCAAGGAGGGGTGACTTGCGGGGCTCGGACCAGGTTCTGTTACCCAGAATCCTTTGCAAACCTCAAAATTTGGCTAAAAAACACATGTTCCTCACATTTCTGTGGCAGAAAGTTCTGGAATCTGAGAGGAGACACAAATTTCCTTCCACCCAGTGTTCCCCCACGTCTCCCGATAAAAATGATACCTCACTTGTGTGGGTAGGCCTAGCGCCCGCGACAGGATATGCCCCAAAACACAACGTGGACATATCACAGAAAACAGAGCTGTTTTTAGCAAAGTGACTACCTGTAGATTTTTGCCTCTAGATCAGCCGCCACCTAGGGAAACCTACCAAACCTATGCATTTCTGAAAACTAGAGACCTAGGGGAATCCAAGGAGGGGTGACTTGCGGGGCTCGGACCAGGTTCTGTTACCCAGAATCCTTTGCAAACCTCAAAATTTGGCTAAAAAACACATGTTCCTCACATTTCTGTGGCAGAAAGTTCTGGAATCTGAGAGGAGACACAAATTTCCTTCCACCCAGCGTTCCCCCACGTCTCCCGATAAAAATGATACCTCACTTGTGTGGGTAGGCCTAGCGCCCGCGACAGGATATGCCCCAAAACACAACGTGGACATATCACAGAAAACAGAGCTGTTTTTAGCAAAGTGACTACCTGTAGATTTTGGCCTCTAGCTCAGCCGCCACCTAGGGAAACCTACCAAACCTATGCATTTCTGAAAACTAGAGACCTAGGGGAATCCAAGGAGGGGTGACTTGCGGGGCTCGGACCAGGTTCTGTTACCCAGAATCCTTTGCAAACCTCAAAATTTGGCTAAAAAACACATGTTCCTCACATTTCTGTGGCAGAAAGTTCTGGAATCTGAGAGGAGACACAAATTTCCTTCCACCCAGCGTTCCCCCACGTCTCCCGATAAAAATGATACCTCACTTGTGTGGGTAGGCCTAGCGCCCGCGACAGGATATGCCCCAAAACACAACGTGGACATATCACAGAAAACAGAGCTGTTTTTAGCAAAGTGACTACCTGTAGATTTTGGCCTCTAGCTCAGCCGCCACCTAGGGAAACCTACCAAACCTATGCATTTCTGAAAACTAGAGACCTAGGGGAATCCAAGGAGGGGTGACTTGGGTGGCTCGGACCAGGTTCTGTTACCCAGAATCCTTTGCAAACCTCAAAATTTGGCTAAAAAAACACATGTTCCTCATATTTCTGTGGCAGAAAGTTCTGGAATCTGAGAGGAGCCACAAATTTCCTTCCACCCAGCGTTCCCCCATGTCTCCCGATAAAAATGATACCTCACTTGTGTGGGTAGGCCTAGCGCCCGCGACAGGATATGCCCCAAAACACAACGTGGACATATCACAGAAAACAGAGCTGTTTTTAGCAAAGTGACTACCTGTAGATTTTGACCTCTAGCTCAGCCGCCACCTAGGGAAACCTACCAAACCTGTGCATTTCTGAAAACTAGAGACCTAGGGGAATCCAAGGAGGGGTGACTTGTGTGGCTCGGACCAGGTTCTGTTACCCAGAATCCTTTGCAAACCTCAAAATTTGGCTAAAAAACACATGTCCCTCACATTTCTGTGGCAGAAAGTTCTGGAATCTGAGAGGAGCCACAAATTTCCTTCCACCCAGCGTTCCCCCACGTCTGCCGATAAAAATGATACCTGACTTGTGTGGGTAGGCCTAGCGCCCGCGACAGGATATGCTCCAAAACACAACGTGGACATATCACAGAAAACAGAGCTGTTTTTAGCAAAGTGACTACCTGTAGATTTTGGCCTCTAGCTCAGCCGCCACCTAGGGAAACCTACCAAACCTGTGCATTTCTGAAAACTAGAGAACGAGTGAAATCCAAGGAGGGGTGACTTGTGTGGCTCGGACCAGGTTCTGTTACCCAGAATCCTTTGCAAACCTCAAAATTTGGCTAAAAAAACACATGTTCCTCACATTTCTGTGGCAGAAAGTTCTGGAATCTGAGAGGAGCCACAAATTTCCTTCCACCCAGCGTTCCCCCACGTCTCCCGATAAAAATGATACCTCACTTGTCTGGGTAGGCCTAGCGCCCGCGACAGGATATGCCCCAAAACACAACGTGGACATATCACAGAAAACAGAGCTGTTTTTAGCAAAGTGACTACCTGTAGATTTTGGCCTCTAGCTCAGCCGCCACCTAGGGAAACCTACCAAACCTATGCATTTCTGAAAACTAGAGACCTAGGGGAATCCAAGGAGGGGTGACTTGCGGGGCTCGGACCAGGTTCTGTTACCCAGAATCCTTTGCAAACCTCAAAATTTGGCTAAAAAACACATGTTCCTCACATTTCTGTGGCAGAAAGTTCTGGAATCTGAGAGGAGACACAAATTTCCTTCCACCCAGTGTTCCCCCACGTCTCCCGATAAAAATGATACCTCACTTGTGTGGGTAGGCCTAGCGCCCGCGACAGGATATGCCCCAAAACACAACGTGGACATATCACAGAAAACAGAGCTGTTTTTAGCAAAGTGACTACCTGTAGATTTTTGCCTCTAGATCAGCCGCCACCTAGGGAAACCTACCAAACCTATGCATTTCTGAAAACTAGAGACCTAGGGGAATCCAAGGAGGGGTGACTTGTGTGGCTCGGACCAGGTTCTGTTACCCAGAATCCTTTGCAAACCTCAAAATTTGGCTAAAAAAACACATGTTCCTCACATTTCTGTGGCAGAAAGTTCTGGAATCTGAGAGGAGCCACAAATTTCCTTCCACCCAGCGTTCCCCCACGTCTCCCGATAAAAATGATACCTCACTTGTGTGGGTAGGCCTAGCGCCCGCGACAGGATATGCCCCAAAACACAACGTGGACATATCACAGAAAACAGAGCTGTTTTTAGCAAAGTGACTACCTGTAGATTTTGGCCTCTAGCTCAGCCGCCACCTAGGGAAACCTACCAAACCTGTGCATTTCTGAAAACTAGAGACCTAGGGGAATCCAAGGAGGGGTGACTTGTGTGGCTCGGACCAGGTTCTGTTACCAAGAATCCTTTGCAAACCTCAAAATTTGGCTAAAAAACACATGTTCCTCACATTTCTGTGGCATAAAGTTCTGGAATCTGAGAGGAGACACAAATTTCCTTCCACCCAGCGTTCCCCCACGTCTCCCGATAAAAATGATACCTCACTTGTGTGGGTAGGCCTAGCGCCCGCGACAGGATATGCCCCAAAACACAACGTGGACATATCACAGAAAACAGAGCTGTTTTTAGCAAAGTGACTACCTGTAGATTTTGGCCTCTAGCTCAGCCGCCACCTAGGGAAACCTACCAAACCTATGCATTTCTGAAAACTAGAGACCAAGGGGAATCCAAGGAGGGGTGACTTGTGTGGCTCGGACCAGGTTCTGTTACCCAGAATCCTTTGCAAACCTCAAAATTTGGCTAAAAAAACACATGTTCCTCACATTTCTGTGGCAGAAAGTTCTGGAATCTGAGAGGAGCCACAAATTTCCTTCCACCCAGCGTTCCCCCACGTCTCCCGATAAAAATGATACCTCACTTGTGTGGGTAGGCCTAGCGCCCGCGACAGGATATGCCCCAAAACACAACGTGGACATATCACAGAAAACAGAGCTGTTTTTAGCAAAGTGACTACCTGTAGATTTTGGCCTCTAGCTCAGCCGCCACCTAGGGAAACCTACCAAACCTATGCATTTCTGAAAACTAGAGACCTAGGGTAATCCAAGCAGGGGTGACTTGCGGGGCTTGGACCAGGTTCTGTTACCCAGAATCCTTTGCAAACCTCAAAATTTGGCTAAAAAACACATGTTCCTCACATTTCTGTGGCAGAAAGTTCTGGAATCTGAGAGGAGACACAAATTTCCTTCCACCCAGCGTTCCCCCACGTCTCCCGATAAAAATGATACCTCACTTGTGTGGGTAGGCCTAGCGCCCGCGACAGGATATGCCCCAAAACACAACGTGGACATATCACAGAAAACAGAGCTGTTTTTAGCAAAGTGACTACCTGTAGATTTTGGCCTCTAGCTCAGCCGCCACCTAGGGAAACCTACCAAACCTATGCATTTCTGAAAACTAGAGACCTAGGGGAATCCAAGGAGGGGTGACTTGTGTGGCTCGGACCAGGTTCTGTTACCCAGAATCCTTTGCAAACCTCAAAATTTGGTTAAAAAAACACATGTTCCTCACATTTCTGTGGCAGAAAGTTCTGGAATCTGAGAGGAGCCACAAATTTCCTTCCACCCAGCGTTCCCCCACGTCTCCCGATAAAAATGATACCTCACTTGTGTGGGTAGGCCTAGCGCCCGCGACAGGATATGCCCCAAAACACAACGTGGACATATCACAGAAAACAGAGCTGTTTTTAGCAAAGTGACTACCTGTAGATTTTGGCCTCTAGCTCAGCCGCCACCTAGGGAAACCTACCAAACCTGTGCATTTCTGAAAACTAGAGACCTAGGGGAATCCAAGGAGGGGTGACTTGTGTGGCTCGGACCAGGTTCTGTTACCCAGAATCCTTTGCAAACCTCAAAATTTGGCTAAAAAACACATGTTCCTCACATTTCTGTGGCAGAAAGTTCTGGAATCTGAGAGGAGACACAAATTTCCTTCCACCCAGCGTTCCCCCACGTCTCCCGATAAAAATGATACCTCACTTGTGTGGGTAGGCCTAGCGCCCGCGACAGGATATACCCCAAAACACAACGTGGACATATCACAGAAAACAGAGCTGTTTTTAGCAAAGTGACTACCTGTAGATTTTGGCCTCTAGCTCAGCCGCCACCTAGGGAAACCTACCAAACCTATGCATTTCTGAAAACTAGAGACCTAGGGGAATCCAAGGAGGGGTGACTTGTGTGGCTCGGACCAGGTTCTGTTACCCAGAATCCTTTGCAAACCTCAAAATTTGGCTAAAAAAACACATGTTCCTCACATTTCTGTGGCAGAAAGTTGTGGAATCTGAGAGGAGCCACAAATTTCCTTCCACCCAGCGTTCCCCCACGTCTCCCGATAAAAATGATACCTCACTTGTGTGGGTAGGCCTAGCGCCCGCGACAGGATATGCCCCAAAACACAACGTGGACATATCACAGAAAACAGAGCTGTTTTTAGCAAAGTGACTACCTGTAGATTTTGGCCTCTAGCTCAGCCGCCACCTAGGGAAACCTACCAAACCTGTGCATTTCTGAAAACTAGAGACCTAGGGGAATCCAAGGAGGGGTGACTTGTGTGGCTCGGACCAGGTTCTGTTACCCAGAATCCTTTGCAAACTTCAATATTTGGCTAAAAAACACATGGTCCTCACATTTCTGTGGCAGAAAGTTCTGGAATCTGAGAGGAGACACAAATTTCCTTCCACCCAGCGTTCCCCCCCCGTCTCCCGATAAAAATGATACCTCACTTGTGTGGGTAGGCCTAGCGCCCGCGACAGGATATGCCCCAAAACACAACGTGGACATATCACAGAAAACAGAGCTGTTTTTAGCAAAGTGACTACCTGTAGATTTTGGCTTCTAGCTCAGCCGCCACCTAGGGAAACCTACCAAACCTGTGCATTTCTGAAAACTAGAGACCTAGGGGAATCCAAGGAGGGATGACTTGTGTGGCTCGGACCAGGTTCTGTTACCCAGAATCCTTTCCAAACCTCAAAATTTGGCTAAAAAAACACATGTTCCTCACATTTCTGTGGCAGAAAGTTCTGGAATCTGAGAGGAGCCACAAATTTCCTTCCACCCAGCGTTCCCCCACGTCTCCCGATAAAAATGATACCTCACTTGTGTGGGTAGGCCTAGCGCCCGCGACAGGATGTGCCCCAAAACACAACGTGGACATATCACAGAAAACAGAGCTGTTTTTAGCAAAGTGACTACCTGTAGATTTTGGCCTCTAGCTCAGCCGCCACCTAGGGAAACCTACCAAACCTATGCATTTCTGAAAACTAGAGACCTAGGGGAATCCAAGGAGGGGTAACTTGTGTGGCTCGGACCAGGTTCTGTTACCCAGAATCCTTTGCAAACCTCAAAATTTGGCTAAAAAAACACATGTTCCTCACATTTCTGTGGCAGAAAGTTCTGGAATCTGAGAGGAGCCACAAATTTCCTTCCACCCAGCGTTCCCCCACGTCTCCCGATAAAAATGATACCTCACTTGTGTGGGTAGGCCTAGCGCCCGCGACACGATATGCCCCAAAACACAACGTGGACACATCACAGAAAACAGAGCTGGTTTTAGCAAAGTGACTACCTGTAGATTTTGGCCTCTAGCTCAGCCGCCACCTAGGGAAACCTACCAAACCTATGCATTTCTGAAAACTAGAGACCTAGGGGAATCCAAGGAGGGGTGACTTGTGTGGCTCGGACCAGGTTCTGTTACCCAGAATCCTTTGCAAACCTCAAAATTTGGCTAAAAAAACACATGTTCCTCACATTTCTGTGGCAGAAAGTTCTGGAATCTGAGAGGAGCCACAAATTTCCTTCCACCCAGCGTTCCCCCACGTCTCCCGATAAAAATGATACCTCACTTGTGTGGGTAGGCCTAGCGCCCGCGACAGGATATGCCCCAAAACACAACGTGGACATATCACAGAAAACAGAGCTGTTTTTAGCAAAGTGACTACCTGTAGATTTTGGCCTCTAGCTCAGCCGCCACCTAGGGAAACCTACCAAACCTATGCATTTCTGAAAACTAGAGACCTAGGGGAATCCAAGGAGGGGTGACTTGCGGGGCTCGGACCAGGTTCTGTTACCCAGAATCCTTTGCAAACCTCAAAATTTGGCTAAAAAACACATGTTCCTCACATTTCTGTGGCAGAAAGTTGTGGAATATGAGAGGAGCCACAAATTTCCTTCCACCCAGCGTTCCCCCACGTCTCCCGATAAAAATGATACCTCACTTGTGTGGGTAGGCCTAGCGCCCGCGACAGGATATGCCCCAAAACACAACGTGGACATATCACAGAAAACAGAGCTGTTTTTAGCAAAGTGACTACCTGTAGATTTTGGCCTCTAGCTCAGCCGCCACCTAGGGAAACCTACCAAACCTGTGCATTTCTGAAAACTAGAGACCTAGGGGAATCCAAGGAGGGGTGACTTGTGTGGCTCGGACCAGGTTCTGTTACCCAGAATCCTTTCCAAACCTCAAAATTTGGCTAAAAAAACACATGTTCCTCACATTTCTGTGGCAGAAAGTTCTGGAATCTGAGAGGAGCCACAAATTTCCTTCCACCCAGCGTTCCCCCACGTCTCCCGATAAAAATGATACCTCACTTGTGTGGGTACGCCTAGCGCCCGCGGCAGGATATGCCCCAAAACACAACGTGGACACATCACAGAAAACAGAGCTGTTTTTAGCAAAGTGACTACCTGTAGATTTTGGCCTCTAGCTCAGCCGCCACCTAGGGAAACCTACCAAACCTATGCATTTCTGAAAACTAGAGACCTAGGGGAATCCAAGGAGGGGTGACTTGTGTGGCTCGGACCAGGTTCTGTTACCCAGAATCCTTTGTAAACCTCAAAATTTGGCTAAAAAAACACATGTTCCTCACATTTCTGTGGCAGAAAGTTCTGGAATCTGAGAGGAGCCACAAATTTCCTTCCACCCAGCGTTCCCCCACGTCTCCCGATAAAAATGATACCTCACTTGTGTGGGTAGGCCTAGCGCCCGCGACAGGATATGCCCCAAAACACAACGTGGACATATCACAGAAAACAGAGCTGTTTTTAGCAAAGTGACTACCTGTAGATTTTGGCCTCTAGCTCAGCCGCCACCTAGGGAAACCTACCAAACCTATGCATTTCTGAAAACTAGAGACCTAGGGGAATCCAAGGAGGGGTGACTTGCGGGGCTCGGACCAGGTTCTGTTACCCAGAATCCTTTGCAAACCTCAAAATTTGGCTAAAAAACACATGTTCCTCACATTTCTGTGGCAGAAAGTTCTGGAATCTGAGAGGAGACACAAATTTCCTTCCACCCAGCGTTCCCCCACGTCTCCCGATAAAAATGATACCTCACTTGTGTGGGTAGGCCTAGCGCCCGCGACAGGATATGCCCCAAAACACAACGTGGACATATCACAGAAAACAGAGCTGTTTTTAGCAAAGTGACTACCTGTAGATTTTGGCCTCTAGCTCAGCCGCCACCTAGGGAAACCTACCAAACCTATGCATTTCTGAAAACTAGAGACCTAGGGGAATCCAAGGAGGGGTGACTTGTGTGGCTCGGACCAGGTTCTGTTACCCAGAATCCTTTGCAAACCTCAAAATTTGGCTAAAAAAACACATGTTCCTCACATTTCTGTGGCAGAAAGTTCTGGAATCTGAGAGGAGCCACAAATTTCCTTCCACCCAGCGTTCCCCCACGTCTCCCGATAAAAATGATACCTCACTTGTGTGGGTAGGCCTAGCGCCCGCGACAGGATATGCCCCAAAACACAACGTGGACATATCACAGAAAACAGAGCTGTTTTTAGCAAAGTGACTACCTGTAGATTTTGGCCTCTAGCTCAGCCGCCACCTAGGGAAACCTACCAAACCTATGCATTTCTGAAAACTAGAGACCTAGGGGAATCCAAGGAGGGGTGACTTGCGGGGCTCGGACCAGGTTCTGTTACCCAGAATCCTTTGCAAACCTCAAAATTTGGCTAAAAAACACATGTTCCTCACATTTCTGTGGCAGAAAGTTGTGGAATATGAGAGGAGCCACAAATTTCCTTCCACCCAGCGTTCCCCCACGTCTCCCGATAAAAATGATACCTCACTTGTGTGGGTAGGCCTAGCGCCCGCGACAGGATATGCCCCAAAACACAACGTGGACATATCACAGAAAACAGAGCTGTTTTTAGCAAAGTGACTACCTGTAGATTTTGGCCTCTAGCTCAGCCGCCACCTAGGGAAACCTACCAAACCTGTGCATTTCTGAAAACTAGAGACCTAGGGGAATCCAAGGAGGGGTGACTTGTGTGGCTCGGACCAGGTTCTGTTACCCAGAATCCTTTCCAAACCTCAAAATTTGGCTAAAAAAACACATGTTCCTCACATTTCTGTGGCAGAAAGTTCTGGAATCTGAGAGGAGCCACAAATTTCCTTCCACCCAGCGTTCCCCCACGTCTCCCGATAAAAATGATACCTCACTTGTGTGGGTACGCCTAGCGCCCGCGGCAGGATATGCCCCAAAACACAACGTGGACATATCACAGAAAACAGAGCTGTTTTTAGCAAAGTGACTACCTGTAGATTTTGGCCTCTAGCTCAGCCGCCACCTAGGGAAACCTACCAAACCTATGCATTTCTGAAAACTAGAGACCTAGGGGAATCCAAGGAGGGGTGACTTGTGTGGCTCGGACCAGGTTCTGTTACCCAGAATCCTTTGCAAACCTCAAAATTTGGCTAAAAAAACACATGTTCCTCACATTTCTGTGGCAGAAAGTTCTGGAATCTGAGAGGAGCCACAAATTTCCTTCCACCCAGCGTTCCCCCACGTCTCCCGATAAAAATGATACCTCACTTGTGTGGGTAGGCCTAGCGCCCGCGACAGGATATGCCCCAAAACACAACGTGGACATATCACAGAAAACAGAGCTGTTTTTAGCAAAGTGACTACCTGTAGATTTTGGCCTCTAGCTCAGCCGCCACCTAGGGAAACCTACCAAACCTATGCATTTCTGAAAACTAGAGACCTAGGGGAATCCAAGGAGGGGTGACTTGTGTGGCTCGGACCAGGTTCTGTTACCCAGAATCCTTTGCAAACCTCAAAATTTGGCTAAAAAAACACATGTTCCTCACATTTCTGTGGCAGAAAGTTCTGGAATCTGAGAGGAGCCACAAATTTCCTTCCACCCAGCGTTCCCCCATGTCTCCCGATAAAAATGATACCTCACTTGTGTGGGTAGGCCTAGCGCCCGCGACAGGATATGCCCCAAAACACAACGTGGACATATCACAGAAAACAGAGCTGTTTTTAGCAAAGTGACTACCTGTAGATTTTGGCCTCTAGCTCAGCCGCCACCTAGGGAAACCTACCAAACCTATGCATTTCTGAAAACTAGAGACCTAGGGGAATCCAAGGAGGGGTGACTTGCGGGGCTCGGACCAGGTTCTGTTACCCAGAATCCTTTGCAAACCTCAAAATTTGGCTAAAAAACACATGTTCCTCACATTTCTGTGGCAGAAAGTTGTGGAATATGAGAGGAGCCACAAATTTCCTTCCACCCAGCGTTCCCCCACGTCTCCCGATAAAAATGATACCTCACTTGTGTGGGTAGGCCTAGCGCCCGCGACAGGATATGCCCCAAAACACAACGTGGACATATCACAGAAAACAGAGCTGTTTTTAGCAAAGTGACTACCTGTAGATTTTGGCCTCTAGCTCAGCCGCCACCTAGGGAAACCTACCAAACCTGTGCATTTCTGAAAACTAGAGACCTAGGGGAATCCAAGGAGGGGTGACTTGTGTGGCTCGGACCAGGTTCTGTTACCCAGAATCCTTTCCAAACCTCAAAATTTGGCTAAAAAAACACATGTTCCTCACATTTCTGTGGCAGAAAGTTCTGGAATCTGAGAGGAGCCACAAATTTCCTTCCACCCAGCGTTCCCCCACGTCTCCCGATAAAAATGATACCTCACTTGTGTGGGTAGGCCTAGCGCCCGCGGCAGGATATGCCCCAAAACACAACGTGGACACATCACAGAAAACAGAGCTGTTTTTAGCAAAGTGACTACCTGTAGATTTTGGCCTCTAGCTCAGCCGCCACCTAGGGAAACCTACCAAACCTATGCATTTCTGAAAACTAGAGACCTAGGGGAATCCAAGGAGGGGTGACTTGTGTGGCTCGGACCAGGTTCTGTTACCCAGAATCCTTTGTAAACCTCAAAATTTGGCTAAAAAAACACATGTTCCTCACATTTCTGTGGCAGAAAGTTCTGGAATCTGAGAGGAGCCACAAATTTCCTTCCACCCAGCGTTCCCCCACGTCTCCCGATAAAAATGATACCTCACTTGTGTGGGTAGGCCTAGCGCCCGCGACAGGATATGCCCCAAAACACAACGTGGACATATCACAGAAAACAGAGCTGTTTTTAGCAAAGTGACTACCTGTAGATTTTGGCCTCTAGCTCAGCCGCCACCTAGGGAAACCTACCAAACCTATGCATTTCTGAAAACTAGAGACCTAGGGGAATCCAAGGAGGGGTGACTTGTGTGGCTCGGACCAGGTTCTGTTACCCAGAATCCTTTGCAAACCTCAAAATTTGGCTAAAAAAACACATGTTCCTCACATTTCTGTGGCAGAAAGTTCTGGAATCTGAGAGGAGCCACAAATTTCCTTCCACCCATCGTTCCCCCATGTCTCCCGATAAAAATGATACCTCACTTGTGTGGGTAGGCCTAGCGCCCGCGACAGGATATGCCCCAAAACACAACGTGGACATATCACAGAAAACAGAGCTGTTTTTAGCAAAGTGACTACCTGTAGATTTTGGCCTCTAGCTCAGCCGCCACCTAGGGAAACCTACCAAACCTATGCATTTCTGAAAACTAGAGACCTAGGGGAATCCAAGGAGGGGTGACTTGCGGGGCTCGGACCAGGTTCTGTTACCCAGAATCCTTTGCAAACCTCAAAATTTGGCTAAAAAACACATGTTCCTCACATTTCTGTGGCAGAAAGTTTTGGAATATGAGAGGAGCCACAAATTTCCTTCCACCCAGCGTTCCCCCACGTCTCCCGATAAAAATGATACCTCACTTGTGTGGGTAGGCCTAGCGCCCGCGACAGGATATGCCCCAAAACACAACGTGGACATATCACAGAAAACAGAGCTGTTTTTAGCAAAGTGACTACCTGTAGATTTTGGCCTCTAGCTCAGCCGCCACCTAGGGAAACCTACCAAACCTGTGCATTTCTGAAAACTAGAGACCTAGGGGAATCCAAGGAGGGGTGACTTGTGTGGCTCGGACCAGGTTCTGTTACCCAGAATCCTTTCCAAACCTCAAAATTTGGCTAAAAAAACACATGTTCCTCACATTTCTGTGGCAGAAAGTTCTGGAATCTGAGAGGAGCCACAAATTTCCTTCCACCCAGCGTTCCCCCACGTCTCCCGATAAAAATGATACCTCACTTGTGTGGGTAGGCCTAGCGCCCGCGGCAGGATATGCCCCAAAACACAACGTGGACACATCACAGAAAACAGAGCTGTTTTTAGCAAAGTGACTACCTGTAGATTTTGGCCTCTAGCTCAGCCGCCACCTAGGGAAACCTACCAAACCTATGCATTTCTGAAAACTAGAGACCTAGGGGAATCCAAGGAGGGGTGACTTGCGGGGCTCGGACCAGGTTCTGTTACCCAGAATCCTTTGCAAACCTCAAAATTTGGCTAAAAAACACATGTTCCTCACATTTCTGTGGCAGAAAGTTCTGGAATCTGAGAGGAGACACAAATTTCCTTCCACCCAGCGTTCCCCCACGTCTCCCGATAAAAATGATACCTCACTTGTGTGGGTAGGCCTAGCGCCCGCGACAGGATATGCCCCAAAACACAACGTGGACATATCACAGAAAACAGAGCTGTTTTTAGCAAAGTGACTACCTGTAGATTTTGGCCTCTAGCTCAGCCGCCACCTAGGGAAACCTACCAAACCTATGCATTTCTGAAAACTAGAGACCTAGGGGAATCCAAGGAGGGGTGACTTGTGTGGCTCGGACCAGGTTCTGTTACCCAGAATCCTTTGCAAACCTCAAAATTTGGCTAAAAAAACACATGTTCCTCACATTTCTGTGGCAGAAAGTTCTGGAATCTGAGAGGAGCCACAAATTTCCTTCCACCCAGCGTTCCCCCATGTCTCCCGATAAAAATGATACCTCACTTGTGTGGGTAGGCCTAGCGCCCGCGACAGGATATGCCCCAAAACACAACGTGGACATATCACAGAAAACAGAGCTGTTTTTAGCAAAGTGACTACCTGTAGATTTTGGCCTCTAGCTCAGCCGCCACCTAGGGAAACCTACCAAACCTATGCATTTCTGAAAACTAGAGACCTAGGGGAATCCAAGGAGGGGTGACTTGCGGGGCTCGGACCAGGTTCTGTTACCCAGAATCCTTTGCAAACCTCAAAATTTGGCTAAAAAACACATGTTCCTCACATTTCTGTGGCAGAAAGTTTTGGAATATGAGAGGAGCCACAAATTTCCTTCCACCCAGCGTTCCCCCACGTCTCCCGATAAAAATGATACCTCACTTGTGTGGGTAGGCCTAGCGCCCGCGACAGGATATGCCCCAAAACACAACGTGGACATATCACAGAAAACAGAGCTGTTTTTAGCAAAGTGACTACCTGTAGATTTTGGCCTCTAGCTCAGCCGCCACCTAGGGAAACCTACCAAACCTGTGCATTTCTGAAAACTAGAGACCTAGGGGAATCCAAGGAGGGGTGACTTGTGTGGCTCGGACCAGGTTCTGTTACCCAGAATCCTTTCCAAACCTCAAAATTTGGCTAAAAAAACACATGTTCCTCACATTTCTGTGGCAGAAAGTTCTGGAATCTGAGAGGAGCCACAAATTTCCTTCCACCCAGCGTTCCCCCACGTCTCCCGATAAAAATGATACCTCACTTGTGTGGGTAGGCCTAGCGCCCGCGGCAGGATATGCCCCAAAACACAACGTGGACACATCACAGAAAACAGAGCTGTTTTTAGCAAAGTGACTACCTGTAGATTTTGGCCTCTAGCTCAGCCGCCACCTAGGGAAACCTACCAAACCTATGCATTTCTGAAAACTAGAGACTTAGGGGAATCCAAGGAGGGGTGACTTGTGTGGCTCGGACCAGGTTCTGTTACCCAGAATCCTTTGTAAACCTCAAAATTTGGCTAAAAAAACACATGTTCCTCACATTTCTGTGGCAGAAAGTTCTGGAATCTGAGAGGAGCCACAAATTTCCTTCCACCCAGCGTTCCCCCACGTCTCCCGATAAAAATGATACCTCACTTGTGTGGGTAGGCCTAGCGCCCGCGACAGGATATGCCCCAAAACACAACGTGGACATATCACAGAAAACAGAGCTGTTTTTAGCAAAGTGACTACCTGTAGATTTTGGCCTCTAGCTCAGCCGCCACCTAGGGAAACCTACCAAACCTATGCATTTCTGAAAACTAGAGACCTAGGGGAATCCAAGGAGGGGTGACTTGCGGGGCTCGGACCAGGTTCTGTTACCCAGAATCCTTTGCAAACCTCAAAATTTGGCTAAAAAACACATGTTCCTCACATTTCTGTGGCAGAAAGTTCTGGAATCTGAGAGGAGACACAAATTTCCTTCCACCCAGCGTTCCCCCACGTCTCCCGATAAAAATGATACCTCACTTGTGTGGGTAGGCCTAGCGCCCGCGACAGGATATGCCCCAAAACACAACGTGGACATATCACAGAAAACAGAGCTGTTTTTAGCAAAGTGACTACCTGTAGATTTTGGCCTCTAGCTCAGCCGCCACCTAGGGAAACCTACCAAACCTATGCATTTCTGAAAACTAGAGACCTAGGGGAATCCAAGGAGGGGTGACTTGTGTGGCTCGGACCAGGTTCTGTTACCCAGAATCCTTTGCAAACCTCAAAATTTGGCTAAAAAAACACATGTTCCTCATATTTCTGTGGCAGAAAGTTCTGGAATCTGAGAGGAGCCACAAATTTCCTTCCACCCAGCGTTCCCCCATGTCTCCCTATAAAAATGATACCTCACTTGTGTGGGTAGGCCTAGCGCCCGCGACAGGATATGCCCCAAAACACAACGTGGACATATCACAGAAAACAGAGCTGTTTTTAGCAAAGTGACTACCTGTAGATTTTTGCCTCTAGATCAGCCGCCACCTAGGGAAACCTACCAAACCTATGCATTTCTGAAAACTAGAGACCTAGGGGAATCCAAGGAGGGGTGACTTGTGTGGCTCGGACCAGGTTCTGTTACCCAGAATCCTTTGCAAACCTCAAAATTTGGCTAAAAAAACACATGTTCCTCACATTTCTGTGGCAGAAAGTTCTGGAATCTGAGAGGAGCCACAAATTTCCTTCCACCCAGCGTTCCCCCACGTCTCCCGATAAAAATGATACCTCACTTGTGTGGGTAGGCCTAGCGCCCGCGACAGGATATGCCCCAAAACACAACGTGGACATATCACAGAAAACAGAGCTGTTTTTAGCAAAGTGACTACCTGTAGATTTTGGCCTCTAGCTCAGCCGCCACCTAGGGAAACTTACCAAACCTGTGCATTTCTGAAAACTAGAGACCTAGGGAAATCCAAGGAGGGGTGACTTGTGTGGCTCGGACCAGGTTCTGTTACCCAGAATCCTTTGCAAACCTCAAAATTTGGCTAAAAAAACACATGTTCCTCACATTTCTGTGGCAGAAAGTTGTGGAATCTGAGAGGAGCCACAAATTTCCTTCCACCCAGCGTTCCCCCACGTCTCCCGATAAAAATGATACCTCACTTGTGTGGGTAGGCCTAGCGCCCGCGACAGGATATGCCCCAAAACACAACGTGGACATATCACAGAAAACAGAGCTGTTTTTAGCAAAGTGACTACCTGTAGATTTTGGCCTCTAGCTCAGCCGCCACCTAGGGAAACCTACCAAACCTGTGCATTTCTGAAAACTAGAGACCTAGGGGAATCCAAGGAGGGGTGACTTGTGTGGCTCGGACCAGGTTCTGTTACCCAGAATCCTTTGCAAACTTCAATATTTGGCTAAAAAACACATGGTCCTCACATTTCTGTGGCAGAAAGTTCTGGAATCTGAGAGGAGACACAAATTTCCTTCCACCCAGCGTTCCCCCCCGTCTCCCGATAAAAATGATACCTCACTTGTGTGGGTAGGCCTAGCGCCCGCGACAGGATATGCCCCAAAACACAACGTGGACATATCACAGAAAACAGAGCTGTTTTTAGCAAAGTGACTACCTGTAGATTTTGGCTTCTAGCTCAGCCGCCACCTAGGGAAACCTACCAAACCTGTGCATTTCTGAAAACTAGAGACCTAGGGGAATCCAAGGAGGGATGACTTGTGTGGCTCGGACCAGGTTCTGTTACCCAGAATCCTTTCCAAACCTCAAAATTTGGCTAAAAAAACACATGTTCCTCACATTTCTGTGGCAGAAAGTTCTGGAATCTGAGAGGAGCCACAAATTTCCTTCCACCCAGCGTTCCCCCATGTCTCCCGATAAAAATGATACCTCACTTGTGTGGGTAGGCCTAGCGCCCGCGACAGGATGTGCCCCAAAACACAACGTGGACATATCACAGAAAACAGAGCTGTTTTTAGCAAAGTGACTACCTGTAGATTTTGGCCTCTAGCTCAGCCGCCACCTAGGGAAACCTACCAAACCTATGCATTTCTGAAAACTAGAGACCTAGGGGAATCCAAGGAGGGGTGACTTGTGTGGCTTGGACCAGGTTCTGTTACCCAGAATCCTTTGCAAACCTCAAAATTTGGCTAAAAAAACACATGTTCCTCACATTTCTGTGGCAGAAAGTTCTGGAATCTGAGAGGAGCCACAAATTTCCTTCCACCCAGCGTTCCCCCACGTCTCCCGATAAAAATGATACCTCACTTGTGTGGGTAGGCCTAGCGCCCGCGACAGGATATGCCCCAAAACACAACGTGGACATATCACAGAAAACAGAGCTGTTTTTAGCAAAGTGACTACCTGTAGATTTTGGCCTCTAGCTCAGCCGCCACCTAGGGAAACCTACCAAACCTATGCATTTCTGAAAACTAGAGACCTAGGGGAATCCAAGGAGGGGTGACTTGCGGGGCTCGGACCAGGTTCTGTTACCCAGAATCCTTTGCAAACCTCAAAATTTGGCTAAAAAACACATGTTCCTCACATTTCTGTGGCAGAAAGTTCTGGAATCTGAGAGGAGACACAAATTTCCTTCCACCCAGCGTTCCCCCACGTCTCCCGATAAAAATGATACCTCACTTGTGTGGGTAGGCCTAGCGCCCGCGACAGGATATGCCCCAAAACACAACGTGGACACATCACAGAAAACAGAGCTGTTTTTAGCAAAGTGACTACCTGTAGATTTTGGCCTCTAGCTCAGCCGCCACCTATGGAAACCTACCAAACCTATGCATTTCTGAAAACTAGAGACCTAGGGGAATCTAAGGAGGGGTGACTTGCGGGGCTCGGACCAGGTTCTGTTACCCAGAATCCTTTGCAAACCTCAACATTTGGCTAAAAAAACACATGTCCCTCACATTTCTGTGGCAGAAAGTTCTGGAATCTGAGAGGAGACACAAATTTCCTTCCACCCAGCGTTCCCCCACGTCTCCCGATAAAAATGATACCTCACTTGCGTGGGTAGGCCTAGCGCCGGCGACAGGAAACACCCCAAAGCGCAACGTGGACACATCCTAAATTTTGGAAAAAAACAGAGGTGTTTTTTGCGAAGTGCCTACCTGTAGATTTTGGCCTCTAGCTCAGCCGGCACCTAGGGAAACCTACCAAACCTGTGCATTTCTGAAAACTAGAGACCTAGGGGAATCTAAGGAGGGGTGACTTGCGGGGCTCGGACCAGGTTCTGTTACCCAGAATCCTTTGCAAACCTCAAAATTTGGCTAAAAAAACACATGTTCCTCACATTTCTGTGGCAGAAAGTTCTGGAATCTGAGAGGAGCCACAAATTTCCTTCCACCCAGCGTTCCCCCACGTCTCCCGATAAAAATGATACCTCACTTGTGTGGGTAGGCCTAGCGCCCGCGACAGGATATGCCCCAAAACACAACGTGGACATATCACAGAAAACAGAGCTGTTTTTAGCAAAGTGACTACCTGTAGATTTCGGCCTCTAGCTCAGCCGCCACCTAGGGAAACCTACCAAACCTATGCATTTCTGAAAACTAGAGACCTAGGGGAATCCAAGGAGGGGTGACTTGCGGGGCTCGGACCAGGTTCTGTTACCCAGAATCCTTTGCAAACCTCAAAATTTGGCTAAAAAACACATGTTCCTCACATTTCTGTGGCAGAAAGTTCTGGAATCTGAGAGGAGCCACAAATTTCCTTCCACCCAGCGTTCCCCCACGTCTCCCGATAAAAATGATACCTCACTTGTGTGGGTAGGCCTAGCGCCCGCGACAGGATATGCCCCAAAACACAACGTGGACATATCACAGAAAACAGAGCTGTTTTTAGCAAAGTGACTACCTGTAGATTTTGGCCTCTAGCTCAGCCGCCACCTAGGGAAACCTACCAAACCTATGCATTTCTGAAAACTAGAGACCTAGGGGAATCCAAGGAGGGGTGACTTGTGTGGCTCGGACCAGGTTCTGTTACCCAGAATCCTTTGCAAACCTCAAAATTTGGCTAAAAAAACACATGTTCCTCACATTTCTGTGGCAGAAAGTTCTGGAATCTGAGAGGAGCCACAAATTTCCTTCCACCCAGCGTTCCCCCACGTCTCCCGATAAAAATTATACCTCACTTGTGTGGGTAGGCCTAGCGCCCGCGACAGGATATGCCCCAAAACACAACGTGGACACATCACAGAAAACAGAGCTGTTTTTAGCAAAGTGACTACCTGTAGATTTTGGCCTCTAGCTCAGCCGCCACCTAGGGAAACCTACCAAACCTATGCATTTCTGAAAACTAGAGACCTAGGGGAATCTAAGGAGGGGTGACTTGCGGGGCTCGGACCAGGTTCTGTTACCCAGAATCCTTTGCAAACCTCAACATTTGGCTAAAAAAACACATGTCCCTCACATTTCTGTGGCAGAAAGTTCTGGAATCTGAGAGGAGACACAAATTTCCTTCCACCCAGCGTTCCCCCACGTCTCCCGATAAAAATGATACCTCACTTGCGTGGGTAGGCCTAGCGCCGGCGACAGGAAACACCCCAAAGCGCAACGTGGACACATCCTAAATTTTGGAAAAAAACAGAGGTGTTTTTTGCGAAGTGCCTACCTGTAGATTTTGGCCTCTAGCTCAGCCGGCACCTAGGGAAACCTACCAAACCTGTGCATTTCTGAAAACTAGAGACCTAGGGGAATCTAAGGAGGGGTGACTTGCGGGGCTCGGACCAGGTTCTGTTACCCAGAATCCTTTGCAAACCTCAAAATTTGGCTAAAAATACACATGTTACTCACATTTCTGTGGCAGAAAGTTCTGGAATCTGAGAGGAGCCACAAATTTCCTTCTACCCAGCGTTCCCCCAAGTCTCCCGATAAAAATGATACCTCACTTGTGTGGGTAGGACTAGCGCCCACGAAAGGAAAGGGCCCAAAACACAACGTGGACACATCACATTTTTTTATAAAAAGCAGTGCCTACCTGTGGATTTTGGCCTGTAGCTCAGCCGACACCTGAGGAAACCTAGGAAACCAGTGCATTTTTGAAAACTAGAAACCCAGGGGAATCCAAGATGGCGTGACTTGCGGGGCTCTGACCAGGTTATGTTACCCAGAATCCTTTGCAAACATCAAAATTTGGCCCAAAAAACACTTTTTCCTCTCATTTCGGTGACAGAAAGTTCTGGAATCTGAGAGGAGCCACAAATTTCCTTCCACCCAGCGTTCCCCTAAGTCTCTCGATAAAAATGGTACATCACTTCTGTGGGTAGGCCTAGCGCCCACAAAAGGAAATGGCCCAAAACACAACGTGGACACAACATATTTTTTCACAGAAAACAGAGGTGTTTTTTGCAAGGTGCCTACCTGTGGTGTTTGGCCTGTAGCTCAGCCGGCCCCAGGGGGGGGGGGCAGAAATGCCCTAAAATAAATTTGCCCCCCCAACCCCCACCCTCCCCCGCCGGGAGCGACCCTTGCCTACGGGGTCGCTCCCCCTGCGTGACATTGGCGCCAAAAAACAAATGCCCGGTGCCTAGTGGTTTCTGCCCCCTTGGGGGCAGGTTGACCTAAACTCAGCCAATCTGCCCCCAAGGGGGGCAGAAATGGCCTAAATACAATTTGTCCCCCTGGGGAGTGACTTTTGCCTGATGGGTCGCTCCCCATCTCTAAAAAAAAAAAAACAAGGAAAAAAAAAAAGAAAAAAAAGAAAAATTCCCCTGGCGCCCAGAGGTTTCTGCCCCCCCCCCCCCCGGGGGCAGATCGGCCTAAAAATAGGCCGATCTGCCCCCCGGGGGGGCAGAAATGGCCTAAAATAAATTTGCCCCCCCAACACCCACCCCCCCCCGGGAGCGACCCTTGCCTACGGGGTCGCTCCCCCTGCGTGACATTGGCGCCAAAAAACAAATCCCCGGTGCCTAGTGGTTTCTGCCCTCTTGGGGGCAGATTGACCTAAAATTGGCCAATCTGCCCCCAGGGGGGCAGAAATGGTCTAAATACAATTTGCCCCCCCAGGGGAGCGACCCTTGCCTGATGGGTCGCTCCCCATCTCTAAAAAAAGAAACAACAAAAAAAAAAAACACAAAAAAAAAATTGCCCTGACGCCTAGAGTGTTCTGCCCACTCCCCCCGGGGGCAGTTCGGCCTAATAATAGGCCGATCTGTCCCCCGGGGGGGCAGAAATGGCCTAAAATAAATTTGCCCCCCCAACCCCCACCCCCCCCCCCGGGAGCGACCCTTGCCTACGGGGTCGCTCTCCCTGCGTGACATTGGCGCCAAAAAACAAATCCCCGGTGCCTAGTGGTTTCTGCCTCCTTGGGGGCAGATTGACCTAAAATCGGCCAATCTGCCCCCAGGGGGGCAGAAATGGTCTAAATACAATTTGCCCCCCAGGGGAGCGACCCTTGCCTGATGGGTCGCTCCCCATCTCTAAAAAAAAAAAAAAGAAAAAAAAAAAAAAACACAAAAAAAACATTTGCCCTGGCGCCTAGAGGTTTCTTCCCCCCCTGGGGGCAGATCGGCCTAATAATAGGCCGATCTGCCCCCAGGGGGGGCAGAAATGGCCTAAAATAAATTCCCCTCCCCCCCCAGGGAGCGACCCTTGCCTAAGTGGTCGCTCCCTTTCCGTGAAATTCACGCAAAGAAAAAACTCCCTGGTGTCTAGTGGTTTCTACCCCCCTAGGGGGCAGATTGGCCTCATCAAAATAGGGGGGCAGAAATGGGCAAAATATAATTTTCCCCCAAGGGGAGCGACCCTTGCCTAAGGGGTCGCTCCCCACCACAAAAAAAAAAAAATGAAAAAAAAAAAAAAAAATGGTCCCTGGTGCCTAGAGGTTTCTGCCCCCCCTGGGGGCAGATCGGCCTAATAGTAGGCCGATCTGCCCCCAGGGGGGGCAGAAAAGGCCTTCCCGAAAATATGCCCCCCTGGGAGCGACCCTTGCCCAAGGGGTCGCTCCCTTTTGTCAATAACAATTAAAAAAAAAAAAAATCCCTGGTGTCTAGTGGTTTCTACCCCCCTTGGGGGCAGATTGGCCTCATCAAAATAGGCCAATCTGCCCCCAAGGGGGGCAGAAATGGCCAAAATATAATTTTCCCCCAAGGGGAACGACCCATGCCTAAGGGGTCGCTCCCCACCTCAATAAAAAAAAATGAAAAAAAAAAAAAAAAATGGTCCCTGGTGCCTAGAGGTTTCTGCCCCCAGGGGGGGCAGAAAAGGCCTTTTCAAAAAAATGCCCCCCCTGGGAGCGACCCTTGCCCAAGGGGTCGCTCCCTTTTGTCAATTTCTAAGAAAAAAAAAAAAATCCCTGGTGTCTAGTGGGGTTTCAAAAGCCGGATTGCAAGCAATCCGGCTTTTGAAACCCTCGGAGGGACTTCAAAGGGAAGGAAATACTTTTCCTTCCCTTTGAAGCCCCTCCGGGCCTCCCAAGTGATTGAAAAATAAATGCTTTTGCATTTCTTTTTCAATCGCGCTGGAAGCAGAGCTTCCAGCGCGACGAGGGAGGCCCCTGTGACACATCAGCGCGCGCGCGCTGACGTCACAAGGGGGGGTGGGGGGGTCGGGGGTGGAAGGGGAAGGTCTTCCCCTTCCATCCCCGACTTGGGGGGGGAAGGGGGGTGCACGGGGGGCGCGCTAGCGCGCCCCCAAGTTCCCCTGTGCCATGGACGAGATGATCTCGTCCAAGGCACAGGGGAACTGTAGCCTTGGACGAGATCATCTCGTCCAAGGCACAGAAGAGGTTAAACCTAAACTTAACTAAATCCGTAGTGGGAGCAATCCAAACTCCATAAACTAACAAGCCGGAGTCGTGCTGATAAAAGAAAGGCACGGCCGCCATTTTGGTAAAGTATGGCCGAGAGAATCAAGCCGATTCAGTAAGCAATGCAAATCTTAGCCATGAAAAAGTGTCAGCCCTTCCTCTCTGCATTTGCCTTAAACCTAAATATAACTAAATCGGTAGTGGGAGCAATGCAAAATCCATAAACGAACAAGCAGGAGCCATGCTCATAAAAGACAAGTGGGGGCCGCCATGTTGGCAAAGGGCGGTCAGGAAAATCAAGCCGATTCCGTAAGCAATGCAATTCTTTACTATGAAAAAATATCAGACCTTCCCCTCTGCACTTCTGATAATTAATAAACTAGTAAACGGAAAATAAGAGAGTGCATTTCACAATCAGAACTCCATTTCTGAGCCTATTCTTCTCGTAATAACATTTCCTGGTTCGAAGATGAGAAACCTATTAAAAACAATAAGCATGATAGCGAAAATATATGTACTGAATAGGAAACAATGTTTCCCCCCACTTGCTAATGATGGCTATTGATGACTTTCATAAATCCAGTGCTGATCCGTTACATTCCGACGCTCATTAGTTAACAGCATACCAATAACTCGATTAAAAATATACAATAGCGGACGTGAGGGGATTTTAAATAGGGGCTGCACGCACCAGCACTGCTTCTCAGTGACGTCAGAGATTAGCATTTTTTTCGTTCTCACTGTTGTCGTGACTCAAAAATAAAACAACTTCATACTGCGGGGGTAGCTCTATAAGAATAATTTCATATTATTTTGCGTCTCTGTGGAACTCAGCCTGCACTTAAAAGTAAAATTAGGTTGGGACTGGTTTAAGTGTAATCTACCAAGCAGGTGACATGCTGATAAAAGAAAGCTGCAGGGCCACCATACTGAAAAGTGACTAGGGGCTGCATGCGCCAGCACTGCTTCTCGGTGAGCAGTTTTCTGGATCACTGGTGTGACTCAAACATTAAACAACTTCACACTGCGGGTGTAACTCGTTATGAGAATAATTTCATATTATTTTGTGTATGTGTGTAAGTGGGGACTGGTTTAAATGTAATCTATCAAGTGGGTGCCATGCTAAGAAAAGATAGAGTTGCGGCCGCCATGCTAATGGATGAATAGGGCTGCGTGCAGTGCTGCCAGATTTTAAAAGCCTTCTATAGCCCAAAGCTGTTGAAAGACCAGCCCAAAGTAAGCCCAAATGAACCGGTCCCAGCCCAAAAAGTATCCCAAACTTTTAACACTGAACTAATGCAATCGCAGGCTGAAGCAAACATTTTACTTTTAAAGCATAAATCAAATTTCTATTGTAAGCAAATATGTGAAACTCACAGTGCCTAGATTATTCATTGCATTACACACTAAAAATGGAAATAAACATGGAAAAATGGTCACTCACTTCTTATGATGAGCAGCAAATTGGAACATGTAGTAAATCTGGACTTGGTGAGAGAGGTAAATCTTTGATTATGTGCACAGCAGTCCTTCTTTGACAAACCTTTTGACATTGAAGCCTGCAGCAGCTACTTTATTTTCTTTTGTTTGGAGACAGAAAGATGAACATCGCTTTGATCAAGTTCACTGCAGTACTTTTGACACCAGTTTTGGCATTGGAGACCTTTGTAGCAGGCAGATCATTTTCCTTTGGTTGCAGACAGAAAGCAGGGCCAGTAGCCACCTCCTAGGCAGCAAGATGCTTGTTTCAGTGTGCGAGGCATGCACCGGTAAGTAAACATGGCTGGTAAAGTGAAACTGCGAATGGTTCATTCAATCACATACGGTTTGATCCTTTCTAGGATTCACAGCTTTTGTCTGAACATCACTTTCATCAACTTAACAGCAGTCCTTTTGACACCAGTTTTGGCATTGGAACCCTTTGTAGCAGGCAGATAATTTTCCTTTGCCTGCAGACAGAAAGCAAGGGCAGTAGCCACTTCCTAGGCCGCAAGATGCTTGTTTCAGAGTGCGAGGCATGCACCGGTAAGTAAGCATGGCTGGTAAAGTAAAACTGCGAATGGTTCATTCAATCACATACGGTTTGATCCTCTCTAGGATTCACAGCTTTTGGCTGAACATCGCTTTCATCAACTTCACAACAGTCCTTTTGACACCAGTTTTGGCATTGGAGCCCTTTGTAGCAGGCAGATGATTTTCAGAGACAGAAAGAAAGGGCAGTAGCCACTTCATAGGCAGCAATCAACTTATTTCAGAGTGCGAGGCATGCACTGGTAAGTAAACATGGCTGGTAAAGTGAAACTGTGAATGGTTCATTCAATCACATACGGTTTGATCCTTTATAGGATTCACAGCTTTTGGCTGAACATCGCTTTCATCAACTTCACAACAGTCCTTTTGACACCAGTTTTGGCATTGGAGCCCTTTGTAGCAGGCAGATCACTTTCCTTTGCTTGCAGACAGAAAGAAAGGGCAGTAGCCACGTCCTAGGTCGTAAGATGCTTGTTCAGAGTGCGAGGCATGCACCGGTAAGTAAACATGGCTGGTAAAGTGAAACTGCGAATGGTTCATTCAATCACCTACTCTGTTTGCTGCAGGTTGTTTCAAATCATTTGAATCATGCATTTTTTTATGGCAGTACTTGAATGCAGCCTTGGTATCTGCTCATTTTACAAAGGCATTCAGTCCTTTTAATTCAGAAACCACTACTACTCCTTTTATTAAATTGAGCCCACTTGCCCATGTTGCAATAATTGACCTGCAACTGTTTGGCAGCTGGGATAACCTGCTCAGTGAATAACTGTCTTGTTGAGACGACATGGACTACCTGAAACTGCAAGAGAAAGTGACCATCTCCACATCAGTACTTGCATAACTGTGGTAGTCATAGAGCTAATACATGGCAATTTCACTGTCTTCATCGAAGGAAGGAAAGATAGGTTTTCCTGCTCTTGATACGTTTTGTAGAGCATTCTTGATGTATACCAGTGGTACACATAGGACACCACAGAAAAGTGTAACTTTTAAGACATCATATATTGCTTGAAAAACATACTTGGCTGGTGGTAAAGGGAAACTACAAATGGTTCATTGAATCAGGTTCTGATGCAATTCTGATTTCTCTCCTTTTCTACCAATTTGATATCATTTGAAGTGGCAGCAAAAAGGATCACAGACACACTAGGTGCATTAGAATGTGAATGCTGGCGTGTTCGACAATTGTAAATCTCAATCACGAAGGTTGCAGGGAGATGCGGCTGTAAAAGGGTCCATGCGAATAGTTATTCTCTTTCACCTTTAGACAGGAAGCAAGTCCAACATCCATATTAAGACATGTACTTTTAAGTAGAGAAAGCTGGTAACGGGAAACTGCGAATGACTCTTGGCATCACTCAAGGGTTTCAAGAACGTTAAGTGCCAGATTTGCTCCATTTTCTGTACAGGGCGGCTTTAATCCCATAAAGCTAAGGTAGCCGCTTACAACTGTGTGATGGTTTTGACTATAGTACTTTAGGCATAAGAGCATGGAATTTCTTCCCCGCCTACTTCCACACAGCCACCGATCAATAAAGAGATATCCAGATGTTCCCAAATCTTGTTGCAGCCTTTCTTCAAAATAGGGGTGGCAATCTCTACATCTCTTACTGGCATAACTGTGGTGATCCTAGAGTTAATACATAACAGTGGCAGAGGATCCATTAAAGTAAGCTCATGGAAACAATGGGTGCCTGCAGCATCAGTGTAGTTATACACTTCCATTCATAAATTTACCAGGTCTGATGTCTTAGCAAATGAGCATAAATTGTTTTGGGACTTCACCCGTAAATCATCTCTACATCTGTACTGGCATAATTGTGGTAGTCCTAGAGCTAATACATGGCAATGGTACAGTCTTCATCGAAGTAAGGAAAAATAGGTTTGTCTGCTCATGATAAATTTTATTGCGCATTCTTAATGCATACCAGTGCTAGACATAGGATACCATACAAAAGTGTAATTTTAAGATATGATGACACATTTCTGGGGCATCTTTCCTGCAGGATATTGTGCTAAAGTGTAATTTTAAGGCATCATTGTTCTATTAAACGCTCTACACAATCTGCCATCACTAGTCCTGCGTTTCGCAAGACGAAAATAATGTCAGAGACAGGCCTCCATCCAATGTGAGATACAAATACCTGTAGTAGGCCCAGCGTTTTGGTGAGTGGAAAAACCAGTTGTAAGTTTCTCTGATCATCAGTTCTATATTACTTGGAATGCTCCTTATTGCTTTCTTAGCAATGATCGTAAAGAACTGGTAAATGCAGCACACAAGTTGCAAGGAAGGTTGCTTATCTTTCAACAAGGTGAATGCTGAGTGATGCTTTTTGCACATGACGCTTGCCCCATCTATGCCTATTAAATTTCCAATCTCAAGGCTACAAGCTTCAAGCAAGTTCTTTACTTCAATGTCCGTAGCTTAAAGTAGGAGAAAACTGGAGTATGGTGCTCTTCTGGGCTTGGCGCCACCAGCAGGATTGCCATGAAGTGCTCTGGGAGTGACAGTGGCAAGAGCAGCTCTGAGAAAGTGTTCTTCTGGTCCTATCACTAGAGGGCTGGCAGGCATGGCTCCTTCTGCAGCTAACAGTGGTGAGGGCAGGTCTGAGAAAGTATTCTTCTGGTCCTGTCACTAGAGGGTGGGCAGGCAGTGCTCCTTCTACAGCTGACAGTGGCAAGAGCAGGTCTGAGAAAGTATTCTTCTGGTCCTGTCACTAGAGGGCTGGCTGGCACGGCTCCTTCTGCAGCTGACAGTGGTCAAGGGCAGGTCTGAGAAAGTGTTCTTCTGGTCCTGTCACAAGAGGCTGGCAGGCATGGCTCCGTCTGCAGCCAACAGTGGCAAGTGCAGGTCAGAGCTGCATGCATTCCTTGGGGGAGGGCTGAATTTCGCAAATTTAATCATACATACTGCTGTTAAATTTTGCAAGCAATTGCGGGGGAGGCACAAATGAATAGGACTCAATTCCAATCCGTTTCAGTCCAAACTTTATGTAGAGAATATTTGATAGTAGTTTAAGGCCCATTCTATTTCGTCTATCATTTTTCAGCAGCGTCATGTGGGAAAATACCCTTTCAACATGAGCATTGGATATCGGGAGTGTCAACATTTTTATAGCACCCATTGCAAGCTCGTGAAAGCAATGTTTCCCAGCAGCATCAGTGTAGTTATACATTTTCATCCAGAAGGATTCCATGTTAGAAGTCTCAGGAAATGAACATGAGGATATAATTCTCCACTGAGACTCTAGTACTTCCAATGGGTATGTGAAGAAGGTATGTGGTAAGTCAGTTACAGGAGGTTTGCAATCTGCAAGCACTTTTTGGGGACTCAAAACTTCTAACTTTTTAAGCATGCTTAGTGACTCTGGAAGGCGAAATTGATATTCACATGCCAATACTTTCAAGAACTCTAGGCACCTTTTCACAATGCCATCCTTTGAAACAGAGGTGAGTTTACTTCCTTCCAGCTTCTTACGGAAAGCAAGTCCAAGATCCACAGCCTCTTGAGAAAGATAAATGGCAGAACTTTGTAAGTCTAGGCTCTGCAACTGTTCTTGATGATTACTGGTAAAAACACTTGGTTTAAGCATTCTTTTCAGTGTGGACACATACAGAGTATATAGGTCGCGAAAGATGTGAAGTGCATCTCCACATTCTAGCTCATGGGTACTCACAAACATTTCCTCGGGGGCCACAAGAACTCTCTGTGGCTTGCCCGAGGGCCGCACCTAAACCAGCGGGGAAGGGTTCGTGATGAAAGGTGGGAGTAGGGGGATGCGAAGCAGATGCGGACAACAAACCAAGCCTTTGCGTGACTTCTGTCTGCCACCAATGCTCTATTCTCATGCACCAAGAATTAAAGTCAAAGCATAAACTTCTCATGTGAAACACAAGAGGAAAAGAGAGACTCATCTGATGGCTGAATTGCAAAATGTGAAACCAGAAAACATGGTATCTGTCCTGGCTTCCCACTTGACCAAATTGTGTGATCCTAGGCAATTGATTAATTTCACTTTGCCTCATTTTTCTTCATTATCACATGAGAGTCCTTGAAATACACGAGTTCCAGATGTGCGCTGTACAATACCTTTTCTTGTGGTTTATTTAATAAACTATATTGTTGTTCCAGTTATATAACAACCAGGACTATTCAGAAGGTGCACCTGACAAATGACTCTTCTTTTAATAATGCCATTGATTTCCGAATATGGGCAGTGTGATTGTTTCCAAGATCATGTTTGAAAAATATCACTGCTAATAAATGTCTCTCAATGCAGTGACATAACCTGATGTACTAAGGAAAAATGCTCATGCATGTTAATAAAGCACACTTTTTTAAAGTTTGAAGAGACGTTTATCAAGTCTCTACATGTCTAGTGCAAGATGTCTTGAAAACTAAAGGTGTTCCCAAAGATAAGTTGGCTAGGACACCATCTTTGCTTCTTTCCCATTACTTTAGTTAACGTGTAAATAAATGATGTGCGTTTCACAGTTTTCTGAATGTTCCTTCTCTGTCATGTGTACAGCAGCCCAGTGCTGCTATTAACCAGGGGGCCACAATTAGAGGTCAAGAGGGCCGCATGCGGCCCCCGGGCCATACTTTGAGTATCCATGTTCTAGCTGAAAGATTTTATTATCAACTTTTATGTCTTAAAGAATAGGCTTTAAGAAAGTAAGGTAAAGTAGGTTGGTCTCATCGTGATACATTTCTTGGAGCATCCTTGCTGCATAGCAGTGTTCAACAGAGGATGCTGTGCTAAAGTGTAAGCTTAAGGCATCATATTGTTCTAATAAACGCTCTACACAATCTCCCATCACTAGCCACTGTGTTTCGCAAGGTGAAATTAATTTGAGGGGCATGCCTCCGCCCAATGTCAGACACAATTCCCTGTAGTCAGCCTGGCGTTTTGGGGAGTGGGAAAACCAGTTATATGTTTCTCTGATCATGAATCCTACATTGCTTGGAATGCTCCTTATTGCTTTCTTTGTAATGATGTCCAGGGAGTGTCAAATGCAGCGCACAAGTTACAAGGAAGGTTGCTTATCTCGCAACAAGGTGAATGCTGAGTGATGCTTTCTGCACATTACGCTTTCTCCATCTGTGCCTATGCCTATTAAAGTTTCAGTCTCATTGTTACAACTTTCAAGCAAGCTTAGCACTGCATTTGCTATATCTTCGGCACAGGCCTGATTTAATTCTAGCATTCCAAGGAAGGTGCTTACTAATTTTTTATGCTTTATGCTGAAATACTTCACACGAATGCAAAGCAGTTTTTTTGTCTGTTGATTCATCAATTAATAAGGAGTAAGGTGAGGTTCCGATATCTTTCAGCATTTCGTCTTTGAAGTGTGGGCCCAACACAGAATTAATTAGTGCTGTACATTTGGTACGGTGCATTCGGAAGGCAGGGAATTCATCCTTCAAAATTTCACCATATCCATTTACATTATTTATGGATATGCAACAAGCAGTTTGAATGACAAACCTAATTTCTCTTCCTTTCTGGTCATTAGATACTGAAGGAATGGGTTGTGCAAAGGATGCCATGGAAGCACTTTCTGAATTACAGCGAGAGCGGTGTTTTGTGGTTGCTGCATGTTGCTTCAAATCATTATAATGGGCACGAAGGTCTATATGGCAGTACTTGCAGGCCGCTTTGGAATTATCCAATTTGACAGAGGCAATTCATCTTTTTAATTCAGGATCCAACTCCCACTTTTCTGTATATTTTTTTATATTGTGCCCACTTGCCCATGGTGCAACAATTAAACTGCCAGGTCATCTGGGAGTTGATCAATGATGAACTATGTCAAGATGAGAGCCCAGGACACTACCTGAAACTACAAAAGAAATTGCAATCATTGTCCCTAGTTCACTGATAATCATGTGCAAAGCAATACATAAACACTATCTAGAATTGCCAATGGTTATTGAGCATACCTCTACTTTAAGTGTCCAAGGATGTCATGTACTTATTTTGGGGTACAACACAAGTGAATTCAATGGAGATACAAAGTGGTGTTGACTCTGCACTGGGGCAAGTGATTTGTTTCCGGGCAGATAATTGACTCTTTGGATTTGTCATGTTTTGAAATGGAGAATGAGCCAAAGGATGGCAACTCCCTCGTATTCAAGGTTAAATAAGAGGTATGCTCTAGCTTTCAAACTGGTTTCATAATAAAGCAACAACTCACTGATAACAGCAAAAAGTAATACATCTTAATGGACTACTCCTCATACTTACTCAAATTTTCATGCCGAACTCAAGTTTGTGGAAAGCAGTCCCAATCCTGTTTTCCCTTTGCATTTTACAGTTCAATTCCTGTTAATCCCAATATAATGTCAGCCCAAACATGCAAAGATAACATTTGCTACATTAGCTCCATCATTAACCTATGATAATCAACACCCCCAAATGGATTCAAAGCACAACCTTTGTTCTTTTCACTGCCTTTCAGATGCACACTGTACATAAAGGTGAAATGCAAGTAGCCACTCCCAGTATGTATCTGCAGTCTGCTCTACTACTGTTCTACTTTCTGGACTTTTCATTAAATAGGCAGCAGACCAACATTTCACTAATTTCCTGCCTCCTTCAGACGTACTCAGGCACTACCCCTACACTTGTTTTAGCGGGCTACCTCTACCCTGGACAGTGGAGGTCAACAGGGCCCTGCAGAAAAATACATCCTTGTGTGAGGTGAAAAAGGCTGTTTGTGCGGGGCGATAGACACCCTTCTGCAAATTGCTACCAGAGGCCAGAACACAGTGACCCAAACTCCGTGAACTTGAACTTAAATTAGTGGTAAAGGCCAGTGTTTCGTGTCAAATGCAAGCAATGGCTACGCTGAGCAGAGCATGACTACAAGTGATGTCAATAATTTAGGCACTAAGATCACAAACAGGACCATGCAGTGAGGCTGAGCACTGACCATGTACCCTCATTTCGCTTAGCTCAGCCAATGAGACCACATTTGTGCTTGTACTGCCTGCAACTGGAGTGAAATAAATGAATAAATCAGCTGAGAACACAGCTCAAAGTGCATTAAAAAAAGTATTGGAACAGTGATGCTGCATGCAATGGGGCGGGGTTAAACGTGTGGCTATAAAAAAAACAAAATATTCTCTTTCAGGTAGCCACATACATAACTCAAGCCTTAAAATAAAAAATAAAGTTAAGTTAATCACTGTATATTATGAAACCTCTATTAGTTAATGCACTGAAAGGTCTGTGTATACCCAAAAAGCCACAGAATGAAATTTTCACTGCTGCAATGGAGAATTGTGCGTTGTGCAAATGTAAGTCATTAGGTTAAACTTGCATTACTGGCAGTATAAGATAGATTGCTACCAAACGTGCAAAAAGGTTTCAGATAAAATGGTTTAAGTAATACCCAAACTGAATGATTTATTTTTATTTAACTTCCCTGTAAAGTACGCACTGCGCAGCTGGTAACCCCCTTGCATTACAAGTTGAAAACAATAACTTTGTCATCACCAACCTTCATGTGATTCCATCCAGTGCTTAATTTGTGCTTGTTGTTTCCGGTGCAGAGCACCAGCACTTATTTTTGAAGGACGGCACTCTTTTTTCCTGCCTCAAGCATTTACTGCGAGCAAAAGACACATATGGGAAAGACGGAGGAATGCAAAAATAAAAAAGAGCGCCAGAAAGGGAGAGAGCAGAAAGCTGCAGGAGTGAGGTGAAATGGCTTAAAATAGACTAAAAAGGCCCAACATGGCTTCAGGATTACGCTGCACTAGTATTCCGTGTTTACACATTTAATTGCAGCAGCCGCGTGTTTCAGAGGAGAGCTTTGGACACCGGCACGTTTTTATTTACAAATTAAGCACTGGCTATGCCACGCATTATTATTCAATCCTGCCATGCTTTAGATCCTATGCACTTTCAATCCACAATTAGCCCCTGAATATTAAAAATAAGGAAAACATCTACTCACAACAAGTCACAAAGGCAGAAATTGAAGGACACTTACCTTGTCTTCTGCAGCTGCTCACCAACCGCCCTCACGTCAGTGTAGGTATGGGCCATAGGTAGCACCTACACAACAGGAAGGGGGTAGGGGGGTGTCTCCCCTCTCCCGGGCCCCAATCTCGCACTCTGGAGCTGGCTTTAATTCGGGGTCCACTCCAAGAGCACACCAGGAGAGACTTTTCCAGGGGCGGGGGGCCACCACCACCACTCCTGTGCAGGCTGAGGCTTGCGGCAGGGCCCAAGAGAAGAGCCACACACACACCAGACACTACCATGTGCGCAGCAGCCAGTGAGTAACAGACAGTGCGCAGTGTGCTGCGCACTCACTGACGGATGGCTGACTGTGACCTCGCATGCACGCAGGCATTTTAAATAATGCCGCGGGAGCAGGGCAATAATTTTTGGCTGGGCAGTCAATTGGTAGCGCTTTCACGCGCTACTAGATTGACGGCCCAATCCCACCATCATAATGATCGCACTCAGTTTGTGCCACTCTGTGTGGTTCAGAGGCTCTGTGTGTGTGGCGCGCCGCACAGTCGCAGGCTAGAGGCAGCAGCCAGCGCTGCCGCACAGGCAGGCAGGCTCAGCCTCAGTGATGATGTCACTGGGTGGGGCTGGCGCTGGGCGTGCCTGGGGCAGTGCATGTCCGCTGCTGCTCTGGTGGCGGCGCCGCCCCGCAAATTGTTTTCGCACAGCAGGCTAATAATAGCCCAACAATTAGCCTCCCGCAATTAGGTTTTTTTCCCACACAAATGGGAAAAATATCACCCATTTGTAGAGGAAATCACCCAATCTGGCAACACTGGCTGTGTGTGCCAACACTGCTTCTCAGTGACTTCGGGGTTGAGCGGTTTTCTCATGATCACTGATGTCATGACTCAAAACTTAAATAAATTCACACCGCGGATGTAGCTCTCTAAAAGAATAATTTTGTATGTGTGGAAGTCAGTCTGCATTTAAAATTAAGTGGGGACTGGTTTAAGTCTAAACTAACAAGTGGGCACCGTGCTGATAAAAGAAAGCTGAGCGGCCGCCATGTTAAAAGATGAAGAGCGCCAGCACGGGTGCCGTGTTGATAAAAAAAGGCGTGCAGCCTCTTGAAGCTGCTTGCATGATGATGCCCAATTAAGGGAAACGCTGCTGCTCTACCTGCCACCATGCATGTAACCAAAGACCTATGCAGCTGTAGTAGAGATGGTGCCACGCTGGGTATGAACAATATACCGTAACTGAGCTTGGAGCGGAGCGAATGAAAGAAAAAAAGAGTTCCACAAAAACAACACACAAAGACAAATGCATGAAGATGCCAGTAGTTAGGCGCTGCTTTGTGGGAGGATATGAATGACTCGAAGGAGGGACAATGAGAAGGGATTAACAACTAGCAAGCAAGCCTTTTGGAATGACAACCAAATAGAAGAATAAAAAGGCAATGGGCGTGCTTTAAGCCAACAGAGTGAATATAGCATATCTTTAAAAGACAGCGCGTGTGCTTCCTAGGCTCAACCTAAAAAAAACAAGTAAGTAATGGGCAGGCTCTATGCTGTCTACAAGCTAACCAATAGGTCTTCAAAAACCCACCATGTAGTAGGTCTTTCTCGTGTCAAATAAATCTTGAGAAAAAGCCTGTGCACCATTGAGGGCTCACACTGTACTTTTTCCAACTAAACTAGACTGGGAACTAAAACCAGTCCTTGCAAATCAGCTGTACACTTGACCTTGCAAGGGAGTATTGCAAGTGACCACGGTCCTCTCCACTGGGTTTGTCAGGGATACTTTCTCCAAAGAGGTTTTTAGAAAAAATTAGGCTAAACTGCATTTTACAGTGTTGTTTTTCATATCAATATACTATGTGGTTCCAGCACCCAGTTCTGGCAGCTCATCCAGATACAACAGAAGGCCCTTGCTTGCTGCCCACTGGGAAGTTGCCAGAAAAACCAAATGGCCAGACTTCCCTGCTTGCTGAAAACATTCAGACCCTAATTAGAAGTTTGGTGGGTGGAAAAGTCCGCCCGCTAAACTCCAATGGTCCGGCGACCGCCAGTGTGGTTTCCTTCCCGCCAGCCCTATTATGAGTTTCCTGCTGGGTCAGCGGGTGGAAACACAGTTTCCGTCAGCTGGCCCTGCAGGAAATGCATAACAACATTGACACTGGCTCATAATAGAGTCAACGGCAATGCTGTTGTGCGTTGGGTGCACCAGCACCCGTTGCGCAAATCACTGTCTGCAAACAGACAGTGATTTGCGTAATGGGGCTCGCCGGGGGGGCCTGCACTGCCCATTCCAAGCGCATGGGCAGTGGGACCCTCAGTACCCCTTCTCCACCAGCCTTCAGATGGTTGTATCGGCACCACCAGGGAGACGAGCGGCCGAAAAGTGGTGGTGCCGGCAGTCTGACCATGGTGGTAATGCCAAAGTCGTAATGTTGAGGTCGGACCGCTGCTTTGGTGGCAGTCCGACTGCGACAATGACCCATCATAATGAGGGCCACAGTCTGGCAGCACTCAGTCAATCCACTGAGGTTAAAACAAAGCCAAACACTGTTTTTACTCCACCTGAACAGAGCAAACACTTGAGAACGCCATTGCAACTGTATTTTAGAGCAATCCAAACAACTCCTAAATTATTAAAAAAGCATACTAAGTGAGAATTCCAATGTTAAACAGGCAATGTCAATCAGTCTGGCCTTTTAATCGCGTTTTCAGACCTTTTGAAATGCCAGTGCTTCTTGACTGTGCTATTCATCAAAAAGGGAAAAAATACTTGCTTGCTGATATGGAAGAGCATTTGCACAAACAAAAGAAAACGCTGCCTCATTGTGATGTCACATACACGTGCTTGCATCACCACATGAGTCATGTTGTGGTGGACATTTTGGGCCTTATTACGACCCTGGCGGTTGCAGATCTATTGGCTTTCCCAAAGCTTTTTACTGCTGCTATTAAGCATGATGCAACAATCATTTAGTTTTCTATTTATTTATTATTCCAAGATAGCAGACACCAAATTTCGAAGCGATAAATAAAATAAATAAATAAATGTACTCAAAACCATGTTTTGAAAAAAGGGGCAGCCCAATAGCAAACTGCAGCTGCCTGGCCCTCCTAAAAATCTTTACAGCATTTTCTTTAAAGAACAGGAAGACTCTGATGGGTGGGGCAACAGAGGAGCAGAAGCCATTGTCTTGGGTAGCAACAAGGAGTGGGGGAGCGGCAGGAGCTACTGGCATTGGAGGAGCTTGAGGGAAGAGAAGAATAAAAAATAAAACCAAAAATGGATGGGCAGGAAGGGGTGAGACAGGCAACAGACAAGATGGGAAGGAGGAGGAGGAGAAGAAAAGTGAACATAATTTATAGGGAGAAAAAAAGACACATGCAGTCAAGCGGAGTGTTGAAAGAAAATGAAACGAAGTTGTTCTCTGAATGTGAGCAGTGAAAGAATACAACTCATACCATCCCAAAGGATGATAAAGGAGATGTGCTGCAGGAGATTGACAAATAAAGGAAAAGGATGGAAAAGCATCAAATAAAAAACAAGCAAATGGGATTGACAAGAAAGTCAAAAAATGGTTAGCAACGGGCTGGCCGAAGCCCTCTTAAATATTGGCATTCTCCACAATAAGTCTTCACCAATACGCAGTTAAAAGCTGCCTGCAGGCAAGACCTAAAAAAAGTAGAAGGAAGCTGGATGGGGAGATTTGGGGCATTCAATAGACAAACTATTGTGGTCTGTATGGCAGGAGAGTAGAGCACAGAGGAGACAGGGACTTGACGAAGAAAGCAGCACAAGAGGGAGAGAGCAAGAACACACATGCACTCCTATGGAGTGCTGATTGAAAAAGAAACAAGTATTGGCGAAGGGGTCAAGTGAGAGTAAAAAGAAACAACATGGGAGGGGAACATTAAAAGAAACAACAGGGGTGTAAAAGAAACCACACAGATGTGTGGTGGGGGAGGGAAAAGAAGCACTTGCCTGGGAAGCTGATATGGAAAAGGGCCTAAACACAAGCACACACATGGAGTACTTGAACACAAAAAATAAGCTCCAAAAATGGGAAGAGTGAAAGAACCCAAGTAGTTGGGTCCATAATCGGACATGACACAGGCATGCCATGACAAACGTGAACAAAGCAAAATGAGAACGGTACTGTAGCTAACCAATGTTAACGCTATAAACGGGTACGAACACTAGAGATTTCAACATTTTGAAGCCCAAAACTTGAACATTGTGCTCACCTGTATATATTTGACATGGTGTGCTCTATTAGGACAGCTGCCAAGTGATTCTATGCAACTTGCAAGGAGCACTTGAGGTAAATATACAACTTGAGGTAAATCTACAGTGTTCCTCAGGCATATGAGAATCAAATCTGACATATTGAGTAAAATATGTGCTTCCAGCAGGAGCACCACGTCAATTATTTTCTCTGTGTTCTACTGCAGCCTCCTAAAGTGTTTTGATGAATAACTAGAGCGCTAACACTCTATATGGAGTTTGTTATGAACCAATAAATGTCCTCTTAATGTCAGTCAGACATAGTGTATTTGACAAACAAAACAGAAAAGCATGCTTGCCGCAATGTAGGAAACACCTAGTAGAGCCCTGAAAAAGGTAAAGGTGCTGCTTCATATGAAGCTGTGGGAGGCACGTTTGTGTAGTCACACTTGTGATAAAGGTACCATATTGGCAATTCACCTATTTTATTGCCCTGCTGCAATCCTGGCTGCACCTTCATAGGGACCATGATGAGAACCAATGATGGAATATGCCACTAATAGTGTGGACAAGGGTCTTAAAAAGAAATGAACAAAGATCCCTGATGAAGAGTTTTCAACATTTGTGATCGGACTGGAGATAAATTGGGATACAGGATACCTGTGTAAGTAGTTTTGAACTAGGTAGATTGTATCCTAAACTCAGGGCCAGAAGAAGAATGCAATTCTGTGGCAATTTTATGAAATTGCAACATAATCCATCATCTGCTGCGCAAACTGCTATTGTTAACAAAAAAAACATGTTTCCAGCTTAAACTGTTACAAAGAATATGGTGGCTCGGGTTCCTTTTTGCAAAGGTTGTCTAGTCATCTTTCAGTTGCTTATTGCTGTGTTTGGGTGTTAACTTGGTTAGAAATAAGGTGAACTCTTTTCTCAGGCACTCTTATAGGCTGTACAAATGATAAAATAATCAAGTAAGAGGATCACAAAATATGGTGCACTATGCCATATAATTTGGCTTTTCTTGCCACATGATTTTGTCACTCATGCTGTATACTCTACCCCTTCTGCCGCATCATTCCAGTGGCCCTACCTACACTCTTGATGCAAAGTCCTCTACCCTCCATTATTGGACACAGTTGTACCCTGTAGGGGGACGTCATGCGACATCTATGCAATGTGCACCGTTTTTTAGAGTAGAGACAAAATAAGCAACACAACATGTCCTAGAAAACAAAGTGGTGACGACGTAATGCCAGCACTGGTTATGGTGTTGTCTTACGTCCCAACTCCCACCCCCAGGACATTGGTTGTCATCCTGGGGTCCTTAACTGTTTAAAATCAATTAGTATTAGAAGGTTAATAAAGTATATATGTAGCATGAAATATCACAATTGAAAATGTAAAAACGCCCTGTAAATTTGAAGGGATTTGAAATTGGAGATTGAAATCATTAGTTTGATTCTTGAGAGTACAGCAAACTGAATCTAGCATGGACCATTGGTGGTCTCAGTTGAAGCACTGAAACGCACCGTTACATTTAAATGTTAGTATTTTATTTTGTATACTTTTGAATGAAATAAAGGCAGCATTTGCGCTTTAACTGATTTGTGCTTGCTTAGTATTCGTATGAATCGTTTTGACAGTCAAAGCTACAAGTTGAGTACGCCAAGTTCGCCCTCTTTCAGCAGGGATTCACTTGGGATCCCCTAAGGTTAAGAACCACTGCTCTAGGAAGTTATACAATGGTTATTTTTACATGTGCGAATTTGTTTTTTGATATTGTATAGTTTGGAAGTAAAATACTGCTGGTTTCAAATTTGGAAGCAGTTGTGTGTGTCTCATTCAGATCGAAGGCTGTCAGAGAACTAGTTACCAGGACATCACTTGCTTAGTTCTGGACCTCTGTATTACAAGTCGGCACATTCTGATAGTTAGAGTTGGTACAATTTTAACATTTGAAATAAAATACCTCATATTATGTGTAAAATGAAAATCCAGGACTATAAAAGAGAGCTCTGGTTTTTCTAAGGTCTGAGGGCAGATGTCAGCAAGAGCTACTGTGACCAATTCTTTCAAAAGTACACATATGGGCATTGGCTCCGCACAAGAGGAGTATTTTTTGCCTTTCTTCATGCAATTGGCAAATTGATGTATCATTCCTCCTCAAATTGAGTGCTTGCCTTGCAACACAATGGAGGGGGACTATTTTACATCCCAAAAAATACAGTGAATGATATGTAAACGCAAAGTCCAGCAACAGAAAAGTGGTGTTCTGATGACATACAGCAGTCTAATCATCTAGTAATTGGGTAATCTTACTTTTAGGGTGGGCATGGACTGAAACTCAAACATGGGCCCAAGGACGCAAAAGGGTTTACACAGTATTCAGCAGTTGTGAGACCCTTTCAGTGGATTTAAGCCATAACTTATCTCTTTGTTATTTGTTTCAGAAAGTAACTAACACGTTTCCCTAGTGCAGCAGATAGCTAAATAGTTTAGTGCAGGTCCAGGCTTCTGTCCTTTGTATCGCTGCCAATAACGGTTTGACATTTTTTCTCTATCTTTAAAACCTTTAAAATATAATGTTTTTGTTTTGTTTGATTTACATTTTAAATTACCTGTCAAAACTTAATGAAATTGACTATTACAACTCAGGGCCTTAACTTTCGTAAGCCATACTTTGTTGTTTTCCTAGTCATCCACTTTCAGCTTCAAAATATGCCATTTGCTTTACAAGAACCCATCATGCTTGATTTACAAAGGACTACCCAGGGACTAAATTACGCTTTATCACTTTATTGTTCATATTACGCTCAATCACTATCAGAAATAGAACAGCCTAGTGAGTCAATTTCCGAAATAAAACAGTACCATAGATGGTCTAGCACGGTCACAAGATGCCACTCGTTTGAAAAACGGAAGATGAACAATTGATGCTCTTCTTCTCTTCGTTTTTTCCATCATTTTTAGATCGAGCCTTCTCAACATGTTATAATCTTCTCTGTGGGCTTTAACCACGCCCATCACTATTATTGTTCCTTGACCTGCTTTTTAAAATTATATCGATTTCCTAGGTAAATGCTTTACGTTTGTCTCGCCTTGAGGCTGTTTTGTTAAGTCTTGCAGGCTGACCCTGTTATATGGATTATTGCACGACTGGCAATACCCTAAAGTGTGGAAACACTACTTTTTTCTTTTGACTCTCTCCTACTCGCTCCATGGTGTTACACTCCGATCTCCCAGGTTTTATTGAAGGCGCACACAGTAACGCATTGTCTGAATCCCCAACCTTCATTCTTGTTTCCAGTTGTAGTCCTCTTTATCCCATAAGAAAATCGGGACTGTAAGCACCAGAAGGCAAAGAAACATACTGGATGAACTACTAATGCGTGGCCCTGGAAAAAGTGAAAGCTTTGCCATATCATGTGCAGCTATGCCATGCACTTCTAGCCGCATTACCCTCCCTGTTGCAGAAGCATAGAACCCTGTCAAGTCCCCAGCACTGCCTTTACTGTGCCTTAGTAGGTGAGTGGGCAGATATTCAGTCCTATGCATTCTACCCATGCATCTCGCTCCACCAGGACTACAACGCCAAGAATTCTTTAGCGTGTTGTAGTAAAGTCGCGAGTGTAGCACTGCACCCTGTTAACTTTACATGCGAAAGGCAGGCATCAGGGGTTTAAAGTCTGATTGTTGCATTTCAAACAGCTTATCTCGCATCTATTCACAGGGTTGGCCAGGCCCCACCTCTTCCCTTCCGACCTCATTGTACACGGATTTGGGGGAACACGATTTCTTCAGTGAGATGGAAAACACAGCTCGAGCAGAGGTTTGGAGGGCTCTTGGCTGCAGTTGTGTGCATCTCCTCTCAGACCTGCCTTCTGCCAGATGTTTCACAGCGCTAGTTCTGAAGTCCAGCCCTGCCTGTTCCATAAGGCAACAGGGAACCACACACACTGTTGTTCCTTGCTGGTAGGAAACGCCCACCATCTACGCACAAGTGTTTTCAATCTTTAAAGTCGCGATCTCCCAGGAAGTGAACTCGTGTTTGTCTAGCTGTTTATGCCCATCTTGTTTTGTCTGTTTGCTCCTCCTTCTTGCCTCATAATTGTCCGTGTGGTGGCCTAAGAGAACCTTGGGAGTCCTCCAGCATAAAACTCTGCTTCAAACAACGCAGATTTCAGAAATCTGACTCCAAAGCGCCGGAACACTCGTGAAAGACGAGAGAGAGAAGGGCCTGCCCTCCAGCAAAGTTTTCAGGTTTTACAGGGCCCTGCATAAGTATCTCATGCAGTGCTTTGCAATATGGGGCTTTCTGTCCTGATTTCAGAATGGTACAAACTGGATTTCAATCACCAGAATGCAAAGTAAAACCTTGCCATCATAGACCAGGATACACTGTCTGCTATTAACGCAAGCTAACGCCATTCTTAGCACCATCCCTACGCCATATTTTAAAAAAGACGCACAATGGCGCTAAGGAATGGTTAGCATCATTAAAAATGACGCTAGTAGGTGCTGGATGGCGTTTGGAGAAATGGCGCTAGTGGGCCAAGAATGAGGCTAGACTGATTAGCAGCAGAAATTCTTCCGCTAGTCAGCCTTGCGTAATGTTTTAGGCGCACAAGCAGGCAGAAAATGACGCCTGTCCAAGTATGGACAAAATACATTACCAACACCACAATGCCCACAACAGGGGACCAGTGTCTCCAGGACAACCCCAACAAAACAAGTGCCAGCCAGGGGGGCCCATGTAAGTGGCCCCCAGTGGCACTGGATAGGTAAGCTTGTATATTTACCTGGGAAGGGCTCCCTCCACTCATTGTGTCCCTGTGGTGTGGGTGGTGGTGAGGTTGGGGTGGCCATCTATGTGCCCATAATAGTGACACTGTGGTAAACTCCATGGTGTTTCCCTTGGAAAATGTGCCTAGCATCCTTTCAATGCCTGATTTGAACAGGCGTTAAATTTGGAGGCGAATTGGCCCTAACGTCATTTTGTGGCTCCACCTCCTAGGTTCGCGTCACTTTAGCGTTGGTAGGCAAATATGGTGCTAGGGGTAGCATAATTTTTTGGATGGGAACACCTACCTAGCGTATCATTGTTGCAATTTGAGCAAGGAGGGTTGGCTCTTCCAGGAAATGACGATATATCATATATTTTGACGCTAGACGCGTCTAGCGTCAAAATATTAATATGGAGTTAAGTTAGTGCCGCTTTAGCGTCAAAGAAATTACGCTAAGGCGTCGCTAATTTTTCATAAATGTGGGCCTTGGTGTCCCTAATTAAGTCCACTCATGTAAAGTTTCCATTACAAATCAAGCGCTTTGAGCACTCAAAAAATCGACCATGTGGAACAATGAAAAACACGTCTGTTGTCACTGTTAATAAATATACCCAGAACAACACAAAACAATAATATTTAAGCACAGTACACTAAAGACCATTGTGGAAATGCTGTCTGCAGTAGTAGAAACGGCTAATTCATTGGAGCCGCGCTGGCAGGAGCATCGTGAACCCCCTCTCTCGCAGCTACAGAGGGGTACGATTCTTAATGGGCCTCTTTCGTCTGCAGCTCGGCAGATACAGGCTCATAATTAACGAGAAATGTCAGGGGTGAGTGAAAGGATGTATGAAAAGATGGACGTGTGAGTGTAAAGGTGGCTGGATAGATGAAGGAAAGGGTGGGTGGATAGATGGAATGACGAACGGATGAGTGAATGAAAGGATGAATAGATGGATGATTGAGTGAAAATGTTGATGGATGAGTGAGTGACAATATAGATGCATGAGTGAAAGGATGGATGAATGAAAAGATAGATGGATGAGTGGAAGGGAGGATAATAGATGGATGAGTCAAAGGATAGACGGATGAGTAAGCGGATGGATGTATGGGTGGATGAGTGAAAACATGAATGGATGAGTGACAAGAAGTTTGGCTGGATGGATGGATGAAAAGGTGGATGGCTGATGAGTGAAGGGTGAATGGATGGATGGATGAAAGCATGGGTGGATGGGTGGAACGGATGGATGAGTGAAAGCATGGATAGGTGGAAGGTGGATGGATTATTGAATGAACTGATGGCTGAATTAAATGGTGGCTATATAAGTGAAAAGGGATATAAAGGGAGTGAAAGGGTGGATGGATTGAGTAAAAGGGTGGATGGATGGGTGATCAAAAGAATGGAAGGATGAGTGAAAGAGGGACTGAGGAACGGATATGTGAAAGGATGGATGAATGGATAAGTTTGATTGATAGGTTTGGAGCTGGATGGAAAGGTATGAATATGGATGAGCAGACACATGGAAGGAGGGATGTAATGGTGAAAGAGTGAAATATGGGTGAAAGAATAAATGTATGACAGAACCTTCTGGCTGCTCCCTTGTGTGCTGGAATGCTCACGGAAATGCTTACAGTGAAAGCCGTCTTGTTAGTTACTTTCATTTCCAGTGGCGGCTCCTCCGCTATGGCGGAGGATCATCACCCCCCACCAGCAGCAACTGCTGCAAATCCTTTCACAAGGAAAGGATAATAAACTGTGGCCCAAATTTATACTTTTTGGTGCAAAACTGTGGTAACGCATTATTGCACCAAAAAGTATAGCAGCGGCTTGCACCATTCCTGAGCATCAGCCGGGTAGCAAATTAATGGAATGGTGCAAGCCGGCATTCAGATTGGGCTAGCATCAACTAAAATGATGCTAGCCAGGTGGGGGTGGGGGTAGGGAAGGAGGAGGTTGTGCCCCAAAAAATAAATGACACTAGCTTGGTTAAGAGGCAAAAAAATGCCTCTAACCAGACTAACACCATTTCCTGGTGTACAAATACCAAAACGATGACTCCTGTCTTAGGAAAGACAGGAGTCATGACCACCATCCCAATGGGCAGCACAGGGAACAAGTGTCCCCTGGGCATGGCCATTGCACCCTGTGCCATGCAGGGTGCCCCAAGTTAGAGCCCCGGATGGCACTTTAACAAAAAAAACATACTTACCCATACTTACCCTAATTACCTGGGATGGGGCCCCCATACTCTGGTGTCACTCTGATGTGGATGGGGGTGTTCCTGAGGCTTGGGGTGGGCACCTGTGGACCTATTCCATGGTGTCTGACCATGGAAATGGGTCCACAGGTCCCCTAACGCCTGGTCTGACCCAGGTGTTAAATAACAGTGCTAAGCAAGCTTAGCACCATTATTTAGCCCCTCCTTCCACCAGTGCGTCATTTTTGCACGGGGGGATACATATGGGGTCATAGGTATAGCACAATTGTTTTGGATGGGAACGCCTACTTTGAATCTCATTGATGCAAGGTAGGTGCACCCATCCAAAAAATGGGGCAAACTTCTATATTTTAACATTTGACTTGTCTAATGTCAAAATATAAATATGGAGTTGAGTTTACACCAAATTTGAGTAAAAAAAAATGACGGAAATTCAGTGCTGAAGAAGTATAAATATGGGCTTGTGTTTATTATCCTTTCCTTTGAAAGGGGCGGGGAATTAGGGGTCACGAGCAGAGGGGAGTGCACTGTGTATTCCCTTTAGAGCGCATGTGTGTTTGGCCGTCTGTCTCGGGCAGCTGTATTGCTGGGCTGGAGAGAGCCTGCACTGGCCATAGGGCAAGCTGGGAGCCTGTGCCTGCCTGGGCCAGAGACGACGCAAGATCGTCGGCATGTGGCGCAGAGGTAAGTAATTTTTTTTTTTTAATGTTATTAATCCCCTCTACCGGGTAGTAATCCCCACAAGCCGCGACTGTTCATTTCTTGGAAGGATTGAACGCAAAATAGAAGTAAAGTAGGGCTGGAGTTCATGGAAAGAAATAGATAATTGCTGAGCACGCCCTGTAATGCTGCCTGGCACTATTTGATGGGCATCATTAGGTGCGCTCTTTTAAATTTTACATTGTAAATTAAACCCCATGCCCATTATGTGCTGAAGGTGAAAGAATATGATAAAACACATTGCTTACCACTGCATATGTCAAGAATTGAGAAAGACACTGTCACTCCGAGGGAACGCAGTCTATTTCATGGAGAGATTACCACACAAGCCCTGGGACTAAAGTACAAAATGCACTGCAGCACACCTCATTATCATGGGCACTTACTTAGACTTTTGCACAGTATTCGCCTAGGGATGTTAATGGTGGATTGGATTATAAAAATGTTGATGGAAAAAAACACATATTCAGATAAGACACAAGTTAATCTCGAAAGAGAAAGAATTCATGTTATTGAACGTAAAATTCTGAATCTGTGTAGTCGTCATTGCATATGATAACTCTTGCAAGCAATATAAATCAAATAGTGCAACAACCCACTTCAAAATTTCACAAGTATTCGCTCACTCTGAGGCACAATTGTCAAAGGGGCCAATAATGCCCTAACGTGCTTTAAAACCACCTACCTGTTAATTGCATAGATAATATACTTTGACACCCATGCAATGCCAATTAAAGTGATTTATTATTCCTTTCTAGGTTCGTATACAGCCAGAGACCACCACGTAGGTTCATATCAGTAGAAACCATTTACATAGCAACGTTTAAAAAAATATGCTATTGGATATATTGAAACTACCACTTCATACAAGGCATCCAGTGGAACACATGTCAGAGACGACCATCAAATAAACTCTAGTTATCACATATAATTACCTGGCTTTGCCCTATCAGGATTTTACAGACATTATGGGCCTTGAAGTCTTCAGCCATCACAAAACCATAAGATGTTACTAAACATCTTTCAGCTTTCTGAGGTTGAGAACTCATTATAAAAATGAGCTATGATAACATCTTTTAGTTACAGTGCTTAGAAACTATTCAAAAACTAACTGCAGCATAAAGTGCTATGTGAAAAACAATTCTGTGCCTCTGCCTGTCTCTGAATACACCTCTGTGGTGGTTGACAGCTGAGCTTTGTGCATTTCCTCTAGACTGTCACACTCAAAGGGACATTGGCTTGGTTGTGACATATGCATCCTGATGGCCCATCACTAGGCTGATGGGTCTTCCTGGGCTAGATGGGAGGGAGGAGCTGACACCTACAACTGAGTATGACTGTGCCTCTCCCAACACAAAGTGCTGCAAACCCCGTCCCCACCCCTGTAGAGTGTCTGAAGCCAGGGAAGGAAGGGCAGGGACCTTGTGATCTCTAAAGGTCTCTTTGAAGTCTCCCCATTTCAAAGGCACATTTGGGTGTGAGTACTGGGCTGCTAACCCCACCAATCAAAACTCTCCTGGAACCAAGGACATTCTGCCTGGAAGAAGGACTGCTATGTTGCCAGGAGGGACTGCTTCTCTGCTAACAGCATTGCTGTGTTGGCCAACTGTGTGCTGTGCTGTAAGAGAGACTTCAACTTTGCTACTTGCTTTGCTCTAATGGCCTGCTGCTTCTTGCTTTGAGTAAGAAGGACTGGGCCTGTTCTCTACATCCTTGAACCCAAGAGTCTCAAATGACTTCCTGGCTTTCCCCCTGTTCTCCTGCAGTCTCAGGGACATCAAAGATAGCCAGAAACTCTCCTGGTGCTGCTGGACTCTGCCATCTGTGAGTCCTATCCTTGCCTGAGGTTTCCCCTCCAGTCCTTGACCTCAGAAGAGGGTTCTGCAGCTGTTTTCTATAAAATCCAATGTATTGTCACTACAGCACTGGTCAGAACTGAAGCATCGCTCCGATGCAGAGACTGGTCAATGAGAGTGGATCCACAGCCTATGTTGCTCGATGATGATGCATCGCATTCATCTCAATGAGATTCAACACGGGACCCAACAATGAGGCAGTGATCTAACTGCATGGAAAATATCGACACATCGCCCTCACATCTGCTCCTTGATGCCAACGCTTGACAATACAAGGTACTTGTTCAAAAGGGTTCTTTAGTCATGGGTTCTGTAACCAGCCTACCCTCCATCGCAGTCGGCCTGAACTTTGTATTTGCACCGGTCCCTCTCAACCTCAAGTAACCTTTTGAACGCTAGTAACTTCAACGCACTATTTGTAGTTTAATCTTTAAAAATTCATATCTCTACTTCTACTGATTGGTTTTTTGTCATTTTGGTCTTGCTTTACTCAGATACATATTCTGTTTTACTAAACTGGAAGTCTTTTGTGGTGTCCTTCACTCTTCACTGTGTTACTGTAATTAAGTGTTGCACAAATGCTTTACACTTTGCCTCTTAAGTTAAGCCTGGCTGCTCTGTGCCAAGCTACCAGAGGGTGAGCAAAGGTTAATTTAGAGAGTGTAACTGACTTCCTTGACTAGAATTATGGTCCCTACTATGAACCAAATTTCTAACAATGATGCTGGGTGGCTTGCAAGAACACCCTGGCTCTTGGGGGTACACTGTTGTGAGCAGAGACACAAGATTGGGATGTGCAGCAGAGTGACAAGAAGGACAAGACCCGGCGGCATCAAGATGATGGCTGGCATCGGGCACTAAGTTGAGTTATGCCTGGAGCCCTGCAAAATGCAACTGGGACTGACTTGTACATGGGAGGAGGGCACTGTGCCTTTTAACTGCTCAGGGGTGTGGCAAATCTGGGAGCAACTGAATGGAGGAGTGTTGCACTGCAGTTTTGAGCTGGAGATGGGCCTCACATACCCTAAGGGTGCAGTTTGGCTCTGAGGGCCCTGGATGCAACATGGAGCTGCAGCAGTTTGAGATCCTGTCATCCTGGGCTATGACTGAGTCTGACACATACAAGATTGCCTGGAGCAGGTCCCTTTTCCCCCTGAGTCACAAGGCTACATCCTCTGATGGAGACCTGCACCAGCCAAGACCAGGAGGCCTGCAAATGCCCATATGGCATGACAAAGAGAGTGAAGTCTGCTCAGAGATGACTAATATATTCTGTGGACATTGTGCCAACATCTGAAACAGCTCCCTACAGCCCACTGACATACTGCTGAGTGTGCAGAAGGTGGCTTGATATCTAGGGAGAACCTGGCTGCAGTCAAACAGTGCCTGGGGGACCAAGCAGCCTTGAGATAAACTGCTGCTGGCCCATAGACAGTTGGCTGCAGCTGGCCTCTCTCCCATTATGCCCCAGCAGCATCCCTCGGTGGAGGTCCGGCACATTTTATCAATCAATCAATCAATCAATCAATAATATTTATAAAGCACGCTACTCACCCGTGAGGGTCTCAAGGCGCTAGGGGGAGCAGGTTACTGCTGCTCGAAAAGCCAGGTCTTGAGCTGCCTCCAGAATGCGAGGTGGTCCTGGGTGGTCCTGAGGTTGGCGGGGAGGGAGTTCCATGTCTTGGCCGCCAGGTAGGAGAAGGATTTCCCACCTGCCGTGGTGCGGCGGATGCGAGGGACGGCAGCGAGTGCGAGGCTGGCGGAGCGAAGTTGACGGGTGGGCGTGTAGAAACTGAGGCGGCGGTTGAGGTATTCGGGTCCCTTGTTGTGGAGGGCTTTGTGTGTGTGGGTGAGGAGCCTGAAGGTGATCCTTTTGTTGATGGGTAGCCAGTGCAGGTGTCTCAGGTGGGCGGAGATGTGGCTGTGGCGGGGTATGTCGAGGATGAGGCGTGCGGAGGCGTTTTGTATTCGCTGAAGACGTTTCTGGATTTTTGCGGTGGTTCCTGCGTGTAGGGTGTTTCCACAGTTTTTCTCGTGTCGGCGGGGATCCAGCGGAAGATCTTTCAGAGCATGCAGAGAGTGAGGAAGCAGGATGACGAGACGGCGTTGACTTGTTTTGTCATGGTGAGAAGCGGGTCCAGGATGAATCCGAGGTTGCATGCGTGGTCTGAGGGGGTTGGTCCGGTGCCCAGGGCCGAGGGCCACCAAGAATTGTCCCAGGTGGACGGGGTGTTTCCGAGGATGAGAACTTCCGTTTTGTCCGAGTTCAGCTTCAGACGGCTGAGTTTCATCCATTCTGCGACGTCTTTCATTCCATCCTGCAGGTTGGTCTTGGCGATGGTAGGGTCCTTGGTGAGGGAAAGTGTCAGCTGGGTGTCGTCGGCATAGGAGATGATGTTGATGTTGTGTTTGCGTGCGATGTCGGCGAGGGGGCTCATGTAGACATTGAAGAGAGTCGGGCTGAGCGAGGAGCCCTGTGGGACGCCGCAGATGATCTCGGTGGGGTCCGAGCGGAACGGCGGGAGGTAGACTCTTTGGGAGCGGTTAGAGAGGAAAGAGGTGATCCAGTTCAGGGCCTGTCCTTGGATACCGGTGGAGTGGAGGTGGGATGTTAGGGTGCGGTGGCAGACAGTGTCGAAGGCAGCCGAGAGGTCGAGGAGGATGAGGGCGGCAGTTTCTCCGTTGTCCAGCAGAGTTCTGATGTCATCGGTGACTGCGATGAGGGAGGTTTCCGTGCTGTGGTTGGCTCGGAATCCGGACTGGGAGGGGTCGAGTAGGTTGTTGTCTTCAAGGAATTTGGTCAGTTGCTTGTTGACGGTCTTCTCGATGACTTTGGCAGGGAAGGGGAGGAGCGAGATGGGGCGGAAGTTCTTAAGGTCGCTGGGGTCCGCCGTAGGTTTCTTCAGGAGAGCGTTGACTTCCGCGTGTTTCCAGCTCTCGGGGAAGGTGGCAGATGCAAACGAGCTGTTGATGATGGTCTGGAGATGGGGGGCGATGATGTAGTCGTCTTTGTTGAAGATGAAGTGGGGGCAGGGGTCCGAGGGGGCACCAGAGTGGATGGTGTTCATGGTAGATTTGGTCTCTTCCGTGCTGATGTGTGTCCAGGCGTTGAGGGTGATGGCTGGGGCTGTGGGTTCTGTGGTGGTAGGCTGGGTCAGAGGACCGAAGCTGTTGTGTAGGTCGGTGATCTTTTGATGGATGAAGGTAGCGAGGGAGTTGCAGAGTTCTTGTGAGTGCGTGATGGAGTTGGAGTTGGCGTTAGGATTGGAGAGCTCTTTGACGATGTTGAAGAAGTCTTTGCTGTTGTGAGTGTTCTTGTCCAGTCTGTCTTTGAAGGATGTTCTTTTGGTGGCGCGGATCAGCTGATGGTGTTCGCGGGTGGCGTTTTTGAGGAAGACATGTTTTCTGCGGTGTGGTCTTTGCGCCAGGTTTTCTCAAGGGTACGGCAGGTGTTTTTGGAGTCCTTGAGGGCGTCTATGAACCATTGAGGTTTCCTGGTGTTGGTCTGTCTAGGGAGGCGTCTGAGGGGTGCGAGGTTGTCAGCGCAGTTGGTGATCCATTTTGTGAGGCTGAGGGCTGCGTTGTTGGCATCGGTGGTGATGGTAGGTTGGTTGTGGCTGAGAGTGGAGAGTACTGTTCTGTGGGGATTTTGTTCCAATGTCTGCGTGGGATGGGTTGTGTGCGGAGGTGGAGAGTCTTGCGTCTGGAGGTGAAGTGGACACATCTGTGGTCGGTCCAATGTATTACGGAGGAGTGGCTGAAGGATACGTGGTTGCTGGCGGAGAAGATGGGGTCGAGCGTGTGTCCGGCGATGTGGGTGGGGGTGTTCATCAGTTGCTTGAGACCGAGGTTGGCGAGGTTGTCGAGCAGGGTGGTGGTGTTGGTGTCATTGTTCTGCTCCAGGTGGAAGTTGAGGTCTCCGAGGAGGATGTAGTCCAGCGAGGCTAGGGCGTTCGGGGAGATGAAGTCTGTGATGGATTCGCCGAAGAGGGCGCGTAGTCCAGGGGGTCTGTAGATGAGAGTTCCTCTGAGGGTGGTCCTGGGGTCGGTGTGGATCTGGAAGTGCATGTGTTCGGCGGCGAGGGGGGTGTCTTCGGTGGAGGTGGTGACGTTGATGGAGTCCTTGAATATGATGGCGATTCCTCCTCCGACTTGGTTGGTGCGATCTCTCCTGGTGATCTTATAGCCGTCGGGGATGGCTATGGCGATGTCGGGGGCCGAGGAGGTGTTCATCCAGGTCTCAGTGATGAAGGCGACGTCCGGTGCGGTGGAGTCCAGGAGGTCCCATAGTTCAATGGCGTGCTTGTGGACGGAGCGTGCGTTGATGAGGATGCATTTGAGGTGGTTATTGGCGCGAGGGCTGGCGGGCGGGGTGCAGTCGCGGTGGAAGGTATGCTTGCAGGTAAGACATGCGAAGGGTCCATGGGTGCATTTCGGGTTGGCTTGGAAGCAGGTTGCGGGGCGTCCCGGGTTGAGTGTGTGGAGGGAGGTGGGGTCGTAGCGGCGCTGCGGGGTTTGGGAGTGCTGGGGACCAGGGGTCGTGGCGCTGGGCACGGTCCAGGCGTGGATGGCCGCACAGTGGCCGCAATAAGAGGGAGGAGGGGGGGAGGAGGGGTCAGCTGGGGGCGGGAGGGGGGGCGATGAATGGGAGCAGGGGGGGTGGGGCCGCACGGGTGGTGGTGGTGGGAAAGCAGAGGGCGAGGGTGGGGGGGTCAGATAGAAGGGAAAGGGAAAGAAGAGAAGGAAGGGAAAGTGAGAGAAAAAGGGTCCGAAGAGGAAAATCCACAGGAGAAGGAGGCGAAAAAACGAGAAGCAAGGCCAGGAGGAGAGCAGAGGAAGCGCGAAGAAGAATGGACGAGGGAGAGAACAGAGAAGGAAGAGGAAAATGGACTACAGAAGAAAGGAAGAACACAGAAGAAGAGAAGAACACAGAAGAAGGGAGGAACACAGGAGAAAGGAAGAACACAGAGGAAGAGAAGAACACAGAAGACGAGAAGAACACAAAGTAAATGGACTACAGAAGGAGAAGAACACAAAGGAAATGGACTACAGGAGGAGAAGAACACAGAAGAAGAGAAGAACACAAAGGAAATGGAGTACAGGAGGAGAAGAACACAGAAGAAGAGAAGAACACAAAGAAAATGGAGTACAGAAGGAGAAGAACACGAAGAAAATGGGGTGAGGAAGAGGAGCAGCACAGGAAGAAAATGGATACCAGAGGAAGGGCAGAAAAATGAAAGAAATGGACTGCAGAAGGAGAAGAGCACAGAAGAAGAGAAGAAGAACACAAAGGAAATGGAGTACAGAAGGGGAAGAACACAGAGGAAGAGAAGAACACGAAGGAAATGGACTACAGAAGGAGAAGAAAACGAAGGAAATGGACTACAGGAGGAGAAGAACACAGAGGAAGAGCAGAACATGAAGAAAATGGGGTGAGGAAGAAGAGCAGAACACGAAGAAAATGGATACCAGAGGAAGGGCAGAAAGTGAAGAAAAATGGACAGAGAGAGGACAGCAGAGGTACGAAGAAAAAGTTGGAAGAGAGGGAGTTCAGAAGAAAGAGGTGAGTAACGAGGGGCTGGACGGGGGGAGCGCAGGGAGTACTTACGGTTTTGCTGGGCGGTGGCAGGAGCCTGGGCAGGTGGAGCTGCAGCGGTGGGGGAAGCGACCTACCCTAGGGTCCAATTGAGATTGGAGAGCCTACTTACAGTTGCCTAGCACCACAGGACAGACTAAGGCCCCCATTATGAACTTGGCGGTTGAGACCCCCATGCCGGTGACGGCGGAAAAGACCGCCAACGTCATGGCGGTCTGAACCACCATATTATCAACACAGGGAGGGTCGCCTGTGGTGGCCCTCCGCCACCGTCAGGCTACCGCAGACAGGCAGCCTGACGATGGCGGATTACATTATCCTCTGGATAATGTACCCTGATTCCCCCAGCCATTCCCTGGCGGGTTCCCCCCAGAGAAAGGCACGCGGGAGGGGTGCTCCGGGGCATGGGCAGTGCAGGGGCCCCCGTGCAGTGCCCAGTCGCGCAGGTCACTGCCCAATTTACGGACAGTGACCTGCGCGGCGGGTGCTGCTGCAATGTCCCAGCCCTGCATTCTGCTGGGCCGGCAGGCTGAAACTATGTTTCCAGCCGCCGGCCCAGCAGAATGTTCTTTATGCGGCCGGCGTGGTCTCGGGGGGCTGGCGGTCTATGGAAAGACCGGCAGCATGAACACGGCGGTGTTTACTGCCGTGTTCATAATGACCCCCTAAATCTGGTCAGGAGGGTGCATGCTGTGCAGCAAACATCACTCCACTAGCTATAGTAGTTGCACATAGCCTTCTGTCTTATCATGGTGCACGCCCATGGACCAAAGGAGTGCATGCGGTTGCTTCTCCACCCATGTCCCACAGTGCTGCCAGCAAGACAGATACAGAGAAGGTAGCCATGGGGCGCAATAATAGCTCAAGGCAGTCACAACAGACCCAGATTGATCAGTTTACAAGTGCAGCAAAAGGAATTGTCCAGCAGACTAAGCAGGGGGATGGACAGGTGCAGTCAGAAACACTGGAGCTTTCCACTGCTCAGATGCTGGCAGTCATCGAAGAAAGTGCTGAAACACAAAATGGACTCCATCTTGATAGAGGTGAACTTGCTGCGAACAAATTTGCAGAACGTTGTAGAAAAAGATGGACACCCTGACCCCGGAAGGGTGTGATTTACAGACCACGGTCCAGGTGTTGTTGCAGAAGACGTCGGACCTGGAGATCTGGGTAAGGGAGGCTTAACGCAGAGCAAAGGGGTGTCATCTCAACTTTCTGGGATTTCCAGAGTGGCTGGAGGGAGACCAGCCAGAGGCCATCTGGGAGAAATGGCTTATCGATATCATAGGTATAGGACTTTTAATGCCATTTGTTTGTGATAAAGTGAGCCCATCTGGCGCTGGTGTCCCGCCGCCCTGTTCATCGCAAAACTCCTCAATTGCAAGGACAAGGACAGTGTGTCACAGTGAGCCCGCAAAAATGGAGACCTATGGTTTGAGGGACATACCATAAGAATTTTTCTTGACTACACGCACAGGGAGCAGGAGCAACAATGCTCTTACTTGTCGGTGAAGCAGAAGTTGCACAATTCAACCTTTAAATATATGCTCCTTTTTCCAGCTAAGCCAATGGTGTTGCATGGGGGTCAGGCTTATTTTTTTAGTTGACCTGAGGAGGTGTGGGTCTGTGATGGGGACCTGGGCTGCACCGGCCGGTCTGCCACCCTCATATCCCAGGGAAAGCAGAAAATGGAGCTGCCCCGGCGAGTGAACAGGAAGTAGATGCTGTGAAATTCCGCAGTGCAGTGTAACCAGATGGCACATTGTATGTTGCTGATGTGGAAGGTGGGGAAGGAGAGACCAGACACCAGAGATTAAATTCCTGCTGAATGACAAACAAGGCCTAACCTTGCTGGATGACACTGAGCTGCTTAGGGCCCAAATGTATGCGAAAGGACATAGTTGTACTTTAGTTTTTGTATGGGGGCTGAGTGCTCTATTGCCTCCAGAATGCTCACATCAGGACAGAAGGATTGCATACTGCCGTGGGGAACACGTGCTGTTGATTGGTGGGAGACGGGGGACTTCTTCCGCTTTTGATTAACTTTTTCTTTTTGTTTAAATTGAATTAAAGTTCCACATTACACCTACAGTTAGGGACTACAGGAGTACCCGAGTTTCACACTCAGGAATCTGAGGATGGAGCTGCAGCGATTTAGCTTGCTCTCGCATGTTGTTTGCGACTGTTGTTGGTGGTGGGTTTCTGCCAATTAAGTCCTTGGTTTGGTGGGGGGATATAGGGGACACTACATGGAGAGGAGAGATTTAGGGTGACAGTCTGTGGTAGATGATATGGGTAAACATAACACTCTCACATTTGAAGGAGTTTACCCAGGAGTGGTGGTGGTTGGAGTGTAGTGGCTCAGTTCATGTTGCGTGTTTAATTAGATGGCCACTACTGACACATGGGGGGCATGGCATGGGAGGTGCAAGGAAACAGGGCACTCTGGATCAGGTGGACCTCAGACACATTAGTGGACAGGTCAGGTTCTCTTTGCTTACTCCCGACATATGGCCAAAGAAACGTGCATAGTATTCTGGAATGTGTGGGGTCTACATGACTACACTAAGTGCTTCAGGGTCCATAATACCTGCAATGTTATAGGGTGGATATCACATTTCTACAGGAGACTCACCTAAAGGATGCAGAGGAAGGGAAGCTAAGAAGAAGTGCAGGGGTCAGCTAAATGTCTCCACCTTCTTGGACTACACTGGGGGTGTGGTGCTCTGTGGCACTGTGGGTGGCACCAGGAGTCCCTTTTCGCTTCAGAGAGGCTCATGCCAATGTAGATTCTCGGGTCAACTGAATGGCAGAGATGTGCCTCTCCTCAATGTTTACGCACCTAATTGTGATGAGAAAACATTTTTCTGGAGGTACTTGCCGCAACCCCTGTCATTTAGGCAGGCTATTTTAATTGCATAGTGGACAAAACATTAGATCAGTCACCAACACCACGTGCAGAATGACAAGCACCTTGGTGGAAGTCATTACAAGATTAAGTTGTGTGGACATGTGGAGAGTCCGCCACCTCACTGACCAGCAGTATATCTTCCTCTCCTCTATTCACAATATATATTACAGACTCGATAGGATGTTGCTTTCCCACTTATTGAGCGGATTCATGAGGAACGTAGAACATATGGGCCATTATCTGCCAGACCATTCCCTGGCCCTAATGACGTATACATGGCTTATGGAGCTACCCATGTAGCATCTCAGTTCTGAGACCCTGAGGAGCTCAGCTTTCAGCACTGCAGTTGGGGAGACTTTGGAGTGCTACCTGGATACAAACTGCAGTAACACAGCCATGAGAAACAATGAGTGGGAAGCGCTTAAAGTGGTAATTCATAGATAGTGCATGACAAAAACATATGGTGTGGAAACAGTTGCACAAGAACCTCTATGGCCAGGAATAGTACTTTGCAAGGCTCCAGAGGATAATAAAGCAGATGATGACAGGACCCATGAACTATTGGAGATGAGAAGGAGAGTGGGGGAGGTTTGGAATAGGCTTGTTAAATTTACTGTAAGAGATTACAGGCAACAGCTCCATAGGGATGGGGATAAATCAGGTAAGTTATTGGCCTGGCAGCGTGAATGCCCTCCAGAAAAAATCATGATGCTGAGTTTTAAGGTGGAAGCAGATAGGGACTAAGACTGTGATTACTATCACGGTCGAGCACTACTTGGCTACTCTGTATCATAGCACAGAAAAGGCTCCACCTGAGATGCTAAAGGACATTTTAAGTGCCCTGCAGCTGCCCAGAGTTACATGGAAAGAGTTAGTGGACCTAGAATATGATCTGATGAAGGAAAAACTGATTGAGGTTGTTCAAGATATGCCTCAAGGCAAAATGCCATGTTCAGACGAGCTGCCCTCTGAATTTTATTATGCCTATCTGGGAACACTGGTAGAAAAACTGTTGGAGGTGTTTGGAGAGGTTATGGATAGGAGAAGATTAGATTAATGAAATTACTGGGGAGCGGGACCATTAGGAATCTCTATCTGCAACTGCTACATTTTATGCAAGATGATCTGGCGAATCAAGCTGGAAACTGGGAACGGCGGATACGGGCCAGTTAAGCTACTTTTCTAGCTTCTCTGGACATGGCTCAGGGTGTGTTATTGTCAGCTGGACCACAAGCACAGCATTATAAGATACTATTTAACTTATAGTATATGCCCGCCATGTTAGCTAGCTGGGGAAGGACAGTAGGCGCCACCTGTCCACGGTGTAATAGTCTAAATGCCGATTTATATCATATGTTTTATAGTTGTGAAAAGTTGACAACATTCATCAAGGACATTATGAAATTCCTGGAAAATGTTCTGTGTCAGGAAGTAGGTTTAACACCTCAAATGGTAATGGTCAGGATTGATGAAGGGGTTTGAAATGGCCAATAGCAGCAGTTTTTATTTTTGGTTATGTCGGCTCTGCGTGGTTGTATTGCACCAGAATGGTTGAGGCCTGATCCCCCCATCCAATAATCAATGGCTGTCTTGGCTTCTTTCCATATATCACTTAGAAAATTGTTTGTATGCTGTTAAAGGCAGGGTTGGTTGGGAAAGGGGAGCGAGAATATTGGCTCCGTTGTCATCATGGCTCCAGAATATTTAAAGGCTATTTTGCAATATGTGATGAATTGGATTTATGTTATTGGTATGATGGTATTTTTTCTGTAAAATCATGTAGCTTCAGAAAATTGTAGAAATGTATGACTTTGTTTTATGCTTACCACTGTGCGCCAATAAAAATAAAAGGGATTTAAAAAAAAGATGTTTCCAGTGATGTGCAGTCGAGAGCGGTGAGTTGTGGGTAAGTCCTCTGTCCATAAGGGAGGTGGGGCAACTTTGACCACTAAATTTGGGATCCCAGATTGTCCTCTTTGTGACAGTAAAAGGCTACTCATCTTGCAAAACAGATGCCAGTGGGGAATCCTTTGATGAGGGCTAGCATCCCTCGTGGGTGACAAATCCAGAATCGGACAGCACTCCCAGGTCCAGCAGTCTCGGGTACAACTTTTGGCAATCTCAGCTAAGTCTCTTGGCAGGCCCAGCAACAGTCAGGGGTAATCCTCAGAAGTGGCTACTGCTTTTTTGATATGGTGTATACCAGCTTTAATGTCCCTGGTCCTGTTGCAGGGGGCCAACTGACTGACCCTTGGAGTAAATGCTTCGAGGGAGGTGAGGTGGGGGAGTCCATTCAGAGAGGTGGGGTGAACCTGTTCTGGCCATCTTTGTGCATTGTAAGCTGCGCCCATGACACCAATAATCTTGTATTGTGACACTCACAAAGTTGTGTGCCTATTTCAGTTGATCATCTGTTGTATCTTAAAAATCATAAATAAAGACGGTAAAGTAAAACTCTGTGTAGAGTTCCTTGTGTAAGGGACAGTGTTAATGCAACAATAAAAATGTCAAGATAAATGTGTGATTAATGTTTCTGCTGGGGAAATATGGAGTTTTGTATAATGACAGTTCTGACTTCTCATAATTAGGGCATAGGGTCACTATGCCTGCAGCAAATAATGTGTACCATGCAGTTCACAGAACTGTGTTAAATGTGGATAGCTCAGTGAGGTACCTCATTAGGGGTTACTACTTTTGTCACAGAGATTCTTTTGTTACTTGCAGTACATAAGTTACAATCCAAATATAGCACAGTGATCTGTGAAATGTTATCAAAGAGCTGCATGAAAACTCAAAGTATAGGGGTTGAACCTTATGTTTTCCTCAGCCTTTCATTATCCCAATGTTGCTAGAGTAGAAATACATTCGTATTAGTAAAGCTAACCCCAACCACTGTGGTATGGTTTAAATCGTCAGTTTCTGCTTCTCCAGACTAAACACTCTTAAATATACTGCTTACTAGAATGGATGACGTGATTCCCACACCTTGTAATCCTCATTGTTTTATTTAATGTTTCTTGTACACTGACATACACATATATGATTTATTGTCTCTGTTTAATGTGTGTGTGATGTAAAGTGCTCTGACACTCTACACTGGTATGAGTAGAGCTGTCAAACAAATGAAATGTATGTGTGAGAGGGGCTGTGGAGGGATGAGGGGCACTTGTGGAGGGTGGTGGTGAAGGAATCCATGGAGAAGGAGGTGGGCACCAAAAAAGATTGTGGAACCAGGTGCCACCAGAGATAAAGCCAACCCTGTAAATAGTTGAAAAGTATAGCACTTTAATAAACAAAACTGTGACTGCAGACAAAATTGCTGGAAAAAAACATTTCTTTTTTTACGGTTTATTTTCTACTAAACCTATTGCTAGCCAAAGCTTACTCCTGCTCTTTTTTTCACTTTGAGGACTTTGTAAAGTTCTGATTTGTACACTCCTGTTTTCATGGCTCATATGGCATTTGGTTTTCTTCCATCTGACAACTTATTTGGGATGTATGTAGTTTATCAGGAACATACATAGATTTTTTAGGTTTCCCCAGCATGTCAGTGAAGCTATTTTATATTTAAAAAAGGTTAAAAACAGGCTTAGACCCGCCCAATGCATGTTACTTACCATTGGTTGGCTGCCATGTTGCTTTCATTTCCTTGCTTCTTACTGATCAAAGTCTCCTACTTCTTCCACTTTCTCTTCGGTTCTTCCTGTCATCCAGTTAACCATGGAACTTGGAACAAGTACTATTTCCTGTCTCTGCACCCAGTGTCCTTCCACTGGCTGCCGCTTGTAGAGGTACTTTTTTTTAATTTCCATGTAGCACTCCTGAAGAGTGCATGTGTTTGCAGGCACTCTCAAGCCCATCCTCCCCCCCCCCCCACACACACACAATGTAGCTTTATTGTTGCTTGTGTCTTCTATGGATGAGAGTAGAGAATTTTATAACTTTTTATCTTCAGTTTGAGAAATGTATCGTTTTAGAGTAGCTTTATCATAGCTTTGCCATTTGTTTTATCTCATTTCCTTTACAAAAAAACTCACTTTACAGTGTACTGGAAACTGCATTAGGACTCCTAACTTTACAAGGAAATAACTAAAATCGGTTTGTTGCCACAGAGGAGCGAGGAAGCACCGTCCTTGCTGGACTCCTAGTATCCATCCATATTTGTTTACTGTTTTTACATACTCTTTGACTACTTAGATAAGCAGAGCTTAATTTTTTTCAGATCTTTAAGTATGAAAAGATTAGATAACCATTCAGAAATCAAACCAGCCCCTCTGCATCCATCTTTATTCATTTGTTCTAAACAATAGCCATTGCATCGGCTTCTCTGGACTATTGTATTTTTCAAGTCTTTGTCACAATTTTGTCCTAATCCATCATTTCTGGCTGACTGACTATTTCTTACACCTAGAAGTTTATTGTATATGCCATTATTTTTCAACTAACCTTTGCCTTCGTTCGGGTACCTATAGCGTGACATGCGCCAAGGCCTCTTTAAATTATTATTTGATTTGTAAAGAGCAAACCTTTTGTCGAAACTGGCATACAAGTGCTGAGAGCTATTAGAGATACAGCACGCAGGTAAAAAGAAAAGGAGACTTAAAGGAGGGATGAGAACACTACCATGTGACATTAATTTGGGAAAGACCGGGTCTTTAAAGCTTTCTTGGAAGGCAGTAATTCAGTGGCTGATCTGAGATTAGGAGGTAAATTATTCCAGATCTGAGCTGCCTTAACTGAAAAGGCATGACCACAGTGCCTGATTGTGTAGAATTTGTTTATGGATACCAGATTGGCGGTGCTCGAGTGGAGACATCTCCTGTAGTGAATCCTAGTTTGTTTTAATGGGCTAACAGGAGTTAGCTTAGCCTCTTGCTTGCAGACTCGTGCCCCCATCACCTAGTGATTTTTAACCTACTTAGCGTGCTCTGTCTTAGCCCATTTAATTATTTAATTCATCTAAGATGGCTGTCTTGTTTTTAGTTAGGCCACTTGTTATGCTTTGCATTATCAGTGCCACTGCGCTAAGGCATAAAGATCAAGCAATAAAGACAAACAAACAGTAGGTGTTCACACTTAGGGATTTTCCCTCTCTATACTTTCGAGGGATTGTTTATAATAGTTGCCGTCCCAAGCATGTCTGTTATTTATTGTTTGGGAACACACCTACATCAGGGGTCCGGGTAGATCTGTATTAATACATCGCACTTTAGACAGATAATCAGAGGGATTCCGACCAGAGGACATCGCCACCATCGCTGATACCGATGCTGCAGTCATCTTGACGCTGACCCAGTCTTCGTGTCCCTGCGGAGTCTGAGATAGAGACCTCATTCCAAAATAACGAGGGTTGGGGGCTTCTCTCATGGACATGGCATTGGCAGATTAGGTTTAACAAACACAGCTCTCCTTTAGGTAGGAGGTTAGGCCTATCACATTAGGGTATTAGGGCACATTACATCTCGTATGTCTTTTACATACCTTGCAAGATGGTGGGGGTCTTTGTATTAATGACTCTTGTCTTCACAATTCTGTTTCTTGCACTATTCATTATCCTAATCATTGCAGCCCATGCAACTTATCGCAAATTGCAGTTGTGTTAAGTAAAAACTATTGAAACTTTACTGCATCATTGTCATTGCCTATGTTTGTATGAGACATGATATATCTGTGAGAAAGGGGTAATCTCCGTTTAACCACAACACTCCCTGAAATGTCTTATTCTCGAGTCCATGCGTAAAGGCTGCCACAAATCACCTTTTACTATTGTGTTTCTGGTGAGGTGCTGCTAGTGAGCCGGTAAAGTTGGGACAACAGTTGCGACTTGTTGTAGGATAGACATAGTCGCCTACAAACAAAAGTACTGTCATCCTTAAAACAGCAGTCTTGCCCAGAGCAAGAGTCCAAACTATGACACTCCCAGGGGTGTAACTCTTCAGTCGATGTTGTAACAGTAACAGGCCACTTCCATGAAGGACATGGCACACATGGCTTTGAAAGAAATCCTCTGTCGAATTGGGAGCCAGTGTAAATCCCTCAGGGCCTTAGCTACCGTTGATCTGCGGTAACTGTTTAAAGCAGTTTAGCTGCAGCCACTTGAACTCTGTGCAGTCTGCTGACCGGGTCGTCTGGGGCTTTAAGTAGGAGGGCATTACAATAAGCCAACCTGCTGCATATGATGCTATGCATAATTGTGGATTTGGCTTTGTTGGGTAGGAGAGGTAACACTTTCCTAAGACCCCTTAAAAGTGCAGAACTAGTGCCTGCGTCTTTGGTGACACACCCTTCCAACAATAGTTTATCATCTAGTAGAATCCCCAGATTATGGACTGCACTGGAAGGATGAAGTTTGTTTGTGGGTAGAGGCCAGAGGTTTGGGGGAAGCTCCATGGGAATTCTACTTGCCAAACAGCATAGGAATTTGGTTTTGTCCTCATTTAATTTAAGAGAGTTTGAATTAATTCAATTGACGATATCTAAAATACAATTTTGAAAGACCACCAAGGAGTCTTGCTGTTCGTGATTCAGAGACAGGATCAGCTGTGTGTCATCTGCATAGTTGACCAGCGTAATATCATGAGCCTTTATCAAAGAAATCAGTGGTCTCGTAAACATTGAACAGAACTGGACTCAATGCCTGTGGGACTCCATGACATCAACTTTTAAAGTCTGAATAGTAGGGGGGGCAAGGCAACAGCCTGAGACCAGTCAGATAAAAAGGTTTCCATCCACTTCTGAACCATTCCTTCTACATCGATTTCAACTAACCTATCAAGGAGGATTTTGTGAGTGACTGTGTCAAAGGCAGCCAACAAATCTAGCATAACTAAGACTGTTGTGTGACCCCTGTCTACTCTAATACACAACTCATCCATGGCAATGAGTAGGGCAGACTTAGTACCATGTCCAGGTCTGAACCCGAATTGTTCATCTTCTTAAAGAGGAATAGCGAACCTTACAATAATTCCAAACTCAAAAGTAAATGTATATGTTGCCACAGCTGCTTCTTCTGGTCCAGATGTGTGACAGTGATATTAAGAAAGAATGAAGCAGTTACTGCGGTTCCTATGACCCTTCTTCGGTGCCCTTCAACTTTAAATACCGCTGCTCATGGTTTCCTCCTTTCTCAGAAGAAAAAAGGGCTATTTTTTCACGCTTTAGGATTCTGAAAAGGCCTCATCATGACACTTAAATATAACTTTATAACATCTTTTCACATGTTCTTTCTGTCCTTATTTACTTTAATTATCAGTCAGGAATTATTGAGGTATCTGTAGAACACATTTTAGTGTGATTTCTTATATTGTTTACTGTTTAAAGTGTGCAATAAGGGAAATAAACTTGCTTTTAGTGACTTTCCTAATCTTTTTAATAAAAAATACTGGTCATCTGGTAAAAACAAACGGCCAGGTGGCAGCTCTTGGTGTGCCCCATGCACATGATATTCCACCTTTGTTGTTTCCGGACTCTGCAATGCATGATATGGACCTCTCACTATTCAGAGTTGGTAACGTCATGTCTACAGGGATGCGCCTTATTAGGAATAGAAGGATTGCACGCATGTGAAAATCAGAGTGCTATTCCTTGGGTCCAATTCACAAAGGTGAACTTAGACCAAAAGTCTAAGGGCTAGGTTAACTAAAAAGTGGTACAGCGTGGTGCTGCACCAAAATTGGCACCGCCGCGCTGCATCACTTTAGAAATGCAGGGATGTGCTGTATTTGCTAAATTGAGCTGGCTAGTGACAACACAAGCATCCTTGCACCATCGTGCCAGGATGACTGCATTGAGGGGTTTGATTGTTTATGTGTGGGAAGGTGTCAGTTCCTGCACATAAACAATCACTAATGGCGATTTTGCACTTCTGTGTGTGCTGCAGAATGCAGCTCACACATAAGTGCCAAAGTGTCATTTTGAAATGATTGTTTATGTGCAGGAAGGGACACCTTCCTCCTCGTTGCACCTTGTTAACCCCACCCCTGGTGTGGCGTTAGATTTTGGCACTGCCTCAGGTTTACGAAAACTCGTTAATCTGAGGCAGCGTCAAAATGCAATGGGTGTTGCTGTGGCACGCCCACAGCAACACCCATTGCACGCCCCTTTCACACAAAGGGCTGTTTGTGAAGGCGCCGTATTTACAAGGTGGCGTTAAGCCACAAAAAGTGGCTTAACATCACCTTGTAAATAAGGGGCAGGGCGTCATGAAAAGTCTAACTTTACTCATAGTAACGTTAGACTTTTGGTCTAAGTTTACACTTTTTGTCTAAGTTTAGACGAAGGGTCAGATTTAAGGAAAGTGGTGCTGCACCCAGTGCAGCGGCACCTTCCTTGCGCTCCTTAGTGCCCCCCTACTGCCACCATGTGTGCGCCGTATTTAAAATATGGCACCCCATGGCGCAGGGTAGAGGTTAATAGCATCATTTTATGTGACACAATTGCTGATCTGCAGAAGTAGTGCCAAAATGTTGGCGCTACTCCTGCAGAGTACACAGGGGCCCATTATAAATAATGGTATGCCCCTTTTTAGCACCTGCTCTGAGTTGGTGTTAAAAGTGCTGAAACAAATGGCGTAAGGAAATCTCAAAGATTTCCTTGCACCGTTTTTTCAGCCCCCCTGATGGGCGAACACCCCCCCTTGCATATATTATGCCTGACGCATACATTATGCAAGGGCTTACAAAGTGGCGCAATGTAAGCATTGCACCACTTTGTAAATATGGTGCGTGGGAAATGCCACCTTAACGCCACATTTGCGTCAAAACAAATGCCGCAAATGTGGGGCAAGGTGGCGCTAAGGGCTTATAAATATGCCCCTCAAAGTCTAACTTGGACAAAAAGTCTAACTTTACTATAAGTAAAGTTAGACTTTTAGTCAAAGTTTAGACTTTTGTTCTAAAGTTAAACCAAAAGTCTAAACATAGACCAAAAGTCACTTGTAGTAAAGTTAGACTTTTGGTCTAAGTTTAGACTTTTGGTGTAAACGTATACTTTTGGTATAAGTTTACCTTTGTGAATTTGGCCCCCGTGTGTGGCAGGCTTGAAAAAAAACATCTGTGGACACATCTACGTCTAGGCGTGTAAAAACCTTGTTTTCACCAACAACTGTGACTTTCCAAGGTAAACTAATGTGTTTATTTAGAGTATCGTTGTGTTTTATGTACTGTATAATGTTCTTTATTCAAGTTGTGTCAGCTACCATAATCCAGTTCGAATTGTTCACAATCTTCTGGTTTTTGACCTTAGATTAATTTCTGATTTTCCTATTGGTTCTGAAGCTGACCTTTGGGCCCAGATTTACAAAGTTGTTGAGCAAAGCAGCACAGCACCCAAGATTGCTGTGCTGCATCGCATTACAGGCAGGGAGCTTTCTTCTTGCCTCCCGCTTGTGCCAGCTCAGAATTTTGCTGCCAATTGCCACACACACACACACCTTTACGCCATAGTGCAATGGTGTGCATGCAAGAGTCTAACATAGATTCTGTACTGGAAGGGTTCACTTCCAGTGCAAAATACTATGACTAGACAAGTTTTAAAACCTTTCCTACTTTGTATGTGTGCTGTGCAGTGCACCACACATCCAGTCAAAAACGAAAGAAGAAATGAAAATATTTCTCCTTTTAACGCCTGCTTTTCAGCAGCATTGTTTTTAGTGCAAAATGCTATCTACTAATGTTAGTATATTGTGTTTCGCATCAAAAAGCATGGGTGGGAGCAGAGGAACGCCCATGTACCACTCATGTAATGCCCCTTTCAAGCTAAGTTAAGCAAAGGAGTGCTTCATGCTTGTTTGCGTTATTTCTCCTTGCAAACCAATGAAAATTCCAATTTACATTGGTTTGTAAATCCCCCAAAAGGTTTTGTGTTAGGTTTGTGTTGAAAAGTACAAAAAACCGGACACAAAACCTTTGTAAATCTTGGTCTAGATTCCCTCTCTCCTGTTAAGCTTCAATCCCTTTTTGATGTGTTCTTTCAGCTTTCACAGCCTCACAGTTTATGCTTCAAGCAGTCATTCTTGTGAGAAGGGTGAAAGTAGACTGTCCTTGTTGGGAATGCTGTTCTTTCCTGATGGTGGTATGATACTTTGATCCCACTGTGTGGAACAGACATTATACAGCTGAGAGGTTACTTTTTAGACCACCGTCCTAGCGTTGCATAACTGAGTTTTCCCTCTTCGCTTACTCGTAGTGCAAGTATTGCCTTGTCCTGGAATGCGCTGTGCATGCTTTAAGATTACAGATCTGTTGTTGAGTTAAGTTGCCTCTTTAGTCTTAGCTATTTTCATTGTGCTTGATTCCTCAAGGACTGCAACCCCCTCAAACGTGCCAACCTGGTATATCTGCTGTTGTTTGTCATAGACAATAGGAGACATTTTATAATTGTAAAGTTTCAGTAAGCAGGCAGTTGTCCTGAAAGACTACCCTTCCTCCCTCTATTGCCTCCCGCCCTTCTCCCACTGTCCACTGTCCCACACTCCCCTACCCGCCTCCTTCATGTTTCTTGCTGCCTTCCCAAACTCCTGAGCTGCTGTGTGACATAATTTAAAGAAACAGAGAGCCATGAGGCGGTCAACTCTGGACCATGTAAACTATGCAACATGTAAAAAAGCATTTACAAAGCCAGTGGATATCGCGTAGGGGAAGCCGAATGGCTTTGCCAAAGCTCGTTTGGTTAGGTATCGAATGGACGGAATAACATGCTGCAGAATCCACTGAAACATTCCTGCCATTCCGCCTTGAACGTATTGTGCCATGCCTTACTTCTCTGCATGCGCTGAACCTGTGTGTGTAGGAATCAGCACATAAGTCAATGAGTTAAAAGAAAGAATGGAATAGGACCCTAAAATGGTCTGTAAACCATTTAAGAATTGTGCAATGCAGTGGAATGGTTACAGGCTATTTCCAACCCTGTCTATGTTTACATTTTGTGACACCTTCAACGACATAGCTGCAAATAGAAGCACATTACTGTACATTTCTGGACACTTTAGAGCTAGTGTATACTTACTGACATGTAGGAATTACCAAGTTTGATAATGAATAATGAGAAATCATGATCCTGAATGTTGGTTATCACTGTTTTGTGGCAAAGGACTTTATGTAAGGAATAGTTTTTTCTTCAGAGCACACTTTCATATCCTTGGGAGGGAATTGAAAAAGGAGGGTGACATCAGTTGTGAGTAAAGAACTCAGGCCCTGATTTATACTTTTTGCGGCAAAACTGCACTGACGCAGTTTTGCACCAAAAAGTTTAGCACTGGCTTGCATCATTTCTGCGCACCAGCCGGACACCATATTTATGGAATAGTGCAAACCGGTGCAAAGGGTAGGCTAGTGTAAAAATAAATGACGTTAGTCGGGTGGGGCTGGCGGTATGGAAGAAGGGGGTTTTGCACCAAAAAATGACATTAGGCAGGTTAGAATAAAAAAAAAATAACTCTAACCTGCCTAGAGTCATTTTCTGATGCAAAACCATCCATACCCCATGAGTCCTGTCTTAGAAAAGACAGGAGTCATGCCCACCACCCCAATGGCCAGCACAGGGGACCAGGGCCCCCTGGGCATGGCCATTGCACCCTGTGCCATGTATGGGAGCCCATTTCAGGGCCCCCTATGGCACTTTAAAACATAAAATAAAATACTTACCTGTACTTACCTGGGATGGAGTCCCCTATCCTCCGCTGTCCCTCTAGTGTGGGTGGGGGTGTCCCTGGGTAGGACACCTGTGGGCTTATTCCACGGTGTTCCACCATGGAAATAGGCCCACAGGTCCCCTAACGCCTGCCCTGACCCAGGTGTTAAAAAATGGGGTAAAGCAAGCTTAACACCGTATTTGGACCCCTCCTCCCTCCCGTGCACCATTTTTGCACAGGGCTATAAATATGGCGTTAAGGCCATAGAGTCATTTTTTGCACTGGAACGTTTGCCTTGCATCTCCTTAAAGCAAGGTATGTTTCCACGTCCACAAAATGACTTTACCTCCATAAATTTGGCGCTAGACAGTCAGCGCCAAAGTATAAATATGGAGATAGTTTTTCACTGAATTAGAGTAAAAAAAAATGAAGCTAATTCGGTGCAAACAGGGGCTAATATTTATACTTTTTTAGTGCTGCATTTGTATAATTTTTTGACGCAAAAGCTGTGGAAACTTACAAAAATACAATTGTATTTTGTAAGTTTGCACTCCTTTTGCATCAAAAAGCGGCGCAAATGTGGTGCTAAAAAAGTATAAATATGGGCCAGAGTATAAGTATGCCCCTGAGAGTGAAGATATCAGCTACTGAGAGTTTTGATTACTTTCAAGATATTTTGTGCCTTTAGGAACCGCTCATCTCGCGTTATGGATTGATGTTAATTCTTCCATGAAATCAGACCAACAAAAATCTCATTAACAGTCTCAGTGTGCTACATGAGCAAATTGAGGCCCAGATTTATGAAAAATGGCTCTGTACCTAGTGCAGCACTACTTTTCCTATGCTTCATTGAACACAAGGGGAGCCTCTTTTTAACACTTGCACTTAGATTCATAGATTCCTTTGTGCCATTCTTACTAGCACTGGAATGCCCCCCTTGCATACATTGTGGCTGCTGCAGGCATAATGGGGCGCAAAGGGTTACAAAGCTGCGCAATGCAAGTATTGCGCCACTTTGTAAATATGGCACAGCGTTTTTGCCCTTCCAACGCCACATTAGCGCAAAAAAAGATGCTAATGTGGCGTTGGAATGGCACTAGGCCACCATAAATCTGGGCCTGAATCTATCAACAAAGCAGATTGCTGGAAATATGGTCAACAATTTGTGCTATTTGATCACTTTACAAACAGAAATATGATACTATCGCTATCACATTTCAAAGACCTCTATTTTTGCTGCATTCCCCAAAAATATTTCAGTCACCATTTTATAAAACCGTGTATGAAATAAATAGATGCAGAAAATTCAGACTTTTTGTCACTAAGGGCCTGGTTTACATTTTGGTGGAGGGAAATACTCTGGTCACAAATGTGACGGGTATTTCTCCCACGTATTATGATCCCATTATATCCTGTGGGGATCGTAATACAGTGGACAGGATATCCATCACGTTTGTGACAGAGTATTCTATCTGCTGAGATCTAAATCTTACACTAATTAGTAAGAAAAATAGTCAGCTTTTGCTCTTTAATGTTTAATTCAATGAAATGGGAAGGATGACATGGAAGATGAGTGTGTAATTTCGAAATTTTGGAATAGGATCCTTCTCATCAGAACACATGGTCACATTTACATTGCAGAGACAATCCGAAAATGTTTTGTTATCAGCTACTGCATGTGACAGTTTTCCAGTCTTTTCTCAGTGTTATCTTTACACTTTGATTCATTTACTCAAAATCCTGGTGAGTGCAGTGAACATGTAATCATTCATGAAAGAGTATCTTTAATAACTGAAAATATGGGCCCTTATTTCAGTCACTCTGTGGTCTTATGCACTGGGACACCTTAGTTATGGTAGTTGTGCTTCATTCTTTGTTCGTTCATTCTCTGACAGGAAGGTACACCACTACAGGCAAGTTTTTTGAGGTTGCACAGATAATACCCTTAGAGAAGATGCACACTTTGAGGTTGACTGCTTTTGAACATCCCACAAGATGAATGTATCATTACAATTCTGTTCTCATCTGCATACTTGCTACCTTAGTTTAAGTTTTATACACAAGATTGAAACAAATGTAGATTAATGTAATGTACAAGGACGTTTAAACCATGGACAAAGGAACTGCTGACCCAAGAAGACGTGCCAAGATGTGAAGTAACCCCCAGATGTGCCACCTCCGAAGACGTCAATTATGAAGACCAAACAAAGTGTTATGAATAAATGTGGGGTGACAATTGGAATTACCTAATGTATAATTTGACTAATTAGTCCTTTAGACTAAGTTTAGACTGTTGGCATTTTGACTGACGTCCTGAAGACGGAGACTGATCCTGTGTGCTGACCTAATCCTTGGAGGGTAATTATGACAATGCAATTTGTAATTTGTCTGTTTGTTTTTCCTTTCTAGGTACCAACTGCTTATTTTGATAGAGACCGTAGTTTAGATGTTTTCTAAGTTGGTGTTCTAAATTGTTTTGCATGAAGTCCAACATGCTGATGCTAATTAGTGGTTAGGACAGGAGTTCACTGCGACTGACGCAAATAGACAAATGACTGACATTACGCTATGCTGAACTGAGACGTATATGACATTTGCTGTATTCTGATCTATGTTCACGCCGTGCTATGTTCTTATGTTTGTGATTCTTGCATTAATGAAATCTTATCGCAGTTGCCATATCGTGACTATGCTCTTATGTTTCCTGGTATTAAGATTAACTCTTTTGCTCGTAGATTGTAATCAGTAGGGAATAAAATTCATAAAATTCTATCAAAGGTGTGGTTATTCACGGCTGAAAGGTCATGGTTGCGCCGACAATTTGATTAATGTCTTTATCCAAAGTAAAGTGCATTGTGGTGGTAAATATTGATGACATTATTGATTTATTGCTTGACATATTAATCAGTTATCTCATCCTACGGTGTCTCACCACTGGGTCACAAGATTAATTGGCCTAAAACGAGTCCTAATGCATAATAAATTAACATAGAAGGACGCGGTATCAGTTCTGGTAGCAGAGCGATGGTTTTGGCCCTTGGGGGCCCTAGGACGGAGAATGATTGTTTAATTTGTTTTTTTTTGTGATAGTGCAAATTGGAGGTATGATGGGTTTCTAAGTTCACCATGACTTTCCCGAGATCTCGGAGCCTGCCTAAGTGAGTTGGGGATGTTCTCGGCGCCATAATGTGTGTGGTTTAGGGTTTTTGCGCTTGCTTAGCTTATGCCTTTTTTCAGGTGATTGTGAAATTTGTGTGTATCTAGGCCAAGTAAATGTTGTTTTAGTAGGAGTGGGCATACTCCGCAGTATGAGAGTAGGGAAGTCGGCGTACTTCACATGAGTGTGGCGCTTGATGCTCAATTTACCCACGTGGTTGGTTGTTTATGTACGGACCCGTCGTGGTCTAAGACTCTGGAGTATGTTGACAAGTGTAGGAGACACATGGATTTATGTTGTAATCTGTGCGGTTTAATAGGTCAATCGGTCGTGGTTGACAAGTCGAGTTTGAGTTGAAATGTATGTGTGAAACCTTCAATGGAGATTTAGCAAATTCTAAAGTGCACTAGGATGAGCCATTGACAAGTCGAGAGTAGAAATTGCGGGTCGACTTCTACTTGCGTATGCGGGAGCTGATAAGGAGAAAGTAGCGGCTGAGGCTTCAAGTGAAATATCTGTAAAGTTCTGAAGCGAATGAGTTACCCTTCTTGTAGTAAACCTGCAGATTTGTGTTGTCATTTAAGGTGCTTGCAATAATTTGCATTAGTTTGTGTGGATTCAGTGAAGAGCGGACGAGCCGCAAGACTTTGTCAGCTGCAGTGTGTATGAGTGTGACGTCAGTGGTGCCGCGCTGAGATAGGTCAGTTGTTGAGAGGGGTCGCGCACGGATTGGCTGCCGTCCTTGAGAGGCAATAGGTTGACAAAGGTGGGTGAAGAGTGTCCTGGGAACTAAGTCACTTCTGATTAAAATACGAATAAGAGAAAATTGCAAAATGAATTTTGTCAAGGCATTTAGGAGCGCTCTGAAAGGAAACGCATATATTGTAGCAACTGATGGGGAGCCTACACCACCCGAGGGTACTCCAGCTTACATAGTCATGGAAGAGAAAGGTGTCGCGCCTTGTTTATGGATGAAACAGTAGCGCTATTTAAATGAACATAATAAGGCTTATGTTCATTTAAATAGCAAGCACAGATGTATAAGATTATTCAGAAGCTTGTTGGTGACTTTCATGAAAAACAACCAACAAAGAGTAGTGTAGTGACTTTTCAATAATTTTCACTTTATTAGACAGGATTCTTTAAAAAAGATTGCAAAATGATTAAACAATTAAATGGTCAGCTTTAATGATTAAATATTACATATATATTTGTAAAACATGATTACCATTTTTGCAGAACAGTATGAAAAAATGTGCGCTCAATTTAATCATACATATTCACTTTTGATCAATCAACTAGCACATATTGTTCATAGAAGGGGAGTAAAGACCCCGAAGAGTATATACCTTGTTTGACCTGCAGGGGCACTCACATATGTTTGCCTTCTTTGGCACTGAAACCATTTTCATTGGCATTAAGACTCAGCACTTTACTCCTGATAACATGGTAAAATTGAACTACACCTATTGGCACATTTAACATGCTTGTAAGTGTCTAGTAAATGTTATTACTTGTACCCAGGGCCTGTAAATTAAATGCTACTAGTGGTCAGTATCACTCATTGCGCCACCCACTAAGGTAGCACTGTAAAATATGTCTCAGGCCAGCCACTGCAGCCTGTGTGTGTAGTTTCAAACGGCCATTTTGACCTGCCAATATAAGCATTTTGCCAGGCCAAAACCGTATTTTCTTATACATATAAGCCACCCCTAAGGCAGGCCTACAGGCTCATAGGGCAGGGTGCATTGCATTTAAAAAGTAGGGCACGTGTACTTACGTTTTACATTAAATGCTACTGAAAAAATCCAAAAGTAGATTTTTGCTGTTTTATATCTGTCACTCCCATTGCCTAACATTTGGTTACCTTATTATATTAAATAAGTGCTAACTTCAGATTGGGCACAATGATAGAGATATGTTGTTTGCACTCAAATCAATTGTAAATTAAAATCCCCCTTAATAGCGAAGTTGAATTGTAAGTTACAATTCTGAAAAAGCCACTTTTAGAAAGATGGAATTTTCTTGTCTCAACTAACTGTGCTTCTCTATCGGAGTACTTGATCACATTAGTTTGAGTGGCTCTGCTGTTGGGTTTGTATATTGCTTTTATACAGTGAAACAAATAAGCCTTAGTTGAGGAATGGATGGGCCATCCTGGCAAGATGGTTGGGAGGGGCTTACACAGCCTCACTTACACCTCATGGGATTTTGCCTACGAAACTCACGCAAAGGGACATGACACTGGGCTTGCCCTGCTCTTTGTCAGATCAGACAATTTAGAGGTAGACCAATGCTGGACCTGGGCCTCTTTGTAGGGTCATCGCCAGACTTTTTGACTATCTCCCCCTATTTTTCTGGCCTCTTTTTATTGGCTGTAAGACTCTGGGCACTTTATCACTGCTAATCAGTGCTAAGGTGCATGTGCTCTCCCTTCTAAACTTGGTATGATTGGCTTACACCTGATTGGATTATTAATTTACTTGTAAGTCCCTTGTATAGTGGTATTCCTTATCCACAGAACCTGTAAATTAAATGCTACTAGTGGGCCTGCAGCGCAGCTTGCACCACCCACAGAAGTAGCCTTTCAAACCTGTCTCAGGCCTGCCACCGCAGAGCCTGCATGCACAGTTTACTGCCACAGGGACCTGGCATCTAAATTTACTTAACATGCCTGGAACTCCCCTTTTACCACATATAGGTCACCCCTACGGTAGGCCCTAGCTAGCCCTATGGGCAGGGTGCTGTGTAGCTAAGAGGTAGGACATGTGCCTGTTTGTGTGGCCTGTCCTAGCAATGACAAACAGCTTTACTGCTGCGAGTGCTGCTGTTTCATAGGATTGCATTGAAAGTGCCCTTTCATAATGCTGAGTGGTATTGTCTGATCTGTGAGGGCTGGTGTGGACTTGTTTGATACAGTTGGAATGGTAGTGAGAAATGCTGATGCAGGTGTAGGTGGATTTTCTATTACCATTGTAGAAATGCCACTTCACAAAGTGGGTATTTCTCTGTGCTTAAACTCTAGTGCTTTTGCAGCCTTACTCTAATCCATGTATAAGGCAGAGTGACAGCTCCACTTGGTGCATACTTTCCAGACAGCCATCAGACAGGTGGGGCTGGGTGTGATAGAAGAGGCATTGGCACACTGATAGTCTTCCTAGGCTGGGAGATGAAGGGTTGTTTACACCTAACGTGAATAGGCTGTGTCCTGCCCTCACACAATGGACTGATTACCCCCTACTGATGTCTGGAGACAGGGCTGGGTGGAAAGGGTGTTGTGCTTGACTTGAAAGGACTCCTTTGAAGTTACGCCCCTGAACAAAGGTATTTTTGAGCATAAGTAGAAGGGGTTTGCCCTCTGATGGGCAGAGCACTTTTGAAACTGGGACTGAACCTCTGTCAGAAGGACTGCACAATAGACGGACTCCTTTGGATTGCTCTTCTTTTGCTGCCCTGCTGCCTGGTGTCTGCTGGGTGGCCCAAGGGACTCATCTAGGTTGCTTTTCTGTATGTTGCCCTGCTGTCAGCCTGTTCTCTGACTTTGGACTTCTTGAGCACGGCAGGACTTCCAGGAGGAACCGCTCTTAATTGCCCCATAGTGCTGGCCTATCTGACAATTTCTGCCTGTGTCCCCAGTACTCCCCCCTGGTTTTGAAGAATCCCAGTGACTTGAAGGAATTCTCTGAGCACTTTATGCTTCATTCCTTGCTCCTGGCCCATGCAGCTACAAGCCTGGATGGCGCCTCCCCTGGCAAGAGGGGGCCACGGCGTACGGCGCTAGAGGTGGCAGGCATTGTCTCCACACTTCACATCACTGCCCGGTGGAACTTCATTACCTAGATGAAGCAGCAGCCTGGAGTCGAGAACGCCCCTAGCGGGGCCCCACCACAATCAGGATGCAGAGTCTGCCCAGAGACCTGCTACAGAGCCATGAGAAGGCTCCACTGGACAGCTAGTTGTGCACCTGCTGCGAGGGGACCAGAGGAGGTCTTCAGCGTGGTCCTGCAGCTGTGTCTTCCACTCTCTTTGCTTCCCCGCGGGCATTGTCCGGTTCTCTCTGGTGGTGGGAAACCCGGGAAGAGGATCCTGGCAGTGCAGGCACCATTCTGTGGAGGACCCTGACAGGCGCATACCGTGTGGAGGCTCAGCTTGCGATTGCTGTATTAGACTGCCTAGAGTGGCCCCGGCTACCTAGCATTGTTTTACATGAGGGGGAAGACTAAGAGAGATCTCCCTGCAGCACTAGAAGTGTGTGCCCCCCTATTGCCGTGCACACACCTGGTTGGGGGCCTCTGTGACTTTATTGACCTGCCAGTAAGGGATCCTTGACGGATGTTCCATCCTTGTGAGTACAGAATTTTCACTACTTTAATTATGGTTGTAGGCATGCAGTGGCGACTGCTCCATGTGTTGGAGATTCCTGTCCTATTTTACTAAAGGAGTGCCATAGCACTTAGGCTCAGGATAGGACTGCTGGGGCCAATATGTATGGTGGTGTTTTCTTTGGTAAATGCTGGATATTCAGCAGTTCATCCCAGTGTTGCTTCTCATCCTCAGTGTTGCTACTGCGTTGTTAGACCTGAATTAGGTTATATGTTGTGCTGCCAGGTTGGGGTGTCATGCATATTTGCAGGATCTGCCTTGTATGCAGTGGAAGGGTGCGCTTATGACTTCTGCAAAATAACGATGTTGCTCTCTATGTGCAGGTATAATGATGATGACCGCCCAACTGCTTGTTTAGCAGGGTATTACTGATACATGTCGTTTTTGGTCTATTGATGTTTGGTGCAATACAGTTTCTTTTTTATTTAAACTACTGTGATGTATTTATTGTGTCACATGTTTCATTGTGTGTTGTGCAAACACTTTATACATGACCTCTGGCATAAGCCAGACTGCACGTGCCAAGCTACCAAGGGAGTGACCAGGGGTTATCTTGGGTGTGTAGCTCACTTGCCCTGACTAAAGTGGTGGGTTCTGCCTGGCTGAGGTGCATACACTAGCCAACCAGGAAACCCATCTATAACAACCAAGAAGAAGGAGAAGAACTGGCCAGAAGCAGTTTTGGGGGTATGTCAAGGACTCCCTCCACACAAATCCTGGTACTAGGGATGAAAGGTGACACTCTCAGACCTCAAATCAGAACACTCCTAGACCTATGGAGATTCAGAAGAAGGATTACTGTACTACTGGAAGGACTTACTGGCTGTCTGAATAAGAACTACAGACCTGCTCCCTTGATCCCAGGCTACCCAGAGTGACTCCAAGGGTCAGCTGGCTGACCTTCTGTGTGACCTATATGGACACAGGAAGGGCCAGTTTTAAGGGAACATGATGGTGTGAGATGCTGCGCCAAATTTGGCAGCGTCGCGTAGCATAATTTTCAAAACACAGGGATCCGCCATATTTACTAGAATACGGCGCACCCCTGTGTTTCCCCCTGCGCCGGTGCTAAATTTGCTGTTGTGCACCAATGAAGCAAGCCTTGCACCATAGTGTAAGGATGGCTTTGTTGAGGGGGAGATTGTTTTTGTGCAGGAAGGAACACCTTCCTGCACAAATACAATCTTAAATGGTGATTTGCTCTTTTGCAGCACACATCGAAAGAGGAAAAAACAAGAAGAAATGAAACCATTTCTCCCCATTGCGCCTTGCTAATGCCACACCTTGGGTGGCATTGGATTTAGCGCTGCCTCCGTTTTACCAAAACTCATTAATCTGAGGCAGCGTCAAAATGCAATGGGTGTTGCTGTGGCACACCCACAGCAACACCCATTGCGAGCCCCTTCCACGCAAAGTGCTGGTTGATAAGGGCCATATTTACAAGGTGGCATTAAGCCACAAAAAGTGGCTTAATGCCACCTTGTAAATACGGCGCAGGGCATTGCTCCAACAGAGCGTCATGAAAAGTGATGCTCCAGTGGTGCTAGGGGCTCTTAAATACGCCCCTAAACTTCCAGAGGCCTCCTAGCAGCTGTCCAGCTGACTAGCTGCAACTGGACCTTCCCGGACATGTCTGAGCCCTGCTTTTGGCCCCTGCTGTAGTGAGTCCTGAAATCCCAGACCCCTGGCTGGCATCAGTGAAAACTCCTTCAATCGACCCATTTGTGACAAAACTCTGCCACTCATGACAACCGCCAATGAGAAGCTCTAGTGAGACCTGCACTTTGCGCCGCCAGTGAATGCCTGTGATGAACAGCTACACAAAACCTGTACTCCGTGCTCTAGGAAAAGTAACCCACTCTGACTGCCAACACAAAGCTCTATTGATGACCTGATCATCCTGCTACAGCAATGACCATCTGCGATGCTTTACCTACCCTTCTCGCCAAAAGTCTCTTCCTTGTGGCATTCTCCAGTATGAACAGAACATTTTGCGACACACTTGAGAAGAATTAACGTGGTTCATATATCCAAACTAGCTCCATTGATGATGACCTAAACTTTTGACTTTCCCCAAGTCCAGATGATCATGAGTGGCGCTTTGTGCTTTTAGGCTCTATTTTCTCTAAAAACTTTAAAATTGAATATCTCCATTTCTATTGATTGGAGTTTTTTTGTTCTGGTATCATTTTATATATTAAAGTGTACCCTACTTTTCTAAATTGGGATTTTTCTTGTGCTATGTTTTCACTGTATTACTGTTTGAGTGCTGCATAAATACTTTACACATTGCCTCTAAGTTAAGCTTGACTGCTTTTGTGCTTTTGAAAAGATGAGGAGACCCTTAGTTCAAACTGTATGGATCTCATTCAAATTCGTATTTTAGGTTGTGAAAGTTTGTATATGACAAAAAATACCCTGTAGACTACTGCCAGAAAATTAGAAAAGTATTCCCTGTAGGTCTAGATGAATTTACTACTGTGACATTCCTTGCCACAACTATGGAGGAATCTGCAGTGGCAACTCCGACGGAAGGGGTGTGAAGTAAGTCTTACAAGGTGGGGTTCGCCATGTAAGTTTGTGAATTGCCAGAAACATGTACATTTGGGGCGATTCACAAATCCTGGTCCAACCTTTTCTGGTGGAAGTGGTCAGACAATCAAAATGCACTTCACCGCCATTTTTAATGGCAGAATTTTTTGTAGTGTTTTATATGAATTTTTATGATTCACTGTGGTTTCATGACAGCATAGGCTTTTAGAGAATGTTTTAATCTTTGTTTGTTGTTTTGTAATCATTCATTTTCTAAAGATTTTAATTCATCCTGCACATTAAATTAAAATAAATATTACGAGTCAGGCAGTTACTCCAGTGAACATATCAAGTAACTCTTGTTTCAGACTGGGAAGTGAAACGGGTTACTCCCACTTTGGTACAGATGCAGGTGAAGTGTTTTCTCCACAAGGATTTTTTTTTCCCACACGAAGCAAGAAAAAAGTAAACTGTGCACAAGGGGCTCTATTGCCACTCTGCTAAAATCTACACTATGTAGATTCCCTACAGCTAGAATAGCAGATTTGACTGCATGTCCCATTAAATTCCCAGTAGTACACCTGAATACCTAAGCCTGGCGCAGCTTTCTTGGGTTACTTTGGAAATGACTGTGAATTGAAAGAAATGCACAGTCACATTCAAACGGAGCTGTAAATCTTGCCCCTACCTTTACTTATTTTTTCATAAATCAGACCCTGTCTGGTTAATGTATGGTTTATGTACATGTGCAGACAAGGGCTGGTTGAGTTGCTCCTTCTGGTCATGGGCTTTATGTATGAGCCTGGCAGCCCTGCTCCGCATCAGGTATGGAATTGTGTGAATAATTATTTCCAAGGCGTCATTTGTACTTTTACATAGCCGTACATTCACACATGTATATGATGCATAGTCTTGAATTACAATTTGCAAATGAGTTGTCAATGCAAGTGAATATCTTTTCGTAAAAGAAGCAAAATAGAAATAAATAGAAACAAAAACATAAGCACAAAGTCTTACATTTGAAAAACCGTATCCTTGCAATTTGCTTTATGTACAAAATGCGTACATGCAAAGGCAATTCCACTAGTAGTGCTGGCATCGCAGTGCACAGTGGAGAAAGGTGCTCAGTCTGCTGAATGAGTTATGTGAGCTCCTTTAATGTTTAAAAAGGAGGAGTGTCTATTCTCATTAAGTAACAATCCTGTTAGTCCCTGTTTTCATTTTGACTGTAAGTAGCACGAACCCGTGCGTCTCTTCAGGGCACAGCCTGTCAGACTACCGCAAGCCAGGTATGGTTTTAGATCCATACACATTTGAAGTTTCTTGAGGAAATGAGTAGATCCAGTTGCCAAAAGTAGGCAGTAAATCCAGGAAGTACAGGTGGCAACGCCTGTGTGTCTGTGGGCTTCCCAAGTGTGTACCCATTCCACAACTACACCTGGCTTGTAGTAGTCCGACGGGCCCTGACCGGAGGAAACAAAGGAACAAGGACTGAATCAAAATGGAAATTGTTAACGTAGTCATTGGTAATCCTCAGAATATGCCACAGGTTCACCCCTGCTAGACCTGCGTTGAACATTAGAGGCCACAATTCTGAAAGAAAAAGAATATTTTGAAAGTTCACACACAGCTTGATTAACGCCGAAGTTCTTTCTAAGGACACACTTTTTGGATTTTGAACTTGCAGTTTTCGTTCAGATTCATTTCATCAAACCCAACCTGTAAGGATAAATTTTTATTGGGAAGTGTTGTCCAGTAAGATCCTGGGGATGAAGAGGATTCAAACTTGTAACTTTCGTGTCCTTCGGAAAAGTTTGTTTGGAAGAAAATAAACTGGCTGTTTTTTCCCTCAATGCGTGTGGGTATTACTTCAGGCTGAAAAAGAAAATATATTCATATATGTGTATGTGCACAAATTAAATGAATAATGCATCATCGTTTGTATTCTCTTCTAAACAACACGCATTTCAATAGTTAAGAATACAGTACAAAATACAGCTGAAAAATCAAAAACGGAAATTGAGATCACTTAAATAACACTGAAATAAAAGATGCAATTAGAGCTGTGGACCCTATTCTCCAATTCCTTAGACTAAATGAACTAAATATCTCTGAAATTCAACAAAGTTGTTTTGTGTCTTGATGTCTGCGAGGGAAATGCTTTATTATATGGTATGGTTATGCAACCTCTCTGAGTAATAAAGGGACAAACCTTTAGTGGGTCCAGTCAGGTTTGTTTGTAAAAACCTAGCTCACTCCTGGGTAGCTGTACCTCTGAGTAGTCACTGAGTTGTTGGTTCACTGGAGTGTGATCCCTGGTCAAGCAATAGCCACAATCCTTTGCAGGGTGAACCACAAAAAGACACTAAATTATCCTGTGCTTAACCCTGGATAGCTTGCCACAATAAAATCAGTCCAGCTTAACTTAGAGGCAATGTTTAACGTATTAATGCAGCACACAAACAGCAACAGAATGAAAATATAGCAAAATAAACCCAAACCAGTTTAGAAAATGCCAAATGACAAAAGTCCAATCAGGAAAACCCACATTTTTCAGGTTTTAAGTGAAATCTAGCCCATAAAAGATCAAAGCGCCAACTGTGGACATCTGGTTGTATGAGACCAGATCAAAGCCGAAAATAAAGGCCAACTGTGATGGATGAGGTTTGGATACAAGAAGTGGATTGGGCCAGCGCTTACCTCCGGACTTAGAGAAATTCTTAAAGAAAAATATCACAAAGTACAGTTCAGTGGGACAAGGCTCCAGGAGATGTCTGAGGAGGGAGTGTCGTTGTTGGATAGCCTTCGGTTGAAGCTGTTGTGAAGATTTCTACATTTCAACTTAGTTGCCAAAATGGAAGTTGAAGAACTACATCAGGATGAGGCAGAAGGCTATAGTTGAAGACTGTTCCACGAGGCCAGATGCCCCTTTGGGAAAGGACTGCTGAAATGGATTTGCTGCTGAGAAGAAGGTAGCCAGAGAAGCTGTGAAGACAATTCGACCAGCAATGGACCTCAGATGGAACGATAGGCAAGTTGTTCCCAGTCTCCCCTGGTCCTCAGAGAATGTTTTGGTCATATTTTGTTTAAGTCCTTGATTTTGGAAAATGGACATCTAAGCACCCTTAGCACCACAACCAAGGGGCCAAGACTGATAGGGTACCTCTTGGGGGTTTAGGACTCACTCATACTCGGTCCAGGTGTGGGTTTAAGATGGTGGGAGCATATTATGTCAGTGTGGTTCGGAACAGGAGGATAGCATACTAGTCCTTGGTGTCACTTTGGGTACTCCTGGGTGCAGGTGTAGATGCAGGTGTAGATGCAGGGCTCAACAGCAGGGCTGATCTCTAATGCTGTATTATATGGTATGGTTATGCAACCTCTCTGTGTAATAAAGGGACAAATCTTTAGTGGGTCCAGTCAGGTTTGTTTGTAAAAACCTAGCTCACTCCTGGGTAGCTGTACCTCTGAGTAGTCACTGAGTTGTTGGTTCACTGGAGTGTGATCCCTGGTCAAGCAATAGCCACAATCCTTTGCAGGGTGAACCACAAAAAGACACTAAATTATCCTGTGCTTAACCCTGGATAGCTTGCCACAATAAAATCAGTCCAGCTTAACTTAGAGGCAATGTTTAACGTATTAATGCAGCACACAAACAGCAACAGAATGAAAATATAGCAAAATAAACCCAAACCAGTTTAGAAAATGCCAAATGACAAAAGTCCAATCAGGAAAACCCACATTTTTCAGGTTTTAAGTGAAATCTAGCCCATAAAAGATCAAAGCGCCAACTGTGGACATCTGGTTGTATGAGACCAGATCAAAGCCGAAAATAAAGGCCAACTGTGATGGATGAGGTTTGGATACAAGAAGTGGATTGGGCCAGCGCTTACCTCCGGACTTAGAGAAATTCTTAAAGAAAAATATCACAAAGTACAGTTCAGTGGGACAAGGCTGCAGGAGATGTCTGAGGAGGGAGTGTCGTTGTTGGATAGCCTTCGGTTGAAGCTGTTGTGAAGATTTCTACATTTCAACTTAGTTGCCAAAATGGAAGTTGAAGAACTACATCAGGATGAGGCAGAAGGCTATAGTTGAAGACTGTTCCACGAGGCCAGATGCCCCTTTGGGAAAGGACTGCTGAAATGGATTTGCTGCTGAGAAGAAGGTAGCAAGAGAAGCTGTGAAGACAATTCGACCAGCAATGGACCTCAGATGGAACGATAGGCAAGTTGTTCCCAGTCTCCCCTGGTCCTCAGAGAATGTTTTGGTCATATTTTGTTTAAGTCCTTGGTTTTGGAAAATGGCCATCTAAGCACCCTTAGCACCACAACCAAGGGGCCAAGACTGATAGGGTACCTCTTGGGGGTTTAGGACTCACTCATACTCGGTCCAGGTGTGGGTTTAAGATGGTGGGAGCATATTATGTCAGTGTGGTTCGGAACAGGAGGATAGCATACTAGTCCTTGGTGTCACTTTGGGTACTCCTGGGTGCAGGTGTAGATGCAGGTGTAGATGCAGGGCTCAACAGCAGGGCTGATCTCTAATGCTGTATTATATGGTATGGTTATGCAACCTCTCTGTGTAATAAAGGGACAAATCTTTAGTGGGTCCAGTCAGGTTTGTTTGTAAAAACCTAGATCACTCCTGGGTAGCTGTACCTCTGAGTAGTCAATGAGTTGTTGGTTCACTGGAGTGTGATCCCTTGTCAAGCAATAGCCACAATCCTTTGCAGGGTGAACCACAAAAAGCCACTAAATTATCCTGTGCTTAACCCTGGATAGCTTGCCACAATAAAATCAGTCCAGCTTAACTTAGAGGCAATGTTTAACGTATTAATGCAGCACACAAACAGCAACAGAATGAAAATATAGCAAAATAAACCCAAACCAGTTTAGAAAATGCCAAATGACAAAAGTCCAATCAGGAAAACCCAAATTTTTCAGGTTTTAAGTGAAATCTAGCCCATAAAAGATCAAAGCGCCAACTGTGGACATCTGGTTGTATGAGACCAGATCAAAGCCGAAAATAAAGGCCAACTGTGATGGATGAGGTTTGGATACAAGAAGTGGATTGGGCCAGCGCTTACCTCCGGACTTAGAGAAATTCTTAAAGAAAAATATCACAAAGTACAGTTCAGTGGGACAAGGCTGCAGGAGATGTCTGAGGAGGGATGGTCGTTGTTGGATAGCCTCCGGTTGAAGCTGTTGTGAAGATTTCTACATTTCAACTTAGTTGCCAAAATGGAAGTTGAAGAACTACATCAGGATGAGGCAGAAGGCTATAGTTGAAGACTGTTCCACGAGGCCAGATGCCCCTTTGGGAAAGGACTGCTGAAATGGATTTGCTGCTGAGAAGAAGGTAGCCAGAGAAGCTGTGAAGACAATTCGACCAGCAATGGACCTCAGATGGAACGATAGGCAAGTTGTTCCCAGTCTCCCCTGGTCCTCAGAGAATGTTTTGGTCATATTTTGTTTAAGTCCTTGGTTTTGGAAAATGGCCATCTAAGCACCCTTAGCACCACAACCAAGGGGCCAAGACTGATAGGGTACCTCTTGGGGGTTTAGGACTCACTCATACTCGGTCCAGGTGTGGGTTTAAGATGGTGGGAGCATATTATGTCAGTGTGGTTCGGAACAGGAGGATAGCATACTAGTCCTTGGTGTCACTTTGGGTACTCCTGGGTGCAGGTGTAGATGCAGGTGTAGATGCAGGGTTCAACAGCAGGGCTGATCTCTAATGCTGTATTATATGGTATGGTTATGCAACCTCTCTGTGTAATAAAGGGACAAATCTTTAGTGGGTCCAGTCAGGTTTGTTTGTAAAAACCTAGATCACTCCTGGGTAGCTGTACCTCTGAGTAGTCAATGAGTTGTTGGTTCACTGGAGTGTGATCCCTTGTCAAGCAATAGCCACAATCCTTTGCAGAGTGAACCACAAAAAGCCACTAAATTATCCTGTGCTTAACCCTGGATAGCTTGCCACAATAAAATCAGTCCAGCTTAACTTAGAGGCAATGTTTAACGTATTAATGCAGCACACAAACAGCAATAGAATGAAAATAGAGCAAAATAAACCCAAACCAGTTTAGAAAATGCCAAATGACAAAAGTCCAATCAGGAAAACCCACATTTTTCAGGTTTTAAGTGAAATCTAGCCCATAAAAGATCAAAGCGCCAACTGTGGACATCTGGTTGTATGAGACCAGATCAAAGCCGAAAATAAAGGCCAACTGTGATGGATGAGGTTTGGATACAAGAAGTGGATTGGGCCAGCGCTTACCTCCGGACTTAGAGAAATTCTTAAAGAAAAATATCACAAAGTACAGTTCAGTGGGACAAGGCTGCAGGAGATGTCTGAGGAGGGAGTGTCGTTGTTGGATAGCCTTCGGTTGAAGCTGTTGTGAAGATTTCTACATTTCAACTTAGTTGCCAAAATGGAAGTTGAAGAACTACATCAGGATGAGGCAGAAGGCTATAGTTGAAGACTGTTCCACGAGGCCAGATGCCCCTTTGGGAAAGGACTGCTGAAATGGATTTGCTGCTGAGAAGAAGGTAGCCAGAGAAGCTGTGAAGACAATTCGACCAGCAATGGACCTCAGATGGAACGATAGGCAAGTTGTTCCCAGTCTCCCCTGGTCCTCAGAGAATGTTTTGGTCATATTTTGTTTAAGTCCTTGATTTTGGAAAATGGACATCTAAGCACCCTTAGCACCACAACCAAGGGGCCAAGACTGATAGGGTACCTCTTGGGGGTTTAGGACTCACTCATACTCGGTCCAGGTGTGGGTTTAAGATGGTGGGAGCATATTATGTCAGTGTGGTTCGGAACAGGAGGATAGCATACTAGTCCTTGGTGTCACTTTGGGTACTCCTGGGTGCAGGTGTAGATGCAGGTGTAGATGCAGGGCTCAACAGCAGGGCTGATCTCTAATGCTGTATTATATGGTATGGTTATGCAACCTCTCTGTGTAATAAAGGGACAAATCTTTAGTGGGTCCAGTCAGGTTTGTTTGTAAAAACCTAGCTCACTCCTGGGTAGCTGTACCTCTGAGTAGTCACTGAGTTGTTGGTTCACTGGAGTGTGATCCCTGGTCAAGCAATAGCCACAATCCTTTGCAGGGTGAACCACAAAAAGACACTAAATTATCCTGTGCTTAACCCTGGATAGCTTGCCACAATAAAATCAGTCCAGCTTAACTTAGAGGCAATGTTTAACGTATTAATGCAGCACACAAACAGCAACAGAATGAAAATATAGCAAAATAAACCCAAACCAGTTTAGAAAATGCCAAATGACAAAAGTCCAATCAGGAAAACCCACATTTTTCAGGTTTTAAGTGAAATCTAGCCCATAAAAGATCAAAGCGCCAACTGTGGACATCTGGTTGTATGAGACCAGATCAAAGCCGAAAATAAAGGCCAACTGTGATGGATGAGGTTTGGATACAAGAAGTGGATTGGGCCAGCGCTTACCTCCGGACTTAGAGAAATTCTTAAAGAAAAATATCACAAAGTACAGTTCAGTGGGACAAGGCTGCAGGAGATGTCTGAGGAGGGAGTGTCGTTGTTGGATAGCCTTCGGTTGAAGCTGTTGTGAAGATTTCTACATTTCAACTTAGTTGCCAAAATGGAAGTTGAAGAACTACATCAGGATGAGGCAGAAGGCTATAGTTGAAGACTGTTCCACGAGGCCAGATGCCCCTTTGGGAAAGGACTGCTGAAATGGATTTGCTGCTGAGAAGAAGGTAGCAAGAGAAGCTGTGAAGACAATTCGACCAGCAATGGACCTCAGATGGAACGATAGGCAAGTTGTTCCCAGTCTCCCCTGGTCCTCAGAGAATGTTTTGGTCATATTTTGTTTAAGTCCTTGGTTTTGGAAAATGGCCATCTAAGCACCCTTAGCACCACAACCAAGGGGCCAAGACTGATAGGGTACCTCTTGGGGGTTTAGGACTCACTCATACTCGGTCCAGGTGTGGGTTTAAGATGGTGGGAGCATATTATGTCAGTGTGGTTCGGAACAGGAGGATAGCATACTAGTCCTTGGTGTCACTTTGGGTACTCCTGGGTGCAGGTGTAGATGCAGGTGTAGATGCAGGGCTCAACAGCAGGGCTGATCTCTAATGCTGTATTATATGGTATGGTTATGCAACCTCTCTGTGTAATAAAGGGACAAATCTTTAGTGGGTCCAGTCAGGTTTGTTTGTAAAAACCTAGATCACTCCTGGGTAGCTGTACCTCTGAGTAGTCAATGAGTTGTTGGTTCACTGGAGTGTGATCCCTTGTCAAGCAATAGCCACAATCCTTTGCAGGGTGAACCACAAAAAGCCACTAAATTATCCTGTGCTTAACCCTGGATAGCTTGCCACAATAAAATCAGTCCAGCTTAACTTAGAGGCAATGTTTAACGTATTAATGCAGCACACAAACAGCAACAGAATGAAAATATAGCAAAATAAACCCAAACCAGTTTAGAAAATGCCAAATGACAAAAGTCCAATCAGGAAAACCCAAATTTTTCAGGTTTTAAGTGAAATCTAGCCCATAAAAGATCAAAGCGCCAACTGTGGACATCTGGTTGTATGAGACCAGATCAAAGCCGAAAATAAAGGCCAACTGTGATGGATGAGGTTTGGATACAAGAAGTGGATTGGGCCAGCGCTTACCTCCGGACTTAGAGAAATTCTTAAAGAAAAATATCACAAAGTACAGTTCAGTGGGACAAGGCTGCAGGAGATGTCTGAGGAGGGATGGTCGTTGTTGGATAGCCTCCGGTTGAAGCTGTTGTGAAGATTTCTACATTTCAACTTAGTTGCCAAAATGGAAGTTGAAGAACTACATCAGGATGAGGCAGAAGGCTATAGTTGAAGACTGTTCCACGAGGCCAGATGCCCCTTTGGGAAAGGACTGCTGAAATGGATTTGCTGCTGAGAAGAAGGTAGCCAGAGAAGCTGTGAAGACAATTCGACCAGCAATGGACCTCAGATGGAACGATAGGCAAGTTGTTCCCAGTCTCCCCTGGTCCTCAGAGAATGTTTTGGTCATATTTTGTTTAAGTCCTTGGTTTTGGAAAATGGCCATCTAAGCACCCTTAGCACCACAACCAAGGGGCCAAGACTGATAGGGTACCTCTTGGGGGTTTAGGACTCACTCATACTCGGTCCAGGTGTGGGTTTAAGATGGTGGGAGCATATTATGTCAGTGTGGTTCGGAACAGGAGGATAGCATACTAGTCCTTGGTGTCACTTTGGGTACTCCTGGGTGCAGGTGTAGATGCAGGTGTAGATGCAGGGTTCAACAGCAGGGCTGATCTCTAATGCTGTATTATATGGTATGGTTATGCAACCTCTCTGTGTAATAAAGGGACAAATCTTTAGTGGGTCCAGTCAGGTTTGTTTGTAAAAACCTAGATCACTCCTGGGTAGCTGTACCTCTGAGTAGTCAATGAGTTGTTGGTTCACTGGAGTGTGATCCCTTGTCAAGCAATAGCCACAATCCTTTGCAGAGTGAACCACAAAAAGCCACTAAATTATCCTGTGCTTAACCCTGGATAGCTTGCCACAATAAAATCAGTCCAGCTTAACTTAGAGGCAATGTTTAACGTATTAATGCAGCACACAAACAGCAATAGAATGAAAATAGAGCAAAATAAACCCAAACCAGTTTAGAAAATGCCAAATGACAAAAGTCCAATCAGGAAAACCCACATTTTTCAGGTTTTAAGTGAAATCTAGCCCATAAAAGATCAAAGCGCCAACTGTGGACATCTGGTTGTATGAGACCAGATCAAAGCCGAAAATAAAGGCCAACTGTGATGGATGAGGTTTGGATACAAGAAGTGGATTGGGCCAGCGCTTACCTCCGGACTTAGAGAAATTCTTAAAGAAAAATATCACAAAGTACAGTTCAGTGGGACAAGGCTGCAGGAGATGTCTGAGGAGGGAGTGTCGTTGTTGGATAGCCTTCGGTTGAAGCTGTTGTGAAGATTTCTACATTTCAACTTAGTTGCCAAAATGGAAGTTGAAGAACTACATCAGGATGAGGCAGAAGGCTATAGTTGAAGACTGTTCCACGAGGCCAGATGCCCCTTTGGGAAAGGACTGCTGAAATGGATTTGCTGCTGAGAAGAAGGTAGCCAGAGAAGCTGTGAAGACAATTCGACCAGCAATGGACCTCAGATGGAACGATAGGCAAGTTGTTCCCAGTCTCCCCTGGTCCTCAGAGAATGTTTTGGTCATATTTTGTTTAAGTCCTTGGTTTTGGAAAATGGCCATCTAAGCACCCTTAGCACCACGACCAAGGGGCCAAGACTGATAGGGTACCTCTTGGGGGTTTAGGACTCACTCATACTGGGTCCAGGTGTGGGTTTAAGATGGTGGGAGCATATTATGTCAGTGTGGTTCGGAACAGGAGGATAGCATACTAGTCCTTGGTGTCACTTTGGGTACTCCTGGGGGCAGGTGTAGATGCAGGGCTCAACAGCAGGGCTGATCTCTGAGGGTTCAAAGCAGGCTCCAAGCAGCAAAGCAGTCATTCCAGGTACAGCAGCAGTCTGGCAGAGAGCACAGCAGGTCACAGCAGGAGGCAGTTTTCTGAGAGTCCTTCAGCAGGTCCAGTAGTGACCTGAAGAAAGGGTCAGAAGATGCTATGTTTATATCCTGGTGCCCTTCTTCTGGAAGGTGGGAGAAGTTTCTGGAAAGGTGCTTTGAAGTGCTTGGAATTTCCTGACTACCCTGCCCAGCCTCCAAGCTGGCTACAATGACAATACAGGGTTGTTATGCCCTTTGTGTAAAGGCAGAGCATTGGCTATTCAGGTTTAAGTGAGGTCTGTGCTCAGCTCTGCCCCCTCATCCGGTCAGCAGTTTGCACATTCAGGCACACCTAATCCCTCTATTGTGTGACTGTCTGGGAGGAATTCTCAAAGCCTAACTGGCAACCACATCCAGTCATGTGATCCAAGACAGGTTGCAGACACAAAGACCTAAAGGCACAAAAATGACAACTTTCTTAAAGTAGCATTTTAAAAATTATATTAAAAAATCTAATTTCACAATTAAAGAGGGTTTATCATTATCATTTTATAGGTATCGAACATGAAATATCCATCCCTTCTCAATTAGGAATTAGAGCTTATTAAATGTAAATTAAATGTAATGGAGAATCCCCAATGTTATCCCATTGGGAGGATAGGTCTCAGACTAGGAAAAAACGAATTTGGGAGTTTTTCACTACCAGGACGTGTAAAACATATAAATACATGTCCAACCTTTTAATTACAGAGCACCTTGCCCTATTGTCTAGCTAGCGCCTACCTTGGGGGTGACATATGTAATAAAAGGGGGATTTAAGGCTTGGTAAGGTGGGTTAAATACCAAGTTTACATGACAGTGTGACAGTGTGACACAGCATTCAGACAGGCCTGGGACAAGTTTTAGAGTTCTACGTACAATAACTAGTCAAGGTCCACTGGTAGCATTTAATTTCAGGCCCTTCCCAACCCATCCCGGACTCATAAGACCCCTCATGGTATACCAATCTACAGGGGACTTATAAGTAAATTAAATATGCCAATTAGGTATATGCCAGTCACACCTTGGTTATGGGAGTGAGCACAACCATTTTAGCACGATTAGCACTGGTAAAGTGCACAGAGTACAAGGCCAACAAAAGCAAAAATCTAGCAAAAATTAGAGATAAGTAAGCAAAATATTTGGGGGAAAACCACCCTAAGGCTGACAGGTATAACAGTATCAAAACAGTTAAATAAGAAAGAAAATTGTGACATACTTTATAAAAATATGTTGTATTTTTAGTTTTAAACAGACACCTTCATGACAAAACACCACCAGATGGGTCCGTAGATATGAATTCTCAAAAATACAATAAATCACAGGTTTTCACTCAATGCAACAAACAAATCATTTACAACTACTGCAACTAAGTAACTTGAAAACAGTTGTATGTGATTTCATAGAAAAACTATTTTATGGAATACCATTACTGAGAAATCTTTTCACCTAAACCTTTGAAAGATGCAGGATGAATAGCATTAATTATTTCATGGAAAACTATTCATAGAATGCCTTTTTTCAAAGTTGATCTTCGCATGCTTACTTTTAGAGGTGTAAATGCAGGGGTCGCAGGTCTTACTTTCAGAAACATTTTTGTCTGGAGTATTTATTTCAGTGCTTTAGGTCAGGGGACATTAGTTTAGATTTATATCTTTTACATTGTCAAACACTTACTTCGGTTGTTTTTAATTCACTAACCCCTCACCACTTCTAAACACCAGCCATCCTTTTCCCTAAGAACTCCTTCCCATGCCTAAATTACTCCTAACCCTGACCTCTAAACTCTACTTATTCCTGCACCGTAAAAGCCCTTACTACCCCTAAACTCTACCCACCCCTGAACCTTAAAATAATCTCACCATGATTAAACTATACCCATTCCTTCATCAAAACTCCAACCATTCCTAAACAATAAAGGGAATTTGGACACCTAAATTCTACCATTTCTGAACCCTAAAATCCCCTTTCTATGCCCAAACTTCATCATCCCTGAAGCCTTAAAACCTCTTGCCATCCATAAACACTACCCATCCCTGACTCCTGAAAACTCTCACCACCCAAAACAACCATACCAGATCTCTAAAAGCACCTCACCATCCTTAAAAAACATCGATTCTAGACCCCTAAATGTTACCAATCTATGTTCCCTCATTGCCATTCCTACCCCCAAATTCACTCATTCCTGCATCATAAAAACCTCACACAAGCCCTGAACATCATCCATCCCTGAAATCTAGAAACCTCTTTCTACATCAAAACTTCACCCATTTATTAACATTTGAAACCTGTCACCACCCTAGACTCCATCCATTCCATACCCCTTAACTGCCCAGACTCAAGCCATCCCTGGCCCAAAAAAACCCATGCCACTCCTAAATTTCACCCATTCCTGAACTCTAAAAAGTCTTTCTACATCTAAACTCCACCCATTTCTGAACCCTTAAAACCTCTCACCACCCTAAAATCCACCCATTCCTTATCCCTAAATGCCCATCTGCCCATGAACTCAACCCATCCCTGACTCATAAAACCCCTCACCACCACTAAACTCCACCCATTTTTTAAACCTAAAAATCTTTCACCACCCCAAAACTCTACCCATCACTGAACCTTAAAAAACACGCAACCCTTCCAACAATCCTTGGACGCTGAAGAATCCTCACCACCTTTAAACTCCACTCGTCTGTGAACCCTAAAAACTCACTACTCCTACACTCCAACCATTCATTATTGCTAAAAACCCTAACTACCCCTAATGCTTACCTATCCCTGATCACTAAAATCCCCTTCACTTGAACCCCACCCAACCCCGGCCCCTATAAAGCCTTTATCACCTCTAAACATCACCAGTCCGTGAACCCGAAAACCTCTCACTAAATGTGAACTCTACCAAATTTTAATATCATCTTATATTTTTCCTAAAGATTATCTTTCATTTTAATGTTTCCCTATGTACTACCTTAAAACTGTCTTTCCTTAAGACTGGATTTCCAAGATTTAGTTTTCTCCAATGTGGTTTCTCAGAGTTTTGTTTCCATTAATTCACATATATCACTTGACAATGGCTAAAAAGCTACACTTGTTGGGTCCAACTCTGATAGGGAGCCAGTCACAGGGTTGGGTCAGGATCAATTGAACAGTTACATTGAAGTTTAAGCATTGTGTAGTGCCCGGTCCTCTGGATGAAACTCCATAGATGTCAGCCGAGCGGTCCTGATGCAAGTCATGCAGGATGTTGAATATTCTCAAGGATGCTGAGCCAGTGTTGGGTGTCATCCTGTGGCCACCCCCTGGTTCCCGAACATGGAGGAGCAACTTTGGCTACATGGGATAATGTCTCACAAAGTGAAGTCCAACACAAAACCAGGTGCCACTGGTCTACTGGTCTCTGGCTGCAGCAAAACCAGCGGTTCAGGTTCACTTGCAGCAACGTCCTTGCTGGGTCACCAAATGATTGCTGACCAAACTGCACTCTGATGAAGCTCCCGAATCCAACATACTTGGGTGGAACTTTTGAGGGTCAGGATTCGGCACCTCGGCGTCCAGCAGCAGTCAGGAGTCTTGGTGCTGGGCTCTCAACTAATCAGGCTTCTCTGCTTTATAGCCCTGCAGCTGGTACAGGGAGTCTGCTAACTGACTCTTGGAGTCACATTCACTGTCTGGGGTTAAGGGATGACTTTTCCTTCAGTGGGAAACCACAGGATCACTCCTTTCTTTGCTAGCCCAAGATGCAGCAGATGCAGTTCAATCTTTGGTGCAGCCTTTCTTTGCTGGGACCAGAAAACCACAGGGAAGTTGTTCTTTGGTCGTCTCTCCAGTACAGGTGTAATATGAGGTGTGGGTGCCATGGGTGCCACTTTTATACCCACGTCACACTGAGGGAGGTAATTAATTAGCCAACGGATAACAAGATCACCTCCTGCCTGATGAAGTCTTCCTGCAAAGTGTGGTAGTTTTCTATCCCACAATGCACTATTCTTCCCACTTCCAACATGGCAGAACCCTTCTCTTAGTGTGTGGCGCTTGCTAGCCCAACCCAGAGATGTGGCTACCTGTGGGCTATATGCCCTCAGAACAATTGGTTTGACAATGGTGCTAGACAATTTAGAAAAGCCTCTATTCTGTGCAACGAATAATACTATTAATATTTTTTACATTGAATCCAGTGCAAAACATATTTACAGCTGAACCAAGTATAACATGAGGTTTATTGGTGTGTTTATGAATTAGTTAAACTACATTTTGGTGAAGAGACAGTTTTGGATAAAATGGATGCTGATGCTGTCTGTCATTCTCTCCTGCATTTGCCACCTCTCATCAGGTTCTCCTGTGCATTTTCTCTCCCCATGGGCGCCCTAAGAGTGAAAATTTTATATAATGTTTTTCCCCGCAATACATGGATTATTAGTGAAACGTGTAGTGCTTCAGATAGCTTGATACATTCAAGGACACTTCCACTGTAGTTCTGTTGGACAAACAAGTCCTATTTATTGTGTGGAATGATAATGTTAAATGTTGCATATTTTGTTCGAACAACTCTGGATGACAGTGAAATGGAAGATGGAGCTTTCTTACAAATGAGATAATGCCAACAAATAGTTATTGACGTGAATTCTTCTGATTTGCTAAATATGCTATTACATGCAAATGAGCCATGCTGAATCTGTGCTTTTAGCTATTTGTCTATGAAAGAATTCTGTATTAGAACCCTTTCATTTTGGGAATGAACTAGAGATATATTTTTCTGAATATTTGTGAGCTTTCCTTGATGGTAACAGGGATACTGGTCTATCTTTCCCTGATTTTGCTGCTCATTTGGGACTTAGAATATTTTCTGATTTTGACTAATCTGCATTTTGAGCCTTCATGGCATTTATTCTGTACTGCTTGATTTTGAGATTTCTGTCATAAAACGCTGTATCTTTTCTCCTGATCTAGAACTAAGTAACTGAGTGGTCTCTATTACTTATTTTGATATTCTGCCAACCTGAAGTCTGGGACGGTACCTTTTTATGGCATTATTTTCCATGGGATAAACATTTAAGGTAACATTTTGAGGGGGGGTCAGTTTTTGGGGTGTCCTGAACTGTTGGGGTATTGTTTCGATCCCCCAACAGTTTCTACCTCTTTATCTGAGATGCCTGCTTGTCTAGTAAAACAAAAGAGCAGCCACTTCCCTGTGCGATCACCATTTGCTCTTCAGCGGCGGCTTCCCTCTGAAGCTCACCTTTTGTGCTCACATCCTTACTGGCCATCCTACCAGGAGGAGGTCACACCTCCAATCTCAGTGGATCATGTGTTCCCTCTTGGAGAGAGGTATGACCAACTCTGAGGTAGAAACCTCAGAGTTGGTCATACCCATACTTCTCTCCAAGAGGGAGGAAGGCTATTTTGAGGACAACAGTATGTGTACAACCGTAAACAGCTACTGGAAACTTTAGGGAACAAAGTGGCAAATTTCTAAAGTTGCCATTTGTGCTTAAGTTACTTTATATTGGACTTGAGAAGCACATTGGGTTTAATTCAGTGATTCATTTGATACTTTGAAGTACCATATTTAGTACTCCATTTAGAAGTTAGCATTGCTGAGCAGTTAGCATGGAAGTCCATACTCGCAAATGGAGCTAATAGCCTTTCCAAACTAAAAACAACAATGCAGAGCTTTTACCATGGACATGTAACATACATAAAACGTGTCCATCCTTTTAATATAATGCACCTTCCTTTTAGAACTCAGCAGGCCTGTTGTAGGAGTGACTTATAGAAATTGAAAAGGTTTGGGTTTTGCCATTGGTTTGGATGGCAAAGTCAAGTTAACAGTTTAAACTGCTCTGCCAGCCAGGAATGGTGGATAGGGAGTCATGCTTTGCTGTCTCACACTCAGGTGACACAATAAATTCTGCAGTCCACGAGGGACCAACCTACAGGTCCTAGGTGCCCCAAGTACCATGTACTAGGAACTTATAAGTAAGTTGACTATGCCAATTGTGGGTTAACCAATTACACATACATGGTTTAAGTATCAGAACACTGTCACTGACCCCAGTTTGGCAGGACTAAATGCACCTTGAAAGTTAAAAAAAAAACACAGTAGCATCAGTACCAAAACTTGGGTGTGATCAAGCAAAAAGAGGCATTTCTTTACAATGTCTTATAAAAACAAGCAAACAGAAATACAGATTGAGTCTCGAGTCACTAATCCAAGAATGATTTTGCTTCTCTGAGGTAAACGCAAGATGCATGTAGCACAAGTGAATCTCTTCAATAAAAGTAATACATCTTAAAACCCAATCCAATTAGCAAAACATCAATGATATGTAGAGGTCAACATCGAATATTCCAATTATAAAAGTTATTGAGACTACAGTAAAGAAGGTGGCATGGTGAATTAATTACTTACTGCCAGAATTCAATGTCACCCGCATTTTATAATTTTGTAATAAATGTACGGTCAACTTACAAAAAATATCCTTCTGAGCTCAATAGAGTGATTATAATTAAATTGGGTACCACTAACACTTGTTTTTTACTGCACTTACAAACACAAAGTCTGTGATCATGAGTATCCTATAGAAAGTTAATCATTGTTAAGATAGATGTGTCTCCACCATATCCATTTAAGTAGCTCTTAGGCAAAGTTCACTGCTTTTTAAAAAGGAAAATATTGTTAGTGCTAAATGTTTGTGTCTCTTCACCAATGGGTTCACTGGTGAGTTCGTCGGGACGAAATGTTAAGAAATGGACTCTCTTTGGCAATTTGCATATATTTTACAATGCTCAAAAAAGGGTTGCTTCAAGAACGGGGGGGTTCTCAATCACAGTTACGTTGCATTTTCATAATCCTAAGTATTAAAAGATCCTGCTAGACAACAGTGTCAAAAATAATTATTTCCATTCCTAGTGTTAAATGTGTTTGAGTAGCAAATACATGAAAAGGAAATGGCTTCTCTGTGATTCTGATGGAGATCAGTAATGGATGCGGGGGTCAAGGCTACCATGAACCATTGGTCAACAGCATTTACATGATCAGGGGGTTGGAAAGATGCGGTTACCGTAACTTCTCCAGGATCTGGCACAATCTTAAAAGAATTGCAGTAATCTAGCTAGTGGGCCGGGGCAACAGTAATCCCTCTGGTCAATTTAAAGACAAAAACATTGAGGGTTGGTTATCTTTGAACCCTTCTGAATGGAGACAACTTAATTTGGCATTTCAATGGTTGAAGCTCTGCATATTCGTCTTTTATGATTGAGATATCTAGCAAATTCATTACTCAGTTTTAGAACAGCTGCGTTTTCTGTCAGCTTGACTCTGAAGACCTTGATGTTGTTGATATCTATGGCAAGGTTATTCCATAGGTGAGGGTGAAGTTACTTCAAAGAGTCCCTCCTCCCTGTTATTGCTTCTTTTTTTGGATTGACCAGGAGGTTTTCTTTTAGTTGAGGAAAGTAGCAGGAAGTGGTGATAATGTTTGTTTTCATAGTACAGTTTTTTGGACGCTGGTAAATTTTCAGCATCTGCAAGTGAGGCATAAAATCGCAAATGAGATTTTGGTCTGCAACAGGATTTAGTAGGAGGCGTTTAGGATGAGCCATTTGGTTTTCACGGTCCGACTATGACATTTTAAACTTCATATTGTTTTTTTTGTGATATTCTTAAAGCAAGCATTTAAAACATTACTGTCATCAAGATGCAACTAGAGTAGTGTGGGGACTTTTATTGGGTAGTTACCTGAAGTTATAAAAAATATTTTTAGAGATTTTACCTAGGGAACTGCGCCTTCACTATGATGCCAATTTGTGTTTTCATGCTGCAGAGAACTGCGTGTGACAGAACATTCAGGGCTTTCCTAATTGTTCACATAAGAAATGTTTTACCACAGAATGATTGAGATCGGCAGAGCGGTGTTATTATATTGAGAAGGTGGATTGATAAGAATTTTAAATTCTCACTTGAGACACATAGATTTATCTATGTATCTTTTATAGGATTGGGCATTGGGATGGTGGGAGCCAAAGGCATTCATTCACGGTTTCAAATCAATGTTGGAGACCGGGGGTAAAACTGGAAAATCTTCAGGCACCTGTCATATGCTGGGAGGGGTTGATAGTTCACCTGCTCTTCCACTTTAGCTGCATCGGAAACAGTAAGGGTTGGAATCACCTTAATGCTTCTCATATGTCATGCTAGTAGCTGATTGTAATCAGTAGAGTAGGATTTTGCAGACCACCATGCAATCGAGAAATCTACGAGGAACTGATGTCTGGGGAATCATGGACTGCTATTTTTATTGTGTCATTCCAGATGGCGACGGCATCCATTTCATGTCATATTCAGGTAATGTATTGTATTTCATTGGCAGAAGTCGAAATTAGGGAGTTACAGGGTTTGGGGGGATTCGTTTGGAATTGATGTTGGATGGTAAAAACATATAAAGCTTTACAGACTGTTTGTTCCTGGCTGGCCTAAGGGACTGTGGGGGTCATTCCAACCCTGGCGGTCGGTGTTAAAGCGGCGGCCAACCCGCCAACAGGCAGGCGGCCAAAAAAATGGAATTCTGACCCTGGCGGGAACCGCCAACAAAGACCGCCACTTTAACACTCCGACCGCCACGGCGGAACAAACAAACAGCGCAGCGGTCACCGCCAACAGACAGGCGGCAGACAATGTACCGCCCACCCTATAACAACTCACCAATCCGCCACCTTTTCCGGGGCGGGAGCCCCGCCGAATAAACACGGCGGAAACAGACAACGAACTGGAAAACGCTCACCTCTACACACTCCACGAGGAATCTGGACATCATGGAACCTGAACTACACATCCTACCAGCAATTGTCTACCTGCTCCTCTACCAGGAGCACGAACGCCGGCGCAGAAGACAACGGTGAGTACTGCACCTACGACACAGGGGAGGGGGGAGGAGAAAAGGTAACGGGCACACACATATGCAACACCCCCCCAACTACCTACACACCAATGCAGAGCAACAACTCAGAGTGACACCCCTCAAACCCCACGGAAGAATGCAAAGACAAAAAAATATGATATCGAAAACCAAATATATTGTAAGCCTAAGTAAATAAGTAATTCGAACATCCAATAACTACATACACATATGTAAATTGTCCCGTAAAAAGTGGCTTACAGTCATTGTACGTGGGCCAATGGTCCTCAACACATGGGCAAAGCCCACACCGGAGACCCGAATCCATTGGAGAGAACACTGCAGGGGCATCAGATAGGAAAACTACAGGCACCTCAGGGGGAAGGGAAGGGGGGGCACCTCAGCCAGATGAGTCCACAACGCTAGATCCACGAGGGGCCTCCATGGCCACTGTGCCATCCTGGGGAGTGCAAAGCCACAGTCTCTCAAGTCTCTACAGTGGGTGGCCTGCCCACTGTGCCATCCTGGGGAGTGCAAAGCCACAGTCTCACAAGTCTCTACAGTGGGTGGCCTGCCCACTGTGCCATCCTGGGGAGTGCAAAGATACAGTCTCACAAGTCTCTACAGTGGGAGGCCTGCCCACTGTGCCATCCTGGGGAGTGCAAAGCCACAGTCTCACAAGTCTCTACAGTGGGTGGGTTGCCCACTGTGCCATCCTGGGGAGTGCAAAGCCACAGTCTCACAAGTCTCTACAGTGGGTGGCCTGCCCACTGTGCCATCCTGGGGAGTGCAAAGCCACAGTCTCACAAGTCTCTACAGTGGGTGGGTTGCCCACTGTGCCATCCTGGGGAGTGCAAAGCCACAGTCTCTCAAGTGGATGACAGACTCCACTGGTACTGGAGGCGTCTTGGTGGCCAGAGTGTATCGTGCAGCCCTGCCCAACACTGATACAGGCCGCCCCTTCTGCCAATGGGCCAGCGGTGCTTGAGAGGAAGTGCCCAGCGGAGCGGTGCTTGAGAGTTAGGGCCCAGCGGAGCGGTGCTTGAGAGGAAGGGCCCAGCGGAGAGGTGCTTGAGACGGCGGTGCCCAGCGGAGCGGTGCTTGAGAGGAAGGGCCCAGAGGAGCGGTGCTTGAGAGGAAGGGCCCAGCGGAGCGGTGCTTGAGACGGCAGTGCCCAGCGGAGCGGTGCTTGATAGGAAGGGCCCAGCGGAGCGGTGCTTGAGAGGAAGGGCCCAGCGGAGCGGTGCTTGAGAGGAAGGGCCCAGCGGAGTGGTGCTTGAGAGGAAGGGCCCAGCGGAGTGGTGCTTGAGACGGCGGTGCCCAGCGGAGCGGTGCTTCAGAGGAAGGGCCCAGCGGAGCGGTGCTTGAGACGGCGGTGCCCAGCGGAGCGGTGCTTCAGAGGAAGGGCCCAGAGGAGCGGTGCTTGAGAGGAAGGGCCCAGTGGAGCGGTGCTTGAGAGGAAGGGCCCAGCGGAGCGGTGCTTGAGACGGCGGTGTCCTGTTCAGCGGTGCTGGTCTTGAAGGGCCCTGTTCAGCGGTGCAGCTCTTGAAGGGCCCTGTTCAGCGGTTCTTGAGACGGCGGTGTCCTGTTCAGCGGTGCTGGTCTTGAAGGGCCCTGTTCAGCGGTTCTTGAGACGGCGGTGTCCTGTTCAGCGGTGCTGGTCTTGAAGGGCCCTGTTCAGCGGTGCTGGTCTTGAAGGGCCCTGTTCAGCGGTGCAGCTCTTGAAGGGCCCTGTTCAGCGGTGCAGCTCTTGAAGGGCCCTGTTCAGCGGTTCTTGAGACTGCGGTGTCCTGTTCAGCGGTGCTGGTCTTGAAGGGCCCTGTTCAGCGGTTCTTGAGACGGTGGTGTCCTGTTCAGCGGTGCTGGTCTTGAAGGGCCCTGTTCAGCGGTGCAGCTCTTGAAGGGCCCTGTTCAGCGGTTCTTGAGACGGCGGTGTCCTGTTCAGCGGTGCTGGTCTTGAAGGGCCCTGTTCAGCGGTGCTGGTCTTGAAGGGCCCTGTTCAGCGGTGGTCTTGAAGGGCCCTGTTCAGCGGTGCTGGTCTTGAAGGGCCCTGCTCAGCGGTGCTGGTCTTGAAGGGCCCTGTTCAGCGGTGCAGCTGTTGAAGGGCCCTGTTCAGCAGTTCTTGAGACGGCGGTGTCCTGTTCAGCGGTTCTTCACATGTGTCTCCAGGGCACCAGATCCGGACAATAGATGGTGTTCATTCGCCATCCGACTTCTTGCTTGCTGGGCCCTCCTGTGCTGGCGTCCCGTGCCCGTGGGTGTCCTCCTTCACCCCAGGAATGGGGCTGCTTGGGCCCTCCTGGGCTGCTCGCCTGCTGCCGGACTTGTCGGCCGTGCTGCCCTTGCCATCCTTCCTTGAGTCTCTGTGGCCCTTGCCTACCTTTGTAGATGTGCCAGGTGGCACCCCACTTCCTGACGGGGCCAGGGTGGTGACTGTGGAGGCTGCCATCTCTGTCCTCTCACGCCGGGTCTTCCCTTTTTTAGACTTTTTCCCAGGGGGTGGGCTGGCTCTCCCTTTGCTGCTGGCTGATGTAGCTGCCCTCGAAGGTGGTGGACTCCAATATCCCTGGACTATGGTCCTTGTAGGTCCAGGGGTTGTGGTGGCTGAGGTGCTGATTGGACTTTTACGAGATGGAGGGGGTGGGTCAGGTGATGGAAAGAGGTTCAATTTTGAGAGGAAAAGCTTTTTCGGAGCAATGGGAAGGGTAGGTGGAGTGGGTATGGGAGTGGAGGAAGAGGATGTGGTCGTAGGAGAGTCAAGTGTGCTGTCTTTGGGTGCAGGTGCTTGTGACGGAGGCTGTCGTGAGGTGGATGGCTGTTGGGTGGGTGGCTGCCTGCGTTTGTGTGGTTTGGATGAGGGGGTGACAGACACAGTGGGAGAGGACACAGGGGACGTGTAAATGGCAGTGGGGGTGGTGAGTGCACGTGTGCGGAGTGTTCTGGTGGGTGTGCTTGTGATGGACGTAGTGGCTGATGATGTTGTGCATGCAAGTGTGAGTGGAGACGTCACAGGGAGGGAGGAGGGAGACGAGGAGGAGGGGGACACAGAGGAGGCAGTGGCTGTTGGCATGTCTGCATGTGGATGTTGCTTGTGTGAATGCTTGTGGGATGTGTGGTGCTTATGTCTGGATGAGCTGCCCTTGGGTGTTGAGGTGTGTGTAGGCTGGTCTGTAGGTCTGGGATAGGCAGAGGAACAGGGGAGTGGGACTGTGTGGAGGGAGTTGGAGGAGGGAGGCTGGAGACAGGGACAATGGCTGCCGTCAGTGCTGAGGCCAGAGCGTTGAACGATCGCTGATGGGCAGCCTGACCCGAATGAATGCCCTCCAGGTATGCATTGCTCCGATGCACCTCCCTTTCTACCCCCTGGATGGCATTCAAAAGGGTAGACTGCCCAACAATGAGCGTCCGGAGGAGGTCAATGACCTCCTAACTGAGGGCAGCAGGGGTAACTGGGGCAGGGCCTGAGGTGCCTGGGGCGAAGGAGATGACCGCCTTGGTGTGCGAGCGGGCACGGGGCGAACGCTGAGGGGCTGCTTGGAGGGCGGAGCTGGTTCGCTGGGTGGCGGCTGTACCTGTTGTTGCGGTGGGCACGGATGTTGCCGCCACCACAAGGGAGCTCCTTTCCGAGGACGTGTCGGTGTCGCTGATATCTCCATGTGTCCCCGTTGTGGAGCCCCCCTCGCCCTTCGTCTCACTGGTCAAATCAGAGTCCATTGCATGGCCCTCCGGGGCCATGTGAGATGCAGCTCCCTCGTGCTCCAATGCCACTTCTCCTCCGCCAGATGATGCTAATGCACACATGAACAGGAAGAGCAGACAAAAAAAGGGGGGGGGACATAAAGACATGTTGAGTGCATGCATTGGCAACACAGTTGGCGGAGAGGACAGACACAGAAGCCCCCTGCACTACGCCACGCACTTGGGGTACACTACGCAATCAGTGAGACCTGGCCTACAAGCCAATGGACGACAACTGCACACATAGGTGACACAGGGCCATGGATAGCTGTACTTGGCACCCTACAGAGGTGGAGGGCGGGGACACAGGGCCATGCCTTACGGAGGGGACTAGCCTACAGAAATCGCCCTGGCCTAGGGATACCCACATCCCTCCTCCCCCACCCAAACACCTCCACTGCGCGCTAAGATAGCAGAATGTGCTTGTACTCACCCCCTTGTGTCTGCTGTGATGTCCTCACGCGCCCATCCAAATCGGGGTAGGCCACCGCCAGGATCCGGGACATCAGGGGGGTCAATAGATGACGGGCACCCCTCCTACGTTGGGAGGCCATCCCCATCAGAGCATCCGCGGTCTTTCTGCTCCCGCGGCGGATGTCCTCCCACCTCTTGCGGCAGTGGGTGCCCCGTCTGTTGTGGACCCCCAGGGTCCGGACGTCCTTGGCGATGGCACGCCAAATGTCTATTTTCTGATGGGCGCTGATCTATGTGACACGTACAGGGAGAGAAAAAAAAATATCAACATTTTCTGCATGCTCGATGTGAGTGGTCCCCCCTCCCCACCCTTGCCATGTGGCACATGCTCTTATCTGTTGTTTGATGCATGCCTCATTCGCTCCCCTCCACACCGTCGTTCATTCACACCACTCAACCCAAGCATAGGCCACAAAACAAAGTCCCAGTGTACTTACCTGTTGGTCTGGAGGACCGTAGAATAGCGCATACTGGGGGAGGACCCCATCCACAAGTTTTTCCAATTCTTCAGAAGTGAAGGCAGGGGCCCTTTCCCCAGTCGCAGCAGCCATTGTCTCTTCCAGACCGAGGTCACAGCAGCACTTGCAGTATAGGTCCTCTCCTGTGGATGATCAGGTCTCGAGTGATTAAGCAGAAAATAGCGGTCACGGCCGCGGCGGTGCGTACCGCGGCGGTGCGTACTGCGACCGCCGGCACACATCCTCATTGGCTCCTGAAACCCATAGGGTTCAATGTTAGCCAATGCGACTTTGCACCGCGGTCTTCGACCGCCTACCGCCACGGTGTGCCACGCCAGCGCATTGACCTCACATCCCATTGTCACACTTCACAGGTCAGGCAGCCGCCATCTCAAGGGCCCACATGGCTTAATTTCTACTGCGTCACACAGGCCTAGGCCTTGCATTGCCACTCATACAAGCCATTCAATGCATAGAGAATCGTGTACTGTGCAAGCTGTGTGAACGTACCTGTGGGTTGCTTGACTCTGTGCTCCATGTTGTCCTTCCTAGGCACCGTCCGCTGGGACTTGCGAGGAGATGGCGGAATCCTCCGGTGTACAGACCGCTGGTGGACCTGTCGACAATGGAAGAAAGACATGTCATACAGACATACAGACTTGACCGTGCCACTATACAGGAACTGTGTGCCCAGCTGGAGCCAGACCTGATGTCACCCATCCGCCAACCCACAGGGATCCCCCCTCTAGTGCAGGTTCTGTCAGTACTCCATTTTTTGGCAAATGGGTCATTTCAATCTACAGTGGCCATTTCATCAGGGATGTCCCAGCCTATGTTTTCGAAGGTATTGTCCAGAGTGTTGTCTGCCCTGATGAAATACATGCAGAGCTACATTGTTTTCCCTGAGGTGGGCGATTTGGCTACAGTGAAGGGTGATTTCTATGCCCTTGGACATATCCCCAACATCATTGGTGCCATTGATGGGACCCATGTGGCTTTGGTTCCCCCCAGAGAAAGTGAACAGGTGTACAGGAACCGAAAAAATTATCATTCGATGAATGTCCAGGTGGTCTGTTTGGCAGATCAGTACATCTCCCATGTAAATGCCAAGTTCCCTGGGTCAGTGCATGACGCGTACATCATGCGAAATAGCAGCATCCCTTATGTGATGGAACAGCTACAGAGACACCGTGTGTGGCTAATAGGTGACTCTGGTTACCCCAACCTGTCCTGGCTACTGACCCCAGTAAGGAATCCCAGGGCAGAGGAACGGTACAATGAGACCCATGGGCGTACTAGGAGGGTGATCGAGTGGACCTTCGGCCTCCTGAAGGCCAGGTTTAGGTGCCTGCCTATGACAGGTGGATCCCTAATGTACTCACCAAAGAAGGTGTGTCATATCATCGTGGCCTGCTGTATGCTTCACAACCTGGCTTTGCGACGCCAGGTGCCTTTCCTGCAGGAGGATGGGGAAGATGGTGGTGTTGTGGCAGCGGTGGAACCTGTGGAGAGTGAAGAGGAGGAAGACGACGGGGATGACACAGACAACAGGGACAGAGTGATACTACAGTATTTTCAATAACACACAGGTAAGATTCAACACCGGCATTTTACGATTACTTACAGTCTCCTGCATCTCCACTGTCTGGCCTATTCTCCCAGTGTATGTTAACTGAGTTGTGACTTTCCCTTCAAATTTCAGGGATGTGGCCCCCACTGCGTGACCTCTGCTTTGTTTACCCATGGACTACAGCTGTGTGACAGTGGTATGTTCTCATCACTGTGTAACTGGACATTTTGGCAGCGTTATGTCTAATACATTTGTTCACAATACAGGCAGACTCCAGATGATTTTTGTGCAATAAGTGTTTTTATTAAAGTGCTGAATTTAGGGACATGGTAGAAAATCGGTGATGAATGATGGTGGAGGAATGTCCATGGCAGAGTCCAGCTTTTCAGTCTCACAGGTGCATTGTCCATATGCCTGTGGAAGGTGGAGCAGGGGCAGTTAAAGGTTGGACAGGGTGACAATGTGGGACAAAGGGATGACATCAGGGGGTATCCTTTGCTGACGGGGTCTTGGCATCCTACTCTTTCTTCGTACGAGATCTCAGGCCCCGCTTGCGGGGTGGTTCTTCTTCTGCAGGAGGTGGGGTTCTGGTGGCCTGTTGTTGTGTGGGGGCCTCCTGTCCACTAGCACCGGCGGAGGCGGTTGCCTGTTCTTGGTCCATGCTAGTGACAGGGGCCCTTTGTGGTGCCACATGGTCCCGCAATGTGGTGACAATCTGGTTGAGTGCCCCGACGATGGTGCCCATTGCGGAACTGATGCTTCGAAGTTCTTCCCTGAACCCCATGTACTGTTGCTCCTGCATGACCTGGATCTCCTGGAACCTGGCCAGTACCGTCGCCATCGTCTCCTAGGAGTGGTGGTATGCTCCCATGATGGAGGAGAGGGCCTCGTGGAGAATGGGTTCCCTGGGCCTGTCCCCCCCCGTCGCACAGCAGCCCTCCCAGTTCCCCTGTTTCCCTGGCCCTCTGTCCCCTGGACCGTGTGCCCACTACCACTGCCCCCAGGTCCCTGTTGTTGTTGGGGTGGTGGGTTAACCTGGGTGCCCTGTAGTGGTGGACACACCGCTGATTGACGTGTCCTGGAGACAGAGGCATGGGCCCGCTGGGTGGGAACTGTGCTGGTGTTCACAGAGGGGGTTGGGTCTGCTGTGGCCTGTGGCTGTGTGAGGGGAACCGACTGTCCCGTGGTCCCCGATGGGCCGGGCTGGTCATCTGGGTCCAGGGAGACAGAGCTGCTGTCTTCACTGGTGGCCTCTTCTGGGGGTGGGATGGACATTTCTGGACCCTCCTGGGGGGTGTGGTTCGTCCTGCAGGGGTATAGAGTTATGGTTATTGCTTCAGTGTGTGCCATATCGTGCAATGGGTGGGTGCCCGTGTACCCCAGGGCTGGCATTCCTGTGTGGGGGCTTTTGTGAGGGTGGCTTGTGGGGGAGATGTGTATGTGCAGTGGGCATGCTTTGGTGATGGGTGTCCATGCTTTGTGGACGCATGCAGGGCTAGGTGTTGGGATGGGTGGGTTGTGATGGTGAGACATTTGCAGGGAGTAGGTGTGATGGGGGTGGGGGTGAGGGTGGGGGTATGATTTGGGATGCAGGTGGGGTGGGGGGGATGAAGTAGTTAAGATTTGACTTACCAGAGTCCTTTCCTCCAGATACTCCTGCGAGGCCTTCAGGATGCAGGATGTGCAAGACTTCCTCCTCCCATGCTGTAAATTCTGGGGGAGTAGGTGGGGGTCCGCCGCCAGTCTTCTGCACCGCGATGTTGTGCCTTGATACCATGGAACGCACCTTCCCCCGTAGGTCGTTCCACCGCTTCCTGATGTCATCCCGATTTCGTGGATGCTGTCCCACAGCGTTGACCCTGTCGACTATCCTTTGCCATAGCTCCATCTTCCTGGCAATGCTGGTGTGCTGCACCTGAGTCCCGAAGAGCTGGGGCTCTACCCGAACTATTTCCTCCACCATGACCCGGAGTTCAGCGTCTGAAAACCGGGGGTGTCTTTGGGGTGCCATGGGGTGGTGTGGATGAGGTGTGGGGTGGTGTATGTGTTGTAGAGTGTGGTGAGTGTGGTGATGAGTGGTGTTTTGTGCGTGGATATTGTGTGGGTGATGGTGTGGTTTGCCTCTGTGTGATGGTGTTATCTAATCTGTGCTGTCTGTCTCTGGCTTTCTGTCGGTTTTTTTGGTCGTAAGGGTTTGTGGGTGATGTGGATGTGTGTTTTATATTTAATTGCGTGTGTGGGAGTGTTGTGTGTATGTGTATCAGGTGTGTGTATTTCGAATTGTCCAATGTGGCTGTGTTTTGAAGCTGTGTGTGTATTTTGACCGCGGCGGTGTGTACTGCCAATGGAATACCGCGGTTGAAAGACCGCCGCGTGGATTCGTGGGTCGGAATGGAGTGGGCGGATTTCTGTTGGCGTGACGGTGGAGGTTTGCTCATCGGCAGTTTCCCGCTGGCCTTTGGTGTGGCGGACTTTTGTGGATGTCGGGTTTTTGGCGGTTTGCCAGTTGCGGGTCAGAAGGACCGTGGCGGTTTACCGCGCCTGCGGCGGTGTTATGGCGGTCTTCTGACCGGCGGTAAGCGCCTTTTACCGCCGAGGTCAGAATGACCCCCTGTGTCTGTTGAAACGGTCTTGCTTTTCCTTGAGAAGGGCGATTAACTAAGAACATTTAAGTACAGTAGGGACTAGGCCTGATTCTCAAGGAAGTCACTGGGACATCCAGTGTAGTGAAGGTAGTATTTCTGCGGACTGGTGCAAGGGTGAAACGTTTGCCAGATGCTTTTGGACATTCAGATCTTAGATCATAAGATATACTGCCAGAGATTCTTGTTGTTGATTGGCCCGTAGTCCAATGATATCTCAATCATTTCCCATTCAGCAATAACGTGACTATGAAGGCCCATGAGGCAGCCTTGAACATTTCTTAACATCTAGAACCTCTCTGTTTTCTGTGGAGTAACCTTAGAGTCCCTTCCCTGTCACTTGACTATTAGTTTCTACCTGGAATTTGGTACAATAGTCTACAATTCCACCTTTATAATTTTTTCAGTCCTTTTATGATCTGCCCCCTCACAAAGGTCTCTTCAATAGATATGGTGCCTCTATTCTGCATACTAAATGGACATAATGGTGGTTATCAGACATATATACAAATATCCAGCAAATCTGAAGGAAATCTGAAGGAGTGTCTGCTTCTCTGGTAGCAAGTTACATACTGTTAGTTCTGGCTTGTATGCAACAAAACTACCCATGTGACAATAGCCTCATGGTTTTTGTTAACCTACTTTGGGGGTCATTCCGACCCTGGCGGTCCATGACCGCCAGGGCCGGGGACCACGGAAGCACCGCCAACAGGCTGGCGGTGCTTCCAGGGCCATTCTGACCGCGGTGGTAAAGCTGCGGTCAGAAAAGGGGAACCGGCGGTTTCCCACCAGTTTTCCCCTGGCCCAGGGAATCCTTCATGGCGGCGCTGCTTCCGTCCCCCTTCCCGCCAGCCTGTTTCTGGCGGTTTTCACCGCCAGAAACAGGATGGCGGGAATGGGTGTCGTGGGGCCCCTGCACTGCCCATGCCACTGGCATGGGCAGTGCAGGGGCCCCCTAACAGGGCCCCATAAAGATTTTCACTGTCTGCTTTGCGACGGGTGCCACTGCACCCGTCGCACCCCTGCAAATCCACCGGTTCCATTGTGGAATATTTCCCCTCTTTCGTGTTCCCCCAAAAAGTGCATTAGCTTACGCAACAGCCTGTGCACTGGTCTTCCCAAGATGTTTGTCCTCTACAAAAAGGTGCTGCTCCACTCATACTATGGCTTAAACACAATGAACACATTACATCAATCCTCATTACTATCCATTAACTCCTGATTCAATAGAAATCACAATCTTCTGTTTATCCTTACCAGTGCTTTAAATGGGCCGGTAATGTCCAGTACGGAGCACCAGCACTTTTTTATCTTCAGAGGGAGAGTATCTGCTCTTCCCAAGAAAAATTTAATACTTTCAATTGGAGAGTACCGGCACTTCTCAGAAAAAAGCAGGTACTCTGGCACAGAGTACCAGCTCTTCTGTTTTTCCATTTCAAACACTGATCCTTACTCTACAAATGCTCATGCATGACGCAAGAGAAATCTCCATCCATATCTGTCTCACAAGGATGAAATCATTGCCTTCCGTGAATCTACTCTTGGTTCACCCAAAAAAATCAAATCATTCAGTGGAAGAACCTTTGATGTCAAGTGTTTAGCTTCCTGGAACTCATTATCCATTTCCTGAAGAGTTGAGAAGACTTTTCTAAGATTCAGAGACATTATGGTGCTTTGGAATAGTACTTGTCCCATTTGCGTTTTCTGCTTTATCTGGCTGTTGCTGAGTTAATTGAGAGGAGTTCTGGGTTCATGAAATGAGGTGAACTGTTAGGGCTTTTCAAAAATGTTTGGCAAAACAAAGAATTTAATAATATTGTCCTTTGCAATTTGTACTATGCATTTTATTAATTGTATTTGTGATATGTTGCAGGTTATCAGGAGTATGCTTTAAGTTTGCTTTAAAGAGGTCAATTACCGCCTTCGGGTGGTGGAGTAATGGATGATTCATCGACTATGCTTGCACAATGTACCTTACTCCATGCACTTTAATGTCCGTATCTGTGATACTCTGTTGATTCTATTCTTACCGGGCCAACTGGGGGTAGAGGCTTTGATTCTAACTTTGATGTATTGATACTCTTGTACATTTATTTATTGATCATTGTATGATTTTTTTTATTTTTTGTACCTGTTGATGCTGAAAGTTAGTCATATTTCTGTAAGAACCTATTTCTTGGAAATAAAGAATTTGATTGATTCAACAAGGTGATGAACAGAATGCCTGAATACCTTCAGCCACTTTCAATCACTCAGGACATCACCCCAATTCATTGTTGTATGCACATCCTTCCACCTTAGTTTGAACCCAGCCATATGCAAATCAGTCTTCACCCTGCTCCTCACAGGAAAAATCCAGCCCGATCTGTAGGCCAGGTCCTCCTTGAACCGGAACACAAGCAACCTAGGACTGGTTTTGCCCTAGTTAGGTCTCCTCAGTAAGGTATAACTTGATTCCAGTGGCACAATGAGCCTGAGATCCACGTCTGGGCATACACAGAGCACTTAGGGCAACAAATGCAAAAACTACAAGGTGATGGGTGGGATGATTGAATTAATCTCAGTCACTGGGGATCGCTCAGGTCACATTCCGATCCATTGTACCTTTTCCCACAATGCCATCTCAGTTTGGAACCAACCATGTGCAAATCAGTCTTGACTTTGCTCCTCGTGGCAACAGTACAGCCTTAAGTGACAGGCCAGGTACTCCCTGAACCGGAACACAAGCAACCTAGGACCACTTTCGCCTTAGTAAGGGTTCTTCGGCCAGATATAGCTTGGTTCCAGTGGCACAGTGAGCCAAGGACCAATGTCTAGGCATATCCAAACCACCTAGGGCAGATACTTCTAAAACAGCAAGGTTATGGATGGAATGCTTGAAGTAATCTCAGCACATGGCGATTGCATGGTCCGCATCCGAGTCCATTGTTTTTTGTCCACTATGACACCTAATTTTGAACCCAGCCATATGCAAATCAATCCTGACCTTTCTCCTCTTGGGGACAGTCCAGCCCAAACTGTCAGGCCAGGCCCTCCCTTAACCAGAACAGAAGCAACCTAAGGCTGGTTTTGCCCTAGTTCAGGAAGGTATAGCTCAGTTCCTGTGGCACAGTGAACCTGGGACCTACATCTGAGCATACTGAGGGCTTAGTATGCACTTAGGCAGCAACTGGAAAAACAACAAGGTGATGGATGGAATGCTGGAACTAATCTCAGCCAATGGTGATTGCATGGGGCCGCTTCCCAATCCATTGTTTTTTGACTACCAGGCCACCTCAGTTCGACCCAGCCATATGCAAATTATTCTTGAACCTGCTCCACATAAGAACAGTTCAGCGTGAACTGCCAGGGCATTCCTGAACCAGAACACAAGCAATCTAGGACCGGTTTTGCACCAGTTAGTGTTCTTCAGGCAGGTATAGCGTGGTACCAGTGGCACAGTGAGCCTACGACCCACGCCTGGGCGGCATATGCAAAAAAACAACAAAGTAATGAACGGAATGCTTGAATTAATCTCAGCCACTGGCGATTCTCCTGGCTGCATCCCAATCCATCAGTTTTTGACCACCATGTCACCTCAGTTTGGACCCAGCCATATGCAAATTGGTCTTGAACTCCCTGACCTGGGACATAAGCAATCTAAGACTGGTCTCTCTCTAGTTAGGGCTCTTCGGCCTGATATAGCTTGGTTCCAGTAGCACAGTAAGCCCAGTAGTTTGGGCTGGATCGTTCCCATGAAGAGCAGGATCAAGGCTGATTTGCATATGGTTGGTTCCAAGCTGAGGTGGCTTGGTGGGTGAAAACAATGGATAGGGATGCAACCAGCGCGATCGCCAGCAGCTGAGATTAATTCAAACATTCAGTCCATCACTTTATTTTTTGATGCTCTCTTTCTATTACAAAATAATAATGTTAATATTGCAGTAATTGATGTTGATGCACACCATCATACATTCATATATGCGAACGGAGTTGCATCACCCTCAATGTATTTCCCCGTCACAAACTCCCTGTAAAGCCTGGCAAATTGGTACATGGTCAGGCAGGCTCTGAGACCTAGGGCTGAGTTTACGGACTGACAGGTCACAGGTGTGGTAACATGTAGCAAGCAGACAAATGATCAAACAGGAACACTTAGATCAGATCCCACAGATAGGGCAGCAACACAACAATGGTCCAAGGAGATTGATCAATAAAACACACCTGGCCAGAGGGATGTGTGTGTAGTGGATCCTATTTAGTTTTATGGGGAACGAGGAGACAGCTTAGCCTTCTGGCTTGTAGGCCTATGCCCCCGTCACCTAGTGACTTTTAACCTACTTAGCCTGCTCTGTTTTAGTGCATTTATTTAATTAGTTCTTCCAAGATGCCTCCTATTTTTATAGTTAGAAAGATATTTTAATTTTGCATTATCAGTGCCACTCTGTGAAGGTGTCACTCTCAACGTCAAAGACAAGTGATAAACGAAGGTATTCACATAATGTTCCTTTCCCACTTACGTGTGACAGGAACATAGTGTACTTTTGGAGGATATTGTTTATGTAATTGGCACTCCAAGCATGCTTTCTTATCTATTGTTTGGAACATACCTGCATCAGGGGTCCTACAAGATCTGTATTAATACATCACGCGCAGACAGGGTCATCAGAGGGATTCCTACCAGATGCCATCAAAGCTATCTACGCTACACATCGCCTTGATGCAGACCCAGCTTTCGTGTCCCCACGGAGTCTGATCTAGAGGCCTCATTCCAAGGTAACAAGAGTTTGGAGGCTCTTCTCATGGACATAGTACTGGCAGATTAGGTTTAACACACCTAGCTCTTTAGGTTTGAGATTAAGGCCCTCATTACAACATTGGTGGTAAATGCCGCCTGCCACCGTGCTGACGGCCACCAACATATCGTGACCACAGCGGTATACCGCTACGGGTATTATGACCCACACATAGAAATCCACCACTATGCAGACACCCACACAAGTCCACCAGCCCAAAGGTCAGTGATTCCTGGCGGTACCAAAACCCACACTGTTACGCCAACAGAAATACGCCCACAGTATCAGGACCCACGAATCACTGCGGCGGTCTTTCAACCGCGGTAAACCATTGGCGGTACACACCGCTGCGCTCAAAATACACACACACTAACAAAACTACACCACTTTGGACAATTCAAACTACACACACCTGACACCCATACACACACCACACCCACAACACTATAAAACACCCACCCACATTACCCACAACCCTTTCAACTAAAAAAAAAGATTGCCAACTGAGAAAGAGACAAGCCAGGAGCACCCACTCAATCTGAGCCACAGAACACCATCACCCATACACCATCCACACACCTCACAGCACACACCCTAACACAGCACCCCACACACCTTCACACATACCACTCACACCACATCCATGGCACCCCAAAGACACCCCAGGTTTTCAGAGGAGGAGCTAAGGGTCATGGTGGAGGAAATCACGCGGGTAGAGCCACAGCTATTGGGATCACAAGCGCAGCAGACGTCCATTGCAAGGAAGATGGAGCTATGGCTGAGAGTCGTGGACAGGGTCAACGCCATGGGACAACACCCCAGAACAAGGGATGACATCAGGAAGCGGTGGAACAACCTACGGGGGAAGGTGCATTCCGTGGTAGCAAGTCACCAGGTAGCTGTACAGAGAAATGGCGGGGGACCCCCACCTCCTCCCCCACAACTAACAACATGGGAGGAGCAAGTCTTGGCGATCATGCATCCTGAGGGCCTGCAGGAGTAGCAGGAGGACTGGACTCTGGTAAGTCAAATCCTTACTATTATATCCCCCACTCTACCTGCATGCCATCACAAACTCATACCTCTACCCTCACCCCATCACTCCACCACCTCACAAATACCCCACCATCACAACCCACCAATCACAAAACCAAGCCCTGCATGCCATACCACTGCATGGACACCCATCATAGACCTGCATGGACACCCATCACTAAAGCATGCACATTAGAGAGAATCACCTAGCCCATGAAATCACCACTCACACAAGGCAAAGCTGACAGGGCAATCAGAACCGTACAGGGAAACACACCCATGCACAAGATGGCACATGCACATACAATAACACTGCATTTACATCCCCACAGAACCCCCAATCAACGTCACTGGGGAGGAGGTGCCACCAACATCCAGCCCCCTTCAGAAGAGGCCCACAGTGATGACAGCAGCTCTGCATGCCTGGATCACAATGACCAACCTGCCCCATCAGGGACCTCTGGACAGTCGGTTACCCTGCCACAGTCCCATACCACCACAGAGCCTACCCCCTCAGGAAACACCACCACAGCACCCACCCAGCTGGCCCATCCCTCTGGCCCCAGGACACGTCAATCAGCAGTGTGTCCACCACTACAGGGACCCCAGGCAACCCCACAAACTCAAGACAATCAGGGACCTGGGGTCAGTGCCAGTGGGCACACAGTTCAGGGGACAGAGGCACAGCAAAACAGGGAAGCTGGAAGGACTGCTGTGCGACAGGGGGAGGACAGGCCCAGGGAACCCATTCTCCACGAGGCACTTGCAGAGATCTTGGGAGGCAGAGGAAGAAGATGTGGACAACCACCATTCCCAGGAGACCTTGGGCCAGATAATGGCCAAGTTGCAGGAGACCCAGCGGCTGCAGGAGGGACAGTACCTGAGAATCACATCCACACCATCCTGGTCACCATTGCAGGGGTGCTGGCTGACATGGCCAACACCATGAGGGAGGCAGTGGCACAGCAACAGGCCCCTGACACTACCCACACCGAAGAACAGCCCTCCATCTCTGCAGGCCCTAGTGGACAGGAGGCCCCGCCACAGGACCAACAGGCCATCAGCACCCCACACCCTTCAGAAGGAAAACCAACCTGCAAACGGTCCCTGCGATTCAGGCAGAAGCCAGAGAACATTGCCAAGACCCCGCCAGGAAATAAGACTCTCCTGTCACCTTGTGTCCCACTCTGTCACCCTCTCCACCTTGTACTGACATTGCTCCCCTTCCTATGCCCCCTTGGACAATGCACCTGTGATACAAATAGACTGGACTCTATCCTGAACATTCTTTCACCATCACCTCAGCCCATTGCACATCCCCCTCTACTTATTAGCTCTTAAAAAAACACCCTTGGAACAAATACAAGTATGGAGTCTGTCAAATGATTGAAATATGTATTAGTTTAGCAATCTGTAAACATTTCAAATCATATGTACAGGTATATATATATTGGTATGACCTGTAGTGGGCAGCACTAAACACACCAGGAACCATAGTGGGCCACAGAGATCTGAAAATAGAGATGCCAAAGGGTACAGTAAGTGGCCATAGACATAGGGAAATCAGGCTGCTATGTCCAATGTCTAACACAAAACTACAATGGAAAGTGAAGTTACAGTGTCTTACAGGTGTGTCACTGGAAGTACTGTTGTATTAGTGAGCTTCTGTTGTCCACATCTTCTTCCTCTGCCTCCCCTTCCTCACTGTCCACAGGCTTCACCGCTCCCACAAGACCATCTTCAGGCTCATCTTACTGCAGAAAAGGCACCTGGCGTCTCAAGGCCAGGTCGTGCAACATGCAACATGAAACAATGATCTGGCACACCTTCTTGGGTGAGTAGTACAGGGATCCACCTGTCAGATGGAGGCACCGGAACCTGGCCTTCAGGAGGCCAAAGGTTCTTTCAGTGATCCTCCTTGTTCGTCTATGTGCCTCATTGTAACGTTCCTCCGCCCTTGTCTTGGCATTCCTCACTGGGGTCAGAAGCCATGAGAAGTTGGGGTAACCAGAGTGATCTGCAAATATTCAAGGGATACCAGTTAGACATACACTAACCCTTAGGGACAACCCCACACCCATATACCTACATCAACTGGATGGGGACCATGGGCTCACCTATAACCACACCCGGTGCCTCTGGAGTTGAGACATCACATATGGAATGCTGCTATTCCTCAAGATAAAGATATCATGCACAGAGCCAGGATACTTGGCATTCACATGGGAGATGTACTAGTCCGCCAAACACACCATCTACACATTCAGAGTGATAGCTTTTTCTATTCCTGAACACTTGTTCATTCCTTCGGGGGGGACAAATGCTGCATGTGTACCATCAATAGCACCAATGATGTTGGGGGTATGTCCGCCTTGTGTAAATATTGTATATTTTGTAAATACTGTTTTTGAGTTCTAAACATATTTATAACTATTTCTAATATAACACTTGTTTGACTCAATTCCTTTTGTCCTTGCGTCATTCCTGAGGGTTACGGGTGTATATGTAATGTTGTTGCATCCGTTTGTGTGTATGGTGTTGGGGGTGAGGGTGGGGGTGTTGCGTGTTGTGTGTGTGTGTGTGTGTCACTCTCTTTCTCCCACCCCTCCCCTGTGTGCTAGGTGCAGTACTCACCGTGGTCGTCATCGCTGGTGTTGGTACTCCTGGTATATGAGCAGATACACCAGCATGAGAAAGACGTGCAGCTCGGCCTCCATGGCGTCCTGGTTCTTCCTTGAGTGTTGAGAGGTGAGTGGTTTCCCTTTAGAATACTGTTTCCGCTGTGCTTTTGATGGCGTTGGTACTGCCCCAGAAAAGGTGGCGGATAGGCCTCTTGTAATACAGTGGGCGGAACCTTGTTTTCCGCCTGACTGTTGGCAGTTACTGCTGCGGTGTTAGTTGCTACCACCGTGGCGATCAGAGTGTTAAAGTGGCTGTCTGTGTTGGCGGTTTCCACTGTGGTCATGATTCCATTTTTTTAACTGCCGGCCTGTTGGAGGTGTCACTGCCGCTTTACCACTGACCGCCAGGGTTGTAATGAGGGCCAAAGTTCTCTATGCTAGGACATTAGGGCCTATTTCACATCTCATGTTATTGCAAGATGGGGGGGTCTTTATATTCACAACTCTCGTGTTTACAATTCTGTTGTTTACATTGTTCATTATCCTAATCATTGCTGCTCATGCATTTTACAGTAGATTGCAGTCTTGTTAATAAAACCGACTTGTTGCTGATGTGAGAAAAGGGTAATCTCTGTTTGACTACGACTCCCCTGAGATGTCGCACTCTTGAGTCCATGCGTAAACACTACCACAAATCATTTTTTACTGCTTGGGTTTTTGGTGAGGTACTCCTTGTGAGTCGGGAGGGTTGGGCCAACAGTTGTGACTTGTTGTAGAATTGGCTTAGTCGCCTACAAACAAAAGTGCTGTCATCCCTCAATCAGCAGTCTTGCCTAGAGCAAGAGTCCAACTATGACATGGCACCACCAAGGATGATGTTTTGGCACTAATTTACGGATGCCCTGACTATCGCTCTCTCACACACAACAGGTACCCTAAGTACCATTATAGGGAGATGACTGTGGTCTTTGGGATAATCCTTCTCAGCTGAACAGAGAGCACCTATCTAGGATGTAGATTGTTCGAGCTTGAATCCTTAAAAGGACTTTCTCCCCACTTGGTGTTCCATCTCTTTACCCATTTCATAAAAGGCGCTGGAAAAAAACAAAAGCAAATTAAAGACAGACGAAGTCAGAGACCAGACTCTCCACATGCGACAAACTCCAAAAGGAGATGTAATCTCAGAAATAGAGAATATAAAAGCTCCTGACAGATATTCCAACTCACCTTCCTCTTGCTCCTTTCAGGAAACACCGCATAGATGTAGCAAGAGAGTGGGCCGGTCAGAGCAACGTCCTGACTACGTGAAAGAGAAGAAAGACTCACTGCGGTCTTCAGACAAAAAAGAAGGAGAGTCCCCACAACAAAAGCCACAGTTTAAAAATATAAAAGTGGCAGCGCTTTCAATTAAAAATGCCAGTTAACTTGAGAACATTGCTGAAGAACAATACGTGGGCTGTGACACTGCTGGACAGAGCTGCAGAAGTCACAATATGTCTCCAGAGTCTGAGAGATCATCTGGACGTGACAGCAGCAAACAACTTTATTGCAGTCTCGACTTCAGACGGGCGTGTTCTCCCACCTGATAGGGTTTTTGATTTAAATATCCAGATTGAGGGAGACATAGAGTGCACCATTAGTGTAATATTCTGGGATGAACTTAGTTGTGATATCCTTTTGGCTGCCTGAGCACATCCGTAAGCTCCCACATGGGGAAGATGTCATTTTGCCTTCTTTCTCTGATTTTGTTCCGGAAGCGGTAAAACAAGCCTATTCTGTCAACTGGGATTTAGCGCAGGCACCTGCACTATACCGCAACCATGTAGGTTGGGATAAAGATTCTCCTTAGCATGTAATACCAATTAGGTCTACATCCCAGCCTCAGCCCCAATATCCCGTCAAACACAAAGCCAAAGCTCCAGTGAGGGAGATCTTCACTCAGCTTGAGTACCAGGGAGTAATTGAGCCCTGTGTCAATGAATAACCCGTTATTCCATGTTGCAAAACCTGACCATTCATATAGAATAACCTTAGATTATAGACACTTAAACAGTCACACACGCACATATACAATACAAAATTCAAACAGCACAGTACTAATTAATAACATAGGGCCAGATGTAGGAAACGATTTGCGACTCGCAAACGGCAAAAATTGCTGTTTGCGAGCCGCAAATGTGAGTTTCCTATGCAGAAATGCATTTTGCGAGTCGGGACCGACTCGCAAAATGCATTTCCGACTCGCAAATAGGAAGGGGTGTTCCCTTCCTATTTGCGAGTCTGAGTGGTATGCAATACCATTTGCGGCCGCGTACGCGGTCGCAAATGGCATCGCAGTTACCATCCACTTCAAGTGGATGGTAACCCACTCGCAAATTGGAAGGGGTCCCCATGGGACCCCTTCCACTTTGTGACTGGACCCAAAATTATTTTTTCAGGGCAGGGAGTGGTCCAAGGGACCACTCCCTGCCCTGAAAAAATACCGAAACTAAAGGTTTTTTTTTTTTTTAAGTGCAGCTCGTTTTCCTTTAAGGAAAACGGGCTACACTTAAAAAAAAAAAAAAACTGCTTTATTTAAAAGCAGTCACGAACATGGAGGTCTGCTGACGACAGCAGGCCTCCATGTTTGCGAGTGCCTCTACTCGCTATGGGGCCGCAATTTGCGACCCATCTCATGAATATTGATGAGGTGGGTCATTGCGACCCCATAGCGAGTCGCAGTCGGTGTCTGAGACACCGTACTGCATTGCAAATTGAGACTTGCAATTTGCGAGTCGGATGGACTCGCAAATTGCAAGTCACAATTTGCAATCTTGCTACATCTGGCCCATAGTGCGTAAAAAATAAAAAACAACCTTGGATATCTCTAATGTTTTCTTCTGACAAAACTTAGCACCGAAAAGTAGGGACCTGAATGCACTCTCATTTGGCTCACAAAAACGCTTCTGTTGTTTGCCCCAGGGCTGTTCTCAGCCCGTGTAACATCAATATTGCATGATATTGACCCCGAGGAGTTGTCCTATGTGGATGACATCTATCTCACAGATGAAAACCTCTACATTTATCTTGCCAGGGTCAATCGGATCGTTTTGGGATTCGCAGCCCTTGGTTACAAATTCAATTTTAGAAAAACTAAAATAGCCTTTCTCATTGTACTATTCATGGGATATGAGCTATTAAAATGAGTGCAAGAGGCTGGCCCGCACTTTTTAGAAAAATGTGCTCAACTCCAGCCACCAAACACTATCAAGAACTACAGTCTTTACTTGGTTTCTTTAACTTTGGCAGAACATACTTTCCTGACTATGCCCAACGCATAAAGCCACTTTATGATTTAATACACCCTGATTTCTCCAGCAGACACTGGACAGTTGAACACACATGCATACTTAGAGGATTGCAACAGGTCATGCTAGAAACACAACACTTACACAAAGTCGGGTTCCTGGAGGGTGCAAGTGATGTCCCACGCCGGATGGAGGATTGCAGTCGGGTTTGTGTCGTCGGAGTCTGCTAACAAGCCTTAGCATATGCAAAGCTTGCGGTTAGCGGAAAATGGCTCTCCTGGGGACCAGGAAGGGCAAGGTGGACTATACCCAGGAGGGAGAGTCAGAGGGGGACCCTCAGCGACTCAGAGATCAACAGAAGACAAGGCAGTGCACACAGGAGTCCAACAGGACGGGGACAGGAAAGTTGTAGAAGAGGCCCAAACAGCACTACGACAAAGGCTCCCAAGCTGCCGGAGAACCACTCAGGAAGCTGTGCATCGCAGGATAGAGTGCTGGGGGTTGGAGGTTCAAGATGCACGAAGATCTTGGAGGAAGGATACCAACAAGCCTTAGCAGCTGCAGAGGACGCAGTCCACAGGGTACTGTCTTGCGTGGGGAGAAAGGTGTTACCTCCACCAAAGTTGGACAGTGGGAAGAGAGGGCCATCAGGACCACTTCAGTCTACCACTCGTGATGCAGGATCCACACAGCTCAGCAGGAAAGGGGATCTACGCAGCCGGTTGTCATTTCAGTTGGTGCCTGCAGAAGCAGGGGAGTGACTCCTTCACCCCAAGGGAGATTCCTTCTTTCTTCTGATGCAGGCTGAAGACAGACTGTCTTCGGAAGATGCAAGACTCGGAAATTGTGCAGATGCTTGAAGGGGCTGGAGATACAATGTTCAAGGAGGTGTCTTGCTTCTTTGTTGCAGCTTGTAGGGTCCTGAAGAGTCCAGATGCAGTTTCTTTGGTCAGAAGTCGAAGAGAAGGATGCAGAGGATTCCTGCTGGAGTCTTGCAATCCAAATCTGAGGAACCACCCTAGACCTGAAAGGGGGATTGGTCACCTAACCAGGTAAGCACCTATCATGGGAGGGATCTGACGTCACCTGCGGGCACTGGCCACTCAGATGCTCCCAGAGTTCCCTGCCAACCTTGAATCCAAGATGGTAAAACCCAGGGACCCTCTGGAGGAGCTTTGACCACCACCCCTGGGGTGGAGATAGACAGGAGGGTGGTCCCTCCCCTTTCCATTGTCCAGTCTTGCGCCAGAGCAGGGGCTGGGGGTCACTGAACTGGTGTAGACTGGTTTATGCAAGAAGGGCACCAAATTTGCCCTTCCAAGCATTTCCAGTGGCTTGGGGAGGCTACCCCTCCCAAGCCTGCAATACCTATTTCTAAAGGGAGAGGGGGAAACACCCCTCACCCAAAGGAAATCCTTTCTTCTGCCTTCCTGGGCTTGAGCTTCTCAAGCAACCGGAGGGCAGAAAGCTGTCTGAGAGGTGGCAGCAGCTTGGGCTGCCTGGAAAACCACAGAAGGCTGTAATGGCAACACAGGGGGTCCTCTATGGAGCCCCCAGAGTGCATTGAATCATACAACCAATGGTTGGAAAAGCTTTGGGGTATGATTCATCCATGTTTGATACCAAACATGCCTATGTTCGAAGTTACCATTATGTAGCTGGACCTATGTCCAGTACACGCATAAAATGGCATCCCGCACTCACGACGTCCAGGAAAATGGGCCTGGAGTTCTTGAGGGCACCTCTTTTAGTGCAGGGGTGCCTTCACACACAGGTACTTTGCACCCTTGGCTCGAAGGCCTGTCATAGGGGTGAGTTATAATTGACCTGGTGTAGTGAAAAATGGCAGTGAAAGTGTGCTTGCACCTTTTCACACAGGCTGCAATGGCAGTCCTGCAGAAGCCTTTGCATGGGCTCCCTAAGGGTGGCAAAATATATGCTGCAGCCCATAGGGATCCCCTGGAACCCCAATGCCCTGGGTACCTAGGTACCATATACTAGGGACTTATAAGGGGGCACCAGTATGCCAATTGCAGGTGAAATACAGAGTTCTGGGAGAGAGAGCATAATCACTGGGGTCCTGGTTAACAGGATTCCAGTGAACACAGGCAAGCACACTAACATCAGGCAGAAAAAAGGGGTAACAATGCCAAGAAAGATGGTATTTTCCTACACAACCCACCCCCAAACAAGTTCCAAGAAGGCTAACCTTTCCCAGATGAGTCTTCCTTGTCTAAGTGGAAATATCTGGAGAGTGCATTAGAGTGATTACTCCCATTTCTATGTTCCACTGTAAAGTCCATACCCAGTAGGGAAATGGACCACCTCAACAATTTTGGGGTTTCTCCTTGCATCTGCTTGAACCCTAAGAGAGGTTTGTGGTCTGTCTGAACAATGACGTGAGTACCAAAGAGATATGGTCTCAACTTCTTCAAGGCCCAGACCACAGCAAAGGCCTCCCTCTCTATGGCTGACCAATGCTTTTATCTGGGGGTCAACCTTCTGCTGATAAAAGCAACTGGTTGATCCTGGCCCTCTGTATTAAGTTGTGAGAGAACTGCCCCAACCCCTATCTCAGAAGCATCAGCCTGAACTATGAACTTCTTGGAATAGTTTGGACTCTTTAGAAGAGGTGCAGAGCATATGGCCTGTTTGAGTTCCTCAAAAGCTTTCTGACAGCTGTCTGTCCATAATACCCTTTTAGGCATTTTGTCTATGTGAGGTCATTAAGAGGGGGCAACAATAGAGTCATAGTTCTTAATGAATCACTTGTAATACCCAGTGAGACCTAAAAAGGCTCTGACCTGGGTTTGTGTGGTAAGTGGAGTCCAATCCAAAATGGTTTGGATCTTCCCTTGTAGTGGCTGAATCTGTTCCCCACCAACTAGGTGTCCTAGATAAACCACTTTTGCCTGCCCTATCTGGCACTTTGAAGCCTTGATAGTGAGGCCTGATTCCTGCAGAGCCTCCAAATCCTTCCAAAAGTGGACCAGGTGGTCACCCAGGCGGAGCTAAAGACAGCTATATCACCTAGATATGTTGCCCTGAAGGCTTTCACACCTTGGAGGATTGTGTTCATCAACCTCTGAAAAGTGTCAGGTACATTCTTCAGACCAAAGGGCATTACTGTGAATTGGTAGTGCCCTCAAATGGTTGAAAATGTCTTTGGTTTAGCTTCTTCTGACAACTTAATCTGCCAATAGCCAGCAGTAAGGTCAAAGGTGCTAAGATACTTGGCAGATACCAGTGTATCTATGAGCTGATCTGCCCTAGGGATAGGATGAGCATCTATTTTAGTTACTGTATTGAGCCCTCTATAGTCAACACAGAACCTCATCTCTCTTTTCCCATTTTGAGAGTGTGGCTTTGGGACTAGGACCACTGGGCTTCCGCAGGGGCTATCTGAGTGCTCAATAACTCCCAGGGCAAGCATCTTTTGCACTTCTGCTTTGATGCAATCCCTTACATGATCAGGTTGCCTGTAGATTTTACTCTTGACAGGCAAACTGCCCCCTGTATTAATTGTGTGTTCACACCATGTTGTTTGACCAGGTGTAAGGGAAAACAGTTCAGAGAATTGTCCCAGGAGATTTCTGCATTGCTAAGATTACCCCTTCAACTGAGCAATCAGCAGCAGTATTTGAAAAGAGGTCAGGGAGAGGGTCACTCTCATCTTCCTGTCCCTCATCAGTGGCCATGAGCAGGGTTAAGACAGCCCTGTCATAGTAGGGCTTTAGGTGGTTCACATGAAGCACCCTAAGGGGACTTCTTGGAGTGCCAAGGTCAACTCAGTAAGTGACCTCACCCTTTTTTCCACTATGATGTGTGGTCCACTCCATTTGTCTTGGAGTGCTCTTGGTGCCACAGGCACCAGAACCCCACTTTCTGCCCTGGTTGGTACATAGTCAGGACAACCTTCTGATCATGTTGTTGCTTTTGCAATTCTTGGCTTGCCTGAAGGTTCTTACTGGCCATCTTCATATACTCAGCCATCCTTGATCTGATGCCAAGTACGTAGTCCACTATACCTTGTTTAGGGGGCTTCAGTGGTTGCCCCAACCGTCCTTCACAAGAGCTATTGGACCCCTAACAGGGTGACCAAAGAGGAGTTCCAAGGGGCTGTAGCCCATTCCTTTTTGGGGTACCTCCCTGTAGGTAAAGAGGAGGTATGGTAACCGGACATCCCATTCCCTCCTGAGTTTTTCAGAGAGACCCATTATCATACATTTGAGTGTTTTATTAAAACGCTCAACCAACCCATATGTTTGGGGATGGGAAGGAGTGGTGAACTTGTAGGTTACACTACACTCTTTCCACATTGATTTTAAGTATGCAGACATGAAGTTGCTACCTCTTTTGGGAAACCCACCCTAGAAAAGATTCCCAGGAGAGCTTTGGCCACTGCAGGAGCTGTAGTGGTCCTAAGAGGTATGGCTTCTGGATACCTGGTGGCATGGTCCATCACCTCCAGGATAAAGCTGCGGGAGGGTCTAGGGGGCCAACAGTGTCAACTCCTACCCTTTCAAAGGGTACCCCAACCACTGGCAGTGGGATTAAGGGGGCCTTCGGGGGGCCACCTGTCTTGTCACTGGCTTGACAGGTGAGACAGGATTGACAAAGCTCCTTGGTGACTTCTGACATGTGAAGCCAGTGAAAGTGAGGGACCAGTCTTTCCCAGGTTTTACTTTGCCTCAGGTGACCAGCAAGGGGAATGTCATGGGCTAAGGTCAACAAAAACTCTCTGTATTACAGAGGGATGACCAATCTTCTGGTGGCACCAGGTTTGGGTTCCCTAGGTTCTGAATACAGGAGGTTGTTCTCACAGTACACCTTGTGGGTGCCACGGACATCCCCTGCTTCTTCTTTGACAGCTTGCTTGTCTCAAACCTTCAAGTGTGGGGCAAGTTTGCTGAGCCCCACTTAACTCCTCCCTGGCAGGCCCCCTGCGCCTGAGAATTGAGCTGTGTCAGCTTGAAGTTCTTCAGGTGTAGGTTCTGTCTAAGGAGTTGATTCCTGCTCCTCAAAGGGGGAATCATCAGTGGAGGGAGGGAAAGAGGATAGCTCCTTACCCTTCCAAGCCCTGCTTTTGGGAAGTTTTTCATCCATATTTTCAGGATCCAAATTTCCCTGTTCTCTTTGTTTATGGGCTGAGCCCTTGTCAAAGCAAACAAATGCCCAGGAATGCCCAGCATGGCTACATGAGCCCCAACTCTACTTCAGGCCAAGCTGAAGTCTCCAAGTCGTTCCCTTGTAGACACTCTACAGGTAGGTCTGAGGACACTACACCCCCCACACCCCCAGCTGAGATCAACAACTGCCATTGGGTGGCTCACAGTATTGTTGTGGGCATCAGTCACTTGGTACTGGTGAGCAAGTAGGTGTTGCTCAAGGGACACCAGTTTTTCAGTCACCATGGTGGCACTGGGGCCTGTGTCCCTGTAGGCTTCAACCTGAACAACGTTTATTAGGGGTTGTTGCTTGTAGTTATCCATATTAAGGGGACAAGCAACAAGGGTGGCAAGGTCAATGCCACCATAAGAGACTAAAATAGCCTCAGGGGTTTCCCTAACTAAACCAGCCCCCACTACACTTCCCAGAGTTAGCCCTGCTACACCCTTGGATTGACTATTGCTAGTATTAGTTTTCCCACCACCACTGCTATTGCTAGGGGCACTAGCTGTAGCAGTGAGGGTAGTGGTGGTGAGAGGTGCGGTGCTTTTCTTAGGGCAAGAGCTGTCTCCTGCCCTATGGCGTTTGTTCCTACAAGTATAGCACCAAGGCTTTTTATTCTGATTGTGATGAGAAGAGGATTTGTACCCACCCCCAGAAGAGTTATGTGGGCCTGATGAAGACTCTTTCTTATCTTTGTCCCCACCTTTGTCATTAGACTTATCATCCTTCTTCTTGTCCTTGTCACCACCTGTATGAGCTTTTCTGCTTACCCTTGTTCTGGCCCATTTGTCTGCATTCTTTCACAAATCTTGGGGAGAGGTCAGATCTGAGTCTACCAAGTATTGGTGCAACAAGTCAGACACACAATTATTCAAAATATGCTCTCTCAGTAATAGATTGTATAAGCTCTCCTAGTCAGACACTTTGCTGCCATGTAAGTGGCCTTCTAAAGCTTTAACAGAACAGTCAACAAAGTCAACCCAATCTTGTGAGGCCTTTTTTCTGGTCTCTCTGAACTTGATCCTATCGTGCTCAGTTGTGAGACCAAAACCATCTAAGAGTGCTGTTTTGAGTATTTTGTAGTTGTCCGCATCTTACTCTCTGACAGTGAGAAGTCTATCCCTCCCCTTATCAGAATAGGGCAACCAGAGAATAACAGCCCACTGCTTTTGAGGGACCTTCTGAACTTTACAGGGCCTCTCAAATGCAGCAAACCACTTCTAAATATCATCCCCCATCTTGTATGGGGGAATAATTTTGTGCAAGTTTCTGGAATCCAAGGAGTCCTCTCTGACTCTGTATCCCTGAAGCTTTAGCTGTTGCTGCTGCCACCATGGGGTGCTAACCTCGATCCCTGCCTCTCCCTCTCCACTGCCAAGGCCTCACTATCTAGGGCTAGCTGCAGCTGCTGCAGCCTCAGCCTGGCCTCCTCCAGTCTCTGTTTCCTGAGTCCTCTATCTATAGAGTCATCCCTGGAGTTGTGCAGTGTGACCCCTTAGACACTGAAATGACATGAAAGTGGGCAGATGTGGATCTTTTCCTAGTTTTAGTGACCCTTTCTACCTGGATGTAAAGGGAGCCCCACCTGTATGGCTTCCCCTCCCACTACCAGCTACATCAGTTGGTCTGCTAGGGACTTCAAGATCCTTTGAGGAGCCCTCCCCTGAGTCTAGAATATCATTCTCTGTCTCAGTGGGGTCAGGGTCTTCTCTCTCCTCCTCCTGGTCACCAGCTTGATCCTGGTCATCCTGGAAGAGGAGGTCTAAGAGCAGACTTTTGTTTGGATTCCTCCCCATGTCCAACTTCCTCTCTGCACACAGCCCCTTTAATTCCTTGAAGGTCAGGTTCTCATAGGGAGAATCTATGACCTCAGAGCTATGTCCAGCTGCAGACATGATGTTTGTTAGGATAGTGTAGGGTGTACCTAACCTACCTAACTCCTAGTCTCTCATAAAGATGTTTAGAGCAAGGGCTATGCCTATACCCTAGCTTGCCTAAACATTAGGGACTATGGCCCTCATTGTGAACATGGCGGCCCGTTCCGCTCCGCCGGCGGTGGCGGCAGAAACCTCCAACAGAGGAGCAGGCCGGACAACCAAATAATGAACCAAACGAAAGTCAGGCATCCCGCAAACCACCCACCGCCAGCAGAGGAGTGCCGATGACGACGGCAGAGTCCGCGCAGAAGCCGTCGGAAAGGCCGAACCCGCCCATCAAATTATGAACCACCATTCTGCCCCCAGTTCCGGGGACACAAAGCCAGGCGGAAACAAACCAAATATAAGGAAACACTCACGGAGTCCCGCAGAACGTGCTGCGGCAGACATGGATAGAGAGCTGCAGATCATGCCAGCCCTGTTCCTTGCCATATACCTCCACGACCGAGACCGACGACAAAGACGATGATGGTAAGTACTGCAACCTTCTGAACAAGGGAAGAAAGGGCACAGTCACACAGCCCAGCAACGCCCTCCAAACCCTTCACAGCAGCACAACCCATACCCCCCACATCAAGAGGTACTTACCCAAAACAAGGCCAATCCAACATGACCATAGTACATACAAATGGCCTACACCCATAAAAAATTAAACAAAAGACCAGGGTTCAACGGCGTGCAGCCGAAACACAGGCCACACAGAAACTTTAATATGAAGCTCAACAAGCCAAACAGTCTAAACAGGGCCAATGGCCAGTCCGTATGTTGACAATTGCAATGGGCCACAATGGGCCCAACCTGACTCCCACAAGTGCATGGTACTCCACCTCATGGGGCACCATCTGGGCATCAAGGCACCTCACTGAAAGGGGGCAGGGGGTGGTGGGGATTTTCTATAGGATGGGCCTTTGACTTTTGTTTAGAAGGTGGAGGGGGGGTGTGCTTGTCCTTTGAAGGGGGTGGGGGATGTTTGGAACAGGTGGAGCTAGATGGCCTAGGCTCAGTCGGGCCTTTTTCTTATTTGGGGAAGGGGCACAGGAATGTGAAGGGCGGACAGGGGTGGGCTGTGATGTGGAAGGAGCGGAAATGGCAAGGAGGTGGGCACGTTTGGGGACAAGACGGGGTGGGCCAGTGAGTTGGAAGAGGTCAGCACGGGAGAGGAATAGTTTCTTTGGAGCAATTGGGGTGGGCATGGATGAGGGAGTGGGAGTGGAGGCAGAGGGAGTGGATGTATGTGGTGTAGGGGTCCATGTAGTGGGTGCAGGTGACTGCTCAGTATGCTGTTGTGTGGTGGATGTCTGATGGGTGGGTGTCTTGGTGCGTTTGTGTGTTTTTGGAGGATTGGGGGTGGACACAGTGGGAGAAGACAGACAGCTAGTGTGGATGTATGTTGTATGGGTGTCTGCAAGCCTGGTGAGTGTGCTGCATGTGTCGACTACAGTAGTGGTGGTGAGTGCAGGTGTGGTGTATGGGATGCATGTATGGCTGTCTGCTATTGTGGTGAGTGCAGGAAGAGGAGCAGCAACAGTGAGTGAAGGTGCAGTGCATGAGGGTGTGCATGTAGAGGGGACGGACAGGGAGGTGGAAGAGGTGGGCACACTGGGGGAAGTGGACGTTGTGTGTACAGGTGTCTGTTGGATGTGTGAATGCTTGTGGCGGGAGGTGTGGTGCTTGTGTTTTGAAGTGGGTTTCTTGTGTGTTGATGTGCTTGACTGGGTGTCTGAATGTGTGCCTTGGCCGGGTGAAGGGAGTGGGGTGCTGGAAGGGGTAGAGGAGGTTGGAGGGGGGAACGGAATGGCCAGGGAAACTGGCTGCTGTCCGAGAGAAGGCCAGAGCCTGAAAAGATCTCTGTAGGGCTGACACTGCACCGTGAATGCCATCCAGATAGGCATTAGTCTGCTGCACCACTGATGCTAGCCCCTGGATGGCATTTGACGATGGTTGTCTGCCCTACAGAGATGGTTTTCAGGAGGTCAATAGCTTCCTCTGTGAGGGCAGCAGGGCTGACTGGGGCAGGGGAGGAGGTGCCTGGGGCGAAGGAGACACCCACCTTTCTGGGTGGGTGGGCACGGGCAACTCAGTGGAAGATGTCACGGTAGTGGTGTTTGCACTAGGGTCCGCCACCGCCAGGGAGCCCCCATCGGAGGAGGTATCGGAGTCACTACCTCCTGTGGTAGTAGCCTCCCCTGTGGAACTCCCTTCGCCTGCCCACCCACTGGTCCCCTGGGCGTCTGTTGTCTCTGCCTCAGAGGATCCGTGGCCCACTGCCTCCCCACATGCTGGTGCCTCAGCTCCGTCACCTGATGTTGATGCTGTACCAAACCAACACACCATACTTGTCAGACAGCCTGAACACAGGGAGGGTGGAGGTGATACAGAGGTGCATCTACATATTGTAAAGCCTTCCTGGGCTGAGAGAAGGGAGAGGCGGGGCACACCTGCATTTGTCAAAACTTTGCCCTGGCCTCACACAATAGGGTCGTTAACCCCCCACTGATGTTTGGAGCCTGTGCTGAAAGGAGAGAGGGGGCACTCCCAGAACCAGTTGTAACTGTCTGGAACCTGCTCTTCCTACCACTGTGAAACACTGTAAGAACTGACTATAAGTACAGGGGAATTTTCCCCACAATTTGAACACTCTTGGTACTGAAACTGAACACAGAACGCTGATGAATGGACTTACCAGGAAACCACATTGGACTGCTGTTGCTGTGCTGACCTGTGACCTGCCTAGTCACTAGAAGGAGCTGCCACCATCTGCACCCCTTGTGCTGGCCTGTAGCTGGATCCACCAGCCCTGTGCTTTTTCTGGTTGTTCCCAGGGGCAGGGTGTTGTGGCCCCTGACCCCTGCCACGATCTCTCCAGCCTTGCTTGTAGCGCTTGGGAAAAGTGCTCTCTATTCATTGCTGAGAAGAAGGTCACTGCCGCAGCCCGGACTTTAAATGTGCCCTAGCACTTTGAAAAGCGCGTTATTTCTGCTAAAGAAAATTCACCGCCGCAGCCCAGGCTGCTGATTTAAACTAGCGCTGAGTGAATCGCTTTATTTGGAGCCCCTAGCGCTACCCCCGGTGCCTCTGCCTTGTGATAATCACCGTCGCAGCCCGCGCACCACATTTGGGACTGCAGCGCGAGGATCGTGCTGACTCCAGTGTCCCCGGGGCACTTCAGGAAGGTAAAGAAAGGAGCTCGTATGCTCCTACCGCGTCCCCGGGTGACACGCACTTCTCAGAGCGTCCCGGGGCACACTATGGTCCCAATTCCTCACGCTGCTTCCCTCCGGAGAGGGAAAGCAGACGCGCGGCTCGCGCACCGGATCGGGTGCAGCCGCCTGGGGGAAAGCAGGAGCAGAGCCTCATGGGAGGCTCCTGCTTCCCCCATTACTCCTTAAGGCAGCCGCACCACGGACAAGGGCGGCTGCCTTTCTAACCAGCAGGATACGGGGGAGAAAGGGAGTTACCTTTCCCCCGGTCGCTGCACTAGGAGCGGGACGCTCCTGGTTTTGGGCAATTTGTTCTCTCTTGCGGAAATCGGGAAGGGAGACCTCGGCGAAGGTCCCTTCCCGCCTTTCTTTTGCCCACACAATTGTTGCTGGGCCACGCCCGGCCTCCACCCCACGAACAGGGTGTGAGGAGGCAGGCCCCCACCACGAGGGAGGCCCCCCCCGTTTTGCGCCTCTTCAACCAGAGAACAGGTACTCTTTAGGAAATCTAGGCTCTAGGAGCCTAAAACAGACTTATAGATGTTTGCCATTTCCTACCTGTTTACTGTTTATACATATATGTGCTAATGTTCCTGTTATGGGCATGTCTAGCTGATATGTATTTATATGACTTGTGGTATATTCTCTAATGTTCCTTTCATGGATATTTAGGAATTGTTCATGACAAGTGCATATGCCTTTTACTATAGTTCCTGACTGCTGCTTATGTTGCAGAATCCTGAGTACTTACGTGTTCTAATGTGACAACTGCATACTCTTGCAGAGTATTAGTAACTTGTGTAACATTCTGACAACTGCAAAGGTAACAGGCTATTATTCACGAGTAATGTTGGTCTAATTATGTTTTGTGCAATACAGATTATTTTTACATAGCTCAGTGTTGTGTTTACTTTGTGGTGTACATATTGCGTCACGTGTGTTGTGTGTGTTGTGCAAACGCTTTACACATTGCCTCCAGGTTAAGCCTGACTGCTCGTGCCAAGCTACCAAGGGGGTGAGCAGGGGTTATCTTGGACGTGTAACTCCCAAGCCCTGACTAGAGTGGGTAGGTTCTGCCAGGCTGAGGTGCATACCCTAGCCACCCAGAAACCCCATTTCTAACATTGGTTGTCAGCGGTGAGGATAGGACTTGCGCTCGCACAGTACCTTGTGACTCATTTTTTGCACCACAAATTGCACTTAGACCATTACATGTTTTAATTCTCTTTTCTTAAATTATTTTCCTGTTCTCTCAAACTAGTCATTTTATTTTTACTCCTGTGTTGTATACTCGCACTTTTGACTCTTGTGTTTAAGCTAGTGTTGTGCTCTTAACAAAATGGAGCCCACCTTTGACATGGATGATGTGTTGTATTACACTCTAGAAGAGTTAAGGGGATTCTGCAGGGAGAGAGGTGTACCTTTTATTGAGGCTGAAGCCCATGAAGGGACCCTCAGGAAAACCCTGTTTAATTTTGAGGAGGCAGACTACATAGCACAAAAAGAGGCCCAAGAGAGGGAGGGTTCTGAAGGAGAAAATGGCCAGGGACGCCAGTAGAGAGAGAGAACCCCATAGATAGGGAGTCCCTTACTGGGTCCTTGCGTAGCAGCAGCGCCACCACCTGTCACCTGAGGAGCTCAGAGATAGGCGGGAAGAGAGGGACCTGAAGCTGCAGCTAGCTAGGCTGGCTGTAGAAGACAGGATGAGGTTGAAAAAACCTTAGCCCAGGAGAGGATGGCAGAGGCTGAAAGGGCCTTTACCAGAGAAAGGCTAGCTCTAGAGAGCAGTCTTACAAATCTGGACTCACCAGTAATGCAGGTGGAGTCCAGTGGTGGCAGCATTTTTAGTGTTAGGCACAATCCTTACCTACCCACAGATTTGGTACCTGGGTTCAAGGAGGGAGATGACATACGTCAGTGGCTTAAGGGGTATGAAAAAGCTCTAGTTGCGCGCAGGATTCCTGAGACAGATTGGGTAACTATCCTAGAGAGCTATATTCCTGAGGTGGAAAGGGATGTCCTACTGGCCCCAGAAGGGAGTGACAGGCAGGGGTATCCCCACATCAGAAAGGCCCTGATAGAAGAGTATGGTCTCACCCCTGAAGACTACAGGTTGAGGTTCAGAGGCAGCAGGAAGCGGTCTCACCAGTCTTGGGAGGATTTTATGGGGACTTGTTGCAAAGCACTAACAGGATGGGTGGAGGGTAGCAGAGCAACCACTTATGAAGGGCTGTTTAGTCTCATTCTAAGAGAACACGTGTTCCGTTGCTGTTTTTCAGAGATACGCCAACACCTGTAAGTTCTCTGACCCCAGGGAGCTTGCAAAGGAGGCTGACCTCTGGCTTAGTGCCAGGGGAGCTGGTCAGACACCAAGGGATGTCTTAGGTTCACCCCTGGAAGGGGTGGGGGAGGTTCTGGGTAATTCAGGCCAAATTCTTAGCAGGGAAGGTGCAGGATCCAGAGGGACCTGTCTTCTTACGCATATCTTGGAAGGCACCAAGAAGGGGCCCCAAGGCTGGAATTTAACTGTTCCAGGTAAAGTTTTCAGCAGGGAGGAAGTAGGATTGTAAAGGACCTGTCCTCTTACGTATGCCTTAGAGGGCTCCTTCCCGGTGCACCGAGGCGAGAATTAACCAACCCCGACAACGTTCTGAGCAGGGAGGGTGCAGGATCCACAGGGACCTGTCCTCCTCCGCAGGTCTTGGAAGGTACCCGAGAGGGGCCACAAGGTGGGAGGGTAGTCGTTACCGAAGGCCAATCCTGTAAAAAGAATGCCCTAATGTCTGAAGGAGAAGGGGGGACACCTGGGAACAGGGTTGCTCCAACACTGGAGATCAGCAGCACCAACCCGCAGAGGGGGGTGCAGGTGCTTCCTTTTGAGGGTTTGAGGGAGGACAATTCCCTGACTCCTGTCCAGCAAAAGGGTAACGTCCCTAGGTCCGAAGATGCATGCCCTAGAGATTCAGTTCCTGTAAGGGAGAGTTTGAGGGAGGGCACTCCCCTCACTCCTGTCCAGCAAAAGGGTATCGTCCCTAGGTTGGAAAACCAGATCATGGGCAACCCCCTAGATCTGAAAATAGAGACTGCTGTAACCAGCCTCTCTACTGATGCATTCTCTAGGGATTCAGTTCCGTCAAGAGGGGATTCAAGGGAAGACACTTCCCTGACTCCTGTCCAGCAAAAGGGTAACGTCCCTAGGTTGGAAGATGCATGCCCTAGGGATTCAGTTCCTGTAAGGGAGAGTTTGAGGGAGGATGCTCCCCTAACTCAAGGCCAGCCCAAGGGTACCGTCCCTAGGTTGGAGAACCAGCCCAAGGGTACCGTCCCTAGGTTGGAAAACCAGGTCCAGAGTAGCTCCCTTGACATGGAGGTGGAGAAGGCTGTCCCCTGTCTCTCTACCATTACTTCTGGGGGTATCACTCCTGATGGAAGGGTGCGGAACTCTAGAAGGAGGGGCAGGAGGAGGAAAGGCTCTTTCCTGACCCCAGCTCAGCCAGAGGGGAAGGACCCTGGGTTGGGAAACCAGTTACAGGGGTGATCCTCTGAACTGGTGGGTGAGCTGATCAGGACGACTGTAACAAGCTCCCTGGCAGTTCTGGATTCTGGGGGTACAACTCCTCCTCGAAGGGGGTGCAACCTTAGAAGGAGGGGCAGGAGGAGAGGTTCTCCCCTGGGCCATATTCAGGCTATGGGAACAGTCCCTAGGCTAGAAGACCAGTGGCAGGGGGTAACTCCTGAACTGGTGGGAAGGAGAGTGGAAACAGGATGCTATGCACCTGGGGCTCCCGCCCCCCACTCTGAGAGGTTTCAGCGGCCAGTGGTCCCAGGCTTGCCTGGGACCTGGCTCTGGCCAGAGACAACTAGGATGCCTCCCTGGGTTAGCTTAGATTGTCTTGGGAGCATAGACAGAGGAATTCAACTGGGTTCAGATTGGCGTAGAACTGGATCATGTCCCTGCAGTTGCGGGACAGGGTCCTGGTTCTATCGCCCCCATATCAGGGAAGTCCATCAAGGTATTGATTGTTCTCCCCTGGCTTTGGGCTGGTAGGGGGTCATGTTGGACCTGGCCCTTTTACAAGGTCATTCCCCAGACTTTTTGCTTTTGCCTCCTTATTTTTCTGACCTTTGTTGGCTGACGTTTTGACTCCGAGCACTTTTTCACTGCTAACCAGTGCTAAAGTGCATGTGCTCTCTCTTACAAATTTGGTATGATTGGATTCTACCTGATTGGCATATTTAATTTACCCATAAGTCCCTTGTAAAGTGGTATCCCTATACCCAGGGCCTGTAAATTAAATGCTACTATTGGGCCTGCAGCGCTGCTTGCGCCACCCACTGAAGTAGCCTGTCAAACCTATCTAAGGCCTGCTAGCGCAGAGCCTGTGTGCGCAGTTTCCTGCCACAGGGACCTGGCATCTAAATTTACGTGCCAGGCCCAGAACTCCCCTTTTACTACATGTAATTCACCCCTAAGGTACGCCCTAGCTAGCCCTTTGGGCAGGGTGCCATGTATGTAGAAGGCAGGACATGTGCCATGTTGCGTGGTCTGTCCTGGTAGTGACAAACAGCCTAACTTGGTGTCTCACTGCTGTGAGTGCTGCCCTCTCATAGGATTGCATTGGAAATGCCCTGCCTTAGGTGTAAGGGGTATTGTCTGATTCATGTGGGGTAGCGTAGGCATGTTTGGTATGGTTGTGACAGTGGTAAGAAATGCTGCTTACTAGTGTAGGTGTATTTTTTATTACTATCACAGAAATGCCACTTCTAGAAAGTGCGCATTTATCTGTGCTTATAACTTTGGTGTTTTGCAGCTTGTCTCCAATCAACGTCTGGGCAGACTGACAGTTGGGGCTTCGTCCATACTTCTCAGACAGCCTGAACACAGGGAGGGTGGAGGTGACACAGAGGTGCATCTACATATTGTAAAGCCTTCCTGGGCTTAGACAAAGGAGAGGCGGGGCACACCTGTATTTGTAAAGACTGTGCCCTGGCCTCACACAATAGGGTCGTTAACCCCCCACTGATGTTTGGAGCCTGTGCTGAAAGGAGAGAGGGGGCACTCCCAGAACCAGTTGTAACTGGCTGGAACCTCCTCTCCCTACCATTGTGAAACACTGTAAGAATTGACTATAAGTACAGGGGAATTTTCCCCACAATTTGAACACTCTTGGAACTGAAACTGGACACAGAACGCTGATGAATGGACTCACCAGGAAACCACATTGGACTGCTGTTGCTGTGCTGACCTGTGACCTGCCAGGTCACTAGAAGGAACTGCCACCATCTGCACCCCTTGTGCTGGCCTGTAGCTGGATCCACCAACCCTGTGCTTTTTCTGGTTGTTCCCAGGGGCAGGGTGTTGTGGCCCCTGACCCCTGCCACAATTTCTCCAGCCTTGCCTGTAGCGCTTGGGAAAAGCGCTCTCTATTCATTGCTGAGAAGAAGGTCACCGCCGCAGCCCGGGCTTTAAATGTGCCCTAGCACTTTGAAAAGCGCGTTATTTCTGCTAAAGAAAATTCACCGCCGCAGCCCAGGCTGCTGATTTAAACTAGCGCTGAGTGAATCGCTTTATTTGGAGCCCCTAGCGCTACCCCCGGTGCCTCTGCCTTGTGATAATCACCGTCGCAGCCCGCGCACCACATTTGGGACTGCAGCGCGAGGATCGTGCTGACTCCAGTGTCCCCGGGGCACTTCAGGAAGGTAAAGAAAGGAGCTTGTATGCTCCTACCGTGTCCCCGGGTGACACGCACTTCTCAGAGCGCCCCGGGGCACACTCTGGTCCCAATTCCTCACGCTGCTTCCCTCCGGAGAGGGAAAGCAGACGCGCGGCTCGCGCACCGGATCGGGTGCAGCCGCCTGGGGGAAAGCAGGAGCAGAGCCTCATGGGAGGCCCCTGCTTCCCCCATTACTCCTTAAGGCAGCCGCACCACGGACAAGGGCGGCTGCCTTTCTAACCAGCAGGATACGGGGGAGAAAGGGAGTTACCTTTCCCCCGGTCGCTGCACTAGGAGCGGGACGCTCCTGGTTTTGGGCAATTTGTTCTCTCTTGCGGAAATCGGGAAGGGAGACCTCGGCGAAGGTCCCTTCCCGCCTTTCTTTTGCCCACACAATTGTTGCTGGGCCACGCCCGGCCTCCACCCCACGAACAGGGTGTGAGGAGGCAGGCCCCCACCACGAGGGAGGCCCCCCCCCGTTTTGCGCCTCTTCAACCAGAGAACAGGTACTCTTTAGGAAATCTAGGCTCTAGGAGCCTAAAACAGACTTATAGATGTTTGCCATTTCCTACCTGTTTACTGTTTATACATATATGTGCCAATGTTCCTGTTATGGGCATGTCTAGCTGATATGTATTTATATGACTTGTGGTATATTCTCTAATGTTCCTTTCATGGATATTTAGGAATTGTTCATGACAAGTGCATATGCCTTTTACTATAGTTCCTGACTGCTGCTTATGTTGCAGAATCCTGAGTACTTACGTGTTCTAATGTGACAACTGCATACTCTTGCAGAGTATTAGTAACTTGTGTAACATTCTGACAACTGCAAAGGTAGCAGGCTATTATTCACGAGTAATGTTGGCCTAATTATGTTTTGTGCAATACAGATTATTTTTACATAGCTCAGTGTTGTGTTTACTTTGTGGTGTACATATTGCGTCACGTGTGTTGTGTGTGTTGTGCAAACGCTTTACACATTGCCTCCAGGTTAAGCCTGACTGCTCGTGCCAAGCTACCAAGGGGGTGAGCAGGGGTTATCTTGGACGTGTAACTCCCAAGCCCTGACTAGAGTGGGTAGGTTCTGCCAGGCTGAGGTGCATACCCTAGCCACCCAGAAACCCCATTTCTAACATTGGTTGTCAGCGGTGAGGATAGGACTTGCGCTCGCACAGTACCTTGTGACTCATTTTTTGCACCACAAATTGCACTTAGACCATTACATGTTTTAATTCTCTTTTCTTAAATTATTTTCCTGTTCTCTCAAACTAGTCATTTTATTTTTACTCCTGTGTTGTATACTCGCACTTTTGACTCTTGTGTTTAAGCTAGTGTTGTGCTCTTAACAAAATGGAGTCCACCTTTGACATGGATGTTGTGTTGTATTACACTCTAGAAGAGTTAAGGGGATTCTGCAGGGAGAGAGGTGTACCTTTTATTGAGGCTGAAGCCCATGAAGGGACCCTCAGGAGAACCCTGTTTAATTTTGAGGAGGCAGACTACATAGCACAAAAAGAGGCCCAAGAGAGGGAGGGTTCTGAAGGAGAAAATGGCCAGGGACGCCAGTAGAGAGAGAGAACCCCATAGATAGGGAGTCCCTTACTGGGTCCTTGCGTAGCAGCAGCGCCACCACCTGTCACCTGAGGAGCTCAGAGATAGGCGGGAAGAGAGGGACCTGAAGCTGCAGCTAGCTAGGCTGGCTGTAGAAGACAGGCTGAGGTTGAAAAAACCTTAGCCCAGGAGAGGATGGCAGAGGCTGAAAGGGCCTTTACCAGAGAAAGGCTAGCTCTAGAGAGCAGTCTTACAAATCTGGACTCACCAGTAATGCAGGTGGAGTCCAGTGGTGGCAGCATTTTTAGTGTTAGGCACAATCCTTACCTACCCACAGATTTGGTACCTGGGTTCAAGGAGGGAGATGACATACGTCAGTGGCTTAAGGGGTATGAAAAAGCTCTAGTTGCGCGCAGGATTCCTGAGACAGATTGGGTAACTATCCTAGAGAGCTATATTCCTGAGGTGGAAAGGGATGTCCTACTGGCCCCAGAAGGGAGTGACAGGCAGGGGTATCCCCACATCAGAAAGGCCCTGATAGAAGAGTATGGTCTCACCCCTGAAGACTACAGGTTGAGGTTCAGAGGCAGCAGGAAGCGGTCTCACCAGTCTTGGGAGGATTTTATGGGGACTTGTTGCAAAGCACTAACAGGATGGGTGGAGGGTAGCAGAGCAACCACTTATGAAGGGCTGTTTAGTCTCATTCTAAGAGAACACGTGTTCCGTTGCTGTTTTTCAGAGATACGCCAACACCTGTAAGTTCTCTGACCCCAGGGAGCTTGCAAAGGAGGCTGACCTCTGGCTTAGTGCCAGGGGAGCTGGTCAGACACCAAGGGCTGTCTTAGGTTCACCCCTGGAAGGGGTGGGGGAGGTTCTGGGTAATTCAGGCCAAATTCTTAGCAGGGAAGGTGCAGGATCCAGAGGGACCTGTCTTCTTACGCATATCTTGGAAGGCACCAAGAAGGGGCCCCAAGGCTGGAATTTAACTGTTCCAGGTAAAGTTTTCAGCAGGGAGGAAGTAGGATTGTAAAGGACCTGTCCTCTTACGTATGCCTTAGAGGGCTCCTTCCCGGTGCACCGAGGCGAGAATTAACCAACCCCGACAACGTTCTGAGCAGGGAGGGTGCAGGATCCACAGGGACCTGTCCTCCTCCGCAGGTCTTGGAAGGTACCCGAGAGGGGCCACAAGGTGGGAGGGTAGTCCTTACCGAAGGCCAATCCTGTAAAAAGAATGCCCTAATGTCTGAAGGAGAAGGGGGGACACCTGGGAACAGGGTTGCTCCAACACTGGAGATCAGCAGCACCAACCCGCAGAGGGGGGTGCAGGTGCTTCCTTTTGAGGGTTTGAGGGAGGACAATTCCCTGACTCCTGTCCAGCAAAAGGGTAACGTCCCTAGGTCCGAAGATGCATGCCCTAGAGATTCAGTTCCTGTAAGGGAGAGTTTGAGGGAGGGCACTCCCCTCACTCCTGTCCAGCAAAAGGGTATCGTCCCTAGGTTGGAAAACCAGATCATGGGCAACCCCCTAGATCTGAAAATAGAGACTGCTGTAACCAGCCTCTCTACTGATGCATTCTCTAGGGATTCAGTTCCGTCAAGAGGGGATTCAAGGGAAGACACTTCCCTGACTCCTGTCCAGCAAAAGGGTAACGTCCCTAGGTTGGAAGATGCATGCCCTAGGGATTCAGTTCCTGTAAGGGAGAGTTTGAGGGAGGATGCTCCCCTAACTCAAGGCCAGCCCAAGGGTACCGTCCCTAGGTTGGAGAACCAGCCCAAGGGTACCGTCCCTAGGTTGGAAAACCAGGTCCAGAGTAGCTCCCTTGACATGGAGGTGGCGAAGGCTGTCCCCTGTCTCTCTACCATTACTTCTGGGGGTATCACTCCTGATGGAAGGGTGCGGAACTCTAGAAGGAGGGGCAGGAGGAGGAAAGGCTCTTTCCTGACCCCAGCTCAGCCAGAGGGGAAGGACCCTGGGTTGGGAAACCAGTTACAGGGGTGATCCTCTGAACTGGTGGGTGAGCTGATCAGGACGACTGTAACAAGCTCCCTGGCAGTTCTGGATTCTGGGGGTACAACTCCTCCTCGAAGGGGGTGCAACCTTAGAAGGAGGGGCAGGAGGAGAGGTTCTCCCCTGGGCCATATTCAGGCTATGGGAACAGTCCCTAGGCTAGAAGACCAGTGGCAGGGGGTAACTCCTGAACTGGTGGGAAGGAGAGTGGAAACAGGATGCTATGCACCTGGGGCTCCCGCCCCCCACTCTGAGAGGTTTCAGCGGCCAGTGGTCCCAGGCTTGCCTGGGACCTGGCTCTGGCCAGAGACAACTAGGATGCCTCCCTGGGTTAGCTTAGATTGTCTTGGGAGCATAGACAGAGGAATTCAACTGGGTTCAGATTGGCGTAGAACTGGATCATGTCCCTGCAGTTGCGGGACAGGGTCCTGGTTCTATCGCCCCCATATCAGGGAAGTCCATCAAGGTATTGATTGTTCTCCCCTGGCTTTGGGCTGGTAGGGGGTCATGTTGGACCTGGCCCTTTTACAAGGTCATTCCCCAGACTTTTTGCTTTTGCCTCCTTATTTTTCTGACCTTTGTTGGCTGACGTTTTGACTCCGAGCACTTTTTCACTGCTAACCAGTGCTAAAGTGCATGTGCTCTCTCTTACAAATTTGGTATGATTGGATTCTACCTGATTGGCATATTTAATTTACCCATAAGTCCCTTGTAAAGTGGTATCCCTATACCCAGGGCCTGTAAATTAAATGCTACTATTGGGCCTGCAGCGCTGCTTGCGCCACCCACTGAAGTAGCCTGTCAAACCTATCTAAGGCCTGCTAGCGCAGAGCCTGTGTGCGCAGTTTCCTGCCACAGGGACCTGGCATCTAAATTTACGTGCCAGGCCCAGAACTCCCCTTTTACTACATGTAATTCACCCCTAAGGTACGCCCTAGCTAGCCCTTTGGGCAGGGTGCCATGTATGTAGAAGGCAGGACATGTGCCATGTTGCGTGGTCTGTCCTGGTAGTGACAAACAGCCTAACTTGGTGTCTCACTACTGTGAGTGCTGCCCTCTCATAGGATTGCATTGGAAATGCCCTGCCTTAGGTGTAAGGGGTATTGTCTGATTCATGTGGGGTAGCGTAGGCATGTTTGGTATGGTTGTGACAGTGGTAAGAAATGCTGCTTACTAGTGTAGGTGTATTTTTTATTACTATCACAGAAATGCCACTTCTAGAAAGTGCGCATTTATCTGTGCTTATAACTTTGGTGTTTTGCAGCTTGTCTCCAATCAACGTCTGGGCAGACTGACAGTTGGGGCTTCGTGCATACTTCTCAGACAGCCTGAACACAGGGAGGGTGGAGGTGACACAGAGGTGCATCTACATATTGTAAAGCCTTCCTGGGCTTAGACAAAGGAGAGGCGGGGCACACCTGTATTTGTAAAGACTGTGCCCTGGCCTCACACAATAGGGTCGTTAACCCCCCACTGATGTTTGGAGCCTGTGCTGAAAGGAGAGAGGGGGCACTCCCAGAACCAGTTGTAACTGGCTGGAACCTCCTCTCCCTACCATTGTGAAACACTGTAAGAATTGACTATAAGTACAGGGGAATTTTCCCCACAATTTGAACACTCTTGGAACTGAAACTGGACACAGAACGCTGATGAATGGACTCACCAGGAAACCACATTGGACTGCTGTTGCTGTGCTGACCTGTGACCTGCCAGGTCACTAGAAGGAACTGCCACCATCTGCACCCCTTGTGCTGGCCTGTAGCTGGATCCACCAACCCTGTGCTTTTTCTGGTTGTTCCCAGGGGCAGGGTGTTGTGGCCCCTGACCCCTGCCACAATTTCTCCAGCCTTGCCTGTAGCGCTTGGGAAAAGCGCTCTCTATTCATTGCTGAGAAGAAGGTCACCGCCGCAGCCCGGGCTTTAAATGTGCCCTAGCACTTTGAAAAGCGCGTTATTTCTGCTAAAGAAAATTCACCGCCGCAGCCCAGGCTGCTGATTTAAACTAGCGCTGAGTGAATCGCTTTATTTGGAGCCCCTAGCGCTACCCCCGGTGCCTCTGCCTTGTGATAATCACCGTCGCAGCCCGCGCACCACATTTGGGACTGCAGCGCGAGGATCGTGCTGACTCCAGTGTCCCCGGGGCACTTCAGGAAGGTAAAGAAAGGAGCTTGTATGCTCCTACCGTGTCCCCGGGTGACACGCACTTCTCAGAGCGCCCCGGGGCACACTCTGGTCCCAATTCCTCACGCTGCTTCCCTCCGGAGAGGGAAAGCAGACGCGCGGCTCGCGCACCGGATCGGGTGCAGCCGCCTGGGGGAAAGCAGGAGCAGAGCCTCATGGGAGGCCCCTGCTTCCCCCATTACTCCTTAAGGCAGCCGCACCACGGACAAGGGCGGCTGCCTTTCTAACCAGCAGGATACGGGGGAGAAAGGGAGTTACCTTTCCCCCGGTCGCTGCACTAGGAGCGGGACGCTCCTGGTTTTGGGCAATTTGTTCTCTCTTGCGGAAATCGGGAAGGGAGACCTCGGCGAAGGTCCCTTCCCGCCTTTCTTTTGCCCACACAATTGTTGCTGGGCCACGCCCGGCCTCCACCCCACGAACAGGGTGTGAGGAGGCAGGCCCCCACCACGAGGGAGGCCCCCCCCCGTTTTGCGCCTCTTCAACCAGAGAACAGGTACTCTTTAGGAAATCTAGGCTCTAGGAGCCTAAAACAGACTTATAGATGTTTGCCATTTCCTACCTGTTTACTGTTTATACATATATGTGCCAATGTTCCTGTTATGGGCATGTCTAGCTGATATGTATTTATATGACTTGTGGTATATTCTCTAATGTTCCTTTCATGGATATTTAGGAATTGTTCATGACAAGTGCATATGCCTTTTACTATAGTTCCTGACTGCTGCTTATGTTGCAGAATCCTGAGTACTTACGTGTTCTAATGTGACAACTGCATACTCTTGCAGAGTATTAGTAACTTGTGTAACATTCTGACAACTGCAAAGGTAGCAGGCTATTATTCACGAGTAATGTTGGCCTAATTATGTTTTGTGCAATACAGATTATTTTTACATAGCTCAGTGTTGTGTTTACTTTGTGGTGTACATATTGCGTCACGTGTGTTGTGTGTGTTGTGCAAACGCTTTACACATTGCCTCCAGGTTAAGCCTGACTGCTCGTGCCAAGCTACCAAGGGGGTGAGCAGGGGTTATCTTGGACGTGTAACTCCCAAGCCCTGACTAGAGTGGGTAGGTTCTGCCAGGCTGAGGTGCATACCCTAGCCACCCAGAAACCCCATTTCTAACATTGGTTGTCAGCGGTGAGGATAGGACTTGCGCTCGCACAGTACCTTGTGACTCATTTTTTGCACCGCAAATTGCACTTAGACCATTACATGTTTTAATTCTCTTTTCTTAAATTATTCTCCTGTTCTCTCCAACTAGTCATTTTATTTTTACTCCTGTGTTGTATACTCGCACTTTTGACTCTTGTGTTTAAGCTAGTGTTGTGCTCTTAACAAAATGGAGTCCACCTTTGACATGGATGTTGTGTTGTATTACACTCTAGAAGAGTTAAGGGGATTCTGCAGGGAGAGAGGTGTACCTTTTATTGAGGCTGAAGCCCATGAAGGGACCCTCAGGAGAACCCTGTTTAATTTTGAGGAGGCAGACTACATAGCACAAAAAGAGGCCCAAGAGAGGGAGGGTTCTGAAGGAGAAAATGGCCAGGGACGCCAGTAGAGAGAGAGAACCCCATAGATAGGGAGTCCCTTACTGGGTCCTTGCGTAGCAGCAGCGCCACCACCTGTCACCTGAGGAGCTCAGAGATAGGCGGGAAGAGAGGGACCTGAAGCTGCAGCTAGCTAGGCTGGCTGTAGAAGACAGGCTGAGGTTGAAAAAACCTTAGCCCAGGAGAGGATGGCAGAGGCTGAAAGGGCCTTTACCAGAGAAAGGCTAGCTCTAGAGAGCAGTCTTACAAATCTGGACTCACCAGTAATGCAGGTGGAGTCCAGTGGTGGCAGCATTTTTAGTGTTAGGCACAATCCTTACCTACCCACAGATTTGGTACCTGGGTTCAAGGAGGGAGATGACATACGTCAGTGGCTTAAGGGGTATGAAAAAGCTCTAGTTGCGCGCAGGATTCCTGAGACAGATTGGGTAACTATCCTAGAGAGCTATATTCCTGAGGTGGAAATTGATGTCCTACTGGCCCCAGAAGGGAGTGACAGGCAGGGGTATCCCCACATCAGAAAGGCCCTGATAGAAGAGTATGGTCTCACCCCTGAAGACTACAGGTTGAGGTTCAGAGGCAGCAGGAAGCGGTCTCACCAGTCTTGGGAGGATTTTATGGGGACTTGTTGCAAAGCAGTAACAGGATGGGTGGAGGGTAGCAGAGCAAGCACTTATGAAGGGCTGTTTAGTCTCATTCTAAGAGAACACGTGTTCCGTTGCTGTTTTTCAGAGCTACGCCAACACCTGTAAGTTCTCTGACCCCAGGGAGCTTGCAAAGGAGGCTGACCTCTGGCTTAGTGCCAGGGGAGCTGGTCAGACACCAAGGGCTGTCTTAGATTCACCCCTGGAAGGGGTGGGGGAGGTTCTGGGTAATTCAGGCCAAATTCTTAGCAGGGAAGGTGCAGGATCCAGAGGGACCTGTCTTCTTACGCATATCTTGGAAGGCACCAAGAAGGGGCCCTGAGGCTGGAATTTAACTGTTCCAGGTAAAGTTTTCAGCGGGGAGGAAGTAGGATTGTTAAGGACCTGTCCTCTTACGTATGCCTTAGAGGGCTCCTTCCCGGTGCACCGAGGCGAGAATTAACCAACCCCGACAACGTTCTGAGCGGGGAGGGTGCAGGATCCACAGGGACCTGTCCTCCTCCGCAGGTCTTGGAAGGTGCCCGAGAGGGGCCACAAGGTGGGAGGGTAGTCGTTACCGAAGGCCAATCCTGTAAAAAGAATGCCCTAATGTCTGAAGGAGAAGGGGGGACACCTGGGAACAGGGTTGCTCCAACTCTGGAGATCAGCAGCACCAACCCGCAGAGGGGGGTGCAGGTGCTTCCTTTTGAGGGTTTGAGGGAGGACAATTCCCTGACTCCTGTCCAGCAAAAGGGTAACGTCCCTAGGTCCGAAGATGCATGCCCTAGGGATTCAGTTCCTGTAAGGGAGAGTTTGAGGGAGGGCACTCCCCTCACTCCTGTCCAGCAAAAGGGTATCGTCCCTAGGTTGGAAAACCAGATCATGGGCAACCCCCTAGATCTGAAAATAGAGACTGCTGTAACCAGCCTCTCTACTGATGCATTCTCTAGGGATTCAGTTCCGTCAAGAGGGGATTCAAGGGAAGACACTTCCCTGACTCCTGTCCAGCAAAAGGGTAACGTCCCTAGGTTGGAAGATGCATGCCCTAGGGATTCAGTTCCTGTAAGGGAGAGTTTGAGGGAGGATGCTCCCCTAACTCAAGGCCAGCCCAAGGGTACCGTCCCTAGGTTGGAGAACCAGCCCAAGGGTACCGTCCCTAGGTTGGAAAACCAGGTCCAGAGTAGCTCCCTTGACATGGAGGTGGAGAAGGCTGTCCCCTGTCTCTCTACCATTACTTCTGGGGGTATCACTCCTGATGGAAGGGTGCGGAACTCTAGAAGGAGGGGCAGGAGGAGGAAAGGCTCTTTCCTGACCCCAGCTCAGCCAGAGGGGAAGGACCCTGGGTTGGGGAACCAGTTACAGGGGTGATCCTCTGAACTGGTGGGTGAGCTGATCAGGACGACTGTAACAAGCTCCCTGGCAGTTCTGGATTCTGGGGGTACAACTCCTCCTCGAAGGGGGTGCAACCTTAGAAGGAGGGGCAGGAGGAGAAGTTCTCCCCTGGGCCATATTCAGGCTATGGGAACAGTCCCTAGGCTAGAAGACCAGTGGCAGGGGGTAACTCCTGAACTGGTGGGAAGGAGAGTGGAAACAGGATGCTATGCACCTGGGGCTCCCGCCCCCCACTCTGAGAGGTTTCAGCGGCTAGTGGCCCCAGGCTTGCCTGGGACCTGGCTCTGGCCAGAGACAACTAGGATGCCTCCCTGGGTTAGCTTAGATTGTCTTGGGAGCATAGACAGAGGAATTCAACTGGGTTCAGATTGGCGTAGAACTGGATCATGTCCCTGCAGTTGCGGGACAGGGTCCTGGTTCTATCGCCCCCATATCAGGGAAGTCCATCAAGGTATTGATTGTTCTCCCCTGGCTTTGGGCTGGTAGGGGGTCATGTTGGACCTGGCCCTTTTACAAGGTAATTCCCCAGACCTTTTGCTTTTGCCTCCTTATTTTTCTGACCTTTGTTGGCTGACGTTTTGACTCCGAGCACTTTTTCACTGCTAACCAGTGCTAAAGTGCATGTGCTCTCTCTTACAAATTTGGTATGATTGGATTCTACCTGATTGGCATATTTAATTTACCCATAAGTCCCTTGTAAAGTGGCATCCCTATACCCAGGGCCTGTAAATTAAATGCTACTATTGGGCCTGCAGCGCTGCTTGCGCCACCCACTGAAGTAGCCTGTCAAACCTATCTAAGGCCTGCTAGCGCAGAGCCTGTGTGCGCAGTTTCCTGCCACAGGGACCTGGCATCTAAATTTACGTGCCAGGCCCAGAACTCCCCTTTTACTACATGTAATTCACCCCTAAGGTACGCCCTAGCTAGCCCTTTGGGCAGGGTGCCATGTATGTAGAAGGCAGGACATGTGCCATGTTGCGTGGCCTGTCCTGGTAGTGACAAACAGCCTAACTTGGTGTCTCACTGCTGTGAGTGCTGCCCTCTCATAGGATTGCATTGGAAATGCCCTGCCTTAGGTGTAAGGGGTATTGTCTGATTCATGTGGGGTAGCGTAGGCATGTTTGGTATGGTTGTGACAGTGGTAAGAAATGCTGCTTACTAGTGTAGGTGTATTTTTTATTACTATCACAGAAATGCCACTTCTAGAAAGTGCGCATTTATCTGTGCTTATAACTTTGGTGTTTTGCAGCTTGTCTCCAATCAACGTCTGGGCAGACTGACAGTTGGGGCTTTGTGCATACTTCTCAGACAGCCTGAACACAGGGAGGGTGGAGGTGACACAGAGGTGCATCTACATATTGTAAAGCCTTCCTGGGCTTAGACAATGGAGAGGCAGGGCACACCTGTATTTGTAAAGACTGTGCCCTGGCCTCACACAATAGGGTCGTTAACCCCCCACTGATGTTTGGAGTCTGTGCTGAAAGGAGAGAGGGGGCACTCCCAGAACCAGTTGTAACTGGCTGGAACCTCCTCTCCCTACCATTGTGAAACACTGTAAGAATTGACTATAAGTACAGGGGAATTTTCCCCACAATTTGAACACTCTTGGAACTGAAACTGGACACAGAACGCTGATGAATGGACTCACCAGGAAACCACATTGGACTGCTGTTGCTGTGCTGACCTGTGACCTGCCAGGTCACTAGAAGGCACTGCCACCATCTGCACCCCTTGTGCTGGCCTGTAGCTGGATCCACCAACCCTGTGCTTTTTCTGGTTGTTCCCAGGGGCAGGGTGTTGTGGCCCCTGACCCCTGCCACAATCTCTCCAGCCTTGCCTGTAGCGCTTGGGAAAAGCGCTCTCTATTCATTGCTGAGAAGAAGGTCACCGCCGCAGCCCGGGCTTTAGATGTGCCCTAGCGCTTTGAAAAGCGCTTTATTTCTGCTAAAGAAAATTCACCGCCGCAGCCCAGGCTGCTGATTTAAACTAGCGCTGTGTGAAGCGCTTTATTTGGAACCCCTAGCGCTCCCCCCGGCACCTCTGCCTTGTGATAATCACTGCCGCAGCCCGGGCGCCACACTCGGAACTGCAGCGCGAGGATCGCGCTGACTCCAGTGCCCCCGGGGCACTTCAGGAAGGTAAAGAAAGGAGCTCGTACGCTCCTACCGTGTCCCCGGGTGACGCGCACTTCTCAGAGCGGGGGAAAGCAGGTGCAGAGTCTCATCGGAGGCCCCTGCTTCCCCCGTTACTCCATAAGGCAGCCACACTGCAGACAAGGGCGGCTGCCTCTCTAACCAGCAGGACGCAGGGGAGAAAGGGAGTTCCCTTTCCCCCGGTCGCTGCACTAGGAGCGGGACGCTCCTGGTTTTGGGCAATTTGTTCTCTCTCGAGGAAATCGGGAAGGGAGACCTCGGTGAAGGTCCCTTCCCGCCTTTCTTTTGCCCACACAATTGTTGCTGGGCCACGCCCGGCCTCCATCCCACGGACAGGGTGTGAGGAGGCCGAGGTAGGCCCCCACCATGAGGGAGCCCCCCCCCGTTTTGCGCACAGGAGCGCTGGGGGCCCCCGTGCTCGGCTTTAGGTACTGGAAGTGCCTCTTCAACCAGAGAACAGGTACTCTTTAGGAAATCTAGACTCTAGGAGCCTAAAACAGACTTATAGATGTTTGCCATTTCCTACCTGTTTACTGTTTATACATATATGTGCTAATGTTCCTGTTATGGGCATGTCTAGCTGATATGTATTTATATGACTTGTGGTATATTCTCTAATGTTCCTTTCATGGGTATTTAGGAATTGTTCATGACAAGTGCATATACCTTTTACTATAATTCCTGACTACTGCTTATGTTGCAGAATCCTGAGTACTTACGTGTTCTAATGTGACAACTGCATATTCTTGCAGAGTATTAGTAACTTGTGTAACATTCTGACAAGTGCTAAGGTAGCAGGGTATTAGTCACGTGTAATGTTGGTCTAATTATGTTTTGTGCAATATAGATTATTTTTACATAGCTCAGTGATGTGTTTACTTTGTGGTGTACATATTGCATCACGTGCGTTGTGTGTGTTGTGCAAATACTTTACACATTGCCTCCAGGTTAAGCCTGACTGCTCATGCCAAGCTACCAAGGGGGTGAGCAGGGGTTATCTTGGACGTGTAACTCCCAAGCCCTGTCTAGAGTGGGTAGGTTCTGCAAGGCTGAGGTGCATACCCCAGCCAACCAGAAACTCCATTTCTAACAGTGTTCATCACTCCTTTTTGTAACCCCTCGTAGGTAGCGACCCTTGTGGTGAGGAAGGGCACCATCGGTGTACAGACCACTTGTGGATATGGGGGACATGGTGGAGCGTCAGATCATAATCACTTACAGACTCACACGTGCAACTATTCAGGATCTTTGTGCATTACTGGATTCTGCACTAACCCCGGGAAATCATAATCAGCATGCCATTCCAACTGAAGTGCAGGTGCTCTGCGCATTCCATTTCCTGGCCACAGGCTCATTTCAAGTGACAGTGGGCATGGGTGCTGGTGTTTCACAGCCAATGTTCAGCATGGTACTGACAAGATTTTTGAATGCATTTGTCCGACATCTGCAGTCCTATGTGAGGTTTCCCTAAAGTGCCGACTTACCCGCCATCAAGTCTGAATTCTATGCCTTTGCCAACATACCCCATGTGATAGGTGCCATAGATGGCACCCACATTATGATCAACCCCACAAGAGTGAGTGAACAGGTGTTCAGAAACAGGAAGAATTTTCACTCCATGAACATCCAATTGGTATGTACTGCAGACCAGTACTTTTCACATGTGAATGCCATGTTCCCAGGTTCAGTCCATGATTCCTTTGTGTTGAGGAACAGTAGTGTGCCACAGAAGATGGAACAACTACAAGAGGACAGAGGGTGGATCATAGGTAAGTGTGCCTGTCAGTAACTGACACATTGCAGAAACACAGCCTGTCTGACTAAGGGCCATACCAATGATTTCTCTGTATTGCACCATTTTCTAGGTGATTCTGGCCATCCAAACTTGCGTTGGCTCCTGACACCAGTGAGGAATCCCAGGACAGATGGAGAGAGGAATTACAATGAAGCCCATGGACGTACTAGGAGGGTAATAGAGCAAACTATAGGTCTCCTGAAAGCTAGATTCAGTTGTCTACATATCTCTGGGCGTTCCCTGGCCTATGGGCCTGATAAGGTGTGTAAATAGTGATGGCCTGCTGCATGCTGCACAACGTGGCAGTGAGACATTCTATCCCCCTCCTGGAGGTGGAGGGTGCTATAGGTCCTGATCAGCTACCTCAGAGAGGTGAGGAGAGTGATGGTGATGGTGATGATGACGAAGGGGAAGATGTCAATTCCAGGAACCAACTGATACAACTCTACTTCCAGTAACTGTGTGGGACTTAGGCCTGTCATTGGTGTTAGTTACTACCACTGTCAGTGTGATCAGTCATATGGGGGGGTTGGTAATGATAGGCGAAACATGGCCCACTTCTGCATGGTACTGACTGAAAATACACGCATTTCGTCCTTGCCACCATATGGGCACACAGGACTCCCATCATGCACAGATTCAAAAATAAAGTTATTCACTGCCAGTTGCATCCATACTCTACTTGGTTCACAATTTAACACAGGAGACAGTGTTACAGGTGTGAAAAGTATTTTATTGGTTGAAGTCAGTGAATTGTGCAATTTACAGTGATGGGAAGTCGTAAGGGTGGGGTGTCCTCAAGACAAACATGGTGGCAGCCTTGTTGGTAGTATTGATGGGTCCCTCTTGTCTAACAGTATTTCCTCTTTCCTCTCAGCAATGTGTGGTTGGTGATTGGGAGGGATGGTTGCTTTGCAGTTGTTGCAGAGTTAGTTGTTGGAGGGGCCTTGTTCTTTGCTGGAGTTCCAGTGCCATAACGTGGCCTGAGGGTCCGTTTGGGTGCCAGCTGTTGAGCTTCATGGGATGACATAGTAGGACCTTGTTTTCCTGTGTGGGTAGTACCTGGGATGTTTCTGCTGCTGGGGTGATCTGATGCTGGTTGTCCAGTGCTGTTGTGGGGGCCTCTTGTCCTGTGTGGGTGTCAGACTAGTTTTTGACCAGCTGCAGCAGTGCTCCTGCTATGGTGGCCATTGTGGCATTGTGCTCTTTCCATTGCTCCATGGCCTGTTGGTGTTGTTCCTGCTGAATCCTTTGACTGTGCTCCAGGGTGGACACAATCTGTGCCAACCTGTCATGGGTATGTTGGTAGGCTCCCATTACCTCAGAGATCACGTCCTGGGCTGCTGCATCCATCCTGTGGCCTCCCCCTGGCCCACTGCGACCCTTGCCCTAGCCTCCTGTGCCTGTGTCCCCTGCACAGGTCTGGTAGTACCACTTTTATTGGGACCCTCGCCTTTCTGCATGTTGGGAGTGGGAGACTGTCGCCTCTGTACCTGTGTTCCACCAGTCTGTGCCATGGGTAAACTGGTGTGGGTACGCCTGCCCTGGGCTGCTGGTCTTGACTGGGTGGTAGGGGTGACAATGGTTTCCTGGGTGGGGCTGCTGCATGGTGAGTGTCCAGGATGTGTGAGGGGCCTGCATGCTCATCGGTGTCCAGGGACCCTTCACCAGTGTCCTGTGAGGTGCCTCTGTCTCCAGGGGGGGCACTGGCACTCCTTGTCCCATCCGTGAGGGTGGCATGGGTGATGGTGCCTGTTGGCGGACATAGACATGTCTGTTACATCTGCATGAACGTTTGAGGTGTACAGGACTGGGCCATTTTGTGCTGGTGTTACTTTCAGTGGCCTACCAGGGTGCCTTTGTGAGGTTGGCATTGCATTTTGCGCCAGTGTGGGGTTACATTGTGGTGGGGGTGTCGTTCCATTGAGGGCACGTGCAGGGGTGAGTGACTGTGCACAGGGGGAGGGATGTGGGCCTGTTAGTGGGTTTGTGGTCATGCAGGGGGCTAGATATAGTGGCTAATGCCTGGGTGGGGTGTAGGTCCTGGTGGGTGTGGGTGGGGTGGTGCATGCATTACAGGTGTGGTGGATATGGGGTAGTTGTAGATCACTTACCTGAGTCCATTCCTCCAGTGAGTCCAGTGAGTCCCTCTGGGTGCAGGATGGCCAGTACCTTTTCCTCCCAGCCAGTGTAGTCGGGTGGTGTTGGTTGCGGTCCTCCCTCAGTCTTCTGCACTTCGATGTGCTGCCTTGATGCCATGCCCCGGACTTTCCCCCGCAGGTCGTTCCATCTCTTCTGGATGTCATCCCTGGTGTGTGGATGGTGTCCCACTGCCACAGCTCCATTTTACTTGCGATGGGTGTGTGCTGCACCTCGGCGCTGAATATTTGTGGCTTCACCTTCAAGATCTCGTCCACCATGGTCCTTAACTCCCTTTCCGTGAAGCGTGGCTGTTTGGGGGGGGGGGCATGGTGAGTGTGGGGCATGGTGTTGGCCCTGGGAAGGAGGTGGTGGTGCTCTTCTGTGGGTCAGTGTGCGTGTCCTGTATGCTGGCATTCGCTGTCTGGCTCTGGTGCTCTCCGTCTTCTTTCGTCCTGCTTTCATTGCAAGGGATTGTGGGGTGTGTCTGAGGGTGTCTTATGGGGTTCTGGATATGTGTCAGGTGTGTGGGTCATATGCCTAGCCAATGTGTGCACTTCTTGCTGTTGAGACCACTTGCCACCCGTGGTGGTCGCAGCCGCCAATGGTCGTCCGGCCTCCACTGTCCGCCGAGTTGATTTGTACATCATTATTTGGAGGGCGGGATGTGGGTGTGCTTGGCGGTGGCAGGGTGGGGAGGGCTGGGATTTCCGCCGACAGAGTCATGGCGGGGAGTGGTGGACTGGTGATTTTTGGCGGGGTTGGGATTTTCGTTCATTATATGGCGTGTTTCCATTGGTATTCTGCTCACCGCCGCAAGGCGGTCTTTCCTGCCATGTTCATTATAACCGCCTATATTCCTGCACTAGGTACTATGTATGTCTCTAAGTATGGAGTGGTCTTTCCTGCGGAAAGCACCAGGTGACAGAGTGATAAGGCAATCTCAAATACTTATGCCACCACTGCACCACCAATGTAGGAGGCATCCCTGGTGTGTAGGGGGTACCTATGGTACTTACACCTTATACCAGGTATCCCTTATTAGTGTAGTCTAGTCAGTGTCTAGAAGTCAGACTCTCTAGAGGTAGCTATGGATGAGCATCCAAGGCTTATCTAGGAGACCTGCAAAGCTCATGCAATACCACTGTAGTCACACTTAGTACTTACACACATGTAAGAAAACACTCAGTGTTACAAAAACCAAGGTACTTTATTTTGGTGACACATATACCAAAAATACCATAATCTCTTAGGAGGTGAGTAATACACAAATCATATACACTAATATGCAGAAATAGGCATAAAAACAGTTAGCAAACAGTGCAATTAGTGAAAATCAGAATAGTTAGAAATGGGCCCAGTGTGATCACAAACCATATACTCAGAAAGTGTAATGTGAAAGTCGGTCACCCACCTAGGCAAATATAGGGGGTCATTACAACATTGGCGGTAAAAGCCGCTTACCGCCGTGCAGAAGACTGCCAACACACCGCCGCATAATTCCGCCCCAGCTATTATGATCCACAGCTCGGAATCCGCCAAAATCTAGACACCCACAGAAGTCCGGCACACCAAAGGTCAGCGATAAACTGGCGATAACAAAACCGACACCGTCACGCCAGAAGGAATACGCCCACACTATCACAACCCACGAATCCACGCGGCGGTCTTTCAACCGCGGTATTCCATTGGTGGTACACACCGCTGCGCTCAAAATACACACACATTTACAAAACACTACCACATTGGACAAATCGAAATACACACACCTGAAACACATACACACACCACTCCCACACACCCAATACAATATAAAACCCACATCACCCACAAACCTCTACGACAACAATTGCGACAGAAGGCCAGAGAGAGACACCACCAGAAACAACACTAGCTTCCACAGGCACGCAACACCATCACTCACACAACATTCACGCACCTCACACAACACACCTCTAAATATCACCCCACACATCACAACACACACCACCCCACACATCACCCACACCACCCCATGGCACCGCAACGACACCCTAGGTTTTCTGAGGAGGAGCTCAGGGTCATGGTGGAGGAAACCATCCGGGTAGAGCCACAGCTATTCGGATCACAGGTGCAGCACACCACCATAGCTAGGAAGATGGAGCTATGGCGCAGAATCGTGGACAGGGTCAATGCAGTGGGACAGCACCCAAGAACTAGGGATGACATCAGGAAGAGGTGGAACGACCTACGGGGGAAGGTGCGTTCCGTGGTCTCAAGACACCAGATTGCGGTTCAGAGGACTGGCGGCAGACCCCCACCTCCTCCCCCAGAACTAACAACAAGGGAGGAGCAGGTCTTGGCTATACTGCATCCTGAGGGCCTCCCAGGAGTAGCTTGTGGAATTGACTCTGGTAAGTCAAACCTTTATCTACCATATCCCCCACCATACCTGCACGCTATCACATACCCCCACCCTCGCCCTCACCCCCATCACTCCAACTCCTCACATATGTCCCACTATCACAAACCACACATCCCAAACCCAAGCCCTGCATGCATCACCAAAGCATGTCCACTGCACATACCCATACACCCCCCTAAACCATTATCACAGAAGGTCCCACACAAGAATGGAAGCACTGGGGTACAGGGTCACCCACCCATTGCACACCATGGCACACACAGATGCAATAATCATGCCTTTACACCCCTGCAGGACCCCTACCCAACGTCCCCAGACCCAGACACCTAGTCACACTGTATTGGATCCATGTCTTCACCTAATAGCCACACATGGTGCCTCTGGAGTTGCCCCATTACATAAGGGATGCTGCTATTCTGCAGAATGTAAGCGTCATGCACTGAGCCAGGAAACTTGGCATTTAAATGTACTGGTCGGCCAAACACACCATCTGCACATTCATAGAATGGTGATTCTTCCGGTTTCTGTACACCTATTCACTCCTGCGGGGGGGACCAAGGCCACATGTGTCCCATCAATGGCACCTATGATGCTGGGGATATGTCCCAGGGCATAGAAGTCACCTTTCACTGTAGGCAAATCCTCCACCTGAGGGAAAACGATGTAGTTGCGCATGTGTTTTAGCAGGGCAGACAACACTCTGGACAACACGTTGGAGAACATAGGCTGTGACATCCCTTATGCAATGGCCACTGTTGTTCGAAAAGACCCACTTGCTAGGAAATGGAGTACTGACAGGATCTGCACTAGAGGGGGGGATTCCTGTGGAATGGCGGATAGCTGACATCAGGTCTGGCTCCAACTGGGCACACAGTTCCAGGACTGTGGTACGATCAAGTCTGTATGGACAATTAAATATTGCTCCTCCATTGTCGACAGGCCCACCAGCGTTCTATACACCGGAGGATGCCGCCATCTCATCACCTGCCCTAGCGGACGTGCTCTATGGAGAACAGCGAGCAGAGAGTCAACCAACACTGAGGTACGTAAACACAACTTTATAGCAACATTTTTAAAAATCGATATATTGTTGTATTAGTGTATAAGCAAGGTAGATATGTGTGACGCAGTCAAAATTAATGCCATGTGGCCCCCTGAAATGGCGGCTGTCTGACCTGTAATGTGGGACAAGGGGATATGAGGTAACTGCGTTGGTGTTGTACACCGTCGCGGTAGGCGGTCAAAGACCGCGGCGCAATCCTGCATTGGTTAACATTGGACCCTATGGGTCCCAGGAGCCAATGACGATGTACGCCAGCGGTGACGGTACGCACCGCCACGGACGTCACTGCCATTTTCTCTCTGTTCAATCACTTGATACCTGATCTTCGACAGGAGAGGACCTACACTGCAAGTGCTGCTGTGACCTCAGTCTGGAAGAGACAATGGCTCATGTGTCTGGGGAAAGGGCCTCTGCCTTCAGCACGGAGGAGTTGGAGAAACTAGTGGATGGGGTCCTCCCCAGTACACGCTACTCTACGGTCCTCCAGACAAACAGGTAAGTACACTGTGAGCATGCCGAATGGGCAATGCCTGTGTGGAGTGGTGTTGATGAAAGATAGGGGGGGAGGGAATGCGGCGTGCATGAAACAACAGTGAGTGCATGTGCCTCATGGCAAGGGTAGCGATGCGGGCCAATGACTGTGATGGTGCAGGCGGTTATATCTTCTCCTTTTCCCCTGTACTATTCCTGTAGGTCAGCGCCCACCAGAAGAAGGATATTTGACATGCCATCGCCAAGGAAGTCCGGACCCTGAGGGTCCACCACAGACGGAGCATCCACTGCCGTAAAAGATGTGAGAACTTTCGCCGCTGGAGCAAGAAGACGGCGGAGGCCCAGATGGGGATGGCCTCCCAACGTGGGAGGGGTGCCCGTCTCACCATGACTCCCCTGATGTTCCGGATCCTGGCGGTGGCGTATCCGGAGTTGGATGGGTGCTTGAGGGCATCACAGCGGCCACAACGGGGTGAGTACACTCTCATTCTGCTGATTCAACGCGCATTTTAGGTGTCTGGGTGGGGGAGGTGGGCTGTGTAGTGTCCGCCAACGGTAGCGGTATTGGATGCACTCAACACGTCTTTCTTCTGTCTTCCCCCCCTTTTTGTGGTCTCCCTGTTCTTGTGTGCATTAGCATCATCAAGGGGAGGAGCAGTGCCACCGGAGCAGGAGGGAGCTGCATCCCACATGGCCCTGGAGGGCGACACAACGGAGTCAGAAGCCACCAGTGGGACAGAGGGCGAGGGGAGCTCCACGGCGGGGACAGGAGCTGAGACCAGTGACACTGACTCCTCCTCTGATGGGAGCTCCCTTGCGGTGGCGGGCCCCTCTGTGCCCACCGCATCTACAGGTACAGCCGCCACCCCCCTAGCAGCACCGCCCTCCCAGCAGCCCCTCAGCGTGTGCCCCGTGGCCACTCACCCAGGAGGGTGGGCATCTCCTTCGACCCAGGCACCTCAGGCCGTGCTCCAGTCAGCCCTGCTGCCCTCAAGGAGGAGGCCATTGACCTCCTCAGGTCCCGCACTGTTGGGCAGTCTACCATTTTGAATGCCATCCAGGGTGCAGAGGGGCAGTTGCAACAGACCAATGCATTCCTGGAGGGCATTCATTCTGGTCAGGCAGCCCAACAGCGAGCTTTTCAGACTCTGGCCCCATGATGGCAGCCATTGTCCCTGTCTCTAGCCTCCCCCCTCCAACTTCTTCCACTCAGACCTAAACCCCTGTACCTCAGCCTATCCCAAGCACACCATCAGACCAGCATGCACACACGTCAACACACAAGGGAAGCTCAGGCAAACATAAGCACCACACATCCCACAGGCACTCACACAATCATCATACACATGCAGACATACCAACATCCACTGCCTCCACATTTTCCCCTCCTCCCTCCTTGTCTCGTCTCCACTCACACCTGCATGCACTACATCTTCAGCCACTACATCCGTCACCAGCACACCCACCACCACACCCCGCTCACGTGCAGTCACCACCCCACTACCATTCACACATCCCCTGTGTCCTCTCCCAGTGTGTCTGTGAGCCCACCTCCCAAGGTACACAAACGCAGCCACACACCCACCCAACAGCCATCCAGCTCACAACAGCCTCCAGCCCATGCACCTTCACCCAAAGTTAGCAAACGTACACCTTCTACAACCACTACCTCTTCCTCCACTCCCAAACCCCCTCCATCTACCCGTCCCAGTGTGTCCAAAAAACTTTTCCTGTCCAACCTTGACCTCTTTCCCTCACCTCCCCCACCCCTTCAGTCACCTAGAGCCCGCCTTTCCAGGTCCCAACCCAGCACCTCAGCCACAACATCTGCGGGAACAGTGGTGCCAGTAGTAACCGGCTTCTGGAGTGTACCAAACAGCAGGGCGGCCAGTGTGCCAAGGAGCCAGACCACGGATAGTCCCCCACCTCAAAAGCACAAAAAGGTGGCCAATGCCCGGCGGGAGAGAGGCAAAACATCAACCAACAAAGCCTCTCCCAGGGGTACAGTTGGGAGTGGGAAGACAGCTGCGCCACCATCCACTGTGGGGAAGGGGCACAGAAAAACAGGCAAGTCGGCGAAAACCTGCACGGCGGACAAGACCGCCACCAGCACCGCTGAACAGGACACCGTCGCCACCAGCACCGCTGCCAAGGACACCGCCGCCACAAGCACCGCTGAACAGGACACCGCAGCCACCAGCAATGCTGAACAGGACACCGTCGCCACCAGCACTGCTGCCAAGGACACTGCTGCCACCAGCACCGCAGGCCAGTGAGCGCCAAAGCTTCCGACGCTACTGAGGCTGACACGAGCAGGATGAATCACTCTGGGCACAAGGCCCCCTCCAGAACCAGTGGAGATTTACATCCACTACCTCTGTCCTTGGCAGGATGAAGCATGCTGGGCACAAAGCCCCCTCCAGAACCAGTGGAGTAAGGCATCCACTACCTCTGTCCTTGGCAGGATGAAGCACTCTGGGCACAAAGCCCTCTCCAGAACCAGTGGAGAATCACATCCACTACCTCAGTCCTTGGCAGGATGAAGCACTCTGGGCACAAATCCCCCTCCAGAACCAGTGGAGATTTACATCCACTTCCTCTGTCCTTGGCAGGATGAAGCACTCTGGGCACAAAGCCCTCTCCAGAACCAGTGGAGTATCACATCCACTACCTCTGTCCTTGGCAGGATGAAGCACTCTGGGCACAAGGCCCCTTCCAGAACCAGTGGAGTAAGGCATCCACTTGAGAGACTGTGGCTTTGCATCCCCCAGGATAAAGCAGTGGGCAACCCAACTACTGGAAAGACTTGAGAGACTGTGGCTTTGCACTCCCCAGGATAAAGCAGTGGGCAACCCACCCACTGTAAAGACTTGTGAGACTGTGGCTTTGCACTCCCCAGGATACAGCAGTGGGCATTGAGCCCCCTCGTGGATCTGGCATCGTGCACTCATCCGGCTGAGGTGCCCCCCCTTACCTTCCCCCTGAGGTGTCAGTTGTATTTCTATCTGATGCCCCAGCAGTGTTCTCTCCCTTTTGATCAGGTATTGAGTGTGGGCCTTGCCCATGCATTTTGGGCCTAGTGGTCCACGGACTATGATGGTGGAATACATTGGACTTGTATTCTTCGTGTATGTATTTGTTTATAGTGTAAATATATATATATATATTATTTTTTTTGATTACTGTATTTGAATAGATTACAAACGTTTGACTCATTTCCTTTTGTCCTTGCATTCTTCCAGGGGAGTTGGGGGTTGTAAATGTAATGTATCTCCATGTACTTGTGTGTGTATTGTAGTGGGTGAGGGTGGGGGTGGGAGTGTTGCATGTTACGTGTGTGTATCACTCTTTTTTCCCTCCTCCTTTCCCCCTCCCCCTCCCCTGTGTCGTAGGTGCAGTACTCACCGTGGTCTTCACCGCCGTTTTTGTTGTTCCTGGTAGAGGAGCAGGAAGATAGAGGCTGGGAGTATCTGGAGCTCGGGCTCCATGGCGTCCTGGTTGCTCGTGGGTTGTGTAGAGGTAAGCATTTTCCCTTCCAAGTCCTATTTTTGCCGTGTTTTTGTTTGCGATGAATCCGCCCTGGAAAAGGTGGCGGATTGGCCTGTTGTAATACAGTGGGTGGAACCTTGTCTTCCGCCTGTCTGTTGGCGGTTACTGCCGCAGTGTTTGTTTGTACCGCCGTGGCGGTCTGAGTGTTAAAGTGGCTGTCTATGTTGCCAGTTTCCGCCACGGTAGTGATTCCATTTTTTTACCGCCGGCCTGTTGGCGGTTTTACCGCCGCTTTAACACCGACCGCCAGGGTTGTAATGAGGGGAGCAGGGAGTACTAGAAAAGCCTAAAGGTAAGTACCACAACCCACCCCAGCGACCAGGAAAGCAGGAGTAAATCAGAGTAAATTTCCCAGAACACACAAAGAAACGAGAAGAAGAATTATGCAAAACACAGAAGAGACTGCAAGACACCAACAGTGGATTCCTGGACATGAAGAAGACCTGGGGAAGAAGGGGACCAAGCCCAAGAAGCACAGAAGAGTCCAGGAAGGGCACGAGCCCTACCAACCCGGATGAAGGTGCCAAAGGTGAACCACCGTTGAAGAAGAAAAGTCAGCACCGCACCCAAGAAGACAAAGTCAGGTTCCTGGAGGGGGCAAGTGATGTCCCACGCCGGATGGAGGATTCAAGTTGGGTTTGCGTCGTCCACCAACGAGCCTTGGCATACGCAAAGCTCGGGGTTAGCAGAAAATGGTGCTGCAGGGGACCAGCAAGGACCAGGTGGACTCTACCCAGGAGGGGGAGTCAGAGGGGACCCTCAGCAACTCAGAGAGTCCACAGAAGACCAGGCAGCGCACACAGGAGTCCCACTGGACGGGGACAGGAAAGTTGCAGAAGAGGCCCATTCAGGACTACGACAAAGGCTCCCACGCCACCGGAGAACAACTCAGGAATCTGTGCGTCACAGGATAGAGTGCTGGAGCTTCAAGATGCACAAAGATCTTTGAGGAAGGATGCCAATAAGCCTTGGCAGCTGCAAAGAACACGGTGCATGGGGGAACTGTCTTGCATGGGAGGCAAGGTCTTACCTCCACCAAAGTTGGATAGTGGGAAGAGAGGACCATTGGGACCACTTCAGTTCACCACCCGTGATGCAGGATCTATGCAGCTCAGCAGGAGATGGGATCTACGCAGCCAGTCGTCATTACAGTTGGTGCCTGCAGAAGCAGGGGAGTGACTCCTTCACTCCAAGGGAGATTCCTTCTTTCTTCTGATGCAGGCTGAAGACGACCTGTCCTTAGCGGATGCACAACCAGGAAATTGTTGCAGTTACTGGAAGGAGCTGGAGATACAATGTTGCAGGATGCGTTTTGCTTCTTTATTGCAGCTTGTAGGGTCCTGAAGAGTCCAGATGACGTTTCTTCAGTCAGAAGTCGAAGTGGAGGATGCAGAGGATTCCTGCTGGAATCTTGCAATCTGAATCTGAGGAACCACCCAAAGGAGAGACCCTCAATATCCCTGAAAGGGGGATTTGCCACCAAACCAGGCCAGCACCTATCAGGGGAGGGCTCTGACGTCACCTGCTGGCACTGGCTACTCAGCTGCTCCCAGAGTTTCCTGCCAACCTTGAAACCAAGATGGCAAACCCCAAGAGCCCTCTGGAGGAGCTCTGAGCACCACCCCTGGGGAGGTGATGGACAGGGGAGTGGTGCCCTTCAAAGCATTTCTAGTGGCTTGGGGAAGCTACCCTTCCCAAGCCTGTAACACCTATTTCCAAAGGAAGAGGTGTATTACTCCTCTCCAAAAGGAAATCCTTTGTTCTGCCTTCCCGGGCTTGAGCTTCTCAAGCAACAGGAGGGCAGAAAGCAGTCTGGGAGTTGGCAGCAGCTTGGGCTGCCTGGAAACCCTCAGATGGCTGTAATGGCAATACTGGGGTCCTCTAAGGAGCCTACAGAGTGCATGGAATCATACAACCAAAGCTTTTAAAAGCCTTAGAGTAGGATTCCAATATGTTTGATACCAAACATGCCTAGGTTCGGAGTTACCAATATGTAGCTGGACATAGGTAGTGACCTATGTCCAGTACACGTGTAATACGGCGTCCCATGCTCAGGAAGTCCGGGAAAATGGGTCTGGAGTTCTGCTAGTGCAGGGGTGCCCTCACACACAGGTACTTTGCACCCTGCCCTCTGGGCTGGAAGGCCTGCCGTAGGGATGACTTATAATTGACCTGGTATAGTGAAAAATGGCAGTGAAAGGGTGCTCGCACCTTTTCACACAGGCTGCAATGGCAGTCCTGCAGAAGTCTTTCCATTGGCTCCCTATGGGTGGCAAAATATGTGCTGCAGCCCATAGGGATACCCTGGAACCCCAATGCCCTGGGTACCTAGGTACCATATACTAGGGACTTATAAGGGGTCACCAGTACACCAATTGTGGGTGAAATACAGAGTTTTGGGAGAGTCAGCATAATCACTGGGGCCCTGGTTAGCAGGATCCCAGTGAACACAGTCAAACACACTGACATCAGGCAGAAAAAGGGGTAACCATGCCAAAAAAGAGGGTACTTTCCTACACCTGTGACAACAAAACATATTTGGTTATTAAAATAATTGCTGGTGCCCATGGTTTCACATATGTCATTTTTAACGAAGGCGGCACGATGCCCATAGCATATAACTCACATTTATATTTCAGTACAGAACAACGTTATGCAATCACAGAAAAATTTCTAACTGCAGTTCAGATGTCATCAAGGAGAGGCCACTTGCCCATGAGAAATGCATTATTGTCCTTACCCCTGGCCCAGCCTTAGAGGCCGTCACCAAAGCTAGCATTCCTAACGCTAAAGCATTACATCCACGTTAGATTCAATGGGGAACCTCCCTGACTGCACCATTGTTAATTACATCTTTGATCCAAAACCTAAAACACAAGAATTTCTCCAGTGTGAACAGGAATTCCCGCACCTTTTGATATCTTGCCGCTTGACAGATACCATACTGTCATTTACACTGTTGGTTCAGCACAACCAGCGGTAGGCACTAAACATCAGTACTCAGCCGCTTGCACAGCCATGAGGGGATTGCTGAAGGATGGTGTATTCTACCCTCACAATACCTACACGCAGACCCTGGGAAACTGGCTGAACTTAAAGACCTTATCCTAGCGCTAGAACCTACGGATCTAGGACAACTCACATTGATCGTCTATGATTCGTATTACTCTGTCCAGTCTTACAAGAATTATCTTAATCATTGTCAATTGAATGGGTTCAGGGACTCAAAGGGGAACACCATAAAACACAGAACTCTGTGTGGGAGGGTAGCTGATCTTAAGGATAAGCTACCTAATACTCAGGTAGTCCATCCATTGGGCCACCAACGTGTAGGAGTACGCATTACTGGCAACACTTTGGCTCATGAAGCGGCCAAATCAGCAATAGCTACTGATTCTGTGGCTGCAGTGACTCATTCTCAGACGAGATTGGATAATGACATTTTGGCTGCTGTGAAAGCTTGGGCTGAAGGCAAGCCTTTACCAAAAGTATACCCTACAAAATATTCATATCACATTAGTGCACAGAATGTTTCCTTTGCAACAGTTCCTGGGGTTGGAGATCGAGTGATCCCCAACCAAGACCAGAGATTAGATCTAATCAAAGCAGCGCATGAGGGTGTTGTATCTGCTCATGCTGGCGTGCGACCACAATAACACTTTTACAGAAATCCTTCTAATGGCCAGGCCCATACAACAGACCAACCAATATGTTTTTTGTTGTGACATGTGCCAGCAGATAAAGGGCTCAAACATCAAACGCCCACCGCAGACATCCCTCTTAGTGTCCAATAGGCCATTACAATGCGTGTACCTGGACCATTGTGGTCCATTACCACCTGATGGTGCATGCAAATACATCTTAGTAGCTGTGGATTCTTGTTCTAGATTCCTGTGGGTATGGCCACAGTGGTCGTCTGACACTTTAACTGTCATAAAAGACTTGCTGATCTTTATCGGTACATATGCGGTTGCGGCATTCCATTCAGATCAGGGCCCTGCCTTTGCCTCTAAGGCATTAGGGGACACTATGAGAACAATTAGGAGGTCATTACAACCCTGGCGGACGGTGTTAAAGGTGCGGTAATACCGCAAACAGGCCGGCGGACAAAAAAATGGAATCATGACCCTGGCGGAAACCGCCAACAAAGACAGCCACATTAACACACTGCCTGCCACGGCGGTACAGACAAGCAGCGCGGCGGTCACCGCCAACAGACAGGCAGAAGACAATGTACCGCCCATAGTATCACAACCCGCCAATCCGCCACCTTTTCCAGGGCGGAATCACCGTGGATAAAAACACGGCGGAAACAGTTTCTGCAATGGGAAAACGCTCACCTGAACACATCCCACGAGGGAGGAGGACTCCATGGATCCGGAATTACAAATCCTACCGGCCCTTGTATTCCTACTCATCTACGAAGAGCAACAACGGTGTCGGCGAAGACAACGGTGAGTACTGCACCTACGACATAGGGGAGGGGGGAGGCAAAAGTCAGGGGGACACACACGCAACACCCCCACCCTCGCATATTACAACACACACACCAATGCATTCACAAACATTACAGTAACAACCCACAACCCCCCCGGAAGAATGCAAACACAAAACAAAATCAGTTAAAACATTGTAATGTTTCAATATACATGTCTCAAATATATACAGATATATTATAAAATCATTCAAAAGTATATACATTACGAGAAGTAGTGCAGATATGCACATATCAATGTCCGTGCACCACTAGTCCAAAAATGCATGGGCGAGGCCCACACAAGATACCTGTCCACAAACGGAGAGAACACTGCCGGGGCATCAGAGAGAAATACAACAGGCACCTCAGGGGGAAGGGAAGGGGGGGCACCTCAGCCGGATAAATGCAAAGCCAGATCCACGACGGGGCTCCATGCCCATTGATGTATCCTGGGGAGTGCAAAGCCACAGTCTCTCAAGTCTCTACAATGGGTGGTTTGCCCACTGTACCATCCTGGGGAGTGCAAAGCCACAGTCTTTCAAGTCTCTACAGTTGGTGCTTTGCCCACTGTACCATCCTGGGGAGTGCAAAGCCACAGTCTCTCAGGTCTCTACAGTGGGTGGTTTGCCCACTGTACCATCCTGGGGAGTGCAAAGCCACAGTCTCTCAAGTCTCTACAGTGGGTGAGTTGCCCACTGTACCATCCTGGGGAGAGCAAAGCCACAGTCTCTCAAGTAGATAACAGCCACCAATGGTTCTGGAGGGGGACTGGGGCCCAGACTGGATTAGTCTCCCCGTGACAGTTCCTGTCCTGTCACTGTCCCAGCTGCACATGGGATAACGGTGCTTTATGTGGTGGTCTTTTCCTTCTTCAGCGGTGCATGCCCTGTTCAGCGGTGCTTTGCCATGGCGGTCTCTGGACTGTTCAGCGGTGCTTAGCCATGGCAGTTCTGGACTGTTCAGCGGTGCTTTGCCATGGCGGTTCTGGACTGTTCAGCGGTGCTTTGCCATGGCGGTTCTGGACTGTTCAGCGGTGCTTTGCCATGGCGGTCTCTGGACTGTTCAGCGGTGCTTTGCGATGGCAGTCTCAGGACTGTTCAGCAGTGCTTTGCCATGGAGGTTCTGGACTGTTCAGCGGTGCTTTGCCATGGTGGTTCGGGACTGTTCAGCGGTGCTTTGCCATGGCGGTTCTGGACTGTTCAGCAGTGCTTAGCCATGGCGGTTCTGGACTGTTCAGCGGTGCTTTGCCATGGCGGTCTCTGGACTGTTCAGCGGTGCTTTTCCGTGGCGGTTCTGGACTGTTCAGCGGTGCTTTGCCATGGCGGTTCTGGACTGTTCAGCGGTGCTTAGCCATGGTGGTTCGGGACTGTTCAGCGGTGCTTTGCCATGGCGGTTCTGGACTGCTCAGCGGTGCTTTGCAATGGCGGTTCTGGACTGTTCAGCGGTGCTTTGCCATGGCGGTCTCTGGACTGTTCAGCGGTGCTTTGCCATGGCGGTCTCTGGACTGTTCAGCGGTGCTTTGCCATGGCGGTCTCTGGACTGTTCAGCGGTGCTTTGCCATGGTGGTTCGGGACTGTTCAGCTGTGCTTTGCCATGGCGGTTCTGGACTGTTCAGAAGTGCTTAGCCATGGTGGTTCTGGACTGTTCAGCGGTGCTTTGCCATGGCGGTCTCTGGACTGTTCAGCGGTGCTTTGCCATGGCGGTTCTGGACTGTTCAGCGGTGCTTTGCCATGGCGGTTCTGGACTGTTCAGCGGTGCTTTGTCATGGCAGTTCGGGACTGTTCAGCGGTGCTTTGCCAGGGCGGTTCTGGACTGTTCAGCGGTGCTTAGCCATGGCAGTTCTGGACTGTTCAGCAGTGCTTTGCCATGGCGGTCTCTGGAGTGTTCAGTGGTGCTTTGCCATGGCGGTCTCTGGACTGGGCAATGGTGTGTGGCATGACGTTCTCTGGACTGGACATTGGTGTGTGGCATGACGGTCCCTCATTGCCCAGCGGGGCTGTGGCTGCCGGGGCACTCCTGGGCAATGACTCTGGCGGTGGTCTCCTGACCAGTGACGATACTTGGGCCCTCCTGGGCACTGACTCTGGCGGTGGTCTCCTGACCAGTGACGATACTTGGGCCCTCCTGGGCACTGACTCCGGCGGTGGTCTCCTGACCAATGACGATACTTGGGCCCTCCTGGGCACTGACTCCGGCGGTGGTCTTCTGACCAATGACGATACTTGGGCCCTCCTGGGCAATGACTCCGGCGGTGGTCTCCTGACCAGTGATGATATTTTGGCCCTCCTGGGCAATGACTCTGGCGGTGGCGGTGGTCTCCTGACCAGTGACGATACTTTCGCCCTCCTGGGCAATGACTCTGGCGGTGGTCTCCTGACCAGTGATGATACTTTGGCCCTCCTGGGCAATGACTCTGGTGGTGGCTGTGGTCTCCTGACCAGTGACGATACTTTGGCCCTCCTGGGCAATGACTCTGGCGGTGGTCTCCTGACCAGTGATGATACTTGGGCCCTCCTGGGCAATGACTCTGGCGGTGGTCTCCGGACCAGTGACGACGGTGCTGGCGTCCCAGCCGCCGGGAAGGATGCCTCCCTTCTCCGCCGTGATGCTCACACCAGGCTGTGCAGTCTTCTTCTGGCCCTTGCCCACCTTTGGAGGAGTCACAGCTGACTCTGCAATCCCCCTGGGACCCCTATGAGTTGTTTTGCCTCCAGGAGTCTTCACACGGTCCCGTCGGCCACTTTCCAACTTCAGAGCCTTTACAGGGGGTGGACTGGCAGTGCCTTGGCTCCGTGTCACACTGCCTGCCCTGGGTCCGGTGCACTCCACACACCATGAACACGCACTACTGGTACTGGAGGCTTTTTGGCTGAGGCGCTACGATGGGACTGATGAAGTGGAGGGGGGTGGGGGCAAAAAGGTCAACTTTACAGAGGGACTGTTTCTGACGAACACTGGGATGGGTAGCTGGAGGGGGTCTGGGAGTGGAGGAAGAGGAGGTGGTTGTAGGAGGTGTCACTTTAGGTGTTTTGGGTGCAGGTGCATGTACTGGAGGATGTCGTGAGGTGGATGGATGTTGGGTGTGTGGGTGCCCACGTTTGTGTACTTTGGGTGGGGGCGTCACAGACACACTGGGAGAGGACACAGGGGACTTGTAAATGGGAGTGAAGGTGGTGAGTGCAGGTGAGCGGGGTGTGGTGCTGGGTGTTCTGGTGCGAGTCCTGGTGCCTGTAGATGTAGTGCATGCAGGTGAGAGTGTAGACGAGACTGGGAGGGAGGAGGGAGATGACGAGGAGGGGGACACAGTGGAGGCAGTGGATGTTGCTGTGTCTGCATGTGGGTGATGCTTGTGTGTGTGTCTGTGGGTTGTGTGGTGCCAGTGTTTGCCTGAGCTACTTTTGTGTGTTGAGGTGTGTGCATGCTGGTCTGAAGGTGTGCTTGGGATAGGCTGGGGTACAGGAGATTGGGTCTGGGTGGAGGAGGTTGGAGGGGGGAGGCTAGACACAGGGACAATGGCTGCCATCAGTGCTGAGGCCAGAGATTGCAGGGTTCGCTGAAGGATAGCCTGACCAGAATGAATGCCCTCCAGGAATGCATTACCGTGTTGCTACTCACTTTCTACACCCTGGATGGCATTCACAATAGTAGACTGCCCAACAGTGAGTGACCTGAGGAGGTCAATGGCCTCCTCACTGAGGGCAGCAGGAGTGACTGGGGCAGGGCCTGAGGTGCCTGGGGCGAAGGTGATGCCCACCCTCCTGGGTGAGCTGGCACAGGGCGAACGCTGAGGGGCTGCTGGGAGGGCGGTGCTGGTAGGGGAGGTGGCGGCTGTACCTGTAGAAGTGGGGCGCACAGATGGTGCCGCCACCACAAGGGAGCTCCCATCAGCGGACGAGTCCGTGTTGCTGGTTGGTTAACCGGTGGCCGACGTAAAGCTCCCCTCGCCCTCCGTCCCACTGGTGCATTCTGAGTCCGTGGTGTGCCCTCCATGGCCATGTGGGATGCAGCTCCCTCGTGCTCCGGTGCCACTGTACCTCCGCCTGATGATGCTGATGCACAAAAGAACAGGGAGACCACAAAAGGGGGGGGAGACAGAAGAAGGACAGGTTGAGTGCATGGCATACCGCTACCGTTGGCGGACAATACAGACACAGCAGCCCCCTGCACTACGCCGTGCTCCTGGCCTCTAGAGATGCAATTTCTGGGATCTGGCCTACACGCCAAATGTCCTTCTTCTGGTGGGCGCTGACCTACATGACATGCACAAGGGAAGAAGAGAAGTCATTACCAACTGCACTGTCGATGTGAGTGTCCCCCCTCCCTACCCTAGCCATGTGGCACATTCATTCACATGCATTAATGTTCCCTGAACTCTGCCCCCTTCCCTCTTACAACCAGCCCTCTCCACCCAGGCCTAGCCCATACAACGTGCTACCTGTGTACTAACCTGGTGGTCTGGAGGACCGTACAGTAGCATATACTTGGGGAGGACCCCGTCTACTAGTTTCTCCAACTCCTGAGCAGTGAAGGCAGGGGCCATTTCCCCAGACGCAGCAGCCATTGTCGCTTCCAGACCGAGGTCACAGCAGCACTTGCAGTGTAGGTCCTCTCCTGTCGAAGATCAGGTATCTAGTGATTGAACAGATAGAAAATGGCGGTGACGTCCGCGGCGGTGACGTCCGCGGCGGTGCGTATCATCACCGACGGCGCACTTGTTCATTGGCTCCTGGGACCCATAGGGTCCAATGTTAACCAATGCAGCATTGCGCTGCGGTCTACGACCGCCTACCGCAACGGTGTGCAACGGCAACGCAGTTACCCCACAATCCCATTGTACCAGTTTAGAGGTCAGGCAGCCGCCATTTCAGGGACCCACATGGCTTCATTTACTTCTGCGTCACACATAGCTAGGCCTACACTCAACACACATACAGGAAGGGTTTTGTGTTTGGTATCGTGTTCTGTGTAACTGTGGGCACATACCTGGAAAAAAGTTGACTCTGTGGTTGCTGTTGTCCTTCCTAGGCACCGTCATTTGGTACAATTGAGAAGATGGCGGAATCCTCCGGTGTACCGACCGCTGGTGGACCTGTTGACAATGGAGGAGCGACATTTAATCATCACCTACAGGTTTGACCGTGCCACTATCCAGGAACTATGTACCCAGTTGGAGCCAGACCTGATGTTACCAATCCGCCATCCCAATGGAATCCCCCCTGACGTGCAGGTGCTCTCAGTGCTCCATTTCCTTGCAAGTGGCTCTTTTCAGACAACAGTAGCCATGGCATCAGGGATGTCCCAGCCCATGTTTTCCAACGTGCTGTCCAGAGTGTTGTCTGCCCTGCTGAAACATATGCAGAGCTACATCGTTTTCCGTCAGGTGGAGGATTTGCCTACTGTGAAAGGTGACTTCTATGCCCTGGGACATATCCCCAACATCATAGGTGCAATTGATGGGACACGTGTGGCTTTGGTACCCCCCCTGCAGCAGTGAATAGGTGTACAGAAACCGGAAGAGTTATCATTCCGTGAATGTGCAGATGGTGTGTTTGGCAGACCAGTACATCTCCCATGTTAATGCTAAATTCCCTGGCTCAGTGCATGACGCTTACGTCCTGTGGAATAGCAGCATCCCTTATGTGATGGGGCAACTCCAGAGGCACAGTGTGTGGCTATTAGGTGAGCACCTGGAAGCAAGTCAGTGGGAATGGTTGTCTGGGTCTGGAGATATCCCTAGAGGTTAGTGTGTGTCTAACAGTTGTCCCTCGCCATTTGCAGGTGACTCTGGTTACCCCAACCTTTCATGGCTACTGACCCCGGTGAGGAATCCCAGGACAAGGGCAGAGGAACGCTACAATGAGCCCCATGAGCGAATTCGGCAAATTATCGAGCGTACCTTCTGCCTCCTAAAGGCCAGGTTCAGGTGCCGCCGTATGACAGGTGGATCCCTATTCTACTCACCAAAGAAGGTGTGCCAGATCATCGTGGCCTGCTGTATGATTCACAACTTAGCTTTGCGGCGACAGGTGCCTTTTCTGCAGGAGGATGGTCCAGATGGCAGTGTTGTTGCAGCTGTGGAGCCCGTGGACAGTGAAGACGAGGAAGCAGAAGAAGAGGACATCGACAACAGGAACTCGGTGATCCTGCAATAGTTCCAGTAAGACACAGGTAAGAATACAAACCTGCTTACTACATGTACTTTAACACTACTACCTCTCAACTGTCTGTTGTTTTCACCCAGTGTATGGTCACTGAGTTGTCAGTTTCCCTTACGATTTCACAGATGTGGGTCCCACTATGTGACATCTGCTTTGTTTCCTCATGGACTAGAGCTGTGTGACATAGGTAGGTTGACATTACATTTGAAAGAGATTTTGACACTGTAATTGCTAATACACTATTTCAAAATCACAGACTGACACCAGATTATTTTGTGCTTCAAAGGTGTTTATTTAAGTGCTCAATAGTGGAGGGGGTTGTAAAATGGTGAGGGGTGATGGTGGAGGAATGTCCATGGCAGAGTCCAGTCTATTAGTCTCACAGGTGCATTGCCCAAATGGGCATAGGAAGTGGAGCTGGGGCAGTTTGAGGATAGACAGGGTGATAAAGTGGGACAGAAGGATGACATTCAGGGTGGACTCATTTCTTGGCGGGGGTCTTGGCATCGTTCTCTGTCTTTGTCCTGGATCTCAGGGACCGTTTGTGGGGTGATTCACCCTCTGCAGGGGGTGGGGTGCTGGTGTGGTGGTCCTGTGGCGGTGCCTCCTGTCCACTAGCGCCGGCGGAGGTGGTGGGCAGTTCATCGTCCTGGCTAGTGTCAGGGGCCCCTTGTGCCACAGTGTCCCTCCTGGTGTTGAGGACTTCCTTCAGCACCCCTACGATGTTGCCCAGGGTGGAATTGATGGGTCCTCCCTGAAGCCCAAATACTGTTCATCCTGCAGGTGCTGGGTCTCCTGAAACTTGGTCAGTACCGTTGCCATCGTCTCCTGGGAATGGTGGTAGGCTCCCATGATGTTGGAGAGGGCCTCGTGGAGAGTGGGTTCCCTTGGCCTGTCCTTCCCCTGTTGCACAGCAGCCCTTCCAGTTCCCCTGTGTTCCTGGGCCTCCATCCCCTGGACCGTGTGCCCACTGCCACTGCTCCCAGGTCCCTGTTGTTGTTGGGGTGGTGCGTTAGCCTGGGCTCCCTGTAGTGGTGGACACACTGCTGCTTGACGTGTCCTGGGGACAGAGGTATGAGCCCGCTGGGTGGGTGCTGTGCTGGTGTTTCCAGAGGGGGGAAGCTCTGTGGTGGCCTGTGACTGTGTCAGGAGAACCGACTGTCCAGAGGTCCCCGATGGGCAGGGCTGGTCATCTAGATCCAGTTGGACAGAGCTGCTGTCATCACTGTGGGCCTCTTCTGTTGGTGGTGTGGACATGTGTGGACCCTCCTGTCCGGTGACGTTGGGTAGGGGTCCTGCAGGCATAAAAGGATGTTTATTACATCTGTGTGTGGCATGGTGTGCAATGGGTGGGTGACCGTGTACCCCAGTGCTTGCATTCCTGTGTGGGTCTTGTGTGATGATGGTTTAGGGGGGTGTATGGGTATGTGCAGTGGCCATGCTTTGGTGATGGGTGTCCATGCTTTGTTGTTGCATGCAGGGCTTGGTGTTAGGATGTGTGGTTTGTGATGTTGGGACATTTGTGAGGAGTTGGAGTGATGGGGGTGAGGGTGAAGGTGGGGGTATGTGATAGCATGCAAGTAGGGTGGGGGATGTAATAGTTAAGATTTGACTTACCAGAGTCCATTCCTCCATCTACTCCTGCGAGGCCCTCAGGATGCAGAATCGCCAAGACCTGCTCCTCCCATGTTGGGGGGAGGAGGTGGGGGTCCGCCACCAGTCCGCTAAACCGCAAGGTGGTGTCTTGAGAACACGGATCGCACCTTCCCCCGTAGGTCGTTCCACCTCTTCCTGATGTCATCCCTATTTCTTGGGTGCTGTCCCACTGCGTTGACCCTGTCCACTATTCTTCGCCATAGCTCCATCTTCCTAGCTAGGGAGGTGTGCTGCACCTGTGATCCGAATAGCTGTGGCTCTACCCGGATGATTTCCTCCACCATGACCCTGAGGTCCTCCTCAGAGAACCTGGGGTGTCTTTTCCGTGCCATGAGGTGGTGTGGGTGATGTGTGGGGTGGTGTGTGTAGTGATAAGTGGGGTGATATTTAGTGGTGCGTTGTGTGAGGTGCGTGGAAGTTATGTAGGTGATGGTATTGTGTGCCTGTGGATGCTTGGTTCTTGTTTGTAGGTTTTCTCTCTGGCCTTCTGTCGGTAATTTTGTCGTAGGGGTTTGTGGGTGATGTGGGTGTGTGTTTTATATTGTAATGGGTGTGTGGGAGTGGTGTGTGTATGTGTATCAGGTGTGTGTATTTCGAATTGTCCAATGTGGTAGTGTTTTGTAAATGTGTGTGTATTTTGAGCGCGGCGGTGTGTAACGCCAATGGAATACCGTGGGTGAAATACCGCTGCGTGGATTCGTGTGTCATGATAGTGTGGGCGTATTTCTGTTGGAGTGAACGTGCAAGTTTTTTTTCTCACCAGTTTATCACTGACCTTTGGTGTGGCGGACTTCTGTGGGTGTCTGAATTTTGGCGGATTCCGAGCAGTGGGTCATAATGACCGTGGCGGAATTCCTCTGCCGCGGCGGTGTGCTGGCGTTCTTCTGCATGGCGGTAAGTGGTTTTTACAGCCAATTTTGTAATGAGGGCCATAGTGTCATCTGCAATAGACATCATTCAGAATGACATGTCCCTTTTACACCATGGACAAAGTCAACTGTGTTCCATTATGCAGTTAGGTATTTTGAAAAACTGCCACGTTCACTGGAAATACATTAACAGTAGTGACCTGTTTGCTGCTTTTAATTTATCTCGGGAACAACAAAGAATGACTAAAAGGGAAGCGAGTTTCACCATGCTTCATATAGAAAAGTTAGAAAAGTTGCCTTTCACGGTTGCAGAAAGTCCATCAACAGTATGGCTTGTGTGTGGCATTATACATTTGCCCATTTCCAATTTTAGTTTCATGAAATGCTTGAAACATCTTGCCGTGGGCAGATACGAGCGGCTAGGCATTAGCTATATTAAAGAAGAGTGGGAGCTGCCCTTTGAATATAAATGTCTGAATGGTGAACCAGAAGTCTTTCTCAGTGGAAGTGAATGTGAGACTACTGTTAGTCATTCAATGATTTGTAAATAGTTGTCTCTTCAAGGCATTTGCAATGCAGGGTCGCAAACTTGGCCTGTTTTCTGAAGGGTACTCATGTCCGTTTGTTTCGTCCAGCATTTCATATACTTTCTAATGGAAGTTATGTGGTCCTGAACGAACAGAGCTGTTGCAGTATGAGACCAGTAACTGCATACACAATTTCAGTCTCCAAGATTTCAACTTGTTGCAGACATATTTTATTTCCCCCACACAAGAGACAAGAGTAGCAGAAATGTGGCCTCACATTGATACTACTAATGTAAATTATGACAAGCTGAGAAGACTAAAGGAGCTACTGTTCCAGAAACAAGTTGCATTGACATCAGCTACAGAGACGTATGCTCTGCAGATAGCAAGATCATCAGCCAAGATACAATCCCAACTTCACCAAGCTCTTTGGAGAGCTGGTATCCAGAATATTGAAAGCTTCAAGCACTACAGGGATTGTGCACTTCTTTAAGGCTGTCGGGTTTGGATTCATGTCCATCTTCCAGTCTCGCTTCAGAGTCATTCCTTCAGCCATTCATTCACTCTTTTCAAGTGTTTTTGTCAGTTTTCTTGTGACTGTGGCATTGATCGTTGGGATACTGCTGCTGCTGTTCCTGATTTGCAGTGGTTGTGCCTTCGCAGCTAAGCGGAGTGATGGCGCTACTACCACCAGCCCAGCAGTGCCATGATCACATGGTGCAGTTCTTTGGTGCTCCACTGCTAGAAGAATCGGAGCATGATTGGTCACTGTCATTCTGACCAGTCTTATGGTCTGTGCAACCAGTCTTACATTGCACCTGGTGCCTCTTCAAACATCTACCTTCGGTGTGCCCTGCGTTCCGCCAGTGCCTCCTGTGGACTGAGAACTGCTGAGATTCTGGCTGAGGTCTCCTTCACTGTTGTGCCCCATGAGACTGAGTCTGATTTGCGAGGCCACTTACAAGCTGCCCTTGGTAGACTATTTGGCTCCTTTAGGCACTTTGCATGGTGCTGCCCTTGTGGATGATCATGCGTGTGAGGCTGTTGCGCACTACTGCTCTGTGGATCCATCTGCCAATCCTTTCATCGATCTGCATCCGACTATGGTTTCCTTCCTGAATGCCCTTCCTTTTGATGTCTTCGGAGATATTCTTTAAGATCATGACTATTGTTAGATGAATTATACCACTGACTTTATTCTAAATTCCAAAGTCATGCAAAACATTGCCTTCTTACTGCATTAGCTTTGACCTGCTGTGCTTGACATGTTCGACATTTTGTCTCTCTGTATGTTTAACTATTTTTAACTGGTTCTTAAATTGTATTTTATAATATTGTAGTGTGTTTTTAGTTCAGAGTATTTTAGCTTGGGTTCATGCTCCTTCCCTGGCATCATCATTATGGCGTCATACTTGTTCCGGCAATGGGGAGGGTGTAGTGGATCCTATATAGTTTTATTGGGAACCAGGAGATAGCTTAGCCTTCTGGCTCGCAGGCCTGTGCCCCCAGTACCTAGTGACACTTAACCTACTTAGCCTGCTCTGTTTTAGCACACTTATTTAATTATTTCTTCCAAGATGACTGCTATGTTTATAGTTAGGAAGATGTTTTGATTTCATATTATCAGTGTCACTCTGTGAAGGCATCACTATCAGCGTCAGAGACAAGTGATAGACGTAGGTGTTCACATCATGTCTCTTTCAAACTTACGTGTGACAGGAACATAATGTACTTTTGGAGGGAATTGTTTATGTAATTGCCACCCCAAGCATGCTTTCTTATCTATTGTTCGAGAACATATCTGTGTCAGGGATCCTACAAGATCTGTATAAATACTTCTTACGCAGACAGCGTTATCAGAGGGATTGTTACCAGATGCCATCAATGCCATCTATGCTACACTTCGCCTTGATGCAGAACCAGCCTTGGTGTCCCCACAAAGTCTGATCTAGTGACCTCATTCCAAAGTAATGAGGGTTGAAGGCTCTTCTAATGGACATGGTACTGGCAGATTAGGTTTAACACACCTTGCTCTCTTTAGGTAAGAGATTAGGTTCTCCATGCTAGGGCATTAGGGCCTATTTCACATCTCGTTATGTCAAGATGGTGGGGCACTTTATATTCACGGCTCTCGTTTGTTCAATTCTGTTTCTTGAATTGTTCATTATCCTAATCATTGCAGTTCATGCATTTTACAGTAGATTGCAGTCTTGTTAATAAAACCTACTGAAAACTTTTCTGTATCTCCTTCATTGCCTGCGTGTGACTGAGACTTGTTGCTCATGTGAGAAATGGGTAATCACCATTTAACCACGATGTCTCTGAGATGTCACACTCTTGAGTCTATGTGTAAAGGCTACCACAAATCACCTTTTACTGCTTGGGTTTTCGGTAAGGTACTGCTTGTGAGCTGGGGGGTTGGGCCAACAGTTGCAACTTGTTGTAGGATTGGCTTAGTTGCATACAAACAAAAGTGCTGTCATCCATAAACCAGCAGCTTTGCCTAGAGCAAGAGTCCAACTACGACATGTGCATTCCCCAAAACACCAGAAAGTTAGATGTCATATGTAGTTAGGAACACTTTGCCAATCAGAACACAGCACACTCAGCACACACAGCGACCATTCACCCCTCAGGCCATACTTCTGGACACGTACAAATTGGCCCACATTGTGTCCATGCAAGTTCGGGGCCAGCCTGCATTTTAATCTGGACGTTATTTATGACTCTATGACATCTGTTCACGCAAGGCCTCACACACACCAACTGAACGGAGCAACAATCCCAGTTTCGAACACGGCAAATCAGAGGCACACGGGCCATGGACCAACTCTCTGACCCCCTCTGGTTCTAGACAGTTAAGATCGAAGGTCTAGGTAAGCACCCAAAGGCCAAATAAAAGAAGTCCAAAGCTATCCCAAAGGATGCTTCTAGAAAAGGGCATAGTCAAGACAACTGGTGTCACGTTGCACGCCACATGCAGAGACCAAAGGGGTACACACGTGACCTTAGGGCACGTTGTGATCTCGGACCAACATTCAATGCGACAGGCGTCCTCTTTTACAAATCCCCCGTGCATGTGTAGGTCGAAAACACTGACCGCAGCGATGGCACAGCACAACCAAGGGTACTGGAGGGCTGGCGATGCCAAGAGAGCACCAGTTTAAAATTAAAATTATTCACATGCTCCCAAGAATCACCCCATTAAGCATACTTTCAGACATACAGGCACGGAGAGGACGGAAGCCTAACCCCATAAAAATTAATACGTGCTTAAAAAATAACCCACTTTTTCCAAACTAGGTATCCCAAGTGGGGCCACCTTCCAGTGTCAAACTAAAATCACTGAAAACGCAGGAATTCCTAGGAAATAATTGGCAACATGCAAGGATGTAATGTTCTTTCTTTCATAACAACCAAACCTAGCTCTTTTCCAACAAGTCTGCAGTAGAACCGCTTTGTGCACCACCTCTACAGAGGACCATTGCATTCTCAGGGGTTGCATCAGTACTCCCAACAGGATCATAGCCACAAACTGCTTCAAGAACTTTTCACATCAATACCCACAGCTGAATCAAGATCTACAACCCGCTCCAAGGACTTTCCACATCAATACCCCAAATGGGATCCCAAATTATAAATTGCTCCAAAGACTTTTTTCTGAACTGGTTACAACCAAGAAATTCCCATCACCAGAAGACCACGGATATCTCTGCCAGAATCATCTCAAGACCTACAATGTTTCATAAGTTGTGTGTTTTTATACATTTACACACCCTCTGTTTGCCAGGGGTGCTACAGCAGCCAGGCATTTCCAAGGAACAGCCCAGTCTCATGGAGCCTATTCAGAAGCATTGGCAACATCAAGTACATATCAAACGTTGGCAATACCTATCCTGAAATGCAGACAGTACAATGACGGTACAAGCAACCCAGTGGTGCTACACACACATGATTAAAACAACGCCCCTGAGGATGTTGACAAATTAGGCTGGCTGCAAATAACCCAGTGGGAAATGCTCAAAATGATGAACGTCACTAAGCTCTGCAATTAAGGAAGAACTAACAGCCTTCTGCCACATGGTGATGTAACATTGGTAAGTGTTGAAATTGATGAACACACCAGAAGGTGAGGTGTATACGAAGATCGATGCATCTTGCTGTACTTTCATGCCTGCTAATGACATGGACAATGGGACTCTTGCCATTCAAGCATTGCATCCACTACAAAAAGACATGCATGAAGAGGGAAGTGCCCCTGAGTAGGAGTGGTTCACGAACTGATTCTTCTGGCTCCCCGTTGGCTGACCGGTCTGTGCACATAATTTGTGTCCATTTTCATCGTATTACTGTTTTATGTAGTTTCCTTCAAGTGGGAGGTTCCTACTGTAAAAATGAGGTCCTCAAACTCGGTAGGATACAAGTAGCTAGTTAAGTTGGACAACAAGCTCTCAACAATGTGACTGTCATGACGTGTGGTGTTGATGGTGTACTTAAAGATTCAACTAGAGGGGGAATGTTAATATTGGAGTAGTTGATGTTGATGCACACAACAATACATTTCTAAATACAAACAAAGTCCCATTCCCTTATTAGATTCCCCCGTTGTGAACTCTCCGTCAACCCTGGCACATAGGTACGTGGTCATGCAGGCTCTGAGACCTAGGCCTGAGAATACTGACTGACAAGTCACAGGTGGGTTAATACATAGCCGGCACACAAACATGGAAACAGGGAAACTTAGATCAAATCTCACAGATAGGCGCTGCAACACCACAGTTGTCCCAGGAGATTGCCCTTTATAAAACACACATGGCCAGAGGGGTGTGTGCATTCCCCAAAACACCAGAAAGTTAGATCCTACATGTAGTTAGGAACACTTAGCCAGAACACAGCACACATAGCACATGCAGCGACCGCGCACCCCTCAGGCCGAACATCTGGACACGTACTTGCTGGCCCATATGGTGTCCATGTAAGGTTGGGGCTCACCTACATTTGTTAGCTGGACCTTATTTATGACTCCATCACCACTGTTCATATCCTTAACCAGGAATGGAATGTTTTTATTACTTTATGGTACTCAGAGAAAAGTGTGAAAAAGTATGAAAACCTACTCCAAACTGTACATTGAGAGACAGTCCTCAGACTCCGGTTCTGTATCTGCTCTCCTGGTCATAATGTTTACTTAAAAGAACTGTTCCTGGTTGCCAGACGCCTTTTGTTTTTTTTAAGGTAAATCCACATTGGAGCAACAATTCCTCTTAGAAGGATTTAATGGTGGGAGGCAAAAGGCAAATGTCATTTCTTTACTGTTATGCCTCTGGAAGAGAGCTGCCCCTATACACAAGTATTAGACCTGGCACCCTTGGCCTGGTTTGCCCTGTCTTGTTGCCTCTGTCTCCTGTATTTTTGATTGTGGGCCGGTTTTGGTACTCTTAGAACTTTACCACTGCTGACCATTGCTAAAGTGCAAGTGCTCATGGTGTAAATTGTGGTTATGATTGGTTATCCATGATCGGCATATTTGAATTACTAGTAAGTCCATAGTATAGTGCACCATGTGTGCCCAGGGCCTTAAATCAAATGCTACTACTGGGTCTGCAGCACTGATTGTGCCACTCACACGAGTAGCCCTGTAAACATGTCTAACACGTGCCATTGCTGTGTCTGTGTGTGCAGTTTTAAACTGCATGTGGACCTGGCGAGCAAACTCATTTGCCGGGTCCAAACCTTCCCTTTTGGTACATGTAAGGCCCCCCTAAGGTAGGCCTAAGGTATCCCCAAGGGCAGGGTGCAGTGTACTTAAAAGGTAGTACATGTACTGGGGTGTTTTACATGCCCTGGTAGTGAAATATTGCCAAATTCAGTTTTCATTATTGCAAAGCCTACCTCCCATAGGTTAACATGGGGATTGACTTGTAATAACTCTCAAGTACAATTTCTCATTGAGAGCAGATAGAGATATGGAGTTTGCAGGTCTCTGAACTCACAATATAAAAATACATCTTTTAGTGAAGGTGGTTTTTAGATTGCGTGTTTGAAAATGCCACTTTTAGAAAGTAGACATTCTCTTGCTTAGCCACTCTGTGCCTCTTCCTGCCTCAATCAATCAATCAGGATTTATAAAGCGTGGCTAATCACCGATAGGTTATCCAGGTGCTTGCAGGCCCCAGAGGCTTATTCGAAAATCCAGGACGTGAGGGCTATTTGGAATTCTGGAAGTGAGGTGATGGTCCACAGGTGTGTGGAGAGGCTGTTCTAGGTTTTTGCTGCAACATGAGAGAAGGAGAATCCTCCACTTCTGCTTTAGTAGATAGGGGGAATATGAGCAAGTGAAAGAGAGGCAGAGCGTAGTCTTCTCGACAGAAGGTGGGAGTATAGGTGGTGGTTCATGCACGCAGGTCTTTGGTTGTGTAGAGCCTTGTGTTCGTGGGTGCCTGGCTGTGGAATCCCCATCTGGGTTAGACTTACAGAGGCTGGTCATGCATATACTCTAGACAGTCACACAAAGGGAGCTGACGAGTGCCCTGCATATCCTGATGGCTCATCATCTGGCTGATGGGTCTTCCTGAGCTATAGTGGTGGGAGGAGCTGTCACTGGCACGTGGTTAGGGTTGTGCTTGTCCTCTCACAATGCTGTCTCCACCCCCCTGGAGTGCGTCTATAGCCAGGCCTGGGGAAAGCAGGATATTGTGAACAACACAGACGAGTATAAGTAGTGGACACAAAACCCCAGACTTTTAGAACACTTTTGGATCAAGAGGAGACTCTGCCAGTTGTAGCTTCTGCCTTGGAGAGGACAAAGACTGGATTTTGCTGTGTATCCTGCTTGTGAAGTTTCTCCAACTGCTTGGACTGAGCTTGCCTCTTGTTAAGAAATCTCAGGGACAGAAAAGACTTCACCTGCAGCACCCCTGAGCTCCACTGCTGGGATTTCCGAACTGCTGAATGGTGCCCATTCCAGTTCTGGGCCCTTGGCGGTTGTCCCTGCTGCAAGGATCTAAATAATTGACGCACTGCTCCTCCAGCGCCAGTGTTTCTGATGCAACACCACCATGCAGGAGAAATTTCCATGGATTGCTGTTGTGCGGCTGAAGAAATAGACGCAGTGCCTGTTCACAGCCCAAAGAGCTGCTGCCACCAGTCCAGCGCCCTGTGTTTTTGAGACTGGAGACCCGCGCACTGACTCCGACAGAAGCCCTGTTGTGCTGTGCAGCTGGAGAATCAACACATCATTGGAGTGAGTTGAAGAAATCCATGCAGTGCCTGTTTGCCACCACCGCATCGATCTTCAGCTTGTCCGGATTTACACGCACCTCAGTGTGTGCCCAAGGTTAAAATGCAGCACCTGTGTAAGGAACTGCCTCAGAATTTGACACCTTGCTTCCCCTTACAGTCTGGATTTGACGCAACACTTCTTGTACGTGGAGCAGAACTGATGCATCGCCTCCTTGTGGACTCAGGAACTGATACATCCCTGTGCTTTTTGACACTTTCTTCCTTTGCGGCTGTTTCTGCCTTGGATTTTGACGCACCCAAAGGTACTGTGTGTAACATCCCTGAATCCATAGAGTTATAACGATAGCATTTCTGAAACCTTTAAAGAATTTATATTTTGAGTTCTGTATGTTGGAGTTTTGTCTTTTTAGTCTTGTTTAGTTTAAATAAAGATTGTTTATTTCTCTAAACTGGCGTTGTGTACTTTTATAGTGTTTTCAATTTGTTACTGTGTGTGTTATGTACAACTGCTTTACACACACCCTTTGAGATAAGCCTGACTGCTCGTGCCAAGCTACCCAGGGGGTGAGCAGGGATTATTTTGGGTGTGTAATCCCCTTACCCTGACTAGAGTGAGGGGCCCTACTTGGACAGGGTGCAAACCACTGTCAACTAGAGACCCCATTTCTAACACCAAGGACATATGCATCAACCGTGATTATAGATTGTTTGTTCACATCAAAAGGTGTGATAATATCTCAATGTGCTATATAATTTGTGATGTCGCAGAATGCTCTCTGTTGTGCTTTCTTCCCACAAAAATCACACTGACAATATTCTTCAATTTTTTTCTGCAGCATCTTTCGCAAATTTAGCATAATATTCTATTAAACCCACAAATGACCTCAAATGATCTTTATCAAAGGGGCACTTTCATTTACAATAGAACTCATGAGGTTATTCTTAGGCTCAATCCCTTGTGATGATATAAAATATACAAGATAGTCTACCTCCTCTTCCAAAAACATACATTTTTCTTCATGTGTTATCATGCCAGCTTATGCCTTTGTTAATACCTTACCCAACACTATGGGCCTGATTACAACTTTGGAGGAGGTGTTAATCCGTCCCAAATGTGACGGATATACCACCAGCCGTATTACGAGTTCCATAGGATATAATGTACTCGTAATACGGCTTGTGGTATATCCGTCACTTTTGGGACGGATTAGCACCTCCTCCAAAGTTGTAATCAGGCCCTATGTTATGCTCTTCCACCATACTCCCAAAAATGAATATGTCATCTTAGAAGATGCATTTTATATGTCCTTTAGAACACCACTCATTATGTGCTGGGACACACTTGCAGCAGATGCTAATCAAAAGGCAATCTAGTGAACTGGAGGATACCTTCTTGTGTTACAAATGCTGTGAGCGGTTTCAAGTCTGCAAGCAAAAGAATCCAGTGATAGGTGCTTTTAAGATCTAACATGGGTAAATGTCTTCCTCCCTTCCACTTCATCACCATTTGGTTGATATGTGGTAAAGGGAAGCAGACCGTAACAATGTTCTTGGTTAGAGATCTTAAATCCACACAAAAGCAAAGATTCCCATTCGCCTTCTACATCAAAACAATTGGGGAAGGATATTCTGAGGCCTCAGCCGGTTTTATCACACTGTTGATGCAAATACGCTAATTAGAAATTATTAATGAATGTTTATGTGTTTTGATTAATGAAAAGTTCGTAGAGAAATTAATTGTAGAGAAAATAAAGTGCATATTTGAAATTGTGACCACAGGGAGTGGCAGCCGCTTATACGAAGTTGTACTAAAATAACTAAAGATGTGTGAAATAATGAAAATGTGAAAGAATAATGTAGTCATATGTCATATTAAGATGTATAGCCTATGTTTTGCATTAATTTGTAGAATTAACTTAGCTGTGGTTAAGGCCTAGTCCTTTCCAGGCCTCACACAAGGAGCTGAAATTCTAACGCACTGCAGGGAAGCTGGTGCCTGACCTGACCTTGAGCCACCCGATGTTAAAGTTGCTTAGCTAGAATTTTCTGCAATGTACCAATTGACAGGAGATGATGAAGACAATTTGATACAATTATGTGTAGAGTAGGCTAAATGTACTTTCCCAGGACTTGAACAAGGAGAGCACTGACTGAAGAGGAACATGCAACATTTTTGATACGTGAAGAGCTGGATGATGAGGACATCGTATAGTGGACTAATCCATGTGCTGTGAAAGGAGCAATATTAAAATTCATAGATTCGAAAAATTATTATTATAGGTTAGAGTCATATCTGCTGACTGACTGACCAATTGGGAATTAGGGGGATGGATTCGAAGACCCTAATAAAAAGTCATGACAAAGGACTAAAACTTCAGATGCGGGAGAGTATGGGTGAGACGTTGGTGACGTCAGGAGACTCGATTCGAGATTCTGTCCTTGGGCTCATATTCTTGAGAGCCTGATGCGTTGCTGATCTATTGATGACCTGAAGACAAAGACTGACTTTGTTGTTGATCCATTCCTTGGATCTGTAGCTATGACAATATGACTGATTAATTTGTGCTTTTTCTTCTAGGTACCAACTGCGCTGTTTTATAGTTTTTCTCGTAGCAAGATGTTTTTCCAAATTCATGTTTTCTAGATTGTTTTGCATGAAGCCCAACATACTGATGCCAATCTGGGTTAGGTAGACTTCTAGGGGTGACGTTTGACATTGACAAATGACTGACAAACTGCTTGCTGAACTCTACTATTAATGTTGTTGTATTCATCTCATTGGCTTATGTTGAAGTATTTTAGCATGTGTTTTCTCAGTTTCTGATTAGTTTATCGTATTGATGGCGATTAGTGATCTAATTCTGTGTGGATTAAATAAAGTTTGATCTAACTAGATGACTTAGTATTGTAACTAACAGGGAAATAAAAGAAATAAAAAAAAATGTTAAACGCTTTACCGAGTTGTGGTTATTCATGAATTTATGGTTATAGTTGTTTTGATTTTTAGGTTATTAATTGGTTATGCTGATTATTGATGCCATTGGTCACTACATAATTAGGATATTCCATGCGATCCAAAAGTTTCATCAGCCTATACGCGTCCCCTTGTAAGTTTACTTATTAAGGACCAGGCGCACTAGCAACACCATCACTTACTGTATGGTAGAGCATGTTTTTGACTTCCTGCCTATGTAGAACCAGAATTCATCTAACCTTATGTCTAATAGGTATTGAATTTTCTTCAGCACTATTCTATGCTCATAGTCACACACAGAACCCCATTTACCCTCAAATACTTTTTGAAAATTCAAGAGGACAGTATCCATTCTGGTTACTTTGACCTCCATAATCTGATCTGGAGCCTTTAGGTTTATGATTATGCTTAAGTCATGACCATGGTTCACTAATGAGCTCCTTCAGAATTATGGTATTTAAGGAACTAGAGTCAACCATAAGAGTTACCTGTTTTCCCTTGCCATCAAATGGGGCTTTTTTAGTATGTTAAGATGAAGGTAGTGCACCTTTATTTTTGTTTCATATTTAATTTTATATGTGGTATTCTTTGGTTTGTCAGCATCTTGATCTTTCAAGCCTAAGACTCTATTTGCCATGTCATCATGTTTCAGAATCTAATGTTGCAATCCAATGTTTTCCTTCACAGCATAACCTACCAAAGTGACCCTTCCTGCCACATTAATAGCATTCCTTTCAAATTGCAAAGCAGTTCTTAGAGTCTGAACCATAGTATAAACTTCCACACCAGAGGCAGGTTCTTTGAGCTGATCCTGAACTTTGTTTTGATTTCCAGCCTTGTTATCAGAAGATGTAGTTTTCTACCAGGAAAATTCTTCTTCTTGCTTACAATGTTTACTCCACAGCTTGTGTCTTGTTGGGTCTCTTCGGTTACAGCTAACTCTTGCATTTTCATTTCTCCTCGCCTTCATGCAAGTTTGTGATTCTTAACCACTTTTGCTTTTGTTATGGCATCCTAAGCTTGGGATTGCTTGTAGACCATAGATATTCTTGTACTTTTATTTACTAGCACTACATTTAATTGGTCTCTGATCAGCTTTTCCGTCAAGTTAGCGATTTGGCAGTTTGTAGCCAACTCCTCTAGTCATGTCACAAATTCATCAATGCTTCCATCACATTTTTGTCTTAGTATTAGACTTTTGCTTTGTCATTGCTATGTTGATTGATTTCACAAATCTAATTTCTAGCCTCTGTTTTGTTTTTTACATATATCTTCAGGAATTTCATCTTAGGCATTTAAGACTTGTGGTAAGTACTTGAATATGTGTTGACCTTCTTTATCTTATGAGCTGAGTAGCAATGCTTTCTTTCTTGTAGAAGGGAAAGTTTAAGCCATCTATAGCTTCTACTTATTTTTCTAAATTTTCTATACGTTCTCCCCACTTCTGTTTGGAGAGCCAGAATGGCTGAATAATGCTGGTGAAGCAATATTGTTCTGTGATGAGTTCTTGCTGAAGGTATTACAAAATAATCACAATTCCCCAGATATTTATGTTTAGTTACTGCAGCCTATTCTACTGTTCCTTTTGTAAATAGGGAGCATTTAATGTTGAAATCCTTGTTTGTGCTTTATTTTCCAGGTATTTCTGGCATTAGTACAGATATTTTCGGCATTCTTTATGTGAGCCCGATGCTTTACATTTTCCTCTCTTGCTGGTAAGTGTTTTTTTCTACACTCTAAATTGTTTCCTTCAATGCATCTAACAATTATCAGGGAATAGCAAATCAAAACTGGCTACAAGACAAGGGTCAGGCATATTGCCATTTTTAACATCTATTTACACTCAGTTACATATGCCTCTAGGCATCAAGACTAGGGCCCGGGAAGACACAATGAGCAGTCCTACAAGATCTTCTTATGTTCCAATTGGCATCACAATTAGGCTGCCTAAGATCTCCGCCCAAATTGTCAAACCACTATAGACCTATGAGCTAAAGGTAGTGAATGGGTCTATGCCCTGCGATTTCCCAGTTCGCCCAACTTTCAAGAGAGGGTTATGTTGAAGTGACATCTACTAGGTCTTCCTAGATAGCTCATTATTGCCCTATATGCTAGATATGAAAGTAGTCTTAACGCCAAATAGTGACCACAATGCACTGAGTGCCCTCTTTCACAGAGAATCATTTGTGAGCACCAATCTCCCAGATAACAAGCATATAAGCCGAATAGCATCCAGTAACAAAAAGGTGCATAAAATGACAAATCCTCACAACTGATATCCAAAACCAACCCAAATCTGTAATTTATTTGTGGCTAAACTGGCCCCACTGGATTGCAGGGACAGGGCCAAAGTAAACCTTGGGAGAACTCACTGTGAATTCATGGTGTCACTTCAACCTCTTATTACAAATGTGGGCGGAAGCGGACATTACACACTAAAACCGCTTCTTGGTTTACGAGCAACTCCAGGCTAGCTAAAACCAAACTACTAGAAGTAATTAAAATGGATGAAAGAAGGCTATCTGTGCAGCTAGAAAAGGATATAGGAGTATTCTGATACAGGTCAAAAACACTGGGAGAAGGAAAAATGGAAGAACTGCCAGTCGCCCTGCAGAATAGAAACGTCAAGGGATTCTGAAAGCTGATGGCAGAGGGGTCCCGTACCATAGACAACCATCTGGAAACAGTGTGGAACCAGATGCCTGAGTAGACCATTTTGCTGAGCTCTATAAGGATTGGCACAAAGATGTAATTGAGGTCAACTCAGACTCTCCCTCAGCCTTTCCATGAAACAAGGGCACAGATACTGAGGGAGGTCCAAAACATCTAGATCAGAAGGAAAACAACTGCTCCTTAGCCCTTTTATCATACACGACAGGGGCTAGTACAGGTAACCTTTTAGTCTTCAGCAAAGAAGAAACAGTTCAGGCTTTAAAACAAATGAAAAAATGAGAAAGCACAAGGCCCAGGTTGTATTCCTGGCGATTTATACCTTTTGTAACCTGAGATCTGGATCCTCAACCTGAATGCCCAGGAAATGCCATTGGGGGTAGAGTAGAGTTTACCCCCTCCTGAAAGGAAGCCACCATAGTCCCGGTATATAAAATGGGGAGAAGGGACATATCATCGAACTAAAGACTGATCAGTCTGATTGTCAGCAGTCAAAAAACCTTCTGTAGGCAGGTGTTGCAAACTTGGATGTTGGACAATAAAATACTCTCAGACTGCCAAGCAGGCTTTAGGTCAAAGGTTAGTACCATGGACTAAGCCTTCTGCTTTGCTCTGACATGTGGCAAGTAAGTTACTATTGGGGGGAGCATTTTTACATCACCTTTATTGATCTAAGGGCGGCTTTTGACTTGGTACCTAGGGAAAGCCTCTGGAAGGTTCTCGACTCTTATGGCATCCACGCAGACCTTCTGAGAATTTTGCAGCTACTGCACACAGATACACATGCCCAGGTTAAGTAGAATAATGGTGGGGACCCTACTCCCAGGATCTCAATTAAATGTGGGATTAGGCATGGTTTCATACTAGCCTCCCCCACTTTTCTGTTTGTATATAAATGGAACTGTTGACTGGCTAGCCCAATGAAGACATGCTGCCCCTAAATCTGCAGGCACTATCCTGCCAATACTCACGTTTGCAGATGACACACTTCTTATCTTCAGAATGCCATCAGGTCTCCAGGCCCGCTTGGTTAGCTTTTCTAAATGTTGCTCCGCAAGAGGCCTAGAGGTGATTAAGACTTTGAATCCTAATATGTAATTTAGAGGCAGGTTATGGTTGTATGGGGTGCCCCTGGAACAAGTCAAATGATTTGATTATTTGGGCTTTAGACTTGCTGCAAAATTGTCCAGTGCTCCACAGGTTGAGAAGAGCAGGTCAGTTCTCCACCAAAGGTCTTCTGTCATAGCCAGAAAATACAAAGCCACCTCTAGCTGTACTGTTTCCCCTGCTCTTGAGGTTTGAAGGGCTACTTCTGTAGCAGGTGCCACATATGGGGCAGAACTCTGGGGATGTGCTGATGTGTCAACACTTACTGTTACCAAAAATACATTTATAAGATCATTGTTCAGCCTTGACTAGTGCACCCTCCTTATCCCCCTTTGTATGGAGCTCTCTCTTCAAAGAATAGATCATGTTGTCCATCTATAATTATTGTCCTACTGGGTGTGTCTGTGGTCCACAGAGGAACTGCCTCTGTTCAGGGAAGCACTGATCAAGTACATTGAAATTGATAAATAGGCATGCACCCCTCGGATGAGTAAAATTAAACACCTAAGTAAAGCAATAGGAATGACAGAAGTGTGGGAATCCCAGGCAACCTTACAGTGAAACAAGCATATTGGCATCACACGCTGCAACAATTATGGAATGAGCTGCTTTACTGAAAAATGTTTATCGTACAAATGCTTCTTGAGTTTTGAATTGTACCTGGATAGAAACAACTATCCCCAAGCAAAAACATTGTATCTGAAGTTAAGATGTGGCATTTTGCCCCGGTCTCCCTTACAAGCAAATGGGACTGCAAGAAAGGTTCTGCATACCCACATTGTCCATTGTGCTTGACCACCTCAGAAAGACCACTTTCTGTTCTTGTGCCCAATCTGAGTCATACCTTGAAGAAGGTGGATTATTCTTGTCTGAAAACTACTAGGCACACCTCAACTCGGAGTAGTGAGTACAATTCTTAAATGTGACATCACAGAATACATTGCTCTTGCCATCTCAAGGTTTTTAACTTGGGCATGGAGAATTCATACAAAAAAGTTAGCAGAGAGGGCAGAGGGTGAGCAAAGCTGACAGTTCTAACATTTTTTCTATGCTATGATGAAGGATGTACTATCCTAGTTTTATTGTAAATGTTTTTAAGGGAATATTTTTTTTTTGGATGGGTTGTATTACTGTTTTAATGTGGTGTGTTCTGTATTTTATTGATTTAAATGATTTTAATTAAGTGTCAGGAATAAAACCATGTGCGGTCCAGGTCCCGCCCGAAACTCCACTGCACGGCTCTGTGGCGCATTCTGCGCACCTTTTGTCATCCCCTCTTGCTCCAAAGGTGGCCATCAGCATCATCTGCCCTGTGGCAAAGTTCATAGAGCTGCAGGTTCAGGACATTGGTGGATAAGATGCACTTATCAGTGCTATTCCATGAAGGGACTACAGTTCCCATGTTTTTAGAGGCAGCAGCCATCTTGGGGTATGGCAGGCCTGTAAAGCCCAGCCACACCCAAGCACATTGCTCACTATTTTGAAGACTTTGATGCGGCCAGACCTCGTGGGGATTTATCTGAAGAAGAGCAGAGTTCCTGAATGGCAGAGTGCCATCCAACCAAAGTATCCTTGTTTCCGTGGTGCTTTTAAAAACAAGTAGGTCGTGCTTGTAGCGGTAAGGTCTTGATGAGCCCAATCTAGAAGGGAGTTGGTACTTCCAAAGGTAAAGCGCCCTTTAGCATTACGAGCAAAGCGTTTCAGGCCACACTGGTAAAGCGCCCCAGGCACGACATTTAAATCGCTTCAGTTCACAGGAGTAAAGCAGACTTGGCATGGTATTCAAAGTGCTTCGGTTCACAGGAGTAAAGCGCACTTGGCCCGACATTCAAAGTGCTCCAGTTCACAGCAGTAAAGCGCCCTTCGCACAGCAATCAAAGCGCTTCAGTTCACAGGAGTAAAGCGCCCTTGGCACAGCATTCAAAGCGCTTCAGTTCACAGGAGTAAAGCGCCTTTGGCACAGCAATCAAAGTGCTTCAGTTCACATGAGTAAAGCGCCCTTGTTCCAACAATCAAGGCGCTTCAGTTTACATGAGTAAAACTTTCAGGCCTAGGTGGCAAATGTGAAAACATTTCAAAGATAAGCAAATCATAGTTTCATTGTTTTTGGAAGCATAATATGTGAGATACATATTTAAGTCTTTGATGATATGTGAGATACATATTTAAGTCTTAGATCATTTGTGAGATACATATTTAAGTCTTTGCGAATTTCTAGGCTGAGACCAAAGGTTTGGTATTTAAGAATGCATAGTAGTTGCATGATTGATGTTCAGAGTATGTCCATGGTCCAAGCTTTTGCCTTCACAACGTTCAGAGGTCTCAGTTCATTCTTGTTCCATGATTCAGAGAAGGGCCACGCCCAGTTTTGTCTAAGGCTCATGACATCCTTAAGTATTATGATTTTAACAAGTGTTCTTGTTCCATGATTCAGAGAAGGGACATGCCCAGTTTTTGTCTAAGGCTCATGACATTTTGAAGTATCATGATTCTACCAACTGTTCTTGTTCTATGATTTACAGAAGGGCCACGACCAGTTTGCGGCGTGCATATCCAGAGGAAAGGACACTGTGACATTAAGTATGCATGTATTTCCTTTATAGTTTTTGAAAAACACAAAATGAAGTATTACTACTATTTCAGTGACTCCGTATGCCAGGACAAGCCGCAGTGGATACCACCATCATGTCAGCATGGACCTGTGAGTGCTGTGGTAGTGATCCTGTATGCTAGGAGGGGCCACCGGAGACACTCAGGCCAAAGGTCCGGGATGACGCCGAGAAAGTGATGCTGTGACCAGATAGGACTAACCCGCGTTCTGTGTTCTTGCAGCGAAGGAGCCCCAAAGATCAATAGGATACCACTGGAGAAAGGCGACCACCACATCCCTGAGGAGAAAACTGTGACTTATAGCGCAATCACTGGAGCAGGAGCTGCCCCGATCATCGGAATCAGCCGGTAGCTTGGCTCAAGGGAGAGAGCCTGCATCTGCCAGTTGCTGCCACATGTGATGCGTGCATCCAAACTTTGCTGGTCAGAGTAGGACTGCACTGCACCACTGAAGAGTTCCATACCACTGAAGCGGATAAGCCAAGAATTGGACCTTTGGGGTTCCAGGGGACATATGGCTATTGGTGCTGCAACCCCATAGTTTCTAGTGAATTAACTTGAGAACAGAGTTTGAGGGGAGAACTCTTGAGTACCGGCTAATAATTTGCATTCCCTGGAGTCAGTCATCAGTGAATGGGGAATAAGATTGAACCCATTGCACTAGAGGTGGAAGGGCAGGGAGTGAGCTGACAACTACTAGAGCCCCGAACTCAAGGGGGATTATGTTATTGCTTTTGGAAGTTTTTTACCTTTGCATGAGTAAAGCTGCAATTACAAAGGGTGATTTTGTCATTGCTTTTGGATTTTGTTTACCTTTGCATTAGTAGAGTTATAATCGAAATACTTCTATTTGTATAAAAACAAGTATTTATCTCTGCATTGATTTATTGTTCGTGCTACTTGCACGTAGAGTTATAAGTCGTGTTCACTGATCCGTATCTGAACTTCCCACAAAGGATCCTTGATTGCTTGCCCTACGCTACTTAACTGTGAATCATGTGCCAAGAACGGAGTGCTGTGCTTGGCCCAGTTTAGCAGGATCCACCATATGGTGGTCCCTGGAGTAAAAGGCCTCACCCACCACAGTAAGGCCCGGTAACTCCTGCTTGCCTGTGGTCCTCTGAACTAAGTTCTGAAATGAACCCTGCTGAAATTTAACAGGGGTAAACATATTTGCCTATATGTAGATGTGGAAGTGTTAAACGCTGAACCCCACATGTTATTCACCATGTACTCATAACAGGTGTTATTTATCACACCCAATAAATCATTTATCCCGTGGGATTGTTTTTTATCAAGGGTGATAAATAATGACTTAGCTTGTAATCAGACCCTTAAAGTCATAACAATAAAGATTAAGGGCCTGATTACAACTTTGGAGGAGGGTGTTAATCCATCCCAAATGTGATGGATATACCACCCGCCGTATTACGAGTCCATTATATCCTATGGAATTCGTAATACGGTGGGTAGGATATCCGTCAAATTTGGAATGGATTAACACCCTCCTCCAAAGTTGTAATCAGGCCCTAAGTGTATCCCAGCACTTTTCAGGAAAATAGGATATTCAACATCTCTACTAAAACTATTTGGTCTCCTCAATGTGGGCCGTTGAGTGTATAGTCTGCAAAGATTGCCAGTGTTTATGGCATGATAATAATGACTGTCCAAGCTCATCCAGCGAAACAAACAGCATTTCATGTCAACTGTGTTCTTACCTTCAAGCGAATTAGTCCATCCTTTTCTGTGCTGCACAAAATATAGACCGTCCCTTTAATGTTGACATTAAATGTCACAGATTGGCCGATATGATGTTCTGTGTCCTTATACGTAGTGAGATTAAAAACAGCACCATCGACTGAATAAAAAGAAACAGCATCATACCATCACTGTCCAAAAGACTGTTATGGGAGAGTGAAGAAGACTTTGTTGCTTTATTTGCATATCAATGCTGTTGTTTTTATGCATTGCAAATAACACTTTTTACTACTGTATAAGTGAATGTAGTGATGGTCCTAAACCCTCTATTTAAACGATCCAAAACCTAATAACATTCCTCAATAAGTAAATTGTACAAATGTCTGACTACAGGCTACAGGGAGGTATTTTTATCAATAAAATAATACGTTTAGCAGATGTATATAGCTTGAAAACACATATTGAATGCAAATCCTTCCAGTAGTTGAATATGCTACAGAAGGAAAAATGTAGAGACAAAAGGGCTGATTTAGACCACGGATCAAGGCTGAACAGAAGGTGCATGACTTATAAGATCATTTCAGGGATTCTTTTCAGCAGCTCATAATCCCCACTTTCCGACTAAGGCCCATATTTTGGGGGAATTGGCGTAGGGTAGCGCCGCAAGTCTTCTTGCTTTGCTGTTCTACTGCAATATGAAAGGGCAGAAATGCACTGTATTCATGAAATATAGTGCATTCCTTTCCTTTCTGCCTGCGCTGACGCACAATTGGCTGCCTAGCGCCAATGCAGGCACCCTTGCACGATGGTGAGTTGCATGCAGGATTGTTTTTGTGCAGGAAGGGACACCTTCCTGCACACAAGCAACCCTGAGAGGCGTTTTCTTTCTGTGTGTGCTGCAGAATGAAGAACACATGGAAAGAGGAAAAAACTAGGAGAAGTGAAAATATTTCTCCTTGTTACACCTGCTCTGAGGAGGTGTAAGGTTTTGTCAGTGTCCCAGGTTCATGTGATTAAGTAAATCTGGGGCATCGTCAAAATCCATGGGTGTTGCCCATGGAACGTCTCCCTGCTGCAGAATACGGCAACACAGCGACTTGCACTACTGTGTCTTACTCCACATCTATGAGGTCATGCGAAGCCACGCAAAGTGACTGCGCGCCCTCATAGACTTTGTAACGCATCATACAAAAACAGAAATTGAGAAAAAACATTGCTACCCATAATTGAGGTGTTGTGCACCCCTCAAACTCCAGGGCTTCAATGCCATACACCCACCTGCAAAAATGATAGCTGTGCCTATGAGAAAAAGGATGTTTCATTTGCCTGTTTCACCTCTTCTGATCCATGCCAGGCCATGATGCCAGTCATGAAACAGGCTCTCTTTTAATTTCAGAAAAAAATAGTTTCAAATTGTTGCCTCCCTTTTTGCAGCAAGAGCGACCTCTGCCCTAACGTTTACACGTGCAATGAAGCCCCATGGCACTTTTGTAAAACAGAACAGTAATGTTTGTGGTTCTGCGGGGCCCTAAGACTCCAGGCCCGAGTGTAACTGCACCTGCCTCACTAATGGTAGCTACTGCCTTGCAAGCAGCCTATCTTCAATGCCCTTTTTTAAAAACATAGGGTCACCATCTTATCCCACTCCCCTCGCCATCTCTCTAAGGCCCAAATAAAGGTGTTTCCTCTGCTACAATTTTCTCCTTCCTTGGCCATTGCTCTGAGGACCAACGCATTACTGACACTGCAAGGATAGAGTGGGCCCAATGCAAACAAGTACAAGTGCCAAAAAAGCCATAATTGGAGTTTAGTTGGCCCCTCAGACAGGTGGGCCCTGGTGCTACTGCACCTGCAGCACCATTGAGACTTACAGCCCTGCAAAAAACCCTGCCAGAAGCAAGCAGCCCCCTCTGTCCACTCCACTCGAACATCACAACTAGGCCAGAGGCACACATCAGGCTATGTGTCTCTTTGCTTTAAAAAAAGAAAAAAAGAAGAAAGAAATACCCCATCTCGCCCAGCCCCCAACCCGCACTTGCTTGGGCTTTGTTCCCTATACAACATGGGTGATCTAGGCCCTAATACCAGCAAGGAAAATCTGCCTGTAATCATAGGTCAAATTTGACGTATTTGATTAAAGAGTCACGAGTTGGATCTAAGACCACGCAACTTTAGTACTCGACACTCCAATATTTCAATTGCAATGGCTGTGATCTTCTGAGTGGAGTTTAGGGCATGGGCCTCATTCTGTTACAAATTAAGCATTTACCAGGCTACTTTGCCACCCATTATATTCTTTGTATGCCTGTATTGGAAATGAGTCATGGCGAGGGCATTGTTGGTCAGATAGTACCACTTTATGCTGTGGAAGGCTCGATGCTTTATAGCTAGATTAAGGCAATTCAACCTATTGCGGTATGTTGTTGTTGGAGGAATCACCCCTGCTGTTCCCAAACAGATGATCATACCCAGGTCCGATTATAGGATGATTGTATGTATCCACAGGTTTGACGCCTTCTAGCTTACACTTCTCTGCCACACTCATGGGTAAGGGCTCCTTCAAGATTGTTCTCGCACTATCGGATACATGATACCTAATACTTTTAATATAGGCCAGATTATAAACCCATCCCCTATCAACCATGTACAACCACCAAGAAGATAACGTGTCTGAAAATGCAACTATTTCCAAAGACGTATTGTTTCACTTCATGCTTAAGCAAGACCACAAGTTTGCTCTGAAATGATTGGAGAACTGTTCCTCCCTGTATGCATGATACCCAATGTTTTCAACAGAGGTCACATAATGTCAGCAATGCACAACAAATAAGGTTGCTTTTTAGCTAACAAACCAAGAAGTGCTTTTGTGCTTTATCAGGGGTGAGAAACACTATACAAATCTTGCAAAACAAAATAGTATAATCGTGGAGAAGTGTGCCTTTCTTCTGATACCTTTAAGATTAGCCAAAATGTTTATATTGATTCCAGGCCAGACAGCCTTCTCCATTTGCTCAGAGACCAATAGCAACATAGAAAGTGGGGGATAAGTGGGTTGCACTAGAGCAGGAAGAAACCTAAAACGACTAAAGGGACTACATTGAGAGCTTTCTCCTCATCACCAACTGCAACTGGTTTCAGGGAGGTGGGCCTAGAAAGCAGTATGTGTACGCTATTACACTAAGCCTACTGCAGGAGAACCACAAGCCTTTGCAGTATGCACCCAGACTCAAATGTACATTAAGATTTACCCAGTATCAATAAATCACACATAATGAGCTTCCACACCTGACAAAAGGCAAGAGCCTGAGGATCTGGGCAGCCAATACCCCACAGCAAAACCATTTAAATGTGAAGTGCCCACGTAATATTAATCTGCTGCTTCCAGGACCTGTCACTGTATAATCTGAGTTGATGCGCCAATAGCCAGCCTAATTCAGAATGGATAGAATGTATGTGAGAGCCCCACCAACAGTAAAGCAAAAGGTTGGAGCACTTGCAGAGGACACACATGAGTGTTCAGTTCACCAGGGGTCAATATAGGGAAAGCAAGAATGGCTGACAGGTTGGTATTTGCAAGCTAGCCATACACAGGACTTTTCTCCCATTAATTTAGGTAAACTTTTCTATCTTTTCTTACTTTTTGATTTTGGGAGTGCAATTAAATAGTCATACTCTTTCACTCCCTCAACCTGTCATTATGATTTTTTGGTGACCATTTCAAATGTTTTTATAAGTTTCCCCAAAATGTTCGTTATAAATGCCACAAGTGACACAACACCAATGTAGCGATAGAAGAATCACTTCATTGTCAATCTACTATACACAGAAAGCAGCCTATTGAAAGATGACATCTTATTTAGATGTCGAAAATATATGCGGTGCTGAGATTCAACAGAAGCAGACCTATGTGGTCATACTTGTTTACTTTGTAGTGTGAGTACTGGCTGTATGAAATCAGTGCTACCAGATGTGTTTACAAAATATTTACCAAGAGAATGATGAATGCCCTCGGGTATGGCGCATCCAGCACTTTTAAGAACCACATATTTGGAAATTGAATTGCGCCAGACAATGTTTTTGATTCAATGTCCATGTTGCTTCTTTTTAAATGATTTATACTTGACTGATGATGTCATTTTTAACAATCATGTAGACATTTAATCATATGTAATATATACTTGCCAAACTTTTTTTTTTAAATCTGTTTATTGTTTTTAAATATACTTAGCTACAAATGCAGCTAACATAAAAATTGAATGACATTTGGCTAGATACATCCAGTTCTACTTTTTAAACATAAAACGTTTTCTTCCTTCCATCATGACGTTGGAATGAAGCCTATTATTTATACTGCATTGATGATTTGCATAATGGGTCCTAGGCACTTGTCAATATTTTGATAAGATCACTTTGGATACCAGATGGCATTATGGCCCACATTATAACATTGGCGGTAGGTGCCTCCTAAGGCCGTCAAAAGACCATCGCCGCAGCTAACATCCGTCTGCCATAATATGATCACAGCTGGATTTCCGCCACAAGAAGGGCAGAAATCCAGCTGTGGCCATGCTGCAGACAGTGCTAAGGTGATGCTGCTACCACCAGCAGTGCCTCACCAGTAGACCGCCACCAGCCGTATCACGACACATGATACAACCTGGCGGTGTTCTGCTGGTGGGCGCTGCTAGCTTTAGCAGCGCCCCGTCCCCTGCCGGAAGACCCCCTGGATGCAGGTAAGTCCGGTTTCTGACAGGGGAGGGGGTGGGGGGGCGTTGTGTGTGGGTGTGTGCATGAATGTGTGAGTGTGTGCATGTATGCAAATGTGTGTGTAGTGTCGTCTGTGGGGTGCATCTGGGGAGTGTAAGGGGGAGTGGGCGGGTCTTGGCATTCAGCTCGGCAGTGTGCGCGATCCTTTCATGGCATTTGCATCGTGAAGTTCGAATCGGCAACAGTGTGCGCGATTCATTCCTGGTAGTTAATTCTTGGCATACAGTGACGTAGCAGTGTTATTCATCATTCTAGTACAGTTCACTCATGCAGAGAAAATCCAGTGCTCTTTGATTTTTGTTGTAATGCAGTGATTATTCCAAGAACAATTTGAAGAGCGTTCATTGTTCAAAATATGATATGTTAATACTGGAATGTTCATATGAAACTTTGGATAACCTTTCTTGATTTCCAGGTACCTAGATTCCTGAGGCCTAGTTATAGTGAAGCTTTAGGCCATTCATATTTTCAGTATAAGTGTTATTTGAAACAAAGCTTATTGAAAGTCATTGTGACTAATCTTGCAATTGTGTTGTTTAACTCTTGCTTCCGCAGGTCTCCTTCCCCGCTGTTCCCAACCCAAAACCTATTCCCCCACTTGACCATTCTTTAACTCTGTGTTATAATAACTAGTGGAGTTTGGAGCTGCCAAGAGGTGGACATGTTGGGAACATGCGCAAGCCCCAAGCATCTGGTCTCCTTGACACTGAGGAAAGGTTTCCAGGTAGGTAGGGCTTGCCACCGAGAATACAATGAACCCAAAAGCATACAAAATGGCCCAATGTAGCCTGCAATATCAGCTGAATGTATTGACCTTTGACCGCCTCATCAGAATAATTGGCCCACATGGAATTACGCTACCAGCTGCAAAAACGCCCCTGGGTTGGGCCAGGCTCCAGAGGTTGCTGTAAGGAGTAAAACATATTTTGTTCTCTGGGAGGGGATGTGCGTGGGGCCCTATCCACAGAGCTAAGAAGGTCTGGAGATCCCAACACATGGGCCAGATTTTTGTCACAGGGGTCCAGACCCCCAGCTCCAGGCCTACACCAACACAAGGACACGAGGAACACCAGCCTTTCCCCATTGAAGGAAGCCTGGGACTCAGAACCCCCAGCTCCAGGCCCCAATGAAAAGAAGAATGGCGGTGAGTGCCAGCCACTTCCCCAACACCTCGTGGCCTGCCCTGCTCCCCCTGCCCGTGTCTGGGTGGAGTGGGTGGATACTACCGCAGCAAGCAAGCTATCTGCCGGAGCCTGCAGGGAAGAAGAACGCTGCTGATTCCCCCAGACAGCAGAGGATAGGTTGCCTGCGTGGGAGCCGGCTGGGGCAGCCAGGGGTGGTCCCCCTTCGCCGTCCACAGTGGCCAAGGCCTGCAAGGTGCCCAGATGGACTGCTCAGCTTTGTTTATTATTCTTACAATAACCACTTTTGATGTCTTGTTTATTTCTCTCTATCTAGCTGTTTTTGCCTAGGCCAGCATTACATTCTCAAATAAGATATTCTTGCTCGCTCTGTGCTTCGTTCAAGGCTGTAGTAAGATAGGCTGCCGGTGAACGTGGTAAAAGTTTTGTCTCTGGTATTTATAAAAAAACACACATCCGTACATAGGGACATTTTCTCAGAACATCAGTTGTTTCATTATCTAAACACTTCCCTGTCCTTTACACGTTAGAGGGAGATTCCAGCCAGAAAACCACGACTGCATGCTGACTGCTGAACGCCTTGCTACAGCTGCTTATGCAGACTTCTAAAGTGTTTGGAATAAAGTAACATTTGATATATTCCGCCAAACAGAGGTCATTCAATTACCATATGTGTTTAAACTTTCAATGAACAATATGATAGTACCCGGAGTTGTTTCTGATGATTGGGATGTGAAAACAGTTGATTCTATGATAATTCTATGATGACTGAATTGCAGTATTACACTGTATTTGAAAACAAAGATGTTTATCAATCTCAAGAGAATTATGGTGATATGTTTTGTATAATTATTATGGGCACCATTTCATTCACAGAGCAAGTACCCCAAAGACTGTTTTTAATTACACACAATGGTAACATTGTCCAACTCCACCGCAAGGGAGTTCTAAAACATACTCTGAAAAGTTTACATATTTTCCTGGGCACGATGTTGAAAATACTGAGTCATGTTATTTTATATTCCCACCAACAGAAAATGTACGCATATTATTGACAAATACAAAATGTATTTATTCGATTCCTTTGTTTCCCGATTGACTATAGAAGGCTATGAATATTGGCTTAAGTTGATTGACTTAAAAAGTATGTAGGGAACTAGACATTGGCAAATACGCGGGAAGGAAGCTTTGTTTAGAGCATGCCTGATACCTGTTCAAATGATTTTTTTAAATTAAACTGTACAAAAAAACAAGTTGTTTAGGCTTAGCAAAGATTAAGGAATTGTACACGCCCAGTATTCCTGCACCTGCAAAATTTCATAAATGGCAAAAATATATAAATGCAACTGATGATCAGTTCGATGACTGGGTCCAGAATGGCACGCTTAATGCCTCACTTTCACATCCTGGCGGGTGGTTATTGTGGCCAATAAATAGCAAAGGGTGCCATAAACGTTTTATAAACTCCACGGGGTTTTAGAACTAGTAGGCCAGACCCTCGCTATATATCATCTGAACATGTGGGTACAGTAACAACATACAGTGTAGGGAAACTATGCCAGTAATAGTTAAAGAGTTCCTCACTAGAGGCGGTTAGAGAACACCTCAGTCTCCTGTCCAATAATAATGATTGACAGGACTTTCTGTTGGGACCCAGAAAACGACACAGAAAGTGCTTCTTATATGAAGTATATAATTAAATTTGGAAGCTTTCCCAACAAGAAGCTAATGCCCGGTTAAGGCAAATAGACCAAGAAAACTTACAGAAAGCATTAGATGTTGTAGATAATGGGATTAATATCCTGTCCAATCGGGTATACACCTTAAATAACATTGTCTCTTCTGCTATAGATATCATACAAACAGACGTGTCATCCTTACACCATGGACAGAGTCAACTAAGGTCCATTATGCAGTTGGGTTGGACACTTCAAACATGAAGGCAGGTCGCGCTCCCTGGCAACATGTCATTGCAAGGGAAATATTTTCCACTTTTAATTTAACGTGACAACAACAACTAATGACTAAGAAAGAAGCGACTTATGTCATGCTAAACATCGAAAAGTTAGAAAAGTTGCCTTTTACTGTGGCTGAAATACCATCTGCTATTTGGCTAATACACGGGGCCATTGATCTGCCTATTTCCACACTATAATTCACATCCTATTTAAAACACATTCCAGTAGGCAAATATGAAAGGCTGGGAGACAGTTACATCCATGAGGTGTGGGAGCTGCCCTTCTCGTACGAATGTCTCAGCGGAATGAAAGAGGTCTTTCTTAGCGATAGTGAATGCAAAACTTCTGTCAGCCATTAAATGGTTTGTAAACAGTTGTCCTTGCATGGGGCGTGTAACTCGTCTGCAGCAAACTTGGCTTGTTATATGAAGGGAGTACCAGTCCCCTTGATTAGACCTACGTTCCAGGTGCTTTCAAACAGCAGCTATGTTCTCCTCAGTGGTGTTATGGGATGCAAGCCGGAATAGTTTATGTTCTTTTGGTCTCAAAGACTGTTACATGCTGCGGGAACTTACTTTTCCCTCCCACTAGAATAAACGAGGTAGCTGACATTTGGCCCCATATTGCTACTTCTAATGTGAATTTTGACAAGTTGAGCAGAATTAAGGCTTTACTGTTTCAAAAACATGTGTCTCTCACATCTGAACGCGAGACCTACGCACTTCAAATGGCAAGGTCGTCAGCAGAGATACAGTCCCTTTTAAGTACCATCTCGCCGAGACACTTTGGTGAACTCGTGGGATGAATATTTAATGCGTCCAGTACTACTGGAATCGCAAATTTCTTTAAGGCTGTTGGTTCTGGTTTCGTTCACACCTTCTCCTCCATATTCAATTTAATACCATCAGCCATCCACTCAATATTCTCCAGTATTTTCGGGGGATTTCCAATAACTTTGGCTAGAATAGTTGGCATATTCCTAGGAGGAATGAAAGCGCTCCCACCAGCGCAGCTGTGTCGTGAACACATGATGTAGTACTTTGGAGCATCACTCCTGGAGGAATTGGAGTGTGACTGGTCTCTGACACTCAGACCGGTTTTGCATTGTGTGCAGCCCGTGTTTCGGTGCCTCTGGTGCTCGTGTGAACATGCACTGGAAGTTTGTCTTTCTACGCAGCGCTTGCTTTCATTGGACGCTGATCTGTTGATGTTCTCGCTGAGGGCATTACCGGACATTCTCTTTGAGGGTGCGTTTGCTACGGGAATCTGCTTATGAGTTGCCCATCCTGGAGGATGCGGCTCTGAACTCATTACACGGCACACCACGGAACGCTGCAGCCTTGGCTGAGGCTCAGGCTATGGAACACAACTGCTCCTTGGTCCTTCTCGGCGATGCCTTTCCAACGTTAACACCTGCTGAAGTGGAAGATTTCCTGTCCTCCATTGTCCCGGATTCAATTGGCTATTTTAAAAATTACTCTGACTCTTGCAATTAGGCCCTATTTGCGCCACATGTTAACATTTTAAATTGACCGTTTATGTGCTCATGTGTCCCTTTAACTTGTCATTATTGACATTTTTTACCCATATCGCTTAGGTTGAGTTTTAGTGGCTTTTATGTATATTTGGGTTTTGGACCACTTTCAACCGACAAGGGGAGGGTGTTGTGTAGCCATTTTAGTTATAGCTCCATGCACGTTATTTTAGCATACTAGGCCTGCCGCTGTGCACTTTAACCTAGATATCTTTTATTCAGCCTTGTTTACTATTCTTACAATAGCCACTTTTGCGGTCTTGTTTTATTTCTCTCTATCTAGCTGTTTTTGCCTAGGACAGCATTACGTTCTCAAACAAGATATTCTTGCTCACTCTGTGCTTCGTTCAAGGCTGTAGTAAGATAGGTTGCTGGTGAACATGTTAAAAGTTTTTTCTCTGGTATTCATAGAAGAACACATATCCGTACTTAGGGACATTTTCTCAGAACATCAGCTGTTTCATTATATAAACACTTCCCTGTCCCTTACACGTTAGAGGGAGATTCCAGCCAGATAACCACGACTGTATGCTAATTGATGAACGCTTCGCTACAGCTGCTTATGCAGACTTCAGGCTTTTGCTCAGGTATGGGGGATGATGTCTTTCCAGGGGAACCTGAAGGGCAGAATTAGAGCTTAACATGCTGTGTTCAATTATAGCCTAGGCATGAATTAGTCTATTGACTCTAGTGACAATATGGTAGCATTATTTCTATGCTTCACTCTCCTTGTCACCATTTTAATTTTATCATGCTGTATCATCCTGGTTATTGCAGTACATGCTTTGCTATCTAAAATGCAGTTGCTTCATTAAAACCTTATTGAAACATATACTGCCTCTGTTTGTCTTTGTGTATGTGAGACTAATGTAATTGATAGAAACGGATGAGATCTGAGTGACCACAGTTTCCCTGAGAAATCAATTATGTCATGGGCTCGGCTGCCCAATCATCCTTGCCCTTGGGTACAGATGAGGCACTGCTAATTAGCCGGAGCAAAACCCGGATTAAGGCGACAGGTGTCACCTGTAGTGGGTTAAGACTCAGTCTCCCACACCGCAGGCGATTCTGCCACTCAAATCCAGTAGTCTTATTAGAATAATGAGAGCCTATGCAACAAGGCCACACAGCACATCAAATATAAGTGACAAAGCTGCTAATAAAATATCCATACACCCGGAGGAGAGCCTCTTAATGCCCTGCAGAGCCTGAACTTGATCTAGCCATTTTTATTGCTTTTGGTGGCCCCAGGGTGGCGAGGCTACCCTCAACAGCAAAAAAGAAGAGTGCGAGGAGCTGCTGGAGCACCGTAGTTCTACCTAACAATTCCACAAAGGAATCTGCAAAAGTACTAAGAGTATCATTTAGAACTTGTTAGAGGGGTTACTCCCTCGCAAAGGTTACTGATATCCAAACCGCTGAAATCTAAACACCGTAGAAAACAGTGGTATTTAGAGTTCAGCGGATGAGATATCCGTCACCCTTGCAACGAAGTAACCCCTGCGGTGAAATCTAAATCAGGCCCTACTCTGTAGGGTTCACAAAAGAATGAGCACCCAGAGTGCTGCTTACATTTTCAAGCACTACCAAGGTTGGAGCATGTGCTCTACAGCTGGGAGTACAGCCCCCTTTGGGGGCTAAGTCTATGGCTGTGGTTATTGAAGCATGTAGGAATCTATCGAAAAGTATATATTAGACAGTGCCTTCTGGGGCTAAATCTATGGTTCCATGTTACCTGATCAAAAAGTGATTCTGTCTAGGGGCTGTTTTTATGATTTTGTTTTTACGGTTTGAAAGTATATAAAAGGCACACAGACGTGATATTCATTTCTATTAACTGCTTGATTGATATTATAACGCTGACAGTGATTACCAATCAAAATGCATATGCTTTATTAATAATAATAAGTGCATCTACACATGGTTATTATTGATTATTGCATTCACTCTAAAAATGATGGTGTTGTTGACATGTAGTTTGTTGATCTTGAAACTCTGACCAAGTCAGTAGATTTACCTGATGTGTTTGTATGTCCCTTTGGGAGGTCAGGAGTGTTTAAGCAATGTCATTCGTGGCATTTCCTTTTCCCTAACCTGCATGTTTGTAAATTAATGCATAGGATTGAGTAGTTTGTATGTAATAATGTGTGTTTGCTTATCCAAAGAAAAGCACAGACCGGGCAATTATTTATTGTGTGTTATTATTGCATGCCAGCAAATGATGATGTATGCCTACACCACCTCCCTTGAATAGGCTTTGGACGGCTTGGTTATATACACTGATAGAGTCAAGCTCTACAACAGGGTTTTTGGTTCACAGTAGAGAGCGAATGTGGACCTACAACTAATGGTCAGTTTCCTTACAGAATTCATAACTGTTGGGTCTGTGGCATTGCTTGGGCCCCTAAAATGATGGTATCTTGTAAGGGTTGTGTTTCTCAGGACCCAGAAGATACTGCAAGAAGCCCAGAGCTGTTGACCGTGATTCACTACCACCTGGGGCTGCATTCTCTCGAGCTACCGGGCTCCTGGCCACTCCTTGTCCCATCAACTCCAAAATGGCAATTTCCTCTCACAGGATTTGCATTTGCCTTTTGAAGTTGCTCCACAGCTTGACCTTGTCAGGCTTTTTATTCCTGTTTCCATTCATTTTTTTTTCTAACTTTCCCACTAAATTATGTTTCCTGTCATGTGGTGTGATTTTGTTTTCCTGTTATTTTATTATATAAATTGTTTGGTCTGGTTGGAGGATGCAACAAAGGTGTGTGCATTCGCTTGTGTTCTCTCTCCCTCCACTTGCTGATCCTAACACTTTATTCCAGAAGGATAGCTCCGGATTACTGGTTTTCTTCATCCCATTGAATTCTTCCTCAAGCAAAGAGGTTTTCATGCCTTTGGCTGTTTCCTCCTGAGAAGATAGCAGCTTCTCAAGGGCACTTGCCTATTACATATTGCAGTGTGTGGTGACTTATTGGCTTCTGGAAACAGTTACCCACACCTCGGGCAAGGCAAGACCTGGACCCAGATTAAGGGTAAACTACTTCCAGAGCTGAATAAAAACTGTACAAAAGTAAACAGCTTTGATGAGTCTTATAGGTGTTCTAATCATCTTTATTATTAGTCACCTCTGCAGTTAACCTTAAATAAGTACGAGCAATTGTCGAGCTCCAGACACCTCCCAAGTCACTGTGTCATGTGCCAAGATGTAATGGAGTGGCATTCTTGGCCATGTTTGTCAAAATCAGTTGGAAACATTTAAATGTTTGGGACTTTTAAACATACAAGATACTGCTTGTGGTGCAAAATGAATTTGTCAGTTTTAGCACAAAAGTCATCATGTTGTAAAGTCACATGGTTTCGGACCACGAAAGATCTTATCATGATGAACAAAAGCTCGTTTATGGGTTGTAAAATTCTTTCAACTCCTAAAAGACCAAATTGTAAATAAGAAGGGTCACAAAAGAGGTGTGCCATTTCCATCTTCAATTCTGACAGGCATTTATCAATAGTTTAATACCACAAGTGCAGTTGCAAACCATTGATGAGCTAGAGATCCCTGAGCTGGGGTGGTAACTTATTTGCAAAAGGGAGAGTACCCATAAGACCCCTTTCCCCTTGGGAATCACATTGGGAGCGTCAGTGGGAGAAGGCAGTAGTCCACAAGACAGTGGTCCACTGGCCAAATGGTTTATAATGGCTGCTATTTAGCCAGCATCCAGATAAGTAGGTGGATTTATTTTTCATTCGCAAGACCACCTGCCAATCAGTAAAACGTTTTGCTATTTAGCCAACAGTCAGGTAAAAGTGAATTTTCTTTACCATTTGCAGGGCCACTACGCAAACAGTTGCTATTTAACAAGCAACCAAGTAAATAATGACATTTATTTACAGTTTGCATTGTTGCTGGCCAAATTGTACATAATGTCTGCTATTTTGCCAGAACCTGGGTAAAGAATGCAGCTTGGTAAAGACGTCATTTCTTTTTGCTTGACTGCTGGCCAAGCAGTACATAATGTCTAAGAGTTAGTCACAGGTCAGGTAAGTAGTAAATTTTGCTATCTGCATGGCTTCCACACAAAATAGTCCATAATATTTGCTCTTTAACCATTTTCTGTGTACATAGTGAAGGTCCCTTGTTATTTGCATGGCTGCTGGCCACACAGAGCAGAATTTCTCCTACTTAGCCAGATGCAGGGTAAATAGTGAAATGTTTCTGCTATTTGAAAGGCTGCTCTAAGTAGTAAATAACTTCTAATAATTAGTCAGCAGCCGGATAAATAGCAGAATAAATCACTATTTGTCGCCAATAGATATAACCTTCCATTAAACAGTGTGCAGGACTATAGCAGAACAAAGGCAATTGCCCTGTGAGTATAGAGTGCTCACCTCTAGTGTAATTCTAGCTTAAAGATGGACAAAAGAAAAAACAAAATAGAGTAACACAACTGGAGCCCAGCTGATCCTGGCAGTGGACATAGGCTTCCTTGCCTTGGTGCCTAATGAGTACTCAAACGTAAATAAAGAAAAAGCCAACATTTTAAAATGATAACATCAATTTAAAAGGGAGTTAATGAATGACTCATGTGAGGAGGGGCATCAGGTTGTCATTTGAACCCTAGATGTGGTCTCAGCTTATAAAAAGGAGGAAAACTTATAGTCAAGGGGGTTTTTGTACAGTGCTCATCACAGCAGGAGGCAGGACCCTGCCACATCCCAAACAATACAAGGAAATCAAAGGTAAGGTAGCAACCCCAAAGGTAAGCACAGAGGTTATTAGGAAACAGGTACCAATCACAGAGCAAGGTGATGGCAATGAGAAGGCATTAGAGGAGCTAGTAATAGATACATTTAGGAAGGTGAGTGAACTACAGAGAGTGTGTGATGCAGCACATCAATACCACATCAATATCCTGTTGTTATGTTCTATCCATTGTGTATTGTCAAATTGAACTTAGTGCCATAACCCATGATTTCTTCTAGCTGACAGGTGGTGCTTATACCTAACTGTAATGGCCAAAGGTGCCTAGTGTTTGTTGAAGAAGCCCATCTTCCACTAATGAAACTCCATGAGAAGTGTGATGTTTCCTTCTGCTAAGCTCCTTCTGTTGGGAAGAAATGTAGATGACCAGGATTTGAGATAAGACTAAAACTCATATCTGTGGCAAAATGACCTGGAAGGTGGGAGCATAGCCTGTTCTACTGACAGTGACTGAGATGAAAAAGAGCTGGCCCAAGAGTATTGGGGGTGTTAACGGGGGTGATCGAAAAAGGATAGGATGGGTATCAGGCCCCACATGAGTAGTGGCTCAATCTCTTTCTCCCCAATAAAGACAGTCTGGTGAGGAGCCTATCTTGTGGATTTCCTAGTAAAGAATACTAAAATTTTCATTTTTTGCTCTTGTCTTCTTGTATTACTGGAGCTACTAATGTTAGTCAGATATGGCCACTGATTGACTCAAATACAAGTTTAGGGAGGGAGTGCACCCTTGATCTGCTGCTCCTCATTATATAAATAAAAACACAACAAAGAAGTGTTTAACCCCTTCGCTGCCAGGCCTTTTTCTCCTCAGGTGCCAAGCCTTTTTTTGCCTCTTTGGGGCAGTTCGCACATAAGCCCTCATAACGTTTTGTACACATAAGCTACCAACAGCAAGTTTGCATCCTTTTTTCCAACATCCTAGGGATTCTAGAGGTACCCAGGCTTTGTGGGTTCCCTGAAGGAGACCAAGAAATTAGCCAAAATACAGCGAAAATTTCGTTTTTTTAAATGAAAAATTTGAAAAAAGGGCTGCAGAAGAAGGCTTGTGTTTTTTTCCCTGAAAATGCATAATGGCATCAACAAAGGGTTTGTGGTGCTAAAATCACCAGCTTCCCAGCTTTCAGGAACAGTCAGACTTGAATCAGAAAACTCAATTTTTCAACACAATTTTGGCTTTTTTACTGGGACATACCCCATTTTTACTATTTTTTGTGCTTTCAGCCTCCTTCCAGTTAGTGACAGAAATGGATGTGAAACCAATGCTGGATCCCAGAAAGCTAAACATTTCTGAAAAGTCGACAAAATCCTGAATTCAGCAAGGGGTGTTTTGTGTAGATCCTTTAGGGTTTACCTACAAAAAATAACAGCTGAAATAAAAAACAAATTGAAATTGAGGTGAAAAAACCCAGCAATTTTTCTCAACGTTTTACTCTGTAACTTTTTCCTGCAATGTCAGATTTTTTAAAGCAATATACCGTTACATCTGCTGGAGTCTTCTGGTTGCAGGGATATATAGGGCTTGTAGGTTCATCAAGAACCCTAGGTACCCAGAGCTAATAAGTGAACTGCACCTTTTAATGGGTTTTCATTCTATATCGGCATACAGCAATTCATTTGCTGAAATATAAAAAGTGAAAAATTGGTATCAAGAAAACCTTTATATTTCCAAAATGAGCACAAGATAAGGTGCTGAGAAGCAGTGGTTATTTACACATCTCTGAATTCCGGGGTGCCTATACTAGCATATGAATTACATGGCATTTCTCAAATAGACGTCTTTTTTACACACTGTCCTACATATGGAAGGAAAAAAATGTAGAGAAAGACCAGGGGCAATAACACTTGTTTTGCTATTCTGTGTTCCCCCATGTCCCCTGATAAAAATGGTACCTCACTTGCGTGGGTAGGCCTAGGGCAGTGACAGGAAATGCCCCAAAACACAACGACGTGGACACATCACATTTTCCCAAAGAAAACAGACCTGTTTTTTGCAAAGTGCCTAGCTGTGGATTTTGGCCTCTAGCTCAGCCGCGTTGGCGTGCTGATGTCATCAAATGTCACTGGGGGGATAGGGGCGGGGTGGAAGGGGAAGCGATTCCCCTTCCAGCCCTGCCCGGGGGGGGGTGAGGGGAGGCCCTCAGGGGGAGCGCCAGCGCTTCCCCCGAGGACCTCTATCAGGATGTAATGGTTACGTCCGTGGGATCTTAGCGCCGCGCCACCAGACGTGACCATTATGTCCATTGTGGGGCAGGGGTTAACTTAATATACTTTTAAGTAACATATTCAAGGGAATAGCATAGGAGTATTATGCTGTAAGTGTTCAAGGGATACATTTTTTTATTTTTTGTAATTAATTCTGACAGTATGAGATTTGGCCTAGTTGTAGATGTTGAGGCAAGGATTCCCATGCAATTCTGAGTAAATGATTGTTTATCTGTTTATCTCAGATTGCAACATGCTGAAACCATGCAAAGTGCCCAGATTATATCTCACTCTATCCCATTATATGTTGCTCTATGAAATTCAGTCAGAATGCCTATACCTTGATATCTACATACTCTGTGTACAGTTCCTCATCTTCCAGAAACGCTTGCTGTAATAGAAATATTCACTGTAAAATATTCACTGCTTTTTGGAGTTCATTCTGTGCTCTATCTAATGCTTTCAATAACCTTGCTTGTACGACTGTTGTTTTAGGATTGTAGCCACTTTTATGTTTTGACTGGGATAGAAATCTCCATAAACAGAAACCGCCAGATCATGAAAGAATGCTTAATATGGGCACAAATGGCAAAATCACATCGTGTGTAAGACGTTCATACCTTCATAAAGTTCCTCCCAGATAGATTGATGCTGAAATGTTGCCCAAGAATCTGATTCAGAAGTCCCATAGTGCGCCACAAGTATTTCATTGGAGGTATTCAGGATGTTTACTTCTCTGCTTCTAGCTGGACACCAATACGTTTTTTCAGGCTCTAAATAGATATATTTTAATATAACATGAGATAATGAGATAGTATTTTCAATGTAACAAAACATGAAAAACCATAGCTCACAAAAAATAGGCTGCCGAATATCAATCGTATGTAAATATCTTCCAACAAAAATGTTGACATACACTATCATGTCCCCTCAAAATATGCTAGGACTGTAGTTAGACTAGAAACTGATGTACCAGGATTCAGATGAATGGGGTCTTGAGGATCAGAAGGACGAGGTCAAGGGAGCAAGGGTCAAGAGCACCACAAAGGAAAAAGAGGAGCTAGGAGAAGGGGGTGGGGGCAGGATGGCCAGGAAGACCAGGACAAAGAAGACTAGGCACACAAAGACCCAAAAAATTAGGACCATAGCTGATCGAGAAGTTAGAGGATCAAGTCTAGTGGGCACAAAACCAGAAAGAGAACACAAATTATGAGCACCGTGAGTAGGGCAATGAGTGAAAAGCAAACCAGAATGAGAGTGAGGAAGACAGGACCAAGAGAATCAGGAGCAGAGCCTAAGGCAACCAGAACCAGTAGGACCAAAGCAGCTAAGAAGACTAAGGTGATGGGAAGCAGTAGGATCACAAACAAGGGGATAAGAAAGATTAAGCCACAGAGAGCCCAGAGGATTAATATCTACTATTCCAGGACAAGGAAGACCAGGATAAAGAAGAAAAAGAGCACAAGTAGGGGGCCAGAATGAGATGATCTAGGCTGACAAAGCCAGGTCGCTAAGAACAGGATGACCTGAACAAGTGAGATGATGACTTGGTGGATGAGCTAGTGCCAAGCCACGATGACCAGGAGCAGCAGGACCAGTATCAAGATAATCATGACAAGATGGAGGAGAACCAAGACAACTAGTTAGATCAGAAGAAGGCGGACAAGGGCAATTAGGACCAGAGATGAGCTGGATGAGAATTAGGTGGCCAAGAAGAATCAGGAAAGGTGGAACCTGTAACAGGACTAGGAGGACCATGGAGGCAGAACCAAGGGGACCAGGTTCTGAAGTACCATATGGAACCACAGGACCAGGGACTAAGTAGCAAGGGCATGATGGTGAGGATCAAGTGGACCTCCACAACTGGAGCGTTAAGGACTCACAGAACCAGATTGTCAGGGAGACCAGATACTCGGGGCCTGCACACGCTCCCAACATGTCCACAACTAAACAGCTCCAGAGCTCCGATAGAATACCACAGAGCATCAGGGAAAGTCCAAGTGGGGGAAAAGGGGATTAGGTAGGGAACAGCTGGGAAGGAGACCTGTAAGAAGCAAGGGGTTAAACAACACAATATCAAAATATAATCACATTGAGTTTCAATAGACTATGGTTCTAAGAGTTCTCACACTGTAACCATGGATAACCAAAGAAATAACTGTAACTAGACATCAAAAAATCTAGGTACCTGGAAAAAAATCAAGAATGGGTTAATACAATGTTTCATATGCGCTTTTCATGAAATATCACATACTGTCTAGAATACAAGAACATTCTAGAGTAATGGTTCAGAACAAACATTGCATTTTTTACATGAGGACAAAGGCTATCTGAAACATTCGCTGAAAACAACAGGAACTGTACTAGGAACTTAATATGCACAAAGAATTAAGCATTTTCACAGAAAATCCAAAAGCTCGTGATAAATGTGTGCACCTCAACAAACACAACACACCAAAGTTTTTAATGCCATGAAATGATCGCGCACACAGCCGAACTAAGAGCCAAGAGCTTTATGCCAGGGTTAAATCGCGCACATTGAACAAGAATATGTAAATGCCATGAAATGATCGCACACACTGTTGGCGTTCTGAATGCCAAGGTTTGTATGAGAGAAACGAATCGCGCACACTGCCGATTCGAACAAGAATATGCAAATGCCATGAATTGATCGCGCACACTGTTGCCGATCTGAATGCCAAGGTTTACATGAGAGAAATGAATCGCGCACACTGCCGATTCGAACAAGAATAACCAAATGCCATGAAATGATCACGCACACTGTTGCCAGTCTGAATGTCAAGGTTTACATGCTAGGAATGAATCGCGCACACTGCTGATTCGAACAAGAATATGCAAATGCCATGAAACGTTCGCGCACACTGAAAGTTTCACAACTAGGCCCAAAACTCGAAAGTCTTTGAGAACGGGGTTGGGGGCCCAGCCCGACCTCCGCCTTACCGCCCTGCTCAAGGATCACCAATATAATGAGGGCAGGCCTGGAACATCAAGGTAGGCCTCCGGAACAGGAGCTCAGGAAGTTGCTGCTGCTCTGCACCGGGACCTCTGAATAGTGAGCACGTGGAGCTGGGCTGGCTCCTTTATGTAGAGTCTGGCCCAGCCCACAAACCACACCCAGTCATGCTGCAGGGAAAGCTCCTAGAAGGTCCTAGAAAGGGACCACACCTTAACACACTCAGTAAGCCGGCAGCAATACCTTGCAAATGAACAGTTATTGCAAGCATCATTAATAGTGTTTTTCAAGGTTAAACTCTGCAATGCAAAAGGTTAACATACTGCATATAAACACAATGCATGAATTATGCTCTTGCATAAAGACTGGGTTTTTGCATTTTTGTCGGCTGTAGAGCGTGCACTGTCCTGATGTTGACAGATCAGAATCACAATGAGCAGACCCAGCACAAGAGGACCTAATAAGGAAGACCAGGACCAGTGGACCGGGAGGACAAGGACAAGGAAGACCATGATGGCTTAAACCAGAATGACTATGAGTGCCAGACATATGAGAATCAGGACAACATAGCCAGGTGGAGAAGGAAACAGCAGAAAAGCAGGATCAGTGTGGGGAGGATCAACAGTGACAGGATCAGAAGGCCCAAGAATGGACAATATAAAGAAGGGCCAGGATCAGGTCAGGAAGAACAGGTTCAGAAAGGACTAAAATCAGGAATTTCATATTCAGGAAATCAGTACCAGGGTTACCAGAGCTACTCAGAGTAGTGCCAGGAGGAGGCACATGAGGACCAAAACAACCCAAAAAACAAGTACATGGAAAAAATTTGAAGAAGTGGCCAAGACCACAATGAGTAGAAGGGCCAGAAGGAGAAGGAAGAAGATTTGGAGCAGGAGGAGAGCTATGTGATTCTAGGTCACATATTTGTGATTAAAGTGCTATGACAATCAAAAAATGGGAGTTTAGGATCATAGGAATGCTCTGATAAGCAAATGGGATGTTGAGAAGGCTCCGCATAGATCATCTCTGATGTTGCACAGAGGGGTCTTGTCCAGTACAAAATCTATGCTTTAAAGTTTTTCCACGTGTTTTATTTACCATGTGTGTCTTGAGGAGGTGCATCATACATATATCATAGGTAATCAAAAACTAATTTGTCAGTGATCACATTATTTTGTCAGTGAATACATTATTTCTGAGCAACAAAGCACAGAGTACAGAAAAGATAAAATCTAACATATTATATTCAAGCCAAACCCATTGGCAGTGCCTACTCTTAGATTCCACTGTAACACTGTTGTTTATGTACTGTACCCCTGTGCCTTTATCAGGTAAGGCTCTTGTCAGGCATGACTTGCTGAAGCACCCAGAAGGAAATGAAGCCAGGAGGGTTGTTACAGTCAACATTCATAGGTGGGACGCCAGTGTCTGAAGATTGGAAATTAAGTGAATCCTAAATCCAATCCAGGCTGCAGAAGGGATGACATAGCGGACCACAGGCCTCCACAACTAAACCACTTTCCTCAGAGCCCCTCATCACCGCCGATGGGGAGGAGCTATGATTTTAAGGCAGCAAAGGTAGAACCTGCTCTTACGGTTGATTACCTAATCAGAATCCTGTTGGTGTAATGGCCTTTCCCTTTATTCATAATGCCACCAGAAGGTAATGAGAAGCTTTGCACCATCCCTGATGCTCTTTGAACTCCATTCTACAGAAAGGAAAAAGAAAGAGATTGCAAACTGGGGAACATATAGGCTACCTGCCAGTGGCGACGACTACCTCTCTTTTCTGTCAAGTTGAATGAGCATTCATGCTACACACCAGAGATGGGCATTGCCTCTTCTTTCTCACAGGACAGGAACAACTTTCCTGAGGAATGTTATTAAGGGAAAGATGTGGGGGAGTCAAGTAATGCCCACCATATGGTCAATTCATGGATAATGTCTGTTTTACTAGTGAAGAATTGCAACTATAATTAATTGAACGGAATGTCATTGGAAACTGAAGGAAAATTTCCTGTAAATCAGAGGATGACATATAGACATCGAAGACCCAGAACAAAAAGAACTGAAAGGTATCTTTTATTTATTGACTTTATCACAAACATTGCAGGAAATAAGATACTGAATAAAGAGAATCATTTTGTTACCTCCATTCTCATGATCCTTTCATACTTCCCCTTTTATATTAATTGTACAGAGAAGAGATGTAGATTCTATGCCTAAGGTTTCAGAACTGAGTTAGGGTGATTCTCTTTCAAATGTCATTTAGGTAATGCCTCTCACAGCAGTAGCAATAGTGCTGGCTCCAAGCAGACATAGGCCATGAAAAGAACACAATACAGCCTGAGATCTCTGCTATTGGCTGTAATCAGCCTTTTAAAACAGCTGCAGGCACAGACAAAAGGGAAAGCCCTGCTTAGAAACTTTATCATTTTTAACAACAGAAATCTCTGATCTACCCCTCACTCCTACCATATACCCTATGTCGTAGCTCAGGAAGAAATAATCAGCAGCCCTTTGCTAACAAAAACGTTACTGAATATCGGTGGGTAGCCTTTTCTTCATCCTCCCTCACTTCTGTTTCTGGGACCCCACCCTTCAGACACAGGATTCTAGTCAATACACATCCACTGTCTGGGGAAGCTGTATTTACTCTCCATTGCATGCCATACTAAACCAGGGTCCATCCAAAATGCATCCCACTGGCCCCAGTACTCATACTTTCACAGCACATGGGCCATGGTTTGTGCCAGGCTTGTGTTACTTTTCTAATGCAAATCCAATGCAAAGGGGCATATTTATGAGAGTTTTGCATTATGCTTGCACCATGCATCGTGGCACATGCATGACGCAAATTTAAAAGTCATATTTTTGAAGCCAGGCAAAGCCACTTTGCATGGCTTTGAGTGGTTTTCAAAATATGGAGTGATGCAATGCAGTGCAAATCATAGGTCTGCACTACTCTGCGCAAGGGAGGCATTCCATGAGCGTTGTGTGGGTGTTTGCATTCAACTACCATGGTTTTTGATGCAATTCCAGATTTACCAAACCTGGTAACCCTGTGAATGTGCCAAAAAGATACACTTCTCTGAGAGAGGCATAACAAGGAGAAATATCTTTATTTCTTTACGTTACTTCCTCTTTCTCTGTGTGCTGCTGTTCACATATATAAAGGAATACAACAGGCTGGCGGTGCATCCATGGGCATTCTGACCGCGGCGGTAGAGCCGCGGTCAGAAACGGAAAACCGGCGGTGTCCCGCCGGTTTCCCGCTGCCCTGGGGAATCCTCCATGGCGGCGCTGCAGGCAGCGCCGCCATGGGGATTCCGACCCCCTTACCGCCAGCCTGGTTCTGACGGTTTTGACCGCCAGAACCTGGCTGGCGGTAACGGGTGTCTTGGGGCCCCCTAACAGGGCCCCACAAAGATTTTCAGTGTCTGCCAAGCAGACACTGAAAATCGCGACGGGTGCAACTGCACCCGTCGCACCCTTTCGGAGCCGGCATCCTCATGGAAGGGGGTTTCCCGCTGGGCTGGCGGGCGGCCTTCTGGCGGTCACCCGCCAGCCCAGCGGAAAAACCAGAATGGCCGCCGCGGTCATTTGACTGCGGTGCGGTCATTCGGCGGCTCCTTTGTGTCCATGTAATGTCAATCTGCTGCTACTAGGACCTGTCACTTTATAATCTGTGTTCATGGGCCAGTAGCCAATCTCATTCAGAAAGAGTACAGTTTGGGTCAGAGCACCACCAAATAGAAAAGCAAAAGGATGGAGCACTTGCAGAGCATACTCATGAGTGTTCAGTTCATTGGAGGTGAACATAGGGAAAGCAAAATTAGCTGACAGGTTAGAATTGTATAGCATTTACAAACTATAAGTTTCTCAAGTATGTTATGTATTAATATCACAAGTACTACAACACTGCCACTCTATGGGACACAGAAAGAGGCCAATTGAAAGATGACATCTTATTTACATGCAGAAAATATAAGCGGTGCTGAGACTCAACAGCAGCACACCTATATGGTTATGCACGTTGACTCTGTAGTCTGAGTACTCTCTTTATGAAATCAGTGCTCCATTACTTGTTAAAAGAAAACTATAAAGTATTTAAGGCGAGAATAATGAATATCCATGAGTAAGGAAGATCAACTACTTTTAATACCCATGGTTTTGGACACTGGATTAAGTAAGATATTTCTTAAATTTACTGAGCCTGTCACGTCTTTAAAAGGCATTAGACTTGAAAGACAATGTAATTTCCAACCTCACAGTCATTTAGCCATACATAATACACATATGCCGAACATAGCTAATAAAACATCTGATGGATACATCCAATTTTATTGTACACAAAGTTTTTCTTCTGGGAGCGTGGCTTAGGGCGTCAAGATGGCGGTCACACTCTGAGAGTGCTCCAAATCCCTCCGTCATCTGCTGCCATCCTCGTTAATGCAGACCACGAACTACACCTTATGCACCTCCTCAGGGGACCCCGTTGCTGTCACCGTGCAGCTGAGGAGCCTCCTGTTATCACTGCTATTGGAGCAGAGGTGAAAGGAGTGGTCACTGCAATGCATCTGCTCTTGAATATTAAGGCCCTGAAGGCTGTGGCTGAACCCCAGGAACTACTGCACCCATATCAGCCTCAGCCTCAACTGCCTACTGCTGCACCCACAGACTGCACTGGAGGTGGGAGTCCTGTTGGAGATGTTTCCTGAGGTGCGGCCTCTCAGACCCCAGCGCTGCTGTGCCTGCCTTGGGATAAGAGCATCCTCTGGGCCTCAAGTGCAGCCCAGGAAGCTTCCTCTCTCTGTGAACGGCAACTGCAGCAGAGCCACGGCAGTGATGCCTCTGCCCGCCCACCCATCATGACTGGAGACCCAAGCTGTCGGGGGCCTGAAATGATGACAGGCCTGCTTTAGCGTTCTTTCCACACAGCCTGACTCTGCCAGAGACTCAGACCTGACATGAGTCCTGCGCACCTCCAGGTAATGGCCTGTGGTCTCGTGCCTGAAGAAAGTTGGCAGGCTTGCAGCTCTCCGCGGCACCCCCTCTTCTCTTCTCTTCTTCCTTTTGAGGCCAAGTGGAAGGCTGCTAGGGGGGCTGGGAGCGCAGGGAGATTGACTTACTGCACTTACCCTCCTAATGACCCCCTGGAGGACGCGGCCTACCACCGCTCTGTGGTCAACTGGAGCACCCTTGTTTTCTGCTGACCCTGGGCCCACAGCTGGGAACACCTGTCTTGCCGCCCCTGGAGTTGTGACTGTGGGAGCTTGCAAGACGCATGTGGCCCGAAAGACCGCCCGTGCTGGTGAGGGGTTGGTGAGCCCACATCAACCTGCTGACCTGGGGACTGCTCACTGCCCTGGCTTCCTGGGTGCTGCCTGTGGTTCCTCTGGTGGGGGCCTGTCTCTACCTCCTCTTGAAATTGCCTGGTGGCCCGATCCCCACATAGATTTAGGACAAACTACCTTGTGGATCTTCTTTGGTGCCCTGGGCTGAATTTGGACAACTTATTTTGTGAATCTTCCTTGGTGCCCTGGGACACCTACCAGTACTTGGATACCTGACTGCTCATGCTGCTGCAAGCTGTGGCAAGCTGTGGCAAGCGGGTCAGGTGGCCATGTGTAACGTTTGATACTGACTCCCAGTGCGATGGGGAAGAACAAGATTGCAAGTTTACAGTGACAGGAGCATCCAAGAGTGACACCATGGAAGCCCCAGCCTCCATCGGGGGTGACACTGACAGGATCCTGCATGCTATTCACCTTTCGCAGACTGCGGTGGAGACTAAAATTGGGGAGGTGCAGGTTGACTGGCTCCTCTGTCAAGATCTCAAAAATGCCACAGGCTGCATCATAGAAGCAAAGGGGCGTATCTCAATGATAGAAGACCCAATAACTGATCTACAGACCAAGGTGAACCGTCTACTGTCCAGCACACATCCTGCTGCAACGGGCCGAAGATGCAGAGAATCACTCGAGGTGCAATAATTTGTGCTTCATTGGATTTCCAGAATGCGTGGAGGGCAATTGTGCCAGAGAATTTTCTGAAGTCTGGATTACAACTTGGATATCACTTGATGAACTATCACCCTGGTTCGCAGTGAAGCGCATCCACTAAGCCCTCATCCCTAGACCCACTCAAGGATCGTCACCTAGACCCATAATTGCACGCCTATTCAATTTTAAAGACCAAGACTGTATCCTGAGAGAGGCACATTCTCACACAGACCTCCACTTCAAAAACTCACAAATCCTTATTTTCCCAGACTACACATGTGAGGTCCAAGCAAGCCACCACTGCTACAAACCTGTTAAACAAAAACTAGGTGCTCTACATCTATCCTACATGCTTTTCTTTCCGGCATGCCTTAAAGTGATTCATGTGAACAAGAACCGCTTCTTTGACACCCATGTGTCAGCTTGAACATGGTTGACTGAACAGAGGCAAATTCTTGACCTGGTACAGTCCTCTCCACCCCTCTTCTGGCCTCTGTCTGAGCACATGGGACTGCATCAGAGGCGACCGGTCTACCTAAACGATCCCGTAGACGGAAGGGTGGAGGGGTGGGTAACTTCACACTCACCAAGCGTTTGACCCCTGCCTCTGCCCAAGATGGACAGACTGAGCCAGACACCAACGATTTTCTAGAGTAATTATGGTATAACTAAAGCGGCCTTCCTTGACTCCCGGCACAACCTTGGGGAGGGGGACATAGTTTGGTCTCACCTATGTGATTTGGCATTGATGCTGTTGTAGTATCTATCCTACATTATGGAGGGGTCTACCTCTTCACACCACACAACTTAATTTGGCTCTCTTTTGGGGGTAGTTATGGGGTGACAGATGCTTCTATGGTGGAAGTATGGGGATGGTGGGAGCTGGGGGGAGTTGTATTGTTTGACATTGAATGCTTAACTGTGTTTTCTTCTAGTTTGTCACATAGACCTGCGACCAACATGCCCACAGCAGCTGATACCCACCCACACACATTCACATTATTACATTTACTACTTCAGCACCTTGATAGCACTGACACCATTCCATTCCAGTCTCCATTCACCCAATCACATCCCTCATGGCCCCTTATGCCCCAATGTCTTGGAATGTTAATGGTCTGTTGAACCGGGTTGAGCATTCAGGGGTCTTACACTATGCTCAGTGATTCCTCCCGACCATCCATCTTACTGCTGCAAGAGACCCATCTCTTAGGTTCATCCTGTCCTTTCTTTGACCGAAGTGGCTGTGATCGTATATATCATGTGGGCTTTGCCCAAGGATCCTGAGGGGGGCCATACTCCTGAGTCTTACATTCCCCCTAGTTGTTACTCCATCCTGGACCGACCCTCAGGGCCACTACATCGTCCTCACATGTATGTTGGAAGACCATCCTTTAAACATCCTCTGTGTGTATGCCCCACTCGTGGCTCTTGAGTCCTTTCTCACAACACTCACCAACCTTGTGGCTCATCTGCTCACTGGTCTTACCATCACTGGTGTGACATGATCACCATTTTGGAGTCTGTGATGACTCTACTGGCCCCATCTCCTGACAGTATACCCACACTTCAGCAGCACATCATACACGTTCCTCATGCCTGCCACCGACTTAACCTTGGTCACCCGGACCCAGATTCTTGCCTGAGGTATTTCAGATCATGCTCCACTATTTCTTAGCATCGGTCCAACTGATCCCCTGAGTCACCCTATGTGGTGCCTTAACACCTGGCATCTTCAAGATGAGACTAATACACAAGGTCTCTGCTGAGAGCTAGACACCTACTTTCACATCAGTACTGAAACAGCCCCATCCAGAAGTACTCTATGAGTGGCTTGCAAGGCCACTGTCTTTGCCCATGGAGAGGCCCTTCTCAAACAGAAAGAAAATATCCAACAGTATCACATTGCTCAACTGGAGGCCCGCACACTCTGTCTGGAACACACCTGAAGCTCACTAATCTGATGGACTTTACCAGACCCTAGCCTTGGTGAGAGAAGAAATCAGAATCAAGTCATTGGGAGCAGCAAAACAGATCTAGCATGCTTCCTTGGCTCGAATCTATGATTGGAGAAACAAAAATAACAAGTTGCTATACTGGCTCGCTTGTAAACCCTTGGCGGGACAGATCGCAACAGAGGTGAGGGACTCGAGGGGCGTTTTACACAACACTGGGTATTGGGTATTCCTGCACTGACAGAGTTCTGCTGGGTATCACACTTATGGTCACCAAGTGGTATGTGGCAACACACTGGAAGGCATCCACACCCCCAGCAACCTTGCAATGGGGACGCAGGGTCAACTAGTGTGCCCAAATGGAACGGTCAGTAAACATAACAAGAGAATGCCCACGAAAGCATGCCAAGATTTGGGCCAAATGGGTGGATGGCTAGACAATGCCAGATTGGTTACTAACCTGTATAATGTTGGCATGAAATGCTCACCTATGGTAATGTTAAGCCACACTGGAGGACATATGTATAACATAATGGATGTGTGCTAGTTGGTGCAGTTCAGGCAGGCATTCTTTGCTGTGATTATCGTGACTTCTTTTTATATGCAAAAAAACATAAAATTGGTTATCAAAAAAACGTTTTTCTATCTCAATTATGCTGCATTGGTGATTTGCATAATGAGCCCTATACAGTTGTCTCCATTTTGATCACCCTAAATATCAGATGGCACGATGAAACTGGGATACAGCTTATCCAATTCTGCTTTTACAAATCATTGTTTTCAGGTGTTTCATTCTAGTCTGATTAGTTTAATTGACCTGAATCTGAATAATTAATTCCAGATTTGCTGAAGAAAAAGAGATGTTCTGATAGCATTGAGTAAGAGTGAGTACATAACTGTTGCATCCATGCATCTTGGCACCAAAGGACTGTGGTATATTCATAGGTTCCACATTTCCCAGGGCTCAGAAGATACTGCAAGAAGCCTGCAGCTGTGGTCTGTTACTCACTCACATCTAGGGCTGTTTTCTCTCAAGCTCCTGGGTACTACTCCTTGATCTTTTAGCTCCAAAATGGCCATTACCTTTAGACGGGTTTGTATATGTTTTTTAAAGCTACTCCACAGCTAGTCCACTGCTGATTTTTGTTCTCTTTCTGTTTCATTGTTCCATCATGGCTGCTTTGTCCTTCGGGGCATATTTAAGAGCCCCTAGCACCATTCCAATGCCTCATTAGTGTCTTTTTTATGCTAATGTGGTGTTAGAAGGCTAAAATCGAGTGCCATACATAAAAAGTGGCACAATGCATGCATTGCGCCACTTTGTAACCCTTTGCGCTACATTATGCCTGATCCAAGCATAATGTATGCAGAGGATGCATTCCCCTGTTAGGGGGGCCAAACAAACGGTGCAAGGAAATCTGAGAGTTTCCTTTTTTTTCAGCACTTTTAACGCCTGCACAGAGCAGGCGTTAAAAGGAGGCTTCCATGGGTTACAATGGGCCTCTTCGTGCTTTGCAGGATTTTGACGCTAATCCTGCAAAGCGCCTGACTAGTGTAAAAAATGTTGACGTTAGTCCCCTAACTACTTCCATGGTGCGCCATATTTTAAATACGGCTCAATATGGTGGCATTAGAGGGCCCTAAGGGGCCAAAGAAAAAAGACGCTACACATAGTGCAGCACCACTTTACTTAAATATGCCCCTTTGTTTCTTTCTGAATCTTCCTTTGAATGAAGTTTCCTGTCATGTAGTGTTTTGATGTGATTTCCTTGTTCAGTTCTTTTATTATATAAAGGTTTCAGTCTCAGTGGAGGGTGCATCACAACAAATCTGTGTTATTTTGCTTGATTCCTCACTGCGTCCACTTGCTTATCATGACTCTCCTTTCCTGAAGAATTCCACTCTTGCACTCTGGATTACTGGTTTTCTTCATCCCAAAGAAGCCTTCGTCCAAGAAGGAGATTTTTTTTATGCATTTGGCTTTTTCTTCCTGAGAAGGAGGAAGCTTCTTGAGGTCACATGATTACCACATAACCCACGTACCTTTCATGAGCACTGTGCCTCCATAGCTCACCGTTAGGAACACGATTATTATGTGATATAATATGTTTTGTGTATGAAAATATATTGTTTCATACTCAAAAAATGTGTGCCTTTCTTTCATTTTTCTCATTAATTAGGTACTAAAATTACTATTTTTAGCCTCTTAACCAGCAATAATTAATTGCATTGAAATATTACCCGACAGAATATGTATATATATATATATATACACACATACACAACTTAAGTGCAGATTGTGACGGTTACCATTTTTCACCTTGTGCATGTTTGTATGTATATTCGCTTAACATAAAAGATGGACAATAGAGTAACAAAACTGGAGCCCAGCCTAGGTCTGACCCAGGCGTTAAATAATGGTGCTAAGCAAGCTTAGCACCATTATTTAGCCCCTCCTCCCACCTGTGCAACATTTTAGCACACAGGATAAATATGGGGCTATGGGGATAGCACCATTTTTTGGATGGGAACGCCTACCTTGTATCTCATTGACGCAAGGTAGGTTCACTCATCCAAAAAATGGTGCAAAGTCCTATATTTTGACGTTAGATGTGTCTAACCTCAAAATATAAATATGGAGTTAGGTTTGTGCCGAATTTGTGTACACAAATGACACAAATTCGACTCAAAAGGAGTATAAATAGGGGCCTTAGTTTTTCACTACTGTGAGTGCTGTTCCTCTCATAGGTTTGCATAGAGAACTCTCTTATACACGTCTAAGTGATCATTTCTGATCTATAAGGAGTAGTGTGGGCATGTTCGGTGTGTTTGGAATGACCGTGAGAAATCCTGCTTACTGATTTAGGTGGATTTTACATTACTTTTTTAGAAATGACACTTCTAGAAAGTGGACCTTTCTCTGTGCTTATATCTCTGGTGCTTTGCAGCATGGCTCCAATCCATGTGTGGGGCAGGGGGGCAGCTCCACTTTGTGCATACTCCCTAGACAGCTATCCATCAGGGAGGGTTAGGTGTGACACGGTTACATCTGCATACTGATGGTATTCCTGGGCTGGGAGAGGAGGCAGGGGCACTTTACACTTGTAAAGGTCGTGTCCTGCTCTCACACAAAGGGCTCATTTACCCCCTACTGATTTCTGGAGTCAGGGTGGAGCAAAAGGGAAATCCTTGAACTGATCATATCTGGATGGAACCTTCTCCACCTTCTAGAAGCTGGGCATTTTGAATATAAGTGCAAGGGCTTTCGCCCCATGATTTTTAGAGCACTTTGGAAGTGGGACTTAACCTCTGCCAGAAGGGCTGCTGGACTGCACAACAAACTCATCTGGGTTGCTCTTGTGTGTTTGCCCTGCCATCTGCTGCTGCTGGGTGGCATAAAGGACTCCCCAGATTGCTTTTCTGCTTGTTGCCCTGCTGCCAGCCTGTTCCCTGACTACATTGGTACCCCAAGGTCTGCCTGGAGAAACCTCAACTTCAATCCCTGGACTGTGTGTGCTGCTCCTATTGTGTGTCCACTGGTGTTCTCCCAGAGGAGTACTTTATAAACCAGTGCATGGCAGCATTTTGTACTTTTGCTTCCCCCAACACTTAGTGAGATCTATCTGCAGTCCTTCTCTCATGTTGCCCCGCATGTGCTGAGTGCTCCAGGACTTAGTGTTGGCAGACCAAGGCAGGCGTGTCTGTTATCCACAGTGCTGCACCCTATCAGCCTTAAGGAGCGCCCCTGTGCAAAAGGATAACCCCGAGGCAGTGCAGAATCGCCGTAGAAATCACTCCTGTGCATTCCGGACCAAAGACTACCATCAAACATGTAATAGGTGCACAGGAATCTGTCCAGCCTACGTTCCTGCCTCAGGTCCTCGAGTGTTGATTGTACCCTGTGTCTCCCCTCCCCTCTGCTTAAGCCCATACCTGGAGGGGGCATGGGGCCTGTAACTCCATATCATTACCATAACCATCCTGATTTACGGACAGGCGCAATGCCCACTGGAGATACTTGTAAGGGATCGTATGATACGGATCTCAGAGTTACTCTATTCTTGTTAATAAGGGAGGGGTGAGGGGACCTGCCACTATGTTTGCCTCCTAGAGTATACGTGCTTCACCAATACAAATGTTTCATGGAGTTGCTTCACAATGATTAGTGTTTACAGTAATTATGGGGCCAGGTGATGATTTAGGGGGTCGCCTTGAGGCACTTGTGGACCCCACTAGTTCTCAGTCGCAGGGTGTAGATTGTCTTTGCCTGGTCAAGATAATGCATATCACCACAGGATTCGCATAATAGGCACCATACTTATAGTATCTTGGGATGCCCATGTTTTTAATTATAGTCTACCTGATGCACCTGTGCCCTGATGTATGACATACTTGTATAACCAAGGATAATGGATAATAACTCAGGATTTACATAGGGTGCACCATATTTATCAAACATATCGTTTTGATCCTTGCAATGTCAAGATAGCAAGAATTATTTTAGGACTGCATAATATGCCCAGTAATGCTGTTTTGGTAACATGTGCAATCTAGAAACCTTTTTCTCTTACTGTACGCTCTATACTTTTTATGACAATTGCCTAATACGCGTAGTAATTCTAAATTATGATGTTCTGGTCCAATCACGTGTTTATAATATAGGATCCATATATTTTCACACACCCTGTGTGTAGTCTCATTTGTGATATACTCATTGTGTCACTGGTATGAGTGTGTTGCGCTAACGCTTTACACATGACCTCTGGGATAAGCCTGACTGCTCTGTGCCAAGCTACCAGGGGTCAGCACAGGTTATCTTTAGGGGGCAACTTACTCACTCTGACTAGTGTGGTGGTTTCTGCCTGGCCGAGGTGCATACCCTAGCCAACCAGAAACACCCATTTCTAACACTGGTGATCAGCGGTGAGGATAGGACTTGCTTTTGCGCAATACCACAGTGACTCATGTTTGCACTACAAAGCTCTACACTTGGACCATTATTTGTTGTGTTTTGTGATTCTCCTGTTCTCTCATTGGTCAGTTGTATTACTCCTGCTTCACTTTATTACGCTTGGGAACCTTGCTGCTGGTTTTAGTTTTACCTTAGCAGATAGAGGGGTTAATTTCTGATATCAATATCCTGCCATTTCACACTAGGAGTGAGCTAAAAGTATTCTGCAAGCAGAGGGCACTGAAGCTATCTACGAGAGCCATAAAGTTAGATCTTCATGAAGCCCTATGTGCCTTTGAGGAAGCGATCTTGGGGAGACCAGATGATTCTGGAGAGGACTCTGAGGAAGAGGAAGACCCTCTTGGGATCCTTAAGAATCCTAAACCTTTGAACCTCCCAGAAGATTCTGAGTCAGGATCCCTAGACGGCAGTGGCCCTGAGACGAGTGAAGTTAAGGGGAAAATGACTGGCAGGGATGCCAATAGAGAATAAGGACCCTATTGATAGGGAGTCCCTTGCTGGGTCTAGTGCCAGGAGCAGTGGTGCCTCCCATACCCTGTCCCCCGAGGAGCTCAGAGATAGACAGGCTGAGAGGGCCCTGAGGTTGCAGCTGGAGCAACTGGAGCAGCTGGAGCAGATGGAGCAGCTGGCTGTGGAGGGGAGAAAGCTAGAGGCTGAGAAGGCTTTAGCGCAGGAGAGGATAGGGGAGGCTGAAAGGGCCTTCATCAGGGAAAAGCTTGCCTTTGAGGAAAGGAAGCTGACCCTTGAACATAGTGTTAGAGTTCTAGACACACCAGCACTGCAGGTGGAGTACAGTGGTGGCAGCAATGGTGAGTCTAGTGCTAGGAACACTACTCACATACCCTCAGACCTGGTACCTAGGTTCAAGGATGGGGAGGACATGCATCAGTGGCTGCAGGAGTAAGAGAGGGCTCTGACAGAGGGCAGGATCCCTAAGAAGGATTGGGGAACTAGCCAGTGGAGTTATATTCCTGATAATGGGAGGGATGCCTTACTGGCCCTGGAAGGGAGTGACAGGCAGAGGTACACCTCAATGAGGAAGCCCTGATTGTGAAGTATGGAGTTTCCCCAGAAAAGTATAGGTTGAGGTTCAGGGGCAGTAGGAAACTTTCTCACCAGTCATAGGGGGACCTTGTGGAGCAGTGTTGCAAATAACTAAATGTATGGATGTTGGGTAGAGCAGCAAACAATTTTGAAGGGCTATACAATCTGACTATCAGAGAGCACATGTTCTATTGCTGTTTTCCAGCGCTATACCAACACCTGTTGGAGTGCAAGTTCTCTTACGCCAAGGAACTTGCAAAGGAGGCAGACCTTTGCAGGCCAGGAGGTCAGGTAAGGCACTGGGGAGTGAACCTAAATGGAGTGTCTTGGGTTCCCCCCAACCAAGGGGAGGGGGGTTCGGAGTATTCTAGACAGTTCTCCTTGGAGTGGGGTGGGTGCAGGGTCTCATGTCCCTTCTCGGAATAAGAGGAGGGGTTGGAGTGGGAGACATCCCAGGTTGCCCTATTCCAAGCCCCCAAACCTGGAGAGTACCCAGAGGGGACCCCAAGAAGGGAACTTAGTTTGTACTGGGAGACTATCCACAGAGGGGAGCCCAGCGGTGTCAAGAAAATATGGGAGGGCAGCTGACACAAGCATCCAACCAGTTCTGGAGTCTGGCAGTACCATTCCACAGAGGAGGATGCAGCAGTCCAGATGGAGGGGCGTGGGGAGGAAGAACTCGCCCACAGCTGACCCTGTGCTGGAGGGTCTGGTTCATGGTGTCAACCCTGACCTGAGTGGAGGAGCGGCTGCCACAAGCGTTCCTACCATTTTTGTCTTCTAGGGGTACCATTCCAGGTGGGAGGGTTTGGAAAATCTAGAATGGGGGCAGGAGGAGGAAGGACTCACCTCTGTCCCTGGGCCAACTTCAGGGAACAGACCCTGGGTTGTGATGCCAGGTTCAGGGTGTCACCCCTGACCTGGAGGAAGGGGCGGCTGCCACAAGCATCCCTACTATTTTGTCTTCTGGGGGTACCCTTCCACGTGGAAGGGTGCGGAACTCTAGAAGAGGTGGGGACAGAGGGAGGAAGGATTCACCTCTTACCACAGTTCAACCCAAGGGTTCAGACTCTGGGCTGGGAGACCAGTTGCACAGTGAAACCTCAAACTGGTGGGAGAGCTGAACAGGACGGCTGACACAAGCACCCTGACAGCTCTGGATTCTGGGGGTACCACTCCCAAAAGGAGGGGATGGGAATCCAGAAGGAGGGGTAGTGGGAGGAAATCCTCACCCCTGGCTCCTGTCCAGCCTGACAGTACAGACTCTGGACTGGAGGGCCAATCTCAAAGTGCCACCCCTAAGCTGGTGAGAGATGGAGTGGAGAAAGGATGTGATGCTCCTGGGGCTACTGCTCCCCACTCTGAGAAACCACAAAGGAAAGAGACCCCTAGATGATCTGGGGCCTGGCTATGGACACTGACAGCTGCTGGTGACCCCTGGTGGTTGCTGTTCTTGTGGGCAGAGTTGTCCCCGGGTTGGGGACAGAAGTCAGACCCAAGGGGTAGCAAGGGCTCTTGGGGGCTCTAGTGGTGCTGTCTTGCCTACATGGGATAAATGTGTGTAGGAAAGTACCATCTTTCTTGGCATGTTACCCCCATTTTTACCTGTATGTCATTATGTTTTTGGCTGTCTCACTGGGATCCTGCTGGTCAGGACCCCAGTGCTCATAGTTTGTGGCCTAATGTGTGTGTTGTGAATAGTGCTTAACTGTGTCACTGAGGCTCTGCTAATCAGAACCTCAGTGCTTATGCTCTCTCTGCTTTTAAATTTGTCACTATAGGCTAGTGACTTCATTTACCAATTTCAATTCGCACACTGGACCCCCCTTATAAGTCCATAGTATATGGTACCTAGGTACCCAGGGCATTGGAGTTCCAGGAGATCCTTATGGGTTGTAGCATTTCTTTTGCCCCCCATAAGGAGCTCAAACAATTACTTTCACAGGCCTGCCATTGCAGCCTGGGTGAAATAGTGCACACATTTTTTCACAGCCATTTTCACTGCATGTAAGTAACTTATAAGTCACCTATATGTCTAACCTTCATTTACTGAAGGCTAGGTTTAAAGATACTAAGTGTGAGGGCACCCTTGTACTAGCAAGGGTGCCCCCACACAGTCCAGGGCCAATTCCCCAGACTTTGTGAGTGCAGGGACGCCATTACACGCGTGCACTACATATAGGTTAATACCTATATGTAGCTCCACAAGGGTAACCCCGAATATGGCCATGTAAGGTGTCTAAGATCATGGAATTGTCCCCCATTCCAAATCTGGTATTGGGAAGCCAATTCCATGCATCCTGGGGGCTCCACCATGGACCCCCAGTTCTGCAAAACCAGCTCTCTGAGGCTTGCACTGCAGCTACAGCTGCTGCCACCTCACAGACAGGGTTTTGCCATCCTGGAGTCTGAGCAGCTCAGTCCCAGGAAGGCAGAACAAAGCATTTCCTTTGGAAGGAGGTGTTACACCCTCTCCCTTTGGAAATAGGTGCAACAGGCTGGGGAGGGGTAGCCTCCCCCAGCCTCTGGAAATGCTTTGAAGGCTGTGCCCTCCTTGCATAAGCCAATGTACACCGGTTCAGGGACACCAGTCCCTGCTCTGGCGCGAAACTGGACAAAGGAAAGGGGAGTGACCACTCCCCTGCCCATCACCACCCCAGGGGTGGTGCCCACAGCTCCTCCAGTGTGTCCCAGACTTCAGCCATCTTGTTTTCCGAGGTGTGGGGACACTCTGGAGGCCTCTGAGTGGCCAGTGCCAGCAGGTGATGTCAGCGACCCCTCCTGATAGGTAAATACCTGATAAGGTAGCCAGTCCCCCTCTTAGGGCTATTTAGGGTGTCTACTGTGGGTTTCTGTTCAGATCCTACTTGCAAGTTTCCAGCTGGAATCCTCTGCAACTACTACTTCATCCTCTGATTTCGGATTGACCGCAGACTGCTCCAGGAACCACCGGAACAGCAACAAAGTATCCAGAAGGGCTACTTTTCCTCTGCAACTTCAGCTCCAGCCAGCAACTCCAACAGTTTCCACGGTGTGCACACTCTGGGGACTTCCTGTCTTCACCCTGCACCAGAAGGAATGAAGAAATCTCCTGTGCAGTGACGGAGTCACTTCCCTGCTCTTGCAGGCATCTTCTAAGTCGACGACCGGTTCTCTTCGACTCCTCTCCTGGTGACGAGCGTGCTCCTTGGAACACAGGTGGTGGACCCCTTCGCCACAGACTGTCCGAAGGTCCTGCTGTCCAAATTTGGAGGAGGTAAGACCTTGCCTTCCCCATTAGGGACAGTACCCCTGTGCACTGCATCATCTTCACCTGCTGAGGCCTCTGTGCACTATTTGCAAGAATCCTTTGTGCAGTGCACAGCCTGGCCCAGGTCCCCAGCACTATATCCTGCAACGCTCAACTCACTGAGAGGGACCCTCCTTTGTAGTGCTGCACCAACCGCATTTTGCACCTCCTTTGTCCCCGTGTCCTGGGACTCCCGTGGGTTCTGTCTCGTCGACTGAGGGCTCTATGAAGAGCCCCCTCTTCCTCCTCAAGCTGAGTTGAAGCCCCCAGGTCCCTCCTGTGTCCATACAGCACCACTCTGATGCAAAATGCGACTTTGTCGGAACCAAGGCTGGTTGGATGAATCCAGCACCTGCATCCAACATCTCTTCATGGGACATCCATTGCATCATGCAGGAACCCACTGACATCTTCCTTGGGTGCATTTCTGCAGCCTTCGTCCAACCAGGTGCTCTTCTTTTGCATCCTCTTCAAGGTTAGCAGGGGCTCCTGTCCTTCCTGGAACTTCTTCCGACTTCTGGACTTGGTCTCCTTCCTTTGCAGGACTTCAGGTCCAGGAATCCACCATTTGTTGTTTGCAGTCTTGCTTGGTTCTTGCAATAACTAATCACGACTTGTAGTGTGTCCTAAGGAAACTTGCAGTACTTTACACCTACTTTCCTGGGCTCTGGTGTGGGGTATTTTACTTACCTTTGCTGTATTCTTACTCTCCAAGCGATTCTCTACACACTACACTTGTCTAGAGGGGAATTCGTGATTCACATTCCACTTTCTTAGTATTTGGTTTGTGTTGACCCTAGACCTATTTTCTCCCATTGCATTCTATAGCATTTCCTAATGTTTGCACTATCCTATTTCTAAATACTTACCTTATTTTGGTATCTAGTGTACATATTGTGTATAATACTTACCTCCAGAAGGAGTATTGCCTCTAAGATATTTTTGGCCTTGTGTCACCCAAATAAACTACCTTTATTTTTGGTAACACTGAGTATTGTCTTTACTTGTGTATAAGTACTGTGTAACTATAAGTGGTATTGCAGGAGCTTTGCATGTCTCCTAGTTCAGCCTAAGCTGCTTTGCTATAGCTACCTCTATCAGCCTAGGCTGCTAGAACACTACTACATTTCACTAATAAGGGATAACTGGACCTGGTGTAAGGTGTAGGTACCCAAGATAACTACTACAAACCAGGCCAGCCTCCTACATTGGTGGTGCAGCGGTGGGAAAAGTATCTGCAATTGCTTTACCACTTTGTTACTTGTGCTTTTCTCAAGAAAAACTTGCTCCAATACTTAGAGCTATACATAACTGTACCTAGAAGTCATTTCTAACTTTCTAAAAAGTTCTTTAAACTTTGCAAAAGTTTTACAAAGTGTCTGAGTTTTTATTTATTTTCTCTAAAAAGTTAGGTCTGCTAGTCTACTAACTTTTGACTCACTTTCCTAAACTCTTTTTCTTTCAACATGTCTTCTGTAGAATCTATCCCTAGAGTTGTGAAAACAACAGATGATCATCTTAACTTTAAAGGTTTGAGGGGTTTCTGCATTGAAAGTAGTTTAGGGATTGGGAAGAACCCTAACAAGGAATTCCTTTTAAATCTTCTCCTGAAGGATGACCAGGGACTTAGCATTGGGCAGGATCAGCCAGATGGGGAAGTTGAGGAAGATTCCAACCAGGCAGTCTCAGAGTAGCACACTGATAATCCTGGGGAGGGTCCTTCTACTAATCTTTCTGTCAACAAACACCCTAATGTAACTGGGAATGGGAATGGTTCACACACTAGTAGGGCTCCATTCACACCTAGAGGCCAGGTCACTAGGGTGGCTCAGGTTAGGGAAAGATCAGCCTCTGCAAATTCCAATGTTACTTCTGTTTAAGAAGCATCCCACACTTCTAACCCTGAGGACAAGTCCATAGATAGGGAACTCAGAAAGCTGAGGTTAGGAGAGGCCAGACTGAGGCTACAGCAGTAACAGTTGGCCTTAGACAGGGAATCCCTGGCTGTGGAAAAGGCAAGGCAGGGGTTTGTTCCCCATGGTGGCAGCAGCAGTTTCAGGAATTCTAATGTTAGGGAACCCTCATTTGCTTCAATAAATCTGCATTAAGTTGTCCCTTATTACAAGGATGGAGATGACATATACAAGTGATTTGCTGCACTTGAGAGGGCCTGCAAAGTTCAGAGGGTCCCTCAAGTTCAGTGGGCTGATGCAGATAACTACCATATACTCAAAAGTGCACTCTTAGATGCTCTGGGCTTAACCACTGAACAGTACAGGATAAAGTTCAGAGAGACCATAAAGGAGTCATCACAGGATTGGACAGATTTTGTAGACTGTTCAGTGAAGGCCCTAGAAGGTTGGTTAAATGGCAGTAAGGTGACTGACTATGAAAGCCTACATAACTTAATTCTGAGAGAGCATATATTGAATAATTGTGTGTCTGATTTGTTGCATCAGCATCTTGTGGACTCAGATCTGACCTCTCCAAAGGGTGAGCAGAAACGCTCATACAGAGGGTGACAAGGACAGCAAGAAGGAGGATGGTAAGTCTCACAGCAAGGGTGGGGACAAAGATAAAAAATCATCTGAGTATTCATCAGGCCCACAAAAGTCCTCTGGGGGTGGTGGGCACAAATCCTCTTCTCACAATCAGAAAAAGCCATGGTGTTATCTCTGTAAAGCCAAAGGTCACTGGGCAAGTGATCCCACTTGTCCAAAAAGAAAGACCAAACCTCCCACCACCACAACCCCCACTTCTTCCACTAGTGCCTCTTGTAATAGCAGTGGTGGTGGGAAGAGCACTAGCAATAGCCAGTCAATGGGTGTAGCTGGGCTCACCATTTGTAATGTAGTTGGGGTTGGTATAGTTAGGGAGACCACTGAGGCTGTTTTAGTCTCTGATGGTGGCATTGGCCTTGCCACCTTAGTTGCTTGCCCCCTTAATATGGGTAAGTACAGGCAACTACCCATAATAAATGGTGTTCAGGTTGAGGCCTTCAGGGACACATATGCCAGTGTCACTATGCTGATGGAGAAACTGGTTGCCCCTGAGCAACACCTACTTGGTAATCAGTACCAAGTGACAGACGCCCAAAACAACACTGTTCGCCATCCCACGGCTGTTGAGATTCTCAAGTAGGGGGGGGGGGGTTACTGGTCCAAAGAAAGTTGTGGTAGCCACTGACGTACCTGTAGAATGTTCATTTGGAAATGATTTTGAGACTTCAGCTTGGGCTGAGGTGGAGTTGGAGGACCATGCAGGAATGCTGGGCATTCCTGGGCATATCTTTGCTCTTACTAGTGCTCAGGCCAAGAAGCAAAGAGGACAGGGAAACGTGGATCCTGGGACAATGGACCAAGTTCTCCCAAAAATTAGGGGTAGAAAGGGCAACCCTTGTCCACTATCCCTCCCTCTCCAGATGGTTCTCCTTTTGATGAGGAGGAGTCTTCTCCCTGTGCAGAGCCTACACCAGAGGAGCTTGAAGATGACACAGTTGAGCATTTGGGTACAGGGGAGCCAGCCAGGGAGGAACCGAGTGTGGCACAGCAGACCTGTCCCACACTAGAGAGTCTCAGACAGTAAGCTGTCAAATAGCAGAATGGGGATGTCAATGACAGCCACAGATTTTACTGGGAGAATAATCTCCTTTATACTGAAGCAAGGGACCCTAAACCTGGTGCCATCAGGAGACTGGTCATCCCCCTCCAGTATTAGGAATTCCTCCTTACTCTAGCTCATGACATTCCCTTGGCTGGGCATTTAGGCCAGAATAAAACATGGGACAGACTTGTTCCACATTTTCACTGGCCCCATATGTCAGAAGACACAAAGGAGTTTTATCGCTCCTGTGTCACGTGCCAAGCCAGTGGCAAGACTGGTGGCACCCCAAAAGCCCCCTTAATCCGACTGCCAGTGGTTGGGGTGGCCTTTGATATGGTAGGGGTTGACATTGTTGCCCCCCTTGACCCTCCAACAGCATCTGGGAATAGATTCATCCTTGTGGTAGTAGACCATGCCACAAGGTATCCAGAAGCTATCCCCTTAAGAACCACTACAGCACCTGCAGTGGCAAAAGCCCTTCTGGGAATCGTTTCCAGGGTGGGTTTCCCTAAGGAAGTTGTATCAGACAGAGATAGTAGCTTCATGTCTGCATACCTCAAGGCAATGTGGAAGGAGTGTGGTGTTACCTACAAGTTCACCACCCCTTATCATCCACAAACAAAAGGATTGGTTGAGAGGTTTGATAAAACTATCAAAGGCATGATCATGGTACTCTCTGAGAAACTCAGAAGGGGATGGGATATCCTCTTACCATGCCTCCTTTTCGCCTACAGGGAAATGCCCCAAAAAGGAGTGGGCTACAGCCCCTTTGAGCTCCTCTTTGGTCACCCTGTTAGGGTTCCCCTTGCTCTTGGTAAGGAGGGTTGGGAACAACCTTTAAAACCCCCAAAGCAAGACATAGTGGACTATGTACTTGTCCTAAGATCTAGAATGGCTGAGTACATGAAAAAGGCCACTAAAAACCTTCAAGCCAGCCAAGAGCTCCAAAAGCAATGGCATGACCAGAAGGCTGTCCTGACAGAGTACCACCCAAGACAGAAGGTGTGGGTATCGGAGCCTGTGGCCCCAAGAGCACTCCAGGACAAATGGAGTGGACCCCATCTCATGGTGGAAAAGAAAGATGAGGTCACCTATCTGGTGGACCTGGGAACTGCCAGAAGCCCCCTTAGGGTGCTTCATGTCAATCGCCTTAAACCTTACTATGACAGGGCTGACTTAACCCTGCTCATGGCCACAGATGAGGGGCAGGAGGAAGAGAGTGACCCTCTCCCTGACCTATTCTCCAACACTGAAGCTGATGGCTTAGAGGAAGGAGTAATTCTTGTAGACTGCTTCACTGCTGAGTAGAGGGCAGACTGCGAAAATCTCCTATGCCAGTTTTCTGACTTCTTCTCTCTCATACCTGGTACAACTACCAGGTGAAAACACTCAATTGATACTGGAGACAGTTTACCTATCAAGAATAAAATTTACAGGTGCCCTGACCATGTCAGAGATTGCATAAAACAGAGGTTCAGAAAATGTTGGATCTAAAAGTTGAGCCTTCCGATAGCCCCTGGGCCAGACCAGTTCTGCTTGTCCGCAAACCACATAGCAAAGAAGGAAAGAGAGAAATGAGGTTGTGTGTGGACTACAGGGGTCTTAATACTGTAGCCAAAACTGATGCTCACCCTATACCCAGGGCAGATGAGCTAATAGATACACTGGATTCTGCCAAGTATCTAAGCACCTTTGATTTGACTACAGGGTATTGGCAGATCAAATTGTCAGAGGATGCTAAAGTAAAAACTGCATTTTCTACTATATGAGGGCATTATCAATTCACTGTTATGCCCATTGGTTTGAAAAATGAACCTGCCACTTTCCAGAGGCTGCTGAATACAATCCTCCAAGGTTTGGAAGTTTTCAGTGCAGCATACTTAGATGATATTGCTGTATTTAGCTCCTGCTGGGATGACCACCTGGTCCACCTATGGAAAGTTTTGGGGGCCCTGCAAAAGGCAGGCCTAGCTATCAAGGCTTCAAAGTGCCAGATATGGCAGGGGAACGTGGTTTATCTGGGCCACCTGGTAGGTGGAGAACAGATTGAACCCCTACAGTGGAAGATCCTGACCATTATGGACTGGGTTCCCCCTACTATACAGACACAGGTCAGAGCCTTCTTAGGTCTCACTGGGTATTACAGGAGGTTCATTGAGAACTATGGCTCCATTGCTGCCCCGCTTAATGACCTCACTTCAAAGAAAATGCCTAAAAAGGTATTGTGGTCAGCTAGCTGTCAGAAGGCGTTTGAGGAGCTTAAGCAGGCTATCTGCTCTGCACCTGCCTTAAAAAGCCCAAACTACTCCAAAACATTCATTGTCCAAACAGATGCTTCCGAATTAGGGGTAGAGGTAGTACTATCACAACTTAACTTAGAGGGCCAGGATCGACCTATTGCTTTTATCAGCAGGAGGTTGACCCCTAGAGAAAAGCATTGGTCTGCCATAGGGAAGGAGGCTGTTGCTGTGGTCTGGGCCTTGAAGAAGCTGAGACCCTACTTATTTGGGACTCACTTCACTGTTCAAATAGACCACAAACCTCTATTATGGCTTAAACAAATGAAAGGTGAAAACCCTAAATTGTTGAGGTGGTCCATTTCCCTACAGGGTATGGACTTTACAGTGGAACATAGACCTGGGAGTACCCACTCTAATGCATATGGACTCTCCAGATATTTCCACTTACACAATGAAGACTCATCTGGGCAAGGTTAGCCTTATTGTACCTCGTTTGTGGGGGGGTGGGGTTGTGTAGGTAAGTACTATCTTTCTTGGCATGTTACCCCCATTTTTACCTGTATGTCAGCATGTGTTTGCCTGTCTCACTGGCATCCTGCTGGTTAGGACCCCAGTGCTCATAGTTTGTGGCCTAATGTGTGTGTTGTGAATAGTGCTTAACTGTGTCACTGAGGCTCTGCTAATCAGAACCTCAGTGTTTATGCTCTCTCTGCTTTTAAATTTGTCCCTATAGGGTAGTGACTTAATTTACCAATTTCAATTCGCACACTGGACCCCCCCTTATAAGTCCATAGTATATGGTACCTAGGTACCCAGGGCATTGGAGTTCCAGGAGATCCTTATGGGTTGTAGCATTTCTTTTGCCCCCCATAAGGAGCTCAGACAATTCCTTTCACAGGCCTGCCGTTGCAGCCTGGGTGAAATAGTGCACACATTTTTTCACAGCCATTTTCACTGCATGTAAGTAACTTATAAGTCACCTATATGTCTAACCTTCATTTACAAAAGGCTAGGTGCAAAGTTACTAAGTGTGAGGGCACCCTTGCCCTAGCAAAGGTGCCCCCCACAGTCCAAGGCCAATTCCCTAGACTTTGTGAGTGCGGGATGCCATTACATGCGTGCACTACATATAGGTCAATACCTATATGTACCTTCACAAGGGTAACCCCGAATATGGCGATGTAAGGTGTCTAAGATCATGGAATTGTCCCCCCATTCCAAATCTGGTACTGGGGAACCGATTCCATGCATCCTGGGGACTCCACCATGGACCCCCAGTACTGCCAAACCAGCTCTCTGAGGCTTCCACTGCAGCTACAACTGCTGCCACCTCACAGACAGTGAGCTGCCCTCCTGGGGTCTAAGCAGCTCAGTCCCAGGAAGGCAGAACAAAGCATTTCCTTTGGGAGGAGGGTGTTACACCCTCTCCCTTTGGAAATAGGTGTAACAGGCTGTGGAGGGGTAGCCTCCCCCAGCCTCTGGAAATTCTTTTAAGGGCACAGATGGTGCCCTCCTTGCATAAGCCAGTCTACACCGGTTCAGGAACCCCAGTCCCTGCTCTGGCACGAAACTGGACAAAGGAAAGGGGAGTGACCACTCCCCTGTCCATCACCACCCAAGGGGTGATGCCCAGAGCTCCTCCATTTGGACTGCCAGGAGGAACTGCCACTTCAATCCCTGCTCCTATTGTGTGTGTCCCCATGTTCTCCCATGGGTGCTCTTTAGAAACCAGTGCATGGCAAGTGCTTTGTACTTTTGCTTTCCCCAGTGCATAGTGAGGTCTATCTGCAGTCCTTCACTCATGGTGCCCTGCGTGTGCTAAGCGCTCCAGGACTTGGTGTTGGCAGCCTGAGCAGGCGCACCTGTTATCCTCAGTGCCGCTTCCTGTCAGCCTCAAGGAGCTCCACTGTGCACAAGGTTAACCCAGACAGCAGTGCAGAATCGTCGTAGAAATCACCTCCGTGCATTCCGGATCAAAGACTACCGTCAAATACTTAATAGATAATACATCTGCTCTCAGGTTTCTATGTTCCTTGCACTAATATACGGTAAATGCATGTGTGGAATGGTTGAGATCAGTGTGGGTAGGGGAGTTGCGCTTCTGCAGATCCTAGTAAATGAGACCCTACAACATGGTGCCCTTCGCCTTGCTGAACATCTTCCTCTAGTGGAAGCATAAGAAAATGTTGTTAGATGGTCATCCTGAGGTTTCACAAGCAATGACAAAGGGACCACACCCTCCAGTGTGACCCAGACTTCAGCCATCTTGTTTTCCAAGGTGTGGGGACACTCTGGAGGCCTCTGAGTGGCCATTACCAGCAAGTGACGTCAGAGACCCCTCCTGATATACCATATACCATATACCATATACTCAAGGCCTATAAATTAAATTCTACTAGTGGGCCTTCAGCGCTGATTGCACCACCCACAGAAGTAGCCTTTCAAACTTGTCTCAGGCATGCCACTGCAGTGCCTACATGTGCAGTTTACTGCCACACTGACATGGGAAGTCAAACCACTTGCCAGGTCCTAAAACTCATTTTTTACTACATCTAAGTCACCCCTAAGGCAGGCCCTAGATAGTCCTATGGGCAGGGTGCTGTGTATGTAAAAGGTGGGGCCTATTTTTTTATGTGCTACGTGTCCTATTAGTGACAAATAGCCTATTTTGTTTTTCACTACTGTGAGTGCTGCTGCTCTCATAGGTTTGCATTGGGAACTCTCTTATATATGTCTAAGTGGTAATTTCTGATCTATAAGGAGTAGTTTGGGCATGTTCGGCATGTTTGGAATGCTAGTGAGAAATAATCCTTACTGATGTAGGTGGATTTTACATTACTAATCTAGAAATGCCACTTCCAGAAAGTGAGCATTTCTCTGTGGCTATTACTCTGGTGTTTTGCAGCATAGCTCCAGTCATCCATTTCTGGGGCAGGGTGACAGCTCCACTATGTGCATACTCCCCAGACAACCATCCATCAAGGACGGTTAGGTGTGACACAGTTACATCTGCATACTGATGGTGTTCCTGGGCTAGGAGAGAGGGAAGTGGGGCGTACTTTACACTTGTATAGGCTGTGTCCTGCTTTCACACAAAGGGCTTGCTTACCCCCTACTGATGTCTGGAGCCAAGGTGGAGGAGAAGGGAAATCTTTGGAACTGGTCAGATCTGGCTGTAACCGTTTCCCATCTTCTAGAAGCTGGTCATTGTGAGTATAAGGAGAAGGGCTCTCACCCCATGATTTTCAGAGTACTTTGGAACTGGGACGGAAACTGTTAGACCTGGCATCCGTGGACCTGTCTTTTTTGCCTCTGCTTCCCATGTTTTGACTGTGTGCTGGACTCTGTTTTGGTGGTTTTGTTACTCTGGGCACTTTACCACTGCTGACAAGTGCTAAAGTGCAAGTGCTCCCTGAGTAAATTGTCTATGTAAATAGCTTTTCCATGATTGTCATGTTTGATTTACTAGTAAGTCCCTAGAAAAGTGCACTAGAGATGCCCAGGACCTGTAAATCAAATGCTACTAGTGGACCTGCAGCACTGGTTGTCCCACCCGCATGTGTAGCCCTGTAAACATGGCTCAGACCTGCAACTGCAGTGTATGTGTGTGCAGTTTCAGAACTGCCAATTCAACCAACTCTTCCCTTTTTATACATGTAAGGTACCCTTAAAGTAGGCCCTAGGTAGCCCCCTGGGCAGCGTGCTGTGTATGTTAAAGGTGGGACACGTACTGATGTGTTTTACATGTCCTAGCAATGAAATACTGTCAAATTTGGATTTCACTGTTGCAAGGCGTATCTCTCTCGTAGGTTAACATGGGGACTGCCTTTAAATAACTTTTAAGTGCAGCTTCCCTTTGGGAGCAGATATAGAATTGGTGTTTGGTGTCTCTGAACTCACAATTTAAAAACACATCTTTTGGTAAAGTTCTTTTTTAAATTGTCTGTTTGAAAATGCCACTTTTGGAAAGTGGGCATTTTCTTGCTTAAATCATTCTGTGATAGAGCTTGCCTCCTGTTTTGAAGTGTCAGGGCCATCAAAGACTTCCTCTGCTAGCATCTGGACTCTCTGCTGAGACTCCTGCTCTGTCAAGTTGTGCCCTACCCAGTCCCTGGGCCCCTGAAAGGTAAATCTGGTAGAACAAGGACTGAAATCCACACACAGGAAGCTGTGTAGGGAAAATTTGACGCACCACCTACAATGCTGTGTTAAAAATGACGCGCCACCCTCCTCAAGGCCGAAATCTAAGCACCACCTGCATCGTGGCTGGGAAATCGACACATTACCTGCATTGTGGCTGGAGAAACGATGCAACATCTGCTTGCGGCTGCTGAAAATGACGCAAACCCTGCGCAGCGCAGTTTTCCATCACCGTGCGGATGGATTTTTCACAGATCATCGCTGGGCGTCAAAATCAACGTAAACCTTTGCGGACCTTAGGTGCCCCATCCGGAAAATGAAACATAGCCTCACTTGACACATTGCCTTTGAGATAAGCCTGGCTGCTTGTGCCAAGCTACCGAGTAGGTGAGCAGGGGTTATCTAAGTGTGTATCTCCATTGCCCTAAATAGAGTGAGGGTCCCTGCTTGGACAGAGTGCAAATTGACTGCCAATAATAGACCCCATTTCTAACAGAACCGTTGCCAGAAGGACTGCTGGACCACACAAGGGACTCATCTGGACTGCTCTTCTGTGTTTGCCCTGCCACCTGCTGCTGCTGGGTGGCATAAAGGACTCCCTGGTTTGCTTTTGTGCTTGTTGCTTTACTGCCAACATGTTCCCTAACTACATTGGTACCCCAAGGACTGCCAGGAGGAACTGCCACTTCAATCCCTGCTCCTATTGTGTGTGTCCCCATGTTCTCCCATGGGTGCTCTTTATAAACCAGTGCATGGCAAGTGCTTTGTACTTTTGCTTCCCCCAGCGCATAGTGAGGTCTATCTGCAGTCCTTCACTCATGGTGCCCTGCGTGTGCTGAGCGCTCCAGGACTTGGTGTTGGCAGCCTGAGCAGGCGCACCTGTTATCCCCAGTGCGCTTCCTGTCAGCCTCAAGGAGCGCCACTGTGCACAAGGTTAACGCAGACGGCAGTGCAGAATAGTCGTAGAAATCACCTCCGTGCATTCCGGATCGAAGACTATCGTCAAATACTTAATAGATACATCTGCTCTCAGGGCTGTGGTATGTTTCTATGTTCCCTGCACTAATATACGGTAAATACATGTGTGGGATGGTTGAGATCAGTGTGGGTACGGGAGTTGCGCTTCTGCAGATCCTAGTGAATGAGACCCTACAACATGGTGCCCTTCGCCTCGCTGAACATTTTCCTCTAGTGGAAGCATAAGAAAATGTTAGATGGTCATCCTGAGGTTTCACAAGAAATGACAAAGGGAACACACCCTGATAAATCTGTTTACTCCAACATATCGGGAAATACTGGCAATAATTGAGAACTGAAAATATTTACTTCTAACTCCGACGATAACTCCCTTTCTGTTTCCGTGCTAAGTGCAAAGCCTCACCATTCTCAAAGGTAACTACGAACACACAGGTAAGGTTGTGCAAAATCTGTGTAATTTGCTTTCGTGTAAGTATGCAAAATTTGTAGAAAATTATGCAAAATTATGTGTAATCACACAAATTGCAAATCTATCATTTAGCACTAAATTGTAATGGGAAATGAGTCCTCGCATCAATGTTTGATGCAATGACATATTTTGTGCATGAAAAACACGAGTGCCGCGATTAACAGGTACATTCATTATTGTTCTTCACATTTTTCCCATGGTATGATTTTGCCACAATCAGTAGTTTAATTAAGCAATGCAGCACAATGGCGTATTTTCAGGACATATAACAAGTGTCACCTGAAATTCCTGAAATAACATTAATTGCTTCATTGTAATGACACATTTTTTTGGAGGCTGAAATGAATTAGGTTCTTTTGGGACGAAGAAACACACAAAGTCAGTCCCTGAAACTAAGTAATGTAATTAATATTACAGAAAATAGCTTTTGATATGCTCCATAGTCATTTTGACTCCAGAGATCGCGGAGGTTGTTAATTTGAACTGTTTCACATCTATATTGCAGACGATGAGTTGCAGTGATTAAAAAATTAAACATGGGAAGGAAGAATTTGTGTGCAGAGAGTGAGCGGAATAGGACATCCCTCAAGGAACCTTTCAGTGGGGTGGGCTAAGATTTTGTGCCGCCACTGGCCACGAGCTACTGAATGCATCCTTAAGGGATGCCTTTCTGAATACAGAGAGCTTTTGTGGATGATAGCCTATGAATACAGGCAGCAAGTGTAGATGAACCGTGGAGTCTACTTGGAAGTGACCTTTGGAACCAGCAATAGAGGTTATCTGATGCTCCTAAGTAAAGAATACCATTAGGGTAAACAGTGGAAGTGATGTCAGGTTAGATGAGATGAAGTAGAAGAGATCTAGGGAAGGCCTGGTAGGACACCAGCAACCTGTAAAAACAACCATACAAAGAACGGAAATGCAGGACATATTTAAATCATATATATATATATATAGTGGCTTATTAAGTTCCCACTCCAATAAGTTGCTCTTTATTCTAAAAGTAGACTCCCCTCCAATAGTGAATATAACAGTTGCTTGTATATTGCTCATTCACATGCATTGCTCAACTACCACACTTCTGTGGAGCTCTGGCGCTTATACTATGGCTGCTTAAATAACACCCATTCCCATGGGTACCTCATATTTTGTATCAGGGGTTTTTGTGTTTAAAATGCTGTATTTTAAATACCCAAGAATCAAATATTACAAGTAATTTAATCTAGTACCTGGTCAAAAAAGACCGTACAAGTTTCATGTACATTAATACAAATAGCAAATAATTTATGGGTAAATAAATAAATAGCAATACATTTAGTAAATAGTTAGTTGTGACTAGGAAACATATATAATAACAAAGTATGTTTAATTTTTTGTATTTGAATACGGAAAGAAAAAATTATAAGGGGAAACTAAAAAATAATCTATCTCCATATGCCGTTCCATAAAGGTAGTATCTATAATATAAGCATACATATGTATAACTTAACTTATTGCTAATTCATTAGCATACATTCTATAATCAAACTGAGAAAAAATACTGTGTATAATATAATTGTTAATGGAGATATAAATAACGAAGCAATATCAAATTTCTCCTTAGCTCTGAAATGTAACCACTGAATGTGATAAATAAGAGGACAAGGGTTTCCACAATATATCCTGTTTATTTGCTTATTGCATTGACCTACACTACGCACTATCTAATCTGTGGTTGTGACACACTAGAATCCACCATTCAATAAACAAGTGTATCTGCCTTCCTCCAATTAGTTGTTATAATCTGTAATGCAATGCCAATTAAAGGATCCACAGATCAACTACTTAAATCATTAGTTGACCAAATCTTGCTTAATCCACCTAGAAAAATGTATAGCTGAATTAAGGAAGAACAAACTTGGCAGATTTCGGTTATCCTATTCCAAACTTGTGTCCAAAAGGTTTTAACTGAGGAGCAAAACAAAATGCATAATTTCACTATTAAGTTTATCACCTGACCAACTTTTGTCGTTAAGCAAAAATGTCATTTTATACAAAAAGGCAGGTGTTTAAAATAGTTTATTATAGAAATAAATTATGATTTGTGTTGTACTAGATATTGAATATATTTTAGAACAATTCTTACACCATGTAGTACGTAGAACGTAGAGAGAAAAAGGCACACTCGAAATCTTGTTCCAAAAGCAGTTGAATCTTAGTTTTAGGTCTGTTAATAGCAAGTCAATTATATTTGTGGTATATGAAGGATGCCTTATCTTCAGCACTGAAATCACAAGCGTGAGATGTGCAAGAAAAGTAAAGTTGAACAAATCTAATAAAGTATTTGCAATGGATTCCACTAAAATATCATATTTTGATCTAGAAGTATTTCACATATATACGTGTGTTGCATTTCTTGAAAGATTTGTCTATAGGGAATAGATTAACTTTTATAATTACCTTATTAATCAATTCAATATTTTATTCTTTATTCAAATGTTTCTATTTTACCATAGAGGGGATAACAGACAAACAGAGTTCATATTAAAAAGCAGACTTAAATAATGTCCAGGACTGGTTAACTATCAGAGATGAAAATCCTTTGGTCTTTGAGGCAATATCTTTATAATGAGAGGTTCTAAATGAAGAGTATTCCAGTTTTTGCCAGTCCTTGATGACAGGGCAACTTTTACACCACTGTGTGTTTTGGTGTTCCTATGAGTGCTTAAAATAATACAAGCTGTTTTCTTTTTTTATAAGATTTAAAAATATTTAATGTAACCATTCTGGAAGCATAGCTATGCAAAAGTTAATAGTGGGTAGATACATCTGAACCACCATGACAGGGAAAGGGGAAACAACATTTTAGTACGTGAAATAAGTGTCCCTTTAACTTCATATCTATTTAATTCAATTATTTGCCGGACAGAATTAGCATACTAGTTTCTGCAACTTTTTATTTTGATGGCTTTCCAATCAAACCCAAAATCACGGAACATATCTATTAAACAGTATTTATTTAGTGGCATAGGTTCTGACTTGCCAATATGTAATTTAAACTCTGAAATTTCAAGAAAAGACCGTAAAGTTTAAAAACTATTTGGGGTCAGAGTTGGAGATATAAAGCAGTAAGTCATCAGCATGTGCAGAAATCGTCTCCATTGGCAAATTTATATCCTGTAATATTGCAAGACTGGTGTATTTTTCCAAAAAAGACTCTAAATACAGTATAAACAACAAAGTGAAGAGGCAATAGCCCTGTCTCGTATCTTTTTTATGAGAAACATATGAGCATTGCTTGTTATTTATTAATACAGAGGTTCAAAGGAAGAACATAATAATTTGTTGAGATGCAAGTTTTTTGACCAAATCTATTCCGTTGTAAAGCCTTAATCATGAAATCCAGACTAATTCTATCAAAAGACTTTTCAGAGTCAAGGATGATAAATGCCATGGCTTGTGTAACTTAGAAGCACCATAAATTATATTGAGAAAAAGTCTAGAATTATGATTTGTATAGCAATCTTTAACAATATCAGACTACTCCATGCCAATTATTTTGATTATTACTGTGCTTTAATTTCATTAATGCGAATAGCCAAGATTTTTACAAAGATCTTACAGGCTGTGTTTATAAGGGAGCTTAGCAGTTGCAGTAAAAATATTATTATATTCAAGGTCACGTTCAAGCATGAATAATTCAATAATCCATTGTCAACGTTTGAGAAGGGAATACAAATAAGTGTCCAGAGCCTCACTTTGATGGAATCATTTGAGGAGTACATAAGCCCTTGTAAAAACAACAAAAAAGTCAAAGGGCCTGATTACGACTTTGGTGGCCTGTGGACTGCCAGGCATTGGCAGCAGTCCGACTGCCATCGGGTTGGCGGTTGGACCACCGTATTAAGATGGATGAGGTTCCACAGACAAAAGACTGCCGTGGTCCCGCTGGCACAGCCAGACAGCGCAGACCGCTGCAGCACTGAGATAGGCCAATGAGGCTGCAGGAGCCAGTGTTCCCACTCGACACATTATGATGTTGCCTTCCGTCGATGTGACTGTGGTGATCCAACCACCATGTCCTAGCTGGTGGAAAGGGAGGCATAGAAAGCACATCCTGTGCTGCCCTGGAGCCGATCCTTCATGTCCTGCCACTGCTACTGCTGATAGATCGAGCCCAAAATCAACGCTGCCATGGACACAACTGACGATAACACAAAACACCTAACCGTGCCCCCAAACACCACAACAAATCGATGCACTGCCATCGTCCAGGTATGGGAGCTGTGCTCCGTGGACCAAGTATAATTTTGTCTGTCCCAGGTTGGAGATGTACACAATGTATGACCCAATCACAGCCCCATGACACTACCTTTCGGGATGTCACTGACACTGCACCACCACACTCCACAAAACCACACATCTGAACATCCCAGTTTCAGGGTCAGTGAAGTGTACATCATATTGTGTCACACAACAGCAACACCACATCAACATCACACCTACTAATTAAACTGACACCCTCACATTGCTCACATGCCATGGCCTGTTGTGATACTGAAGGTACATATGTGTAATTGAACCCAAACACCCCTTCCATGCAACATCCATGTAATGGACCCACAGATATTACCCACATTGCAAGACAATGGAAGGTAAATGGGAGGCACAATATTTTGAGAGGCAAATATCCGAATCTCACATTGGAAACAAAACCTACAAAATAGGGATGGTGGCATCAGGGAGACCCCAGGAAGGACGGTGCCCTGGGACACATTTCACTTTTCACAAGCCCCTAAAACACTATTTGTACATGAACTGGGGCCTTCATGTATCTCAGGGATAACCAATAGTATAACCAAGTGACATGCCTATCTGCCAAATGTGTAAGTGCAAGTTTAGAAAGCAAATACAACTGCAACAACATGGGTTACACATGTAGATGAAGTAGCTGGAAGGTACACACATGAAGATCGACACACAGCAGTCAAATGTATAGGAAGGTGCTACAAATGAACACCCTCCATATGTGGACAAACAAAACTCTAGTTTGTACACATGATACAAATATCCAGTCTACATCAGGATGACAAATCTAACCCAATGCATGTTGATACTGGCCAAGCCAAGATAAAATACTTACCATATCAAACAACACACAATGCAATGATATCCCAATTGTATTACCACCCACATATCCATCCATTGAACATTTCCCCTTGTCCTGAGTGACACCAGCACTTCTCCCAAAGTCAGATCTTGCCAGCTCCAGCAAATGGATCAGCAGTCATGGTGAATCAAACACAACTGTAGGCATACATCACAAATAACTCAGGAACAGCAAAAAGGGTGGAAACTTAATGGCAGGACTAACGTGAACCCAAAAGAACAGCTTCGGTTTATTAACACAACTTTAAATATGGGTTAAGGCCAATGGCCAGTCCACAAATAGAAGCCATGAGCACTGCTGTGCACCACAACTTGACTCACTGACCACTGGTATAGGAACCTCCACAGGAAGGGGCATCAATTGGGTATGCCAAGAACCTCAATGATTACCCTGGGGTGGGGTGGTGTCGGATGTAGGATGGGTGGGTTTGGTTTTGGGAGGGGTGGGCTTCACTTTCTGAGGGTGGCTTAGCTTTGAGAGGGGTAGGCTTCTTCCGCCTGGTTCAAAGGTGGGTGGGGGCAGGTGTGACAGGTGATGGGCATAGACATGGAAGGGCTGTGTTGGGATGTGGGCAGGATCCTTTTGGTTTTGGGAGGGGGGTTTCACAGGAGTAAGGGCAAGGTCAAACAGGAAACTTTATTTGGGAAAACGGGTAGGGTTTTCAGAAGAGATTAGGGGTTGGGAAGTTTGGGAAGTGCTTGTCTTGGCTGTGGATGTTGTTGCTGGTGTGTGTGTGAGGTATGCTTGGGTTTAGGTGGTGTCTGTTGTGTGTGTAAGTGTAGGTGTTTGCATTTCTTGGCGGGTGTGAGGTAGAGGTTAATGGCTATGGTGGGAGTGGTGGCTGTGTCTGTGGGTGTTGGGGTGGTGCCTGGGGGTATGGTGTGTGGGGTGGCTGTGTCTGTGGGTGTTGTGGTGGCATCTGGGGTATGATGTGTGTGATGAGCATGTTTGTTGGTATTGGGGTGGTGGCTGGGGGTATGGTGTGTGTATCTGTGGTGGTAGTGTATAGGGGTATGGTGTGTGTGGTGTGTGGGTCTGTGGGGGTGGGAGTGGTATCTGGTATATTGTGTGTAAGGTGTGTGTGTCTGTGGGTGTTGGAGTGGTGTCTGTGGGTATGGTATGTGGGTTAGAGGGGGTTTGTCTGTGTGAATGGTGGTTGTGGTGGTCTGTGTGACTGTTGAGTGCTTGCATGCTGGTGTGTCTTGTGGTGCCTGTGCTTATGTGTGCTGCTTGTGTGTGTTGAGGTGGGTATGTGTGGATATGTGTGTGTGCTTTGGAAAGGTAGGGGAATAAGGAAATTGGACGGGGAAGAGGATAGTGGTGGGGGTGGAAGGCTGCGGTCTGTGAGGAGGCCAGAGCCTAAAATGATATCTGTAGGCCAGACATGGCACTATGAATGCCTTTCAGGTATGCAACTACCTGCTGGAGCTGCGTCCCCTGCACCTGGATGGCATTCAGAATGGTAGTCTGACTCACGGAGATATTCCTCAGGAGCTCAATAGCCTTCTCATTCAGGGCAGCATGGGTAACAGGGGCAGGGGGTGAGGTGCCTGGTGCGAAGGAGACATCCACCCTCTTGGGTGAGCAGGCACAGCCTACTGGGTGGGGAGCAGCGGGGAGAGTGGAAATGGAACTGGGGGTGGTGGACAAGGGTGGAACAGGTACAGGTACTGATGGATCTACCAACACTAGGGAGTGGCCACTGGAGGAAGAATCAAAAATGAAGATGTTGATCATATGTCCTCCGTGGCAATTCCCTCGCCCTCTAGGCCACTGGGTCCCTCAGTGTCTGATGTCTCTTGACTGGTGGTACTGTGGACAGCTGCTTCCCCACTGGTTTCAGGCCTGTCTCCTCCGCTTGTTGCAGCAAGAAGTACAGTAGCCGGAAGAAGGTGAGAAACACTCTTGTCACACTGCTAAAAATTCCCAATAGTACATTGTCTAAATAGACTCATGGAAGTAGTACCAATGTTGCTCTAATAGATAACACATCTTCCACAGAAATATACATGGGAGACATTTTAGACAAAATTACTGGGGAATTTCTCTACAAGTATCCATACCACAATGAATCAGCTAACCCCAGGGAAATCACCTGTCTTGCTTGGTATCTTAGTTGGATTGCATAAGTAATAGCCTATAGTCCATTGAATGTTGTAGAGGCTCAGAGATTCTCCAGTACCTGCAGAAGGCCCTTAACATGTTTCTCAATGGGAAGGCATATTACTATCCCTTTTTGTCTTACAAACACAGATTTCCTTGGATGAATGAGTGTACACAACCACATATAATTCCAACATTCCTGCAAGTCACGCCCTGATTCATGTCAACAGTTAGGTAATGAACCTTCACCATTTAACTTGTGCTAAGCACTTCGCCAAATGATTCTACATCAATGGCATGGAAATGCACATTGTGAGTAAAAACTGCTGTCCTACCTGTCACTTCCTTCATTGCTTCTGCAACCGTTCATGCTAAATTACATGGGGTGATGGGTGAGGGTATGTGTTAGCAACAAAGCAATGGTGACACACTACTGTCTGTGGCACCACATGAACTGTAGGCCCATCACATATGTCCAGTTCCTAACACATGTTGGCATGCACACATATGTGAGGGAATCAGACATCATCCCATGAAGACAGGTAGACCATGCATGAAACAGCAGTGACAATGATATTGCAAAAGTGAAAGGTACACATGCTAACATGTAGGCACAAGGAATGATGGCATCAGTGATGTTACCAAATCATGTCAATGGACATTCACTACTTGCCAAGGGAAAGTATTGCTCTGTGCCTGCACCCAAAGGGCAATTTATGCTCTCTCACATGTATGATGGCCACCTTCACATGAGAGACAGTAGTGAGGCACCAGAACTTGTGACACATTGAAGACAAGTGGCCTGTGGGGGTCAGATGCCAATATACTCACTTGAGCAGACACATAGCTGAGTACAGTGGTCTATTACCTCATGTTGTTTGTTGCTGGGGTGCACACACTGCAGACAAGTGGACTGTTGAGTACAAATCACACCCAAAACTACAAACAACATGATCTGATTGAACAATGTACTCAGCCATGTGTTGGCCTTGGAGAGTAAATTGGTTGTGGACTGTACACTGTTGTGTCCTAGGGCACTGGGCCAATAGGGAAGGCACATCAGCATGCACCAACTTCCATACCTACACAAACAATTTCTCATCTTGTGTGTCACACATGGCCCATCTCCAATCTTTAGGGGAGATGGCAGACTCTAACACATCAACTTGTCAATGTAAAAGGCAAGAATATGCCCAGGACTCACCCTCTTGTAGCTGCTGTGCTCCCCTCAAACGCCCATCAAGCATGGGGTAGGCCACCATCAGAATGCAGCCATCTGGGGGATCAGGCTCCAGTGTGTGCCCCGCCCACATTGGGAGGACAGCCCCAGCTGGACCTCTACAATCTTCCGAGCCCAGCATCTCAGGTCCTCCCACCTCTTGCGACAGTGGGCGATCTGGCAGCTATGGGCCACCAGGGTTTGCACCTTCCAGGCGATGGATCTCCAAATCCCTTTCTTCTGGTAGGCGTTGACCTGTATGGATGCAATAAACAAATGAAAATGTTACAATTCCATTTCTTGGCCAACTAGTTCTGTCACAAACATTTCAGAAACACCAAGCACAACAGTGTTGTAATTGTCAACACACCACAAGTGTAAAACACAAATGCTGATGAGTACAGAGACATAAATACACACTTTTGGAGTCATTTGCAGACTAATCCACTACCCTGCTCATGGCATATACTGACTAAGCAAGCCTACTGACATCAGGTAGCCCAGGCTCAAGCAACATGTACTGTGATGTGAGCCACAATGAAACACAACACACCATTGTGCCCTTCTGAAGGGTCAACTCCTTCAGCCTGACTGGACAGACACATTACATCCAGCCACATTGACTCACTGAATAGAGTCCCCACAGGCAACTACAACAGTACAGAATATACCCTAAGACTTAAGTGACAATGAAAGGGCTGTCATGGGTGGCACATAAATTCTCTTTCCTGTGTATTGGTGGACATATGGGCTACACAATGTACATTTATACCACTTCACAGTGGGCTTATGTGGTATGTACTTGAAGCACAGAACACATTTTTGCCATATGTGGCAATCCTACAGAGATGGCATCCAAAATACTAAAGTATGTTTGGTCTGATTTGTTGCATGTAACCAAGCTAATGAGTCACCTGTCATGCCCTCCCCCGAATTAACCAACTTTCTGCACTGTAGGTGTGTCACTTGTGCAATACACCTGTACTGTACAAATATGACTTAAGGAAAGGTGATGACACAGCTGTGGGAGAAAGGAACCTGCCATAAGTCAATGACACACATTGACAATGAGGCTCAACGCAAATATGTTCTAGATCAGGGAATTACGTCAGGACCCATTCCAAATGTAGTCAATGTACAAAACCCTTTAGGCCAAGTCTTGCCACTGGAGACTCATTTTGGCCACATCCAAGGATCTGCAGATCTAAAGGGAGTGGGCCCGATGCTACAGTTGCATAGCCGCAGTAACTCTACCCCTGCCTGGTCTATGTCCCATAATGGGTAAACATTTGACAGGCCCTGGTCTCTGCAGGTTGGGCATGCAGACCCTACATGACACTCACATTTCCATCACCTCCATGAATGGCAGTACGCCCTGTGCCCATCCTCTATGTGGGGTCAGCGTTGTGTGGCACTCTGAAGGGCACAGTGAGTTTTACAAGGTTCTCTTTCACAGTTTGCCAAGGCCAGATATGGGCTGAGTGTTCGGTGGGATTACACACATTGCTAACGAGACCCTCAAATAACTTGAACAGTATACATACACAGCTCATGCTGTAAAGCACATACATGTTGTTTAACATTTACAAACATCATATACAAAGATGTGTCATTGTATGGCTGTAAAGTCTCCTTGCCTAGATATATGAATGCAATAGAAGGAGGATCTAGGGCTTCTCACACTACACAATGGTAATGTGAAATACATAAGGTACTTGTCTCCACTAGCAGCACCATGTACATCCCATGTATTGAATACAAAATGTGACAACAGGCACCTGAAAACTCCCTCTGGCACTCAGAGGCACACTGTAGCCTTTGAGGAAGGAAAGGATGGTGTTGAACAGAGTCAAATATGCCTTTGTGGTTCTCACCTGCTTCTCTGGTGAGCCATAGAGCTGGCTATGCAGGGGAAGGACCTCCCCAACAAGCCTTTCCAGCTCATCATGAGAGAAGGCGGGGCCTTTTTACCTGCTGGGCCTGGCATGATTGCTCTCAGAGGAGGCACATAGCAGCTGGAGTGGTGGAGGTGTTGATGGCAGCAGGGTCAGGAGTCAAGAGAGTGATTTAGCAAAGAGTGGTGTACCTGTATGCCACATACACAGTCATCACCGCTAATGGGCACAGCCATTGGCCCGTGACCTTCACAGTCACCAACGTTAGCCTATGGCTATGTCTGTTGTGGATGAAACTGCCCACTGCGCAGTCAACCTCCGCCGGCAGCCTCAGGCGGTTCCTAATGTCCAATGAACTAGGTAAGGCATCCACCATTTTGGCAGTTGTAAATGCAGTATTGGGCCCTGATTAATGTGTCACAATATCAATATATGTGTCTGATCATCACAAGCAATCTAAAGCAGCCTTGTTGTGTAGGTTCTCCTACACAATCGCCAGTGAAGTGTTTTGTTGGTCACAGATGGCATATTACAGCAGTGCAATGTGTTTCATCATTGTAGGCCAAAGTGCCTGTGGCACATCACTAACATTTGTTTGTGTCACACCACCAGATGCAGTAGCACTGGATTGTAATGACCCTGTGATCAGAAACTGTTGTACAGTCATCTACCTGGGTGTTGCATTCTATGAAGTTGGCTTCCTTTGGAGAAATTTGGAGAATCGTATTGTTCACATGGTCTTATTTATCTACATAGCTAAATGTGAAATTTAAGGCAGCATACAATGAGTTAGTGACAGCTGAGTTTATTACAATGAAAATTAAATACATTAATTTGAGACATAAAGAAACAAATATTGTAAGGTGAAGGGGTCAGTCACGGTGAATGAAATCACTGGAGTAGATGCCTCACCATTAGAAGTCCAAAGACCAGAGTATTCCTCCCATTGGAACTGGAATGTGGTTCAGAATCAGTCCAAAGAGTGAATGTGTGACACACAAAGGAGGACACTAAGGAAGAGGTTTCTTGCTGGCAGTGGTGGGTGCCTTGGCATGTGCACCTCCTGAATTCTTCCATGGATGTCCCTTCTTGCAAGGGGAGGGGATCAGCTGCTGCAGAGGCAGGGGTGTCTGAGGGTGGTTGTGAAGCTGGCAAGGTCTCTCTTCCTGTGGCTGCCACAGATGTACTCGGCTGTGAGGTAGTTAACCCACAGGAAGAGGTGGATGTTGGTGGAAAAGACCTCCTCAGGGTTGTATGGATGGCCCTCAGCACACTGTTAGGGTGCCTATGTTGGTATTATGCTTATCCATTTTTTGGATTATGTCCCTCTGAAGCTGCTCTGTTTCCAGGAGCTCAGTTAACACCTGGCTCATCACACCTTGGGACTCCTCAAGATGTGGCTGATGGTATCCTAGTGGACAGCAGCCACAGTAGCCCCACTCTGCTGGCCCACAGCATCCCTCCTACATACCCTACTCCCACAAGCCTGTTCCCTAGGCACAGAGTGGCCTCTCCAACTGGGCCCTGGACCCTCAGTGTCAGGAGTGTTAGGTTGCACCTCAGGATCCAGGCGTGGGAGCATGAGATGGTAGAAACTGTCCTAGGTACACAGGTTGGCGGGGTGCGTTGTTGCCTGTGATGTTGTTACAACAGGGCTGGGAGGTGTAATTGTGGGCACAGTGAGACTTACTGTTACCATCTGACCAGGTTGTCCAGATGTGCCAGGCCCGTCCTCCACATCCACAAGTCCAGGAGTGTCATCATCACTAAGGGCTTCATCCGGGGGCGAGGGGGATTCTGGTTGGTAAACAAGGTCTGCCCAGGTGCTGTGGCAGCTTGACCTGTTGAGAAGGAGAGTACATTGTAATTGGTTGTAGTGTGACATCTACCTCCACAGGTATTGTGTTGCAGTAAGTATAGACTTTGGACATTCCTAAGTTGTAGGTTAGCCTGTTGTGCCATGTTACCTTGGTATTGGAGTATTTGAATTGCCACGTGAGAAGCGTGCCTAAACTATTATACTAAAACAGATCATAGATATGCTGATCAGTAGCTCTTTGAATGAGGGAATGAAAATGACATCTTACCAACAGTGAAGCCAACACAGTGGAGTGGAAACATGTGTATTTTACCATTCAGAGGTTATTTGAGTGAGATACAGGCAAACACACAACTTTGTTGTATATATAACTGCAGTCATCATGTGTACAGTGCTGTGTCAATGTGTTTGTTGCCACTACCAATCTGGTAATGCACCTTGAAAGCCTTAGGAATATTTTGTGTACACACTTGGTAAGGTGTCATTCATGTTCTTAATAGTTGTATCTTGGGATACCAGGTCAAGATGGAGCTAGGAAGGCAGACACATCTCTGAGTTAAGCATGATCTGTATATTGCTCACTCTAAGGTAAGTAAACTTCAATTGAGAGTTACAAAACAGGTGTAATTGGGTGAGTGAACACTGGGCTGGTGGTAGAAGTTACAGAAATAGAGGCTATTGGGGTTTGCAGGCAGGTCACTCCCTCTACATCACACACTTGACAAATGGTATCCTGCCAGGTAAATAAACTTCATTTGAGAGTTAACAAACAGGTGTATTTGGGCAAGTGAACACTGGGCTGGTGGTTGGAGTTACAGAAACAGGGCCTCCTGGGATTTGCAGTCAGTTCACTATCTCTACTTCACACACTTGACAAATCGTATCCTCCCAGGTGAGTAAACTTCATTTGAGAGTTAACAAACAGGTGTATTTGGGAAAGTGAACACTGGACTGGTGGTTAGAGTTACGGAAACAGTGGCTATTTGAATTTGCAGTCAGGTCACTCCCTCTACTTCACATACTTGACAAATGGTATCCTCCCAGGTGAGTAAACTTAATTTGAGAGTTAACAAACAAGTGTATTTGGGCACATGAACACTGGGCTGGTGGTTGGAGTTAGAGAAACACGGCCTCCTGGGATTTGCAGTCCAGCCACTCTCTCTACTCCCCAACACCTGACAAATGTTGAATATTACATATCTGTTGCCAGACTGCAGTTAGGTTGGGACATACCATGAGTTCCGGGATGATATTTTGATGTTAAAACACTTACAGGCACCATTCCAACTTATGGCATGTGATGGGTCTTGGTAGCTGTGATGTTAGGTCCAACAATACACATTGACAGTCTTACATCTCAGGATGGCCAAGATCTTCTCCTCCATGAGGAAGAGCTGTAATGGGGCACTTGGAGGCCACCACCAGTCTTGTTGACCTCCATCTGTTTCCTGGATGCCAGGGAATACACTTTGGCCCTCAGGTTGTTCCACCTCTTCCTAATGTCCTCCTTTGTGCACAGGGTGGTACTTACAGCATTCACTCTGTTGATGATCGTTTACCATAGTTCCATTTTCCTACTGAGAGAAGTGTGCTAAACTTGGGCTCCAAACAATTGTGGATCTACTCTTATGATTCCATCCACCATGACTTTCAACTCATCCTCTGAAAAATGGGGATTTTGGGGACGTAACATGGTGGAAAATCAAAGTGGGTGACAGGGAGTTACTTACAAAAGAAAAGTGGGAGAAAATGGAGAAAAGTGTGTGAAAGGGGTTTAAGGGATAGTGAAAAAAGGAGTGCTTTATCTCTCTGGTCAGAAATCAACTTTCGGTTTCAATGAAGATGCAAAGGATCATAGGCTGTGAAGGGTTGTGTTTTATAGTATGCTTTGCAGGCGTGTCGACTGAGCCCATTATTGTCAGTCATGGTTTTTTATTCATCTAACGGGCATTTGTCTGTTGCATTGCTGAACGCGGACCGCAGCGGTCGACAGCCATTGGCTATCCGCCGCATTGGGACCGCCATGTTGACTGTGTGTTTGTAATAGGCTTGGCAACTGGGCACGCCACTGACAGTGCCGGAGTATAGACCACTAAGATAGCACACCGGTAGTCAGCACTTTGGCTTGGCGGGTTGCGGTTCTGCCTGTATATGTTGTAATATGGCGGTCTGGGGACTGCCGGCGCATCAATCGTTTTGGGACTGCCAACATGGCTGTGTGGCGGTCCGATCACCAAACTCATAATTGGGACCTAAATATCTGACTCTTTAGAGTATTTTTTACCTGCATTATCAATGGTACTTGTGATATGAGCCTTTGTTTTTTTGATTTTCAAATAATTAGCAAGTGGATTCCCTGACACATTTTGGTCCCCATAATATGTTGCCATAAATTTGAGTAAGGTGCCACATGCCTGTTGAATAGATGTGTTAGTAAATTCTATTTTAGCTTTGATGAGAAGAGTCATAGGGCCTCATAATGTGTGTGGCAGTACTTGTGGTGGCGGTCTGACTGCCGCCAATGAGGCGGTCTGACCTCCACATTACAACCCTTGGTTTGCAGACAGTGAACATTGCAAGGGTACTAGTGCACCCTACAGGCTACAGCATTGCCGCCAGCTCGATTATGAGCCAGAGACAATGATGTAGCCTGTTTCCTGCTAGGCCAGCGGGTGGAAACTCAAGTTTCCACCCTGGAACCTAGCGGGAAACTCTTAATAACTCCAGCGGGGACCCTGTCGGGGCTTTCCTGTCTGACAAACTCGAAATAGGGCCCATAGTGTCTTTATGTTTAGATGAGTAATACAAATTCTTTAATAATTTGATTTGCTAGAAAAACTTTTTTTCATAGAAGTAACATAATTATTAATGAACTCCAAAGCAGTTGCTTTAAGAGAGTCCCTTATTGTGTGCATAAGGAGTCTAGTTCTGTTGATATTGAAGAATTCTACAGCACATTTTTCAAATTTTTCTTGAAATGTTTTACAATAAAACAGTATGTTATCAAATTGCCACCAACTGAAATGGATCACAGACATAATATCATGGGATACAATAATGAAACACAAAGATATTAGACAATAACTATTGTTAATAAAAATATTGTTTTTCGCTGGTCAGCCCAGCGGGAAAGGTGCAGAAGTATTGTTCCTGGCTCATAACAGAGCCAGCGGCAATGCTGCCGCACACAGGGTGCACCAGCAGACAGTGCATATTCACCCTTGAAATATGCCTCGACAGTGCATATTTCAAGGGTGCTGGGCAGGGGGACCCATGACCTGCCCATGCCATGGTCTCCCTGTGGCCCTCTGAACTTGTTCTCTGTCAGCCTTTTCATGGTGGGGAAACCACCATGAAAAGGCTCGCGGACAACAAGGTTGTAATCAGCACCGCAGCACTGAGTTTAGCGCTGCTGTGGCTGACTACAACCAAGACTGCCGTCAGCCCATCGGCAGCAATGTTACAGGCGGGAATGGTTGTCCCCTGGCGGGTCCGCCTGCCAGGGTTGCAATTGGGCAGTCAGTGGTCCGACCGTCAATGCGAGTGTGGTGGTCCTCGGACCACCACACTCATAATTAGGCCCTAAGTTATATAGGCTACACCTACAACCAAGAAAGTACATCAATGGAAAATGTGAATTGGAAACTTACCAAATATTATTCTAATGCATACTATGGGATGGCCACTACAAAAGATGATATTGTAATTAATGTAAGGGAACACACCTACCCTCCAAATGTGACAGCAATAGAAATGAGGAAGGTATTGCAGGATTTAACAGATGAAAGAACTAGCTCTCAGGAGCCCACAACCAAAATACTAAAAGATGTACTAACAAATGTCCCTGACATATCACAGGTCAACTACCAGATATACCCCTTGCAAAACATTTAATTGCACAAACTTAAAAAGCCACCAGCGATACTCCTCCTGCCTCTAGAGGATACCAGATATAGAAATTTAGAAATACCTGAACACTTAAAAATGACACGTTCCAAGGAACCCTTCCTGTTAAATGACAACCTAAACAATGATAGCTAAGTCCTAAAATGTTCTGCAACAGGTGACTTTCTAAAGCTAAGCTATTGCCTAACCTAGATGAAGAATAGGACCTTCAAAAGGTGTCCTAAACCATTCACTCAGATATACACCATATATGGTGAATATCACAACACAAATATCCCTTTTATGTATGCCCTACTACCAAATAAGCAAAGTAGCACTTACTACGAACTATTAAACCATATTAAACATAAAACAAGTAACTGATATCCACAAACAATAATCATAGACTTTGAACAAGCCATGATTCAAGCCATTTTGAAACTTTACCCCATACAGCCATACAAGGGTGTTACTACCATTTTAATAAAAGCATATGGAGCCCCCTCCAAAATTCTGCACTAAGTGTAGAATATGTTACAAACATTCAGTTTGCCTTTGAAATAAAACAAAACTATAGCATTAGCCTATGTGACCCTGCCACAGAGGTAGTTAGCCACTGAAAGTTACTCATAGAAAGCACATTTACCATCAAAATGAACACAAACTAATCTCCATAATGGATTGGAATACTGTATTGTTCCGGGCACAGACACCACGCAAATTCCAAATACCATGGGGAAATGTCTATGACATCATCTTGGCACAGGAAGCTAAAGCAAACAAAGCAATGGAAGGATAGCACAATGCCTTCCAATCCACAATAGACAGAATTCTGCCTACTCTCTTTAAATGGACAGAAGCAACACAGAAAGAGCAGAACTACCAACAACTATGAACAGAGAAATTTGTAACCCAAATTGCATAAAAACTTAGAAAACAAACCGAAAGAATGTACGCCATGTTACAACTTAAAGTCATACTCTTCATGAACAACAAAGGAATATATTATTTAGAAATAATAGACAAAAGTATATTATAAAATAATTCATATAAAATACATACTAACCTACAATGCTCATATCAGCATCTTAATCAAGATGGCAATTCAATTTCTATATAAATAATACATCAGTCAAAATATTTAATAAAACTCCAATCTTAATTAAGATTGAAATAAAATACTTTTTTAATTATTTATATTAAAAATCTAAACCAAAGCACAAAGAACAATCTCAAACTGTTACAAAAATAATTGCAACACATAAAAAACACGTCTCCAAGTAGGAATCATGTAACTGTTACACAAATAATCGAATATAACATTTCCCAACCAATACAAAATAAAATAAATATAAATTACTGTTCTGTGGCTGCAGATCATCCTCTGTATGCACATAGTCAAAAAGTATAATCCACTAAAAACTGAAAAAATATGATCCAGTGGAGATCCCTCAAAGTAATCCAAAGTACCTAGGAATCATAAAAAAATAAAAACGTTTGAAAAAAATTCAAGCTTCTGGAAACCCAATTTTTTTTAATCAAAGTTAACTATATTGGTTCATCATAAACCAAAAGGGATTTTCTTAAAAAATGGTAAATCCCAAAGCCCATATGACACGTTTGTAGACAAAAACCTGTCAAGTAAAACAGAAAATCCAGCCACAAAAAAACATTGAAAACATGACATTCCTAAAAATACATATACATTACACTTAATCATCATAAAGCAAGTAACATAACACAATGTCACGTAACATATTGATACATTACTAAAGCAGTGTACGAAAACCCAAACCCACTCACTAGTGAAAAACAGTTCAATTAATACAACTAAATTTACAACAAAACAAAAAAACAACACTGTAACTAACCACTAGACCTCCCCCCAGAACCCCATACACTGAGAACCATAAAACAAACTTTAAAAAGGACTTATCTGTTCCTACAAACATCGGCACCTTACCATGGGCTCGATCTAAAAAATAGACTACAAAATAGAAGGTAGCAGTAACAAATGGTTGCTAAATGACCACACCACATCGAAATGAATGGGAGAATAAATAAAACATGTTGAAATAATGTGTTAATAAAATGTAAAAAATTATTAAACGTAAAATAGGTCAAACATGTAAAAATGATAAAAATTGTAAAGTATTATTTAAATAATAGTATAAAAAGTATACAATTATTTATAATCACTGACAAATGTCAAAATTATATTTAGGATATGTATATAAAACAATTTAAGAATTTCTTTAAAAAAAGTTGAACAATAGGGAAAAACCTTGGAAAAAGTACAACATGATTTAAATTGTTTATTTAATAAGAAAAATGTATTATAAATGGTTTTATTTATCTCATTACAAATGTTTACAATAGACATGTTAAAATATACATTAAATTGTGAAAAACTTAAAATAGAAAAATACTTTACATGTCTTTATTCTATAAAAATATATAATTGATAATCCTATTTATTACTGCTTTTTAAATATCTTTCAGTACACCAACAGTACTAACATAAACTACTCCTACTACACAGAAATACAATTTTTTTAAAAGTATTTCACACTGAAACACTGAAATGATCAAATTAAATAATTACACTCTGATATATGTCATTTACAAATAAAACGTTGGACCCTAAAGGAGTGGCATTTTCCATTCCCCTCCAGTCTAAATGAATTTCCAGAAGATTTTGGACATCAAAGGGGTGGCATTTAGGATTCCCACTCCAATTTAAACCAATTTAGGTAAAGTGTTGGACCATAAAGGGTGGCATTTACTATTCCCACTACAACCTCAACCAATTTTAGGAAGGGGTGATTTATAACATTACCACTCCAATCTAAACACACCAGTGAAGGTGTCAGATACTAACGGGGTACCTGTGAGAAAACAGGCTGCTTGCAGGTTTCCCCCAACTTTTTGCCCTATTTTGGACTATCAGCTGCTGGTTTTCTACTTTGAGAGTGTACTGAGTCTTTCTGTACAGACCTAAGTGACAGTGTTCTTCCCCTTTCAAAATGGTATGTTTAATTGGGTGTCCACAACTGGCATGTGCTGACTTACTTATAAGTCCCTAGTATATGGTACCCAAATACCCGGGGAATGTAAGGCTGGCTGTCCTTAGCACGGCTGCAGCACTGGTTGTGACACTCTGTGTGTGATGAAGTGAAAACACGACATTCAGCTGCCATTGCAGACTGAAGAGGCCATGCATACACAACACACCTGACTTTGCCATTAACATTATTAACAAAGTGCACAAGTCCCTTAACTATATATATAAGGCTCCTCTAAAACAAAAAACTTTAAATTAAAAGATTTTGATTTACAAAACTAGTTTTAAAAAAAACAAATATTTTACAATAATACATTTATTTTTATATATTTTACATTTTGCAAATGTTTTTATAATTTAAATAATAATTGTATTATATACAATATCATAACATTTTTTACATTTAATGTAATTAGATGAATTGATTAATTGAGTTTATGTGCCGTGACTGTAATCCACTAGAACGTGTTGGTATTGATTTGGCACAATGTCAGCTGACATGGAATGGGAGTGGGAGGAAAGAGCGAAGAGAGCTTTTGATGATACAATGAATGCGACAGAGGCATTTGATGACCGCATAAGAGAGAACGGAAAGAATGATGATATATTGATTAAACTCCAGAGACTGGAAAAACTCTCCAGAACTGAACAAAGTAAATGGTGGGAAAGCAAATCGTTACAATGCTATGTCAAAGCAGGAAGGATACCCAGGGGACTCCGTATTTTGGTCGCTTCCAGTTTAAACCCCCCCCCCCCATCCAGAAATGTTAAAAGAACAAGCCCAAAGCAATATAGAGGCTTCAATGCGCTTGGTACAACTTTTGATAAAATATGCTAATATTGACCGGCAGACTGCTCTATGAGAGATAGAGGCAATAAATAGTGGAACTGCCACATAAGGAAGCTCAATGTCAAGTAAAAATAAATTGGAGACAAAAGGAAGATTAAAAAAGCTGGAAGAAACCATTATTTCAAGGAAGACAATAAAGTTTAGAAGGGATAAAATTGATTATGAGAAAGGCCAAATGTTTACATTAGCATGCAGATTTGATAATCTGTGGCAACTGAGACTGCCCGATAGTAATCAACAAAGACAGGAAGCAGGTTGCAGTACAGCTTCTTTGGCAACAAGTTCAGAATTTAAAACTGATCTGGAAGATTTTAACTTAAGCAATAGAGACACTAATTTGGAGGTACAGTCTGTCATTGATGAACTACTTTTTTAAAGTTTAGATAGTGTTAGACATGGCATCCTTGGAGTGGGCCTCCCTGGATTTTTTGCCTCTGCTTCCCATGGTTTGACTGTGTGCTGGAATCTTTTTTTGCTGGTTTTGGTACTCTGGGCACTTTACCACTGCTGACCACTTCTAAAGTGCAAGTGCACCTGTGTAAATTGTATGTGTAATTGACTTTTCCATGACTGGTATATTTGCTTTACTTGTAAGCCCCTATTAAAGTACACTCGAGATGCCCAGGGCCTGTAAATCAAATGCTACTAGTGGGCCTGCAGCACTGATTGATCCACCCACATGAGTAGCCCTGTAAACACTGCTCAGACCTGCCACTGCAGTGTCTGCATGCGCAGTTTTTAAACTGCCAAACTCGACCTGGCAAGTGTACCAATTTGCCAGGCCCACACCTTCCCTTTTTATACATGTAAGGTACCCCTAAGGTAGGCCCTAGGTAGCCCCATGGGCAGGGTGCAGTGTATGTAAAAGGGAGGACATGTACTGGTGTGTTTTTACATGTTCTAACAGTGAAATACTGCCACATTCGGGTTTCACTGTTGCAAGGCCTATCTCTCTCATAGGTTAACATGGGGGCTGACTTTAAATAACTTTTAAGTGCGGTTTCCCTTTGGGAGCGGATAGAGATTTATTGGGGACTCTGAACTCACAATTTAAAAATACATCTTTTAATAAAGTTGTTTTTTTAAAATGCCACTTTTAGAAAGTGGGCATTTTTGTTGCTTAAACCATTCTGCGACTCTGCCTGCTTGTATATTCCTTGTCTGAGTCAGACTGACAGTTGGGCTGTTTGTGAATCTCCACTAGACAGTGACACAAAGGGTGCTGGGGTGTAGCCTGCATATCCTGATGGGCCATCTGGGCTAGGCTGGAAGGAGGAGTGGTCACTTACACCTGAAAGGGCTGTGCCTGCCGTCATACAAAGCAGTCTCCAACCCCCTGGTGTGAGTCTGGAGCCAGGCCTGGGCAAGGCAGGATCTTGTGAACAACAGAGACCTTCCTTTGAAGTTTGCCAACTTCAAAGGCAGAAAGGCGTATAAGTAGGGGACCCAAAATCTCAGACTTGCAGATTACTTCAAGATTCAAGAGGATCCTCTGTCAAGGAGAAAAGCTGAAGAGCAGGAGGAGGAGTACCGGCCCTTTGCATGTGACTGTGCTTTGCTGGATTGGCCTACAGTTGCTGCTTCTGCCTGAATGAGGACAAAGACTGGACTTTGTGGTATATTCCTGTATGAGAGGTATCATCAAGGGATTGGACTGAGCTTGCCTCCTGTTTTGAAGTCTCAGTGACAGCAAAGACTTCACCAACCAGTCTCTGAGTTCCCTTGCTGTGAACTCTAGCTTGCCAGGTGGAGCCATTTCAGTTCCTGGGCCCCTGGATGTCAAATATTGTGAAATTTCCAGTGAAACGACTTTGGACTACTCCGAGCGACTTCACAAGGATGCTGCTGCATGAAACCCATGACTCCGCTGGAACCTGAAACCGTGGAACTCACTGAGGCGTGAAAACCCCACTGACAATGCAGGCCCAACGTCGCCACAGTCGCTTACGTCCAGAGAACTCGTGAGATCCGAGTGTCATAGCACCGACGTTCATGACACCCAACTTGCAACCCTGTGGCATGATCATGACCCCGTGAAATCATCTCACAGCGTCTTGACCTGCCAGACATCAACCCTGCCAGAGGTGTAAGGGGCAAACACCTCGCACCAACGCCGCCTCACCTCCACTGCTGTGCAGCAAGGACCCGATGCTTCTCACCAATGCCTCCGCTCCTTCGCTTGGAAGCACCAGAACTGACACCGCATTGGATCCAGAGACACCTCGCTCCTCGACTCCGTGCACTGGCTTGTTTCTTCTCTTTTGCATAAGGTGCTGATGGTCCGTGTGACTCTGCATGGGGGTCCGTGTGGCTCTGTGACAGGCACCAGTGGTGTCCCATTGTGGGAAACAACTCTGTCACGGCACCATGATAATAGCAAATTGCAACATTTGTGCTTCTAGGCACTATTTTTGGGTTTAATCTTGCAAATGTCATATCTTTACTAGTGTATGTTGGATTTTTATCGTATTGGTCTTGTTTTATTTAGATAAATATTTATTATTTTTCTAAACCTAGGTGGTGTCCATTTTGCAGTGTTTCACTGTATTACTGTATGCGTTGGTACAAATACTTTACACATTGCCTTTGGGCCCATTTCTAACAGACAGGACTTTAAATATATGGTCCAGGAAAAAGGAAACCAACTAAGCAGTAAATGTAGAAAAAAGGCGCAAACACAAGCAATTCGGACAGCTTCAAAAAGGCACAGGAACAAAGACAAAAATGCAAGCTACGCAAATGAGGAGTCAAATACAATCAATAATAAATTTATCAGATATAGAGATCAGTGATGAGGATAAGAGGATACTCTCTTTAGGGTTATCATTCTGTCCAGAAATGAACTTTGACTATGCTCAAACGCGAGTGGATCTATATAACTTTGTGAAAGAACTCAAATTGAAGAAGCTTTATGCCACCCAAGTGGCAGCAACAAAATCAGATAGTCATATCTGCATAGAAGCTAACAGGAATTTATTAATGGCTGATATGAAACTAATTATGGATTCCAAGCCTTGGAGAATGGGAATTTGGACATACAGGAGGAAGGACTCTGTGATTTCTCATTAGGTCTTGTGGTTGACCAGGAATCAGCCAGGCCATTTAAACCACCATCTTCATTTGTTCCTAATCTAGCAAAAGATGATCTTGATTTATTTGCAGAGTTTGTTGCTCAAGAAATAAAAAGTCTTTATGTGGCTAAGAGAAAAAGGAAGCTAGGATGCTTAAAACTGAACATTGAGGAGGTATTGTGTCAATTGAGTGATACTCAATGCTTTGAGAGGGCAGATTCTATCCAAGCCAGACAGGTGAAATCAGCGTTCCATTCAGAGTTGTTAGAATGGCTTAACAGTGGCATTCTGACACAAGAGGAATATTTGTATTTCAGGAATGACAATCCTAAACTGGCTGTATTATATCTGATACCTAAAATACACAAGAATATGGAGAAACCTCCTTGTCGGCCTATTATATCAGCCAAAGGCAGTTTATTTGAACATACTTGAAAGTACATAGATTTATTTCTTACAAGAACATGTAAAGAATTTAGCAATCATACATACGTGATACAGGAGTTTTCTTACAAAGAGGATTTGATATACCTTGGGAGGAGAGTGTTGTGCTGATATCTGTGGATGTTGCATCATTGTACACTAGTATTTCATGGAGATGGAATAAATGCAATCCAACATTTTTTGATTACAAGGCCATTGGCACTCTTGAGGTACACTAACATGCTGATGAAAATGGCACGATGGTGCTTAAAAACTCTTCGATGGTCCGATTTACAGGCAGAAAAGGGGGATGGTGAAGGGCAACTGCTTCACCCCAGCTATGCTAATTTGCATTTGGACTGGTGGGAGGAGCAGGTGCTCAGAACTGACTTCTTAGAAGAATGAAGTAATAATATCGTCCTTTGGATGAGGGTTATTGACAACTTTGTTGTCATTTGGAGGGAGTCAATTGGAACTGCCAAACTCTTTACAGACAGAAACAATGTGAACAAGTTGAATCTCCCCTTCACCAGTACCATTAGTGTAACTATCATGATGTTTCTAAATTTGGAGATTTATGTGCAGAATCAAAACATACATAGTAGAATATACAGAAAACCCACAGCAGGAAACATGGACATGGTCTTGCATGCTGACAGTTTCCATCCGGTGAATTTAAAAAACAGTATCCCATATGGTGAAGCATTGAATGCCCGAAGAAACTGCAGTGAAGATGGTGAATTCACATCAGCTTTGGGGGAGATTGCACAGAGGTCCAGAGATAGAGGACACAGTGAGGTTGTTATCTATAAATCTTGCATTAAAGCTGAGAAATTGCGTAGGGAGCAAGTATTATTTCAAAAAAAGCCATAGAAAGGTAAAGAGGAGGCAAAGATAAGATTCATCACTCAATACTGCACTGAACAGAGTTCTATAAGGACTCTGACTAAGTATTGGCATTTGGTTAGAAATGACCTTATTATAGGCCCATCAATGCCAGCTAGAGTGGGTTGTACTTATAAGAGAGCAAGATCAATGCGGGATGCTCTTGTTAAAACTTATGTAACTGATACTAAAAACATTGGCTGCAGAAAAGCAAAGGTTTTTCAAAATGCTCGAGCTGCAAAGCATGTGAATTTGGTGTAAACAAAACTCATTATAAGTCATCTTTGCAAAATGTCCCGGTGCAGATTAAGGGAGTTTATATTTGCAAGACAGATTTTGTGATATATGTCCTAGAATGTCTGTGCACTTTGCAGCACGTAAGGAGAACGATTAATCCGGTTCACAAAAATTTTGCAGCAATAAAGAACCATGATCAGACTTATCCGCTGACCAGACACTTTGCGGAAATGCATGAGGGCAAAGTGATAGGATTAAAGTATTTTGTGATTGATGCAGTGGCAAGAAGCCTGGGAGGGGATGAGAGGAATAAAGAACTTAGGAGAAGGGAGTCCATGTATATAATGAGGTTGGACTCTAAGGCCCCAAACAGGTTCAATCCGATGTGGAGTTATATTCACAGTCGTAAACAGAGATGATGCCTCAGCCCTCAAGGAAGTGTAAGGACTGTTCAGACGCTCCTGATCATGTGGTAATACAGGAAGCGGGTTGAAGTTTGTAGGATTGGGGCTCAATAACAAGGGTGGTACAAGATATCAGTGTTACAATTAAATCACAGTTTTAGTGCAGTAATTATAATACTGTTCAAATTTGGGGAGATGGATTTGTAAGGTTAGCCCACTTGGGCTTGATTGTTTCAACTAATTGATTTATATAATTTGAGAAATGGCGTGAGATACTCACCCCTATCATGACACAAAGTCGATTTGGAGCCGGGTTTAAAATGTAATATTCAATCAAAGATGAAAGAAGTTTCAAAATTAACTTAATTAGAACATGTTAGAGGTTTAAATTCATTATTGTGTATATTTAATTCACCAGTATGAAATGTACAGCACTTTTTGCACTAAGGGATGTAAGGTATTTGAATAGTGGAGATAATAATGTATTTCTTTTATGTTCATTGAATATGTCAGCCTGTATAACTTCAAGGGTGATGCTATTTCCTGTAATGTGAACAAGGCTGGGTTAGGCCGAAACACATCATTGTTGACATTGTGGCTGTGTGAAATAAAGGCGATTACAGTCTTGGATTGTCGGCATCCTGCCTAGTGGTTTACATGACAGGACCGTTCGACTTAATATAATTAGTTTATGCATTCAAATAATTATAACTTATTATTTAGAAAAACTATTAATGTAAAAAATAAATGTATACGTTTTACAATATTTATTCACTGTGTGTGAAACATGAAATTTTTAAGTCCATTTCACTCTTGCCTGTAGAGGTATTAGGACGGTCTTTGCATATAATTGTGGAAGAGAAGCTAATGCACTGGGAATCCCAGAAACCAAAGATTCAGCATGGGAAGTCTGATTTTCATCTACTGTGTGTCTAAAGGAGGTTTTTCACAAAGAAGTAACTCTATGTGAGTTTTAAGCTTTAGAGATTTGGTTCTACCCATCTGTTAAAATAATTGTGTTTGCTTGTAAAACTATAAAGAAAATTGTGTAAGCAACAACAAAAAAACCACTAGTGACTATTAATTCAAAAATGCCTCTAAAGAAAAATTATAAGGATAAAAGAACCATAGCTGCCCTTTTATGTCAGTATTAGTAGACTTAATCATCAGACGTAAAATAAATAATAAAACAAAATATTAATAACAATACAGTCCCAACAATGCCCATTTAGCTGACCATAATCAAACGACTGGGATGAAAAAACTCCTTTCCATCAAGAATCAGCCTGAGAAAAATGTAATTTGCTTTAAGTTGACAGAAACAGTGTGTGCCCTCAAGACAAAATGGCAGGGGGTACGGGCTGGACCAGGGAGTGACAGCACTGTGAGAGGAGACCCAACCCATGGTAGCAAAAATAAAGGTTAAAAACTCTCTGTATCACTCCCCAGCTCCTGCACCAGAATACAATATTAAAAAAGTTGGAGAATTAAGTGTTCATGCCATCCAAAGTTCTTGCATTGTTCTCCGGGGTCACAGAGCATTGAAACTAGGCGGTCATCTTGCAGGCGGTCAAGCCATGCCTGCCTTTGTTCCAGGGTCTCTTAAACACATATTATTATAGCTGGTTATTTAATGTGTTACTCCTCTTTAAAAACACTTTCACATGGGTAGCCCTCCAAAGTGCATGCTGCTGCTTGTTTTTTTTTGGGATGCTTCCGTTACAATGTGTACTCACATGGGTTGCCCCTATGCGCCTCCTGTGTAGGCCCCTAGGGAACATAATAGGGTTGTTTATAAAACATTAATTCCCAGCAGCTGCTTCCCTGTAACTCTTGTGTTGATATCCCACACATAAACTGCAGATGGTTGAAAAATGCCCATTCACATGGGTTGCCCCTCTACTGCTCCTGAGTAGACCACCAGTAAGGATAAACTAAGACTTGGTCTATAAATACCCACTGTCAAGTCCTCTGCAACCATTTGTAAACTTTGTACTTTATACGGAAGACAATGAAAGCATGCAAAATCAATGGCACTCCGTACTCTTAAGCCCTCATTACAAGTTAGGTTATTTTACCTCCAAGTGAAATAATCCAAGACCCCATGTTTGGGCCCAGAATTATTGGGTCGAAAAGTCCAGGGTCAATGACTCCAGCATGAAGATATTGGGCCTGTGTGACGTGCTGCAGGCCAGTGGCTGGAGGCAGCAGCACTGTGGCCCAGGTCCAACCCTGCAAGGATTTGTGGTGAGTAGATAATACTCCCTCGAAACAGGCAGAAGTGTGACCTTGACCCCTGCCCCCAAACCTGATCGCTTCCACGTCCAGTCCCCATCCCACAGACACGTTTTACAAGCTTACAGCAGGAGGAACATGTCTGAATTTTTTTCCCTTAATAGTGAAACTGCCTGGTAAGACACTCTGTAAATCTATGTTCAACCAGTTATTCACCATTTTGTAAAAAAAACTCATCATAGTCAGACTCTGTTATGGTGATAACACCTGGTAATTTAAATTCCACCCCTCCATAATCTGTGCAGCAAAGTCTGGCCATATCATAATAAGACCCTCTACTTTATGCTGTATGATACAATCCAGCTGAGATGGAAGGACTGTACATTCATACGTGATTGAATCTGTTCTTACCTAACATAACCTCATGCTTGTGCCTGAGCTTTTCCTTCCATAAAAGCACAACAAAAGACACTTTCCCCATCAGCCAAAATAAACTTATACGCGCAGCACAAACCAATCCACTTGCTAATTTGCTTTTAAAAAGCATCCTCACTCCTTTTCACATCTGCTTTACACCTGAAAAAAGACGATAATAGCACCATTCTGGTCTTCATTCACACACCACTCATGTTGATCGAATAACAGACACATAGGTCCTCATTACGAGTTTGGCGGTCTTTTGGCAAGACCGCCACGGTGGAGGCTGCCAAAAGACTGCCAGTGTTGGTGGTATCCTGCCCACCGTATTAAGAGTCTACAATGAAGACCTGCAAAAAACAGCCACAAATCCAACACCACCAGGACACTGGCGGACGGGAAAGATGCAGTTTCACCACCAGCACAGCCACGCCGACAACCTTCCAGCATCATACTACGATCCACAAATCAGTGCAGCGGTCCTTCCATGGCCGAAAACCATTAGCGGCCGAACCGCTGCGAACAGAAGACACTCCTGTCACAACAAACCACCACATTGGACAGTCTGAAAACCCAATACCTGACACACACCAGACACACCCACTCAGAGCACTATATACCACACCCACACACAACCCACAAGTCTTTGCGACAAAAACCACTGATCGAGAGACGAGAGCAGCCACAATCACTATGCTACCACCTACACACTAGAGGCACATATACACTTCACACTCACCACACACCACTCAACTGTAACACCAACACAATACACACATCACAGCTACACACAAACACCACAACCTACCAGCACTCACAAACACCCCCACACCACCAAACACTGCAACCTACACACACAACACCCACCGACAACGCAACCACCATGTCACATAAAAAGCACCCACGCTTTACTGACGATGAGTTGAGGGTCATGGTGGTGAAATCATCACAGTAGAGCCACAACTCTTAGGAGCACAAGTACAGCAAACCTCCATATCCAGGATAGTGACAGGGTCAACTCAGTGGGCAACTGTCCTCACATAAGAGAGGACATCAGGAAGAGGTGGCACGACCTACGGGGGAAGGTGCGTTCCATGGCGTACAGGTACCAGCTGGCGGTACTGAAGACTGGAGGTGGGCCCCCACCTCCTCCCCCAGAGCCCACATCATGGGAGGAGAAGGTCTTGGACAACCTGAATCCTGAGGGCCTGACTGGAATACACAGAGGGCAGGACTCTGGTGAGTAACTAACACACCCCTGCCACTAATTTGTCCTGTCAAGCATGCTTCCTCAACCCCCAAACACTCCCTAAGTCAGCCCATCTCCCACGATACCTCCCGCCTAGTCACCTAATGCCCCTCTACTGCATGCCATACCACCACCCACCCCCAGTGCCCAAACACTCCTTGCCAAGGTCACGGATAGCACTGTCAAGTACAATCACTATGACTCCCACAATGCACTAGCCAATCAACAACAAAACCTGCAATGTGCACGTCACACCATACCTCATGCATGTATGACTATTGCACTAGCTACAACAACTGGATGGTCCGACTGAGGACCACAACATGGAAATGACAGCAATGCAATGGCACTACAAAATGCCAAACAAGCCCAAACACAGACCCAGCACTGTCACCAATCCTAAAGGCCACTAATCCAGGCCTACTACCCTGAAATTTACTAATCCTGGCCTTCAAAGTAAGAAGGTATACTCCATGCACAACAGGCACAGACAGGACAAACAACCTTGCACACACATACCCCTCTCTCATTTGGACACCATGCTCCAATGCACAGCCATTCCCACTCACATATATCATGCCAGAATACCCACTAGCTAACAGGGCAAACCTGTCATGTGAACCATCACACAGGAACAGTACCCACCCACTCAGCTCAAGTGACCAAGCCTGATTCAACAACAACCCCAAGGAGCATGGTACACATTTCACCATCCACCATCCACAAATCAAGTCAAGCCACTGTATGAATTTAACAGACAACCATAAATACCTCCAATATTGAACTCTCTCTCACTCCATCCACAGGTACCCCTGCCACAGACACCACAGAGAGGTTACCAGAGACAGACAGCCATCCTTAGGATGAAGGCTTCAGTGAGGACAACGCTGCTGGATGTCTGGACATTGATTACCTAATTGGTCCATCTGAGACCCCTGGTCAGTCTATCACTCCCTGCCTCACACTGACCACCACATCAAACCCCCCACACCCTTTGGCAACAACATCACAGCCAACCCTTCGTCCCCAAATCTGTGCCCCAAGGACTGTTCAATCAATTGTGTGCCCCACAGTACAGGGACCTGAGTCAACCCCTTGCACGCAACACAATGAAGGTCCTGGTGAAACTGGGAGAGGGCACAAAATGCCAGGGCATAGGCTCATGGGGGCAGGGGTTGTGGGAGGGAACTCTTGGGCCAGAGGATGGGGCAGCCAAGGGAGGCCCCTGACCAGGAAGCCATCTCCAAGTTCTGGGAGCATATCAACTATCCCAGGACAGGATGGGCCAGATCATTAACATGTTGGGGGAAAACCAGAGGCTGCCAAGGGAATACCTCCAGGAGGTCATGCAGCAGTGGCAGGCCCACAATGCCACCATGGCCTCTATTACAGGGGTGCTCAGTGAGCTCAACAAAAGCATGAGTGCTTCCTCCACCCACCTGCAGGCCCGTTTTACTGGCCACATCACACCTGAGCCATCTACATCTGTGGCTGCTAGTGGAATGGAGGCCCTGTCAGGGGTACCACAGGCCTCAGGCACCCCTCCCTCTGTAGCTGAGGAACCCCTCCTTAAATGTGGACTTCCATCCAGACATCTGGCTGCAATAGATGCCAAGACAAAGCACACTGCCAGGAAGTGACCCTCTCCTGATTACTCTCCCTTGTGTGCCACTGAGACACCCTGTTGACGGTTCAATTACATTACTCCATTTTCCAATGGCCCATGGACACTGGACCTGTGCTACCTACAGCTGTGCCACCTACTCTGAGGATTCCATCTACCATGACCCCACTCATCACCTGTTTGCCACTCTATTCACAATAAACACTATAGATCACAGCTACTGCGTTTGAGTCTTTGTGCAAATCCAAATGTTTGGTCTGCAAAATTTCATGCAGTATGGCGCCTTACCCAACTGGCAGTGTAATGGACTGCAGAGGTAGGCATCCTCTGCAGGAGACACAGTACAACAGATATGTCCCAGGATAGATGTAAAGGAGTCACAAGTACAGCCACGCACCAGAGTACATCCAAATATACAACCTGCAAAAAGAACATGACAGAGACCTCCATCAGGATAGTAGGCATGGCACCACACAGAGCACATATGCAGTTCATAGATTTCATCTCCAGTGTAGATAGCCATCTATACAGGCCATAAACAGGTATGACATGAGAACAGCAGAATGCAGGGCACATACAAAAATACAGGCCTGTTCAGAGGAGATGTGGATCTTGTAACCTTCAGAGAGTACACATGGTAGAGATGATACATTTACAGACAGCACCTTACCTGCATTCAGTCACCCCCCACAAAACACACATAGGAATAGGTACACAGTACACCACCACTGATAAACCAAATCAGGAGTACCATTGACAGCAAACTATGTTGAAATAGTACACATGCAAATGCACACACAGCATACCTGTATGTTACAGGAAGTACTGATTGATGAGCTCTGCCCTGAAGTGAGCTGCCCCTTCCTCATCTGCCTCCTCATCACTTCCCACTTCTGCATCACCAGTCACTGGTCCAGCTGCCTCCTCCTCATCACCTAGTAAGGGTATCTGATGTCTCAGGGCCAGATTGTGAAGCATGCAGCAGGCAACTATGATCAACATACCTTTTGGGGACTGTAGAGGATGGCACCTCCAGAGCCATGCAGGAACCTAAATCTGACCTTCAGGAGGCCAAATGTCCTTTCTATTACATGCCTCGTCCTGCCATGGGCCTCAATGAAATAGAGTTCCCCTTCAGTGGTAGGGTACCTCACAAGTGTTAACAGCCAGGGAAGGTTAGGATAGCCAAGTCACCCGTGTGCACAGAGGTAGGACCTGTTACAATACAGGTACAGACACAGGGAAGAATGTGATGACAGGTGCCATAACAGAGACACACATACAAAAGCATACATACCAATGAGCCAAGCCCTCTCACTCTTTATGTGAGAGGAGGCCTCGTTTTGCATGGTTAGCCCCCCACTTTTTGCCTGATGTTGATGTGTTCTAGAAGTTGGTAGTGCCCAGGGCCCCTGCTAACCAGGTTCCCTGGGCCAGAGCTCTTTCCCAAAATCTGTTGTGATGCTTGGCACAATTGGATACACTCTTAACTACCCACAAAAGTCCCTAGTAAGTGTGTAACCCAGTACCCAGGGCAAGAGATATTAAGAGTAAACCCCTGAGGACAGCAGCAGTGATTGTGCCACCCCCAAGGGTCCTGTCCCAGATGCACTCAGCACTGTCATTGCATGCTGAGTGTACTGGGGCAAACCTAAAAAGACAAACCCGACATGGCACACCCTCTGTCTGCCCTGTCCCCCCTACACTGCATGTATTATGGGTAAGTCACCCATCTGGCAGGCCTTCCAGCCCTCAGGCAGGGTGCACCATACTATGTGTGAGGGCATAACTGCATGAGCAATATGCCCCCACTGTGTTCTTGACAAACCCAAGGCATAGTGAGTGAACAGAGCAGCCATTTTACATACATGTACTGGGCATTGGTCAAACACGAGTTTCCCAGTTACATGATGGCTACTCTGCACCCTTGGTTGTTTGGTATCAAACAACTCAGAATAATAAATCCAAACTGGTACCAGTCTTGGGTTTATCCTAAATGTACCCAGGGGTCACCTTCTAGGTGCCCCCTGCAAAAGCTAACCCTAACTGGCAGAGTTGCTGACTGGTTTCATCCAGCTGCCACTCCAGGCGGCCAATATACAAACCTGGGGGAGAGCCATGGCTTTCTGGTTTGTAAGATAATGCCCTTCCTGGGTGGAGGAGCTAACTCCCCCTCCCTCAGGAATGTGCACATCCTGGTGGTGAGCTTCAAAGGGCCACAGCCCTTGAAACTCAAGTCCCCAGGCCTGCTGCTAGCAGCAGAAGGCTTCCCCCTTTGCAAGACCCCACCTGGGGCAGGAGCAAAGGCGGGAAACCAGACAAAGGATAGGAGGAGTGGCCTCACTGAGCGTGCAACCACCCTTCAAAAGAAGAGACTGGGAACACAACTGTGCGATTTTTAATGCATTTTTAAAAGTGATTGCCTATTGATTCCTATGGTAGGTAATTACGCGCAGAAAGACTAACTTTATTAAAACTTCAAAAAGTCATAACTCAAAAAGTACTTATTCTAAAGATTTTGGTCTTAAAAATTATATAAAAGTATAAAGTATTTTTATAAATTCTGGTCCCAAGTTAGTCATTGAGTGTGTGTAGTGCATGATTGGATTTGTGAGTACAGCAAATGCTTAGCACATCTTCTGGATTAGCCTAACTGTTCGACCAGCTACCTTAAAAATTGGAGCATTAGGTGGTCTCATTTTTACCTCTGGAAACCAACGTGTGGTAGCCTGAACCCTCTGCATACTGTGCTTGGTTTTGCACACTGCATAGAGGGCCAACCTGCGACACTTTAGTCATGCCATCACATGGGGGACATTGCTGTTCCTCACAATTTAGGTGTCATGCTCTGATCCAGGAAACTTGGCTGTCACTGGGAGATGTATTGGTGTGCCACACACACCACCTGCGCATTGATGGCGTGGTAGTTTTTGCGGTTCCTATACACTGGTTCATTGGCACTGGGAGGGACCAATGCTATATGGGTGCCATCTATGGCCCCTATCACATGAGGATGTGTCCCACATTATAGAAGTCTGCCGTCACATAGGCAAAATCCCCTCACTGGGGGAACCTAATGTAGCTGTCAAGATGTTTCCTGAAAGCACCCCGTACATCCTTCAACACAAGACTAAACATGGGCTGTGACAGCCCTGCTGCCAAGCCCACTGTAATTTGAAAGGATCCTTGTTGGACTTTTTCCCTTTAGCAGGGTCATCCCCAATCTTTTTGCCTCCTTCCTCCTATTTTTCCTGACCTGTTTTTGTTGGCTCTTAGACTCTGGGCACTTTACCATGGCTAACCAGTGCTAAAGTGCGTATGCTCTCTGTGTAAATTGTATTGATAATTGGCTTTCCCTGATTGGCATATTTGATTTACTAGTAAGTCCCTAGTAACGTGCACTAGAGGTACCTAGGGCCTGTAAATCAAATGTTACTAGTGGGCCTGCAGCACTGGTTGTGCCACCCACGAGTAACTCTGTAAACATGGCTCAGACCTGCCACTGCAGTGTCTGTGTGTGCAGTTTTAAACTGCCAATTTGACTTGGCAAGTGTACCCACTTGCCAGTCCTAAACCTTCCCTTTTTCTACATGTAAGACACCCTCAAGGTATGCCCTAGGTAGCCCCCTGGGCAGTATGCAGTGTATGTGAATGGTGGGACATGTACTGATGCGTTTTACATGACCTAACAGCGAAATATTGCTAAATTCATTATTCACGGTGCAAGGCCCATCTCTCTCAAAGGTTAACATGGGGACTGCCTTTGAATATTATTAAAGTGCAGATTCTCTTTGGGGGCAGATGGAAATGTGGAGTTTAGGGTCTCTGAACTCACAATTTAAAAAATACATCTTTTAGTAAAGTTTGTTTTTAGATTGTGTTTGAAAATGCCACTTTTAGAAAGTGGGAATTTTCTTGCTTTAACCATTCTGTGACTCTGCTGGTTTGTGTATTGCCTGTCTGGGTCTGTTTAACAGTTGGGCTGATTGACACCTCTCCTCTAGATAGTGACACAAAGGGAGCTGGGGTGGAACCTGCATTTCCTGATGAGCCATCTGGGCTGGGGGGAAGGGAGGAGTGGTCGCTCACACCTGAAAGGGCTGTGTCTGCCCTCATACAATGCAGTCTCTGACCCCCTGGTGTGTGTCTGGGACTGAGCCTGTGCAAGGCAGGATTTCACAACCACAAGAGATGTTCCTTTGAAGTAGGCCTACTTCAAAGGCAGAAAGGGCTATAAGTATAGGGCCCAGAACTACAAACTTTTAGAGTATTTCAAGGATTCAAGAAAACCCTCTGCCTGGAGAAGAGCTGAAGAGCTGAGGAGAAGTGCTGCCCTGCCTGTGACTGCTTTGTGGAGCTATCTTGCAGTTGCTGCTTCTGCCTGTGCAAGGGGACAGAGAATAGACTTTGTTGCATTCCTGCTTGAGAAGTGACTCAAAGGGCTTGCCTCCTGTTTTGAAGCCTCAGGGACAGCAAAGGCTTCACCAATCAGACCTGAGTCTACTTGCTGTGGACTCTAGCTTGCCACAGGGTGCCATTCCAGTTCCTGGACCTCTGGAAGTGAATTCGCTGACGCCGCTACCCCGCAACCGCAACGCCATCTGCCCCGATGCCGTGGACCTTGTAAAAGTCCGATGACCCTGTAGGCCTCGGGTCGCTTCAATCGCAGATCCTGCCTGACTTCGCTGACACCGGAGTGTCGTAAGTCCGACGTCCGTGACAATCCGATGCATCATAGTGCCTGCGGCCCTGTGACGTCATTGCGACCCATGAGGTCGCCCAGAAGCATCATACTCCGCCGGACTTTGCATCTGCTGGAACCAAGGGACTGACTTCGCATCCGCCGCCGCCTCACCTCCACCGCCCTGTAGAGAGGACTCGATGCCGCTGCGCCACGCCGCAGTCTTCCTGCCCGTGGCACTGGAACCGACGCTGCATCGAATCCAGCGAAACCGCTCTCTCCAACTCCGTGCACCGGCCTCTTTTCTACTTGTTCTGAAGTACTGTACCTGGGGGTCGACTGACTCAGTGAACGGCGCCATTGGCGTCGCATTGTAGGAGATGACGCCGTTACGACGCCATGTTTTACCGACTTGCAGTGTTTTTACCTCAGATCACTGTTGTCTTCCTTTTAAGTGCTAAATTCTTATTTTTAACTGTATATTGTGGATTTTTATCATATTTGGTCATGTTTATTTAGATAAAATATTTTATATTTTTCTAAACCTGTGTTGTCATTTTGTAGTGGTTCACTGTATTACTGTGTGTGTTGGTACAAATACTTTACGCCTAGACTCTGAAGTTAAGCCTGCCTGCTCGTGCCAAGCTACCAAGGGGGTGAGTGGGGGTTAACTGAGTGTGATTCTCTTTTACCCTGACTAAAGTGAGGGTCCTTGCTTGGACAGGAGGTAACCTGACTGCCAACCAAAGACCCAATTTCTAACAATCCTGTAGCAAGAAAGTGTAGCACTGACACGACTTGAGCTGTGGGAGGGATGGTATAGGGATTATGAATGGCAGGCAATAGATCTGGCTCCAACTGGGTAAATAGATCAATGATGGTCTGAAGATTCAGACGATAGTACTGAATTATATACCTCTCCTCCAGGGTTGCAAGGCCCACTAACGGATGGTAGACTGATGCATGTCTCAATATCCTCATGACAGGGTGTGTAGGATAGAAAGGGAAGAATGTACAATGTGATATGGACACCACACATGTTAGCAGAACATATCAAAATAGCACACACCTAACATTGTAGACATGCCGTATACTGTTGCATCAAGGCATGATATGAGCCTAAACTGGCAGTTGCCAGTCCTGCTGCACAGGACAGATGGAAGTTACCTAAGTCCGCCGGCGTATGTCGTCATGGGGGTAGGCAGTGGCAACCACCATGCAGCTCCTCATTGGTTAACATTTGCAGCCTATGGGGAACTGGGGCCAATGGTGAGCACTGCCGACGGTGACAGTGCTGTATGCGGCATCCATGACAGCCATTTTCTGTTGCATTGCTCACTTGACTCCTGACACTCTAGCAAGTAAGACATCCACTACACGTGCTGCTGTGTACTGTCTCTGGGAGCCACCATGCCAGGTCCTGCAGGTGATAGGGCCCCTGCCTTCACCCAAGATGAGCTTGAGAAGCTGGTAGAAGGGGTCCTACCCCTGTATGGACAGCTGTATGGGACACCAGAGGAGCAGGTGAGCCCAGTGCCAAAGTCATGTGTGACAGGGGTGTGTGTGAGGGTGAATGGCGTACGTGTACCGGTCAGGGAGTACATGCATGCAGGGGGCATGGAGTTTAGGTGTGTGAACCGTGACGTGGGTATGTGTGGGCATGTAATGGTTTGCTCTTAAGAGCGCAATGCTGTTGGTATGGGGCCAGTGTACATGACTTTCTCCTTCTGTCTGTGACACCCATGCAGGTCAACGCCCATCAGAAGAAGGGGATCTGGGGTGCTATCGTCAAGCAAGTGCGGAACTTGGGGGTCCATGCCTGGCGGAGCACTCATTGTCACAAGCGGTGGAAGGACCTGAGACGCTGAGCCCGGAAGACTGGGGAGGCCACACTGGGGATGTCCCCCCAACGGGGGAGGGGTGCCTGTCTGATCCTGACCCCCACTAATGGCCCGCACTTTGGTGGTGGCCTACCCTAAGGTGGATGGACGTTTGAGAGCAGCACAGCAGCCACAAGGGGGTGAGTACTGACTGGATCCTGGGACTTGCCTGGCCTTATTTGGGATTGGGTACCTCAATGTTGGCAAAGTGCCATTGTAGTCAATGCTACGTGTGCATCAACATTTGGAAAGTGGCAATAGGCACTCTGATAGGGTATATTTTGTAGATGTGTCCCCATGCTTACTGTCAGTGGATAAATATCTCCATTCCATACGTTTCCAAATCTGTAATGTGGAGAAGCACAAATGACATAGGCCCATGTGTGACTCCATCCTGCCCATACGATGGATGTGAGTGTCAGTAGCACCCAAGCGTGGTGTATGAGCCCCTCCATCTGCATTAGTGGCTCTGAGGTGCCAGTTCACTGCCATCTGTGTAGGCTACCTGCATATGCGACTGTGTGACTGTCCGTTCATCACTGGGACTATGTGAATCATGTACTGTTTGTGGAATGGACGGATTGAGGGGCTGGCATTACAGCTCCACAACAGAATAGGGCCTTCATGGGACAGGAGTACTGGCCTGGGAACTGACTTGGCATATATAGTTGATCGGCTGACTGTAGTGTATGTGTAGGGAGGCAACCTGGAATACTGAAACATGTAGATTTGATGTGGTCTGATTGCACAGATCTTGCATTCCTAGGAGCAATACTTATGGGAATGTGGCCTTCCTAACTATGAGTTGGTACGTGTGGTGGTAAGTGCCCTCGGAGAACCCTGATGTGTCACCATGGTGTCCATATGGCATGTATGACAAGCTGCATTGCTGACTGACTGCCTACATCATGTCGACATGGATAGTTGGGGGCACTTCAGATGGCCTGTGGCTCTTACAGCTTGGCTTGGCTATCATGTTGTGGCAGATTAGGAGTGGTTTTGGTATTGCATGACACACATGGCGTGCTGATGTGACTGAACTGTTGCCATCAGTCTCCTCAGGCTAGTTATGTGCTAGTGGAATGTGTCTTAGGAGAACTGGCAGTGATGTTTCTCCTTCTGTGCTTCATGCATGCAAAACAATTGCCACCTGAGATGCGTGCCTCCTGGCCTCAGTGACAGGATTTGCCAATTGTTGTATGGTGTGTGAGGGTGGAGTTGCCATGGTGCGTAGTCCAACTATCTATCTGCATGTGTGGTGACATGGCAAGTGGTCCATGATGTGGTATGTGTGTTCCAGATTTACATCTGTTATGACATTTCACGCAGTCGATGTGATAGTTTGTTGTGGTACATGGCCCATTGTGGATGCACTTAGCAGTTTGCTGAGTATTGATATATCAATCAATCAATCAATCAATCAGTACATTTGTAGAGCGCGCTACACACCCGTGAGGGTCTCAAGGCGCTGAGGGGAGGGGGGGTGCTGCTTATCCTTTTATTGATGGGGAACCAGTGTAGGTCTCTCAGGTGGGGAGTGATGTGGCTGTGGCGGGGTGCGTCGAGGATCAGGCGTGCAGAGGCGTTTTGTATGCGTTGCAGTCGTTTGAGGAGTTTGGCTGGGGCTCCTGCGTAGAGGGCATTTCCGTAGTAAGGTTTGCTGCTGACAAAGGCCTGGGTGACTGTTCTTCTTGTTCCTGTGGGGATCCATCTGTAGATCTTGCAGAGCATGCAGAGGGTGTTGAAGCAGGATGAGGAGACGGCGTTGACTTGCTTGGTCATGGAGAGTGTTGACTCGAGGATGACACCCAGGTTGTGTGCGTGGTCTGTGGGTGTCGGGGCTGCTCCCAGTCCGGTAGGCCACCTGGAGTTGTCCCAGGCTGAGGGGTTGGCACAGAGGATGAGAACCTCCGTCTTATCTGAGTTCAGCTTCAGTCTGCTGTTCTTCATCCATTCGGCGACGGCCTTCATTCCTTCGTGGAGGTTGGATTTGGTGGTGAGGGGGTCCTTGGTGAGGGAGAGGATCAGTTGGGTGTCGTCGGTGTAGGAGATGATGTTGAGGTCATGTAGCCGGGAGACGTGGGCGAGTGGGGCCAAGTAGACGTTGAGCAGTGTTGGGCTGAGGGACGATCCTTGGGGTACGCCGCAGGTGATCTTGGAGGCTTCGGATCGGAATGGGGGAGGCGGTCCCTCTGGGCTCTGCCGGAGAAGAAGGAGGTGGTCCACTCCAAAGATTTGTCCCGGATCCCTGCATTGTGGAGGCGTGTGCGTAGGGTACGGTGGCAGACGGTGTTGAAGGCACTGGAGAGGTCCACGAGGATGAGGGCTGCAGTTTCGCCGTTGTCAAGCAGGGCCCTGATGTCATCAGTGGCGGCGATGAGGGCAGTTTCTGTACTGTGGTTGCTGCGGAGCCCTGACTGAGATGGGTCCAGGATGTTGTTCTCTTCGAGGTAGTGGGTCAGTTGTCTGTTGACGATCATCTCAATGACCTTAGCCGGGAATGGGAGCAGGGAGATGGGATGGAAATTCTTGAGGGCTCTCGGGTCCGCCTTGGGTTTCTTGAGTAGGGCATTGATCTCAGCATGCTTCCAACTCTCGGGGAAGGTCGAGGTCTCGAAGGAGATGTTGATGACTTTGCGGAGGTGGGGTACGATGGTGGCGCTGGCTTTGTTGAAGATGTGGTGCGGGCATGGGTCTGACGGAGAGCCAGAGTGGATAGTGCTCATGGTTTTGATGGTGTCATCTACGTTCACGTTGGCCCATGCGAGCAGAGGGTCGTAGTCGATGGTGGGTGGAGAGTCTGAGGAGTCGGTGGTTGTCAGGGTGGTCTGGTTGTTGAAGCTGTCATGGATGTCTGTGATCTTGTGGTGGAAGAAGGTGGCGAGGGATGTCGTTGGTGTTGGAGCTGCGGTTGGAGAGTTCCTTCACGATGTTGATGAGCTCCTTGCTGTTGTGTGCATTGTTGTCAAGGCGGTCTTTGAAGGAGGTTCGCTTTGCAGATCTGATGAGGTGATGGTGTTTGCGGATGGCGTTCTTGAAGGCTGCATGGCTGTCCGGTGTCTGTTCGTGGAGCCATTTCTTCTCCAGTTTCCGGCAGGTTTGCTTGGAGGTCCAAGGTGAACTAGCTGGCTCTCTTGCCGGCGCCTCTGTTGGAGGGTTTCTTGAGCGGGGCGAGAGTGTTGGTGAAGTCGTCGATCCAGCGCCAGAGGTTGCAGGCTGCGAGGCTGGAGTTGGTGGGTTGTGTATGCGGTTCTCGGGCGAGGTCGGTGTTCAGCTGGTCTCCGCTGACTTTGCTCCAGTTGCGGCGGGGAATCTGTTGGTTGCGGTGGTGTACGGTGGGTTTCCGGAAGGTGAAGTAGATGCAGTGGTGGTCGGTCCAGGAGAGTTTGGTGGTGTGACTGAAGGTGACGTGGGGGCTTGCGGAGAAGAAGGGGTCCAGCGTGTGGCCGGCGGAGTGGGTTGGTGTTGTGAAGAGCTGTCTGAGTCCAAGGGTGGCGAGGTTGTCGATCAGGGTGTTGGAGTTGGTGTTGTTGTTCTCAAGGAGAAAGTTCAGGTCTCTGAGGAGGATATAGTCAGCGGAGGCTAGAGCGTGTCTGCTGATGAGGTCAGCGATGGAGTCGCAGAACTGAGGCCGTGGTCAGGGGGGTCTGTAGATGAGAGTTCCTCTGAGGGTTGTGTTGAGGTCGGTGTGGATCTGGAAGTGCAGGTGTTCAGCTGTGCTGAGGGTGTCGTTGGTGCAGGTCGTGACCCTGATGGTGTTCTTGTGGACGATAGCAATTCCGCCTCCGGCTCCGTTGGTGCGATCCCTGCGGGTGATCTTGTAGCTGTCCGGAATGGCTGTGGCGATGTCCAGGGCCGAGGAGGCGTTCATCCAGGTCTCCGTCAGGAAGGCGACATCCGGGGCGGAGGTGTCGAGCAGGTCCCAGATTTCAACGGCCAGTATGCGTGCGGAGCGGGTGTTCAGTAGGACGCATCGGAGGTAGTTGCGGTCTGTCTCAGCGGGTGGTTTGGCGGTTTGGAGGCTGGTGAAGCTGCAGTTCAGGCAGGTGAAGGGTCCCTGGGTGTGCTTCGGGCTGGCAAGGAAGCAGGTGTGTGATCATCCGGTGTTGAGTGCGAGGAGGGTGTTGGCGGTGTAGTGGCATTGGTTGTCGTGGCGGTTGTGGGTACCAGGGGTCCTGACCCTGGGCGCGATCCAGACGTGGACGGGCGCAGACGGGCTTGCCTTAGGTGCACCTTCGATGCGCCAGCGGCGCAGGCCGTTCAGCGGCTGCCATATAAGAAGAGGTGGGAGGTAGGGGCAGCTGGGAGGTGGGAGCGGGGCAGCAAATGCGCGAGTAGAGGGGTGGGGCCGCAGGGATGCAGCGGCAGGAAAAAGACTGGAGAGCAAGCAGAGGCAAACCGGCCATAGAGAATCCAGTGCAGTTACAGAGGCATGGGGAGTGACCTGCCTGAGAGCAGGGTCAAGGGTCGCTCCTTTCACCGCACAGCAGCCGCCATATAAGGGGAGGTGGGAGGGAGGGGCAGCTGGGAGGTGGGAGCGGGGCAGCAAATGGGCGAGCAGGGGGGTGGGCCACAGGGACGCAGAGGCGGGAAAAAGACCGGAGAGCAATCAGAGGCAGGGGGGCGGGCCGCAGGGACGCAGCGGGAAAAAAAACTGGAGCGCAAGCAGAGGCAAACCGGGCACAGAGAATCCGGTGCAGTTGCAGCGGTGTGGGGAGCGAACTGCCTGAGAGCAGTGTCAAGGGTCAGATATATGTGTTTTGTGCCAGCAACTCTGGCTCTGTGATGGGATCTGACTACTCACATGGCTAAATGTTGGAAAGTGGATTATTGGTAGGGGCAGGTAAGTACCTACACTTAGCAATAGGCTACTAACCCCCACTTAGGTCCAGTTAGGTCTCAATAAATTAAACCCATCTCAACCCTTGGTAGCTTGGCAATGAGTGACAAGGCTTAACTTAGGAGACAAGTGTGTAAAGCATTCAACAATTACAAAGCAGTAAATAAGTAAAACACAAAACACAATAAAAATCCAACACCAATTTATAAAAATAGATTATAGTTTTATCTTTAAAATGACACCAAACCGATTAAAATTGGAAAAGGCGAACTGGCAATATGAATTTTTAAAGAATTAATGCTTTCTAGCGCATAGAAGCAACTAGCGCTCAAAGGGTTAAAAAAAAAGTCACACTGGAAAGGAACAAAGTCCAGAGTTCAGGCCACCCACGAAGTAACACTGTCACACTTACATTCAGAAGTGGTTCTTGATTCAGAAAAGTGGTCCACAGCACCAGCCAAGGGTTCAGAGGCTCTGGTTTGCCTCTTGGGGTCTGGGACTACAACTTCCACAATGCACCTCTTCAATTTATGGAGTTGGTCCAAACATCTCCAAACTTGTGGATCTTCTTCCAGAGGTCCTTTTTGGGTCCTTGAAGTGTCCACAGCTTGATCCAAGGTTCCAGAAGCTCTGAGTTGCTCCTGGGGAGTTGGGACTACAATTCTCAGAATGCACCTGGTCAGAATCCTCAAATGGCAACTGGAAGCTGGTCAGCTGGGCTCTGCTTGCAGGACTTGATGCAGGGGATTCTGGGAAGCTCTGTTTTACCTGTAGCTCCTTGAACCAGTTGAAGACAGGCAAAGTCCTTCCTGTGGTGAAGCCCAAGTGTGCAGCTGGTGCAGTCCTTCAGAGTTCAGTGTCCAGGTGCAGGCCAGGGGTCCAGCAGGGCAGCCCTTCTTGACCTGATATTCTTCCTTGTAGGGATCTGGTAGGGAACTGAGGTGTGGGTGCAGCTCTGCCATATTTATCCTTGCTCCAGGGTGACAAACAGGAGGGTCCTGGTTCTCCAACCAGATGCAGGGTCCTTCCCCCTGTGATGACCACTTCCTGGGAAGTGTGGCAAAAACCAATCCTAGGGAGCAACATTCTTTAAACATCCATCATGGCTGAAACTGATTTTTGGAGGTTACATCTGGCTGAGCCCACCCACTGGTGTGGATAAAAGTCTTAAACACACCCCTCTCCCTGCCCTCTGCTAATATAATCAAGAGGGCACCTATTTGTCTGGGGGTGCAGGATGTGAGGGAGGTACTGGGCTACTCCAAATGTCCTTCCCTGCCTCTGAAGACCAGTTTGGCAGCCCTCCCCACTTCCTGCTTCCCCATCTGCTGAGGTAATTCTCCTACCCCAGGCACATTCCTTTGTGTTCAGTTAAGGCCACTTCACACCTCCTCAAGTCAGCCTGCCCAGGCTGCCAGAGGCTTGCCAATCAGAGAAGTGCACTACACAGCTGAAGTGGGCACCTTTTCAGGTAGAGTCTAAAACTCTTTACCCAAACAAGTTATATTAAATCCAACAATTGTAAGTTGTGGGATTTATTTTAACAATTCATTTGATACCAAACTCGAGGTATCTGACACTTAAGGGACTTTGTTAATTAAAATAAAGTCTCCCCATACTAGCCTATGGAGGCCATTCACTACAGTGAGGGTAAAACAAATTTGGCTATTTTACCTCACCAGGGCTTATAAAACAATTGTTATTAGGCCCCTGCTTATAGTTACATGGCACCCAGCCCCAGGGACACATAGGGCACACATTAGGGGTGACTTATATGTACAAATAAGATTGTTTAAGACTTTGGAAGTACTTTTAATTCCAAAGTCGAATTTGCATTTAACTATAATTTAAAAGCAGCCAGGAAGGCAGGCCTGCGTTTAAAATGACCCTGGGTATCTCAGCAGTGCACCTATGGGTGCACGACCTGTGCTGGGGCCCCTAAACCTACATGCCCTACCATACACTAGGGATTTATAGTATAGATTTATAATTTGCATGCTCTTTTTACACAGAGCAGAGGCCCTGGGACTGGTTAGCAGTACCCAGGGTACCATCAGAGTCAGGAAAACACCAGAAAAAAGTGAAAAATGGAGGCAAAAAGTTAGGGGACCTCTGCAATTAGCCCTGTTTTCTCACACTAAACCACGCATTCACATAGTACACATCTCATGTAAAGGTTTTGGGTGTCTGACTGGCATTGGCAATATCTGGGTTGTCCTCCGTATTTGCAGCACCATACTGAGTGGCCACCATGTGTAAGGAGAGGCAGGTGGTGTGTTCTCAGTGAGTGGAGTTGTTTTCACTATCATTGACATATTCCAGAGGACATGGACTAATCAGGCGTTGTCACTGTAGAGGCCTGCAGTGTTCTGTTGTGTCAGCTGCACATCCAAAGGGGACAGGTGAATGGAGAGGTAAGATGTGTATTCAGGCATAGTATTGATAGAGCATCCAGGGCATGCTGTGGCAGTTTAAGAGGACATTAGTTGGCATCATGGGGATGAGTCTAGTAGTGCAGTCCTTGCAAATGAGGTTGCCTAGCCATGATATGTATTGCGACAGATGTACATGTGTAGCTGTGTCAATAGGAGGTGTATGTTAACCATTTTGCCCCCAACTCTCTCTCCCTCCCTTTCTCTCTCTCATTGTGTGCATCAGCATTGTCTGGCAAAGGAGAAGGGGCACAGGTGAGTGGGGAAGCAGCAGCTCACGGGACCCAGGAAGGTGTCACCACTGACACCAAGGGACCAATTGTGACAGAGGACGAGGGAAGTGCCACGGGGGAGACCGGATCCAACATCTCATCTTCGGAATCTTCCGTCAGTGGACACTCCCTGGTGGTGGCGGACCCATTGGAGACCACCTCAGCACCATCTGTGTCTGCCACCCCCCTTACTAGCACCGCCTCCTTGTGGCTTCCCACCCAGTTGCCAGTGCCCGTTCACCTCTGCCCCTGCCCCAGTCAGCTCTGCTGCCCTCAGTGAGGAGGCTATTGATCTCCTGAGGTCCATCTCTGTGGGTCATTCATCAATCGTGAATGCCATCCAGGGATTGGCAGCTCTCGTACAACAGAGCAATACATTCCTGGAGGGCATTCACTGTGCCATGGCTGGCCTCCAGAGATCCTTTCAGGCTCTGGCCTCCTCACTGACGGCAGCCAATGTCCCTTTGTCTACCGTCCCCCCTCCACCTACCTCTTCCCAATCTGAAAGCCCTCTCCCCACACCCATCCAGAGTACACATCACACAGGCATACATCCACCCCCAACAGACATGGTTGGCACTGACAAACACAAGCACCACAAGACCAACTACCGGCATGCACACAGACAACACCCACCTGCAGACACAACAACATCCACTCCGTGTAAAGACTCCCCCACCACTCCCTCCTTCACAGACACTACACCTTACAATCCTGCAGCCTGCACATAATCATTTACAGATCCAGCCACCAGTCCCATCTTACCCACAGTCACCTCAATATCAGACCCTCAGATATCTACCCCAGTCACCACATCTGCACTCACCACAACTACTGATACCCCCACATGCAGCATATGAACCATTCCTGCAGACACCACCCCAACACACAGTCACCCACCCAGCATGACACCTCCTCCCCACTTCCTCCCAAAACACCTAAACACCCGCACCCACCCACCCAACAGACACCCAACACGCACAAGCATTCCACACACCTGCACCCAATACACCCACAAAGACACATCTTCCCACCACTCCCTCTCCCTCCACTCCCAAACCCTTTTGCCATGACCGCTCCTGTGTGCCACAGAAATGTCTCCTTTATGAGTTTTTCCTGTTTCCTACCCATCTTCCACCCTGTGAGACCGGGAGCCCTCTGTTTCCCTCCCCAAGTTCAATCATTCCACCTCCAAGTCCTCCCCTGCCACCCCTGCTAGTGCTAATCCCCTCCCCATCGAAAAAGTTGACCCCACCCAAAACCCCTCTTCCCAAGGACCCCCCACCCAAACCCAAACCCAAGGACCCCTCTCCAAAGCCCAAACCCAAGCACCCCCTCCCAAGCCCAAATCCCCCCCTCTAACAAACCCCTCGCCACTGAGGTGCCTGCCTGCCCCCTTGAATCCCCTATCCTGTGGTGGTCAATTTGCAGCCAGGAGTCAAGTTGGGGCACAGTGAGGTGCCTAATGTGCCTTTGGCACCTCTGACATTGGACTGGCCTATGGCCTTGTATTGTGCATAGTTATATTTTTTTATTGAATTTCACGATTTAATACATCTGGGCCAACAAGCTGTTGGTATCCATTGTATACTACTTGTCCTACCTTTCTTTCTCCATGTCGGTTTTGTGTTTGTGGTCCTTAGTTACTGGGTGTGTGACATGTGTGTGTTTTGGTTGTGCGTGCTGTTATGCATGGCCTGCATGTGTGTGTGAGGCCCTGCCATCAGTCCCGCTATAATGGGTGTGTATTGTGTGTGGGATATGATTGTGTTACATGCATGTGTGTAGCTATATTGTGTATTTTTCATGGTGTGGTGTATTGTGGTGGAGTTGTGTGTCATTGTGTGGTTGTTGTGTGTGCATCTGTGTGTGTGATGGTTATGTCATATGCGTTGTGTGTTGTATGGGAGTGGTGTGACATATGGTATGTTGTATGGTTGTTTGATGGTGTTGATTGCTTGTGAGTTGTTGTTCCGTGTTGTTGTCAGTAAGTGTTGTCATGTATAGGTGTGCAGTGCATTGGCTCGCCAACTCGTTTGTATAGTTGCGGTTGTGATGTCATTGTGTGACTCGGCGGTGTTGTGTTTGTGTGTGTTAGCCAGTGGCAGTGATTTGCATGTGCGGGGTGGTGTGTGGTTGGCACATGTGTGTTGGCCGTGGTGTGTGTATTTTTGGTGTGCATGTGTGGTTTGTGTGTGCGTGTGTGTATGTAACTGTGTGTGTGTGTTGGTATGGGTGTGTGGTTGCATGTGTGTGTGGCCATCGCTGGCCGTCCTGGCTGTGTGTGCTGTGTGTGTGCATGTTCTAATGGCTTTCCCTCAAGTGAGTGCCAGGTGGGTGTACTTACAGTTGCTGTCTTCGCCGTCGCTGGTTTCGGAATCGTAGTGAGAGCAGGAGCAGTGGGAGAAGTTTGAGTTCTGGTTCCATGGCAGCTCCGAACGTGTCTGTGTTCCTGAAGGTGAGTGTCTCCTTTTATTGAGTTAGTTGTTGCCAGGGTTTTGGTGGTGGTGCGACCGTGACGGAAAGCATGGCGTGTGCAGCCTTGTAATGTGTCTGGCGGTAACATGGTCCCAGACGGTCTGTAGGTGCCTACCGCCGTCTGTGATGGCCTTACTGCACTGGTGGTACTGGCTGTGTATTGGCTGTAAACTGTTGGCAAGACTGCCATGGTCATAATTTGGCGGTCTTCACTGCCAGGCCGTCGGCAGTACGACGGCCACAGCCAACATGGTGGTCCGGGTACCTTCAAACTCGTCATGAGGCCCATAATCTTCCAACCATAGGATTCTCAATAAGTATTGTACTCTCCCATGTAACTGAACTTGGGCACCTTGTCAGAGATATTATGCAATGGTGCTGGAACCATTTTCAAACTGGGGGTGCTGCTATCACTTTTACATCTTTGAAATCATAGAGATTCTGAAAAATGCAAGCATCACAAAAAGGACAAGTGTTGCAAATGAACCATGCACATTTTGCAGGAGAGTAGTAAAAGTGTAGGGTGTAGCTTTTGCTGCATCTAGAAGCAGACTGTCACCAATATATTACTAAACCATGGTGAGGTAGCCATTGTCATCTACAGACAGTACATTTCCATGGAAATGACCACTAAATGTGGCACACAAATGATAATGTGTGGAAATTAAATTTTGCTATGTGTTAAAAGGAAACAACATCCCACAGCCTTACCTTTCACACTAGCGAGATTGTTACACAGTTCACTTATAAAACCCTCACACTTTGCACAGAGAGAAAGAAAAGTAAATACCTGTCTCCATGTTAAAAGAATAGGCAGCAATTTGTCAGAAGACTAGACTTATATTTGACCTCTATTTTTGAAACGCACGGCAAATGAAAAGATAAAAAAATATATAAAGGGGGTTATTCTAACTTTGGAGGAGGTGTTAATCCGGCCCAAAAGTGACGGAAAAGTGACGGATTTACCACCAGCCGTATTACGAGTCCATTATATCCTATGGAACTCGTAATACGGCTGGTGGTATATCCGTCACTTTACCGTCACTTTTGGGACGGATTAACACTCCTCCAAAGTTAGAATAACCCCCAAAGTTTCTTTAATGCTTATTCACCAGGAAGCTTCAGCATCGTGATTTTAGGGGTGCTCCAGCACCCATAGCACTCCTACATCCAGTGCTTATGGTATTATTCACCATATAAATTAAACTACAATACAACACAACCCAATTCTAAATTAGATAGGAAGGGGTCTAGATGTATTGAGGAATTAAAAACAGGTTGAAGTTCTTGGAGGGCAATATTCATGTTCCATAGTTTGCGATCTTTTATTTGTTTGAGTGACTTGAAATTAACTTTTTTCCTTCGCTGCAGATGAAACATAAAATAATTAAAGGGTGGAAAAGTTTTCTCTCAATTTCACATTAGAGATAAGTATAACAGGTGTGCCTCTTCACCTAGAAGCAGTATTTCATAATATTCTGTTGATTATTATAGGTATGGACCAATATAATTATGAGAACGAACAGTCGAGCATACTTGAGCCGAGTGCACTTGATGCAGGCACTCACCATCAGTCCTTTTAACAAATACAAAACAAGTATTGATAAATGCATTAGGGTTCACCTATGCGACTAATAATAAGTTAAGAGGTGTAGGGGCAGTGTATGAGTGCAGAGAGAATGGTGTGAGTGCTCTCTGTGCACGGTGAGTGGGGCATGAATAAAGGCTGATAAGTGTCTGAATGTAAGGTGAAAGTGCCTCAATGTGTGGTGATTGATCTGTGCTCAGTGCAGAACAAAACTCTTTATTAATGAGGCAATAACTTGAAGGGCAAATAGAGTATTGAGGTCTCAGAGAGCATTTTATTTTATATAAAGCGTGAACTAGACCCAAAGGTACTGGAGCTTTTTACATGAGCAGCAGTTACAATGCACCTTGTTTTCAAGACCATTTTCAACTTTGCACTCTTAACTCCTGTAGTCAGAAAAGATGTTATTTCAATCAGGCAGTGCTTCTGTACAGATTGAGTCGTGGGGAGCTATAATGCTGTTCTGTACACCTGTGCAAAAACGTTTTGGAATGTGCAGAAATGACACAAGTCTTTGTGTGCCGAGAGAGTGAGGAAACAATGTCAATGAACACAGACGTGTGTGAGTGAAGTTCTCAGCATGTCTGTGTTTTTCAACTTTTTGATGCACAGCTTAGGATCAGACAGGGGATTTTTTTTAAACAAAGGTCCACAATCTTGTTTGTAGTCCCACTTTTATAATGAATTGGGTTTGTTCTATTCATTGTGACACAATGAAAGGAAGTGATGATTTTTTCAATCGATGATTTTTACTGGTAATGACAAGTTTTTGTATTACCAATATCTAGAATCACATTTTATTGTAATTTACCATACCTTGCATGTTAAAAGATAAAGCTTATGTAGTGTTGCTTTGCCTTCTCAAGTGTCCTGGCAATGTGCTTCTTCGCATCCCAATGGAGTTGTAGCTAACCGTTGAAGCCAAGCTGCAGACAAAAACAATCTAAGGAGTGGAGCTTGGGTTCAAATGAAGAACCCATTCACAACACAAATCGTTTCCGCTTACTTGTTCTTCTAGTTTACTACATGATGCTGATAAAGCTAGTTCTGTCCTAATAGAAAAACATAAGGCAACAAGCCTTTGGGTCGCTGTGACACAGAACTGCATGAAAGACTCAAGGGATCAGTAAGCCACCATGGATTGGAGGCTTAGATCAATGAGATCAACTCATGCGCACTGCACTTTTAAATCCCTATTTCCCCAACCTATTTGTTCATCGGACGAGCTAAGAGCAACAAGGAGGCGTGGCGTGGCCGGGTCCCGGAGCTCAGACCATTCTTTCTACAAAATAACAGATAAGGCCTCACAGCGACAAGCTATAGCGGAATCAAACAAAATGGCTGTCGGAATGCATTTTGATTGTGTGTTCCAAAGGAGTGCCAGCCATCTTGTATGCGGATCTGCTCAAATCTTAATATAGAGAAGAATGTATGAATAAAATCACCCAGAAGTGCCTGAAGCAGGTCCTGCACATTTTACTTTTAGAGCTCAATTAGATTTTCTGATTTTTCTGAACTTGAGAAAAAGAAATGAGAAAAGGGTATTTTGCAGTAGGCAAACAGATTTAAAACAAGCAACGATCGAGAAAACAAAATAGAAACTGGAGTGGGTGCTACTTTGGCCCTAGGGGGACAGGCGAGTGTGCGTTGCCTCAGGGGGAATGGTGAGTGCTGTTATGATCAGAGCTTGGCTTCCCAGCATGCAGAACTGGGATCATGAGGTCTCCACGGCTGAGCCCATGGAACTCAGGCAGCACTGTCACTTTAAAGCAACTGTGTATTGTACTGACAGCAGGCTGAGACAGTTAAAAGAGTTCCACCAAAGCGGATGACTACAGTACTTGGCCCATGGGAAACTAATAAGAAAAACACACAGAGGAACAACAGGTAATAGTATGTTACAAAAGAAAGAGAGGAAACGTAAGTGGCAAGCACACAAACCAATGAAAAGCTAGGGTCAGATATAAGCCCCTTTTAAGATTTATTTTAAATACAATAGATTTCACATAAACATTTTCCTTGGTATTCACCAGGAGAAACACTTAATAGGTTTACAGAAGTGCGTGTCACAGTCACTTTTGACTCAGGTTTGTTTGGTAGGTGATTCCCCCAAAACATTTGAGAGGTTCCTCAAGTCTCTCAAAGGGTCATTGCATAGGCACCACAGCATCCCTTTCAAAAGATGCCACGAAGAGGGCTCTCTTACGTGTTGTGGAAGTTCGCACTACAGGTGCACCACCACCCCTTATGCTGAAGAAGTCCACCAGTGTTCATCATCTAATAACTTTATTATGAAGCAAGAAGAGATGGTAAGAAAGTTCATTGAAACTGATACTCAGACATGCTTCTTGATGGTTCAGAAAGCATCATCACAGACCCTCAGAAACAAATTAAGATACACTTGGTTATACACTTGTCTTATCCAGGTGACTGGTTGACACCTGTTCGGTATAAGTCAATAAGGACGCTCAATGAAGGACCACACGCCAATTATAAATACAATTTAGCTTTACTAGAATTGCAGGTAAAATGAGGGCATTCAGCAAATTAACAATAGTAGAATAAGAATAGCAATGAAAAGCATCTATTTATATATTTACACTACAAGGAGCATCTATTTATATACATATATATATATATATATATATATATATATATATATATATATATATATATATATATATAAGCAAAGAGTTCATTGACAGATATAGGTTTTGATTAACTGTATACTAAAATGCATCACACTACATAAAATGCATCACACTATGATATTCAGGAAGCAGAATATAAATGAGTTGAATACTTCAGATAAGCTTTGATTTACTGCACACCAAAATGCATGTTTCAGTTATTGTAACAGTTCACACTAAGAGGTTTAGAAAGCACAATATAAACGAGCTGAATACTTCAGGTTATAAACACAGTGCAAGCATAAATAATCAGTCATAACAATAGAGCAGAGAAACAAAGGCCTTTCATCCCTGTGTGGAAACTTAACTTAGTCCACGACATGCTGGGAAGCCCTCTACCGCCTGCTTGGACCTCTCTCCCCCTCAAGCACCACGGTCAGCAAAACAGTGAGGCAGCGCTGGGTCATGGCAGCTTCCACAATTCCATCTGCGAGCTTCCAAATCCCTCACCCACATTTCAGTGCTTAAATAACTCGAAGCTTGGATGCTATCTCATTCTGGCATTTTCTAGCTATGTTATCAGTACTTGGCTGCTCTGCCCTTCTCCAGCCTTTGTTTTCATTCGATCTTCTCCCTGTACTCTCGTTCTCAAGGTTGAGACGGAGTCTTCTACACAAACAAGCTTGAAAATAATATCATGACCTTTTCCACGATGTTTAGGAGGGGGTTTCAACAGGCATTACACTCATCTACACTGCTCAAGCTAATTAACCCTTCACGTCACAATGTCTTCCGCACCTTTCCCTACACTGAACAACACTAATGGCCTGATTTATACCATGGTGAAAATCGATGATCCATCGAAATAGTTTGCCTGCCTGATTACATGTGACAGTATGACAGATGAAACTTCAATAAATCCCTGCTGTCTCCGTCACATGCAGATCATAGCCAGCAAGGGGTTTTTACATTTGGGCACGAGTTATAGCAACTTGAGATAGCTACAACTGGTAAATTTGCCAAAACCCCGACACGCATGGCACGGGTTTATTCGCTCCACAAATACTTGAGGCTTATCATGGCCATAATTTGCCTATACTATTTGATTTCTCCCAAGGACTCATGACTACCAGCAGCTTGATCTATGTACCTTTCGTGTTTACATATAGTGTTTTATATACATCTGAAGCCTTGACAAAGTCTTGAAGACGAAACACGTGTTGGCTGTTTTGCTGTATGGACTTATTGTTACATTCGAACATCCTATTGTAACTTTGACCATTTATCACCATCTGGCTGCTCTGGACACATGGTCATTTTGTACAACGCAGTCTTTTGATTGAGATTTCTACTTTCTACCTGCACTTATAATAAATATCTATACATCATCTTCCAAGAACGAATTTTCTACTTATTATTGAACATTATCAGGATCAGGATTCATGCTATTGGTGTGCCCTGGCCAGTCTTCTTTCAATATTTAGGCAACCGCCCACTCTTCAGTGTGTGGCCCTCCGACACCTGTGGTAGGGCTAGCCTGGCATCCAACACCATATTGTTTAAATTTTATGACTTCGCTCGGATTTCACTATTGACATACGCTTTGCAGATGTGCAAGCACTCTCTGGCATCCGCCACCTTCTTCGCCTGACAAACCCCATCGTCTGGCCTGTGGCCAATCCCTCTGCAGGCAGTCAGCCCTAGTCTTTGGCCATGCATGGCATGGGGTTGGCTGCAGGGACTGGCCAAGCTACTTCAGGCCCTTGGGGACTGCATCCTCTGGGTCATTTTTTTTTTTAGGGGAGTGAGGCGCACAACTCCACTCCCTGAGCCAATTACTTTTCTTTAACTAAGGACAGTTAGTTAGAGGTGACAGCTCGTGTCACCTCTCCAAAAGCCACTAAGGGTCCCGGCGGACCCCATCCTCAAGACCAAAACATAAATGTAAAGGGGAGGCGGTGGCCTGGCACTCCTGAGCCACAAGAGGCCCCAGGGACTTCACCTACTGGATCCTTTAAGGGGAGGGGCACGTCGCCCTCCTCCCTGAGCCAATACTGGCAACAGGGCCCCCATCCCTTGGGGCCTTACATTGGGGTGGGTGGGAGCCTCCTTGCCCACCCACAGCAACCACCAAACAATATGTTGGGAGCCATGGGGCAGCTCTTTTTGTTGCTGAGTTTGCTTGCCCGCAAGAGCATGGGCAAGGATGCAAATGTCTGCTTCCACCCAGCAGGAGTAATTTTAAAACTCCTGCCGAGTGGGGGCAGGTATGGCTTCCCTGTCTGCATTCCTATGAGCAGGGAAGTCAACTCTACTTCCACCTGGCAGGAGCCTTAAAAATGTTCCCACCATGTGGTGCCAGACGTGTTTCCCTGCTCACAATCCTGCAGGCAGGGAAACTATTGTGTCCCAGGGGTTGGTCCCAGAAGACAGTGATAGCGCCGCCCATAAAGATGGGATCCTTGGTGCCTATTAAGGCTTGGGAAGGGGGCCACATACCCCCATCCCTTCTTAATGATGACAGCTGTGGGGGATGTGGTCCCAAAGGCCTTTTGAGGTTGGGGAGTAGGGCTGCGTGCCCCCTTCCCCTTTAATATAACATTGGCCCCGGGGGATTGGGTCCATGGCTTCTATTGAGGCTCGGAGAGGAGGGGATGTGCACCCTTTTCTGTTTTTATTCATATCAGCCAAGGGAATAGGATCCCCTGGGGCACCCAGAATTTCAGATGGGGGGGGCACTAAATAGTGTTTGTAGTTGCACAGAAGCACACTCTTTTTTTAAAAACATTATGCCACAGATTTGCAGATCCTCCTCAAATTTCCGGCGAAATGTTTAAAAAATGGTTTTGACCTCAAGCCGGGTCCTTCTGGGACCCCCACCCAATTAGGCCTAGGGGGTCAGGGTATCCTTATCCTTCCCTTTATGATTTATTTTAACCTCTTTTTGTAGGACTCTATATATATATATATATACATATATATCTTGTCAAACAAAATAATGGGAAGCATCCCTTAGCAGACTTTCTGTTTATTAAGTTTTTAACTGTCGTTTCATCCACATCGGTCTTGTCCCATTATTTGTTTGACAATTAATTGGAGTTGGTCTAACCTCCCGGGAGCACCGGCTTGAGTGGTGTGCCGTTTTGGAAAGAAGATATATATATATATATATATTTTCAAAAAACAAGATTCTCTTTCTGTTTTAGCAAGAGAAAACCGCACTCTGTCGTTGTGCCAAAAATACCTTAACTTTTAATACATTAGTGAGATGATAAACAAACAAACAGTTTGTTTGTTTATGATCTCACTAATGTATTAAAAGTTAAGGTATTTTTGAAAATATGGTTGTCCTGCCTCAAACCAGCACCACCGGAGAATTAAGTGCGCCGTAACACGCAGATCAGGACATCTTTTCTTTCATATATATATATATATATATATACATCCATACACACATCTACACACACACACACACACACACACTCACTTTGCCTATATCTAGCTATGTTTTCCCAATTTTCCTCCATAACCCATCTATCTATACCATTTTGTTGGAGGCACATATATTTTTATTTTCATAAGTATGCTCTCTTTTTCCGTAATATATACATTCAGAAGAAATGTAAACATTTTAGTAAGATTATACTTCTGTATCTCCTCTTCATATTTTCTTTCTCTCTCTCTCTCTCTCTCTCTTTATGTGTATATTATATATGTATATATATATATATATATATACCTATATATATATGTATACATATATTTATATATATATATATGTGTGTGTGAATAAATGTAATACCTACATACGTATATATTTCTTTGGAATCAGAGACACATTTATATATATCACATAGCAACAACATTTTTTTTAAAACAAAGGGTTAATGAGACTTAGATTAGATACCACTAAGTAATAACATTGTAAGTTAATTGTTTTTCACTTTTAAAAAAATGCTGTAACTAAAACTGTCAAAGGTCAGATCTAATCACAGCACAGTACATTGCAAAACAAACATATTCTGTTTCATAGCAACACAATGTGATTTTTTTTTACAAATAATATTAGCCTAAAGATTACTTAATATGTTATTTATACACACAATGTATCATGAACACATGCTCGCTTTCACCCTGAAAAATAATTACACAGTTCATTTTACACAAATAATATTTAAATTGTGTACTATTGCTCTGGCGAGCTGTGGGAAAACTAGGCTGATTGCAGAAGCCCCCTAATTTTTTGCCCCCATTTTTCACTTATACTGGTGTTTTCCTGACTCTGATTGTGCCGTGGGCACTGCTAACCAGTCCAGGGCCTGTGCTCTGATTAAAATGATTATGCAAATTAAGCTAATTATAATTGGCTATGCCAAGCTACCTATAAGTCCCTAGTATATGGTAGGGGATGTAGGTTTAGGGACGCCAGCATAGGTAGTACATCCATAGGTGCACTGCTGTGGTGTCCAGTGTCATTCCAAAGGCAAGCCTGCCTTGCTGGCTGCTTTTAATTTTAACTTAACCCCAAATTTGACTTTGAAATTAAAAGTACTTTCAAAGTCTTAAACTACCTTATTTTTACATACAAGTCACCCCTCCCTAAGGTGTGCCCTAGGTGCCCCTAGGGTTGGGTGCAGTGTAACTATATGCAGGGACTTTATAAAATATTTTTTATAAGCCCTGGTGAGGGAAAAATAGCTTAATTAATTTTCCTCATTTGTAGTAAATGGGCTCCATAGGCTAACATGGGGAGACTTTATTTTTAATTAATAAAGTCTCAAAAGGAGCTAGATATTTCAAGTTTGGTATCAAACTTAACTTGCCACTGTTGAATGTAATATAACTAACTCAGGGAAAGAGTTTTAGAGCTCTACCTGAAAGTTGCCAACTTCAGCCCTGCAGTGCCCTTATCTGATTGGCCAACCTCTGGCAGCATGGCCAGGCTGCCTTGATCAGGTGTGAAGTGGCCTAGGCTGAACAGAAAGGAAGTGCATGGGGGTTGGAGCACTGCCTCAGCAGATGGTGAAACGGAATGGGGGAGAGCAGCCAAACTGTACTTCAAAGGAGAGAAGAACATTTGGGCCAGCAAGTGGACCACCCCGGTTGGAAAATGGGTTATTGGTAAGAGCAGGTAAGTACCTACACTTAGCAATAGGTCACTAACCTCCACTTAGGTCCAGTTAGGTCTCAATAAATTAAACCCAGCTCAAACCTTGGTAGCTTGGCAATGAGCGACAAGGCTTAACTTAGGAGACAAGTGTGTAAAGCATTTAAAAATCACAAAACAGTAAATAAGTAAAACACAAAACACAATAAAAATCCAACACCAATTTATAAAAATGAATTATATTTTTATCTTTAAAATGACACCAAACCGGTTAAAATCGGAAAAGGCGAAATGGAGATATGAATTTTTAAAGAATTAATGCTTTCTAGCGCACAGAAGCAACTAGCGCTCAAAGGGTTAAAGAAAAGTCACACTGGAAAGGAACAAAGTCCAGAGTTTAGGCCACCCACGAAGTAACACTGTCACATGGACATTCAGAAGTGTTTCTTGGTTCAGGAAAGTGGTCCACAGCACCAGCCAAGGGTTCAGAGGCTCTGGTTTTCCTCTTAGGGTCTGAGACTACAACTCCCACAATGCACCCTTCAATTTATGGAGTTGCTCTAAACATCTCCAAACTTGTGTATCTTCTTCCAGAGGTCCTTTTCGGGTCCTTGAAATGTCCACAACTTGATTCAAGGTTCCAGAAGCTCTGAGGTGCTCCTTGGGAGTTGGGACTACAATTCCCAAAATGCACCTGGTCAGAATCCTCAGATGGCCACTGGACGCTGGTCAGCTGGGCTCTGCTTGCAGGACTTGAGGCAGGGGACTCTGGGCAGCTCCTTTGTACCTGTAGCAAACAGGGAGTCCCTTCTTGAAGCAGTAGAAGACAGGCAAAGTCTTTTTAGTGATGAAGCCCAAGTGTGCAGCTGGTGCAGTCCTTCAGAGTGCAGTATCCAGGTGCAGGTCAGGGGTCCAGCAGGGCAGTCCTTCTTCTTCTGACGTTCATCCTTGTTGGGATCTGGTAGGGAACTGAGGTGTGGGTGCAGCTCTGCCAGTTTTATCCTTGCTCCTGGGTGAAAAACAGCGGAGGTCCTGGTTCTCCAATCAGATGCAGGGTCCTTTACCCTGTGATAACCACTTCCTGGGAAGCGTGGCAAAAATCAATCCCAGGGAGCAACATTCCTCAAAAATCCATCATGGCTGAAACAGATTTTTGAGGTTACATCAGGCTGAGCCGACCCACTGGTGTGGCTAAAAATCTTAAACACACCCCTTGCCTGCCCTCTTTTGATCTAATCAAGAGGGCACCTAATTGTCTGAAGTTGCAGGATGTGAGGGAGGAGCTGGGCTACTCTAAATGTCCTTCCCTGCCTTTGAAGTCCAGTTTGACAGCCCTCCCCTCTTCCTGCTTCTCCATCTGCTAAGGGAAGTTCTCCTCCCCCAGGCAGATTCCTTTGGGATTTATTATAACAATTATTTTGATACCAAACCTGAGGTATCTGACACTTAAGGGGACTTTGTAAATTAAAACAAAGTCGTCCCATTCTTTCCTATGGAGGCCATTCACTACAATGAGGGAAAAACAAATCTGGCTGTTTTACCTCACCAGGGCTTATAAAACTATTTTTATAAGGTCCCTGCTTATAGTTACATGGCATCCAACACTAGGGGCACATAGGGCACACCTTAGGGGTGACTTATATGTAAATATAAATAAGTTTAAGACTTTGGAATTACTTTTAATTCCGAAGTCAAATGTGCATGTAACTTTAATTTAAAAGCAGCCAGCAAGGCAGGCTTGACTTTACAATAATACTGGGTACCTCAGCAGTGCACCTATGGGTATACCACCTATGCTGGGGTCTCTAAACCTACATGCCCTATCATATACTAGGGACTTATAGGTAGGTTGACTTGGCCAATTATAATTAGCCTAATTTGCATACTCATTTTATACAGAACACAGGCCCTGGGACTGGTTAGCAGTCTCCAGGGCACCAGAGTCAGGAAACACCAGCATAAAGTGAAAAATGGGGGCAGAAAGTTAGGGGGCATCTGCAATCAGCCCTGTTTTCTCACAACCCCCATTTCCTGAAAAAAAAGACAGCCAGGTGCCCCCTAATTAGATTAAGAGAGGGCTGGAAAGGGGTGTGCCAAGGGAAACTTAGCCGCACCAGTGGGTGGGCTCAGCCAGACCTATCCTCTGATATTGAATTTTTCCCATCTTTGATTTTTGGAGAATGTTGCTCCTTGGGATTAATTTTTGCCACACTTTCCAGGAAGTGGTCACTCAAGATGGTGATGGCCTGCATGTGATTGGTCAAAAGGCCCCCCTCCCCTGCTTTCTACTCCAGGAGCAAGGATAAAATTGGCAGAGCTGCACCTCCATCTCAGATCCCTATAAGGAACAAGACAAGAAGAAGAAGAAGACTGCCCTGCTGGACCCCCCACCTGCACCTGGACAATGCACTCTGAAGGACTGGGCTTCACCTGCTTCAAGAAGGGACTCACTGTTTGCTACAGGTAGAAATTAGCTTCCCAGAGTCCCCTGCATCAAGCCCTGCAGAAACTGACCAGTGACCCGAGGTCATTTTTGGATTTGAGACAGGCGCATTATAGGACTTGGAGTCCCAACCCTCAAGTAGCAACTAAGAACTTCTCAAACCTTGGGGTGAGTTGTGGACCCCTAAAGGACCTTCAAAGACCTTCTGGAAGAATCCAGAAGTTCTGCGAAGATTTGAGCACTTTTGGAAAAAAGCTCCATAAGTGGACTGACCCGACATCGTGAGTCAAGCCGGCTTACATTGACCGTGACCCGGCCTGACTTGCACGTTCACCCTGCCGAAAAGCTCTGGATCCCCAGACTTCCAAGAATCCACTAGGGGCTTGTGGAAAGGCAATCCGACAATGTTGACTCAAAATCGGCCTGCTGTGGAGGGTTGTTTGATGTCAGAGGGAAAAAGCTAAAAAAAAGTGACAAAGTCTGAATGTAAAACGTTGACCGGGGCTTCCCAAGTAGCGGATCCGAGGAGGGCTCCAGGGAGGTCAGCTTCAATTTCAAGTTCGTCCCAGATGAAGATTTCTGTCACAAACAACCATCTAAGTCCGAAGGTAGAATTCTTCACTGAGGTCTCTTGCGACGCATATCCGAAGAGGGCTCCAAGGAGGTTGGATCCTACTTGCAGCTCCGTCCCGGTGAAGAAACTAAGTCAGAAGGAAAAACTTTGACTGAGGCCTCTTGCTCACTGTAACCGAGCAGGGCTCCATGGCGGTCGGCCTCAAATTTTGACTTTGTCCCAGTTGAGTGCAACCAGATGTCCAGATTGGTGCTTTTAGTTTCTATGCACTAAAAAACATTTAGGGCCTCATTACGAGTTTGATGGTACCCGGACCGACATGTCAGTGGTGGAGTCCGTACCGCCGACGGCCCGGTGGGGAGGACCACCAAATTATGACCATGGCGGTCTTTCAACAGTTTACAGCCAATACACCACTAGTACCGCCAGTGCGGTCAGGCCGTCGCGGAGGGCGGTAGGCTCCTTCAGACCGGCGGGGACCATGTTACTGCTGGACACGTTACGAGGCTGTACAGTGCCAAGCTTTCTGCCATGGTCGTACTGCCACCAAAACCCTGGCGAAAAACAACTCAATAAAAGGAGACACTCACCTTCAGGAACACAGACACATGCAGAGCCGCCATGGAAGCAGAATTCAAAGTCCTCCCACTGTTCCTGCTCGCACTGCGACTCCGGAACCAGCAACGACGAAGACAACAACCATAAGTACACCCACCTAGCACACCCACCTAGCACACGCTGAAGGGAAAGCCATTAGAACACACGCACATACAACACACATAGCTGGGACGGCCAGCAACGACCACACACATACGCAATCACCCACCCATACCAACACACACAGAGTTACATACACACACGCAAACACAAACCACACACACCAAAAATACACACACCACGACCAACACAAACATGACAACCACACACCACCCCGCACACATACATCACCGCCACTGGCTAACACACAAAAGCACAACACCACTGAGTCATACAATGACATCACAACCGCAACTACACAAGCACATTGGCAGGCCAATGCACTGCACACCTACACATGACAACACATACTGACAACAACACGGAACGACAACTCACAACCAATCAACACCATCACACATCAATTCAATGTACCATATGTCACACCACGCCCACACAACACACAATGCATATGACATAGCTATCACCACACACACGGATGCACACACAACAACCACACCATGGCACACAACACCACCACAACACATCACACCACGAACAATACACATTATAGCTACACACATGCATGTAACTACACAGTCACATCCCACACACAATACAAACCCCTCACAGCTGGACTAATGGCAGGGCCTCACACACATATGCAGGCAATGTACAACAGCACGCACAAACTAAGGACCACAAACACAAATCCGACATGGAGAAAGAAAGGTAGGACAAGTAGTGTACAATGGATGCCAACATCTTGTTGGCCCAGATGTATTAAATCATGAAATTCAATAAAAAAATATAACTATGTACAATACAAGGCTATAGGCTAGTCCAATGTCAGAGGTGCCAAAGGCATATTAGGCACCTCACTGTGCCCCAACTTGACTCCTGGCTGCAAATTGACATCCACTGGATAGGGGCATCAAGGGGGCAGGCACCTCAGTGGCAAAGGGGTGGTTAGGGGGTGTGGTTTTGGGAGGGAGTGCTTGGGTTTGGGCTTGGGAGGGGGGGTCCTTGGGTTTGGGTTTTTGTGTGGGTCCTTGGTTCTGGCCTTGGGAGGGGGGGGGGGCTTTGGAGGGGTTGACTTTTTGGCAGGCAGAGTGGGATGAGCACTAGCAGGGGTGCCAAGGGAGGACTTGGAGGTGGAATGGCTGGACTTGATGATGGACACAGAAACTCTGGTGTCTCAAGGGGTGGGAGTGGGTAGGGAACAGGGAAAACTCATAGAGGAGACATTTCTTTGGCACACAGGGGCGGTCATGGGAAAAGGGTTTGGGAGGAGAGGGAGCGGTGCTAAGATGTGTCTTTGTGGGTGTATTGGGTGCAGGTGCATGCGTGGAATGTTTGTGTGTGTTGGGTGTCTGTTGGGTGGGTGGGTGTCTGTTGGTATGATACATGTGCTACATGTAGGGGTGTCGGTGGTTGTGGTGAGTGCAGATATGATGACTGGGGTGAATGTCTGAGGGTCTGATATTGTGGTGACTGTGGGTAAGATGGGACTGGTGGCTGTATCTGCAAATGATGATGTGCTAGCTGCAAATGATGCAAATGATGATGTCAGGTGTTGAGTCTGTGAAGGAGGGAGTGGTGGGGGAGTCTGTGCAGGGAGTGGATGTTGTTGTGTCTGCAGGTGGGTGTTGTCTGTGTGCATGCCGGTGGTGGGTCTTGTGGTGCTATGTTTGTCCGTGCCAACCGTGTCTGTTGGGGTGGATGCATGCCTGTGCGAATGTATGCTCTGGATGGGTGTGGGGAGAGGGCTTTGGGATTGGGAAAAGATAGGTGGAGGGGGGACGGTAGACTAAGGCTGCCATCATTGAGGAGGCCAGAGCCTGAAAGGATCTCTGGAGGCCAGCCATGGCACCGTGAATGCCCTCCAGGAATGCATTGCTCTGTTGTACTTGAGCTGCCAGTCCCTGGATGGCATTCACGATGGTTGACTGACCCACAGAGATAAACCTCAGGAGATCAATAGCCTCCTCACTGAGGGCAGCAGGGCTGACTGGGGCAGGGGCAGAGGTGTCTGCGGTGAAGGAGATGCCCACCCTCCTGGATGAACGGGCACGGGAAACTGGTTGGGGAGCCACGGGGTGGCAGAACAAGATGGTGCTGGGGATGTCCCCGATGGGTCCGCCAGGGAGTGTCTACTGGAGGAGGATTCCAAAGATGAGGTGTTGGATCCGGTTTCCCCCGTGGCACTCTCCTCGCCCTCCATCACACTGAGTCACTCAGTGTTGGTGGTGCCATCTTCCTGGGTCCCGTGGGCTGCTGCTTCCCCACTCACCTGTGCCCCTTCTCCTCCACCAGACGATGCTGATTCACACAATGAGAGAGAGGGAGGGAGAGAGAGAGATAGAGGGCAAAATGGTTAACATACACCTCCCATTGACACAGCTACGCATGTACATCTGTCACAATACTACAAGACTCATCCCATGATGCCAACTAATGCCCTCTTAAGCTGCCACAGCATACCCTGGATGCACTATCAATACTCTGCCTGAATACACATCTTACCACTCCATTCACCTATTCCCCATTGAATGTGCAGCTCACACAACAGAACACTGCAGGCCCCTACAGTGACAACACCTGATTAGTCCATGTCCTCTGGAATATGTCCATGACAGTGAAAACAACTCCACTCACTGAGCACACACTACCGACCTCTCCTTACAAATGGCTGGCCAATCAGTATGGTGCTGCCATTATGGAGGACATATTTTGTCAATGCCAGTTAGACACCCAAATACTTTACATGATTCCTAGGTTGCAGGCGGGGTCAGTCAGAGTAGGCGGGGCGCTGAGCGATGAGGGCCACCAGGAGTCGTCCCAGGCTGAAGTGGAGTTTCCGAAGATGATGAGCTTGGTCTTGTCTGAGTTGAGCTTGAGGCAGCTCTTCCTCATCCAGGCGGAGACAGCTACCATTCTGGTGTGAAAGTTCCTCTTAGCTTTGTCTGGGTCTTCAGTGAGGGGTATTAACTATGAATGCCCAAGGGGACAAATTAGCACAAACAAGCTTCATCACCTTGAAGACTCTACGACGCATCTTCCCCCACCTCAGATTTCCAAACAAGGTGCAAGCTACTATCTCGCTTGTACTATCCAAACTGGATAATGCCAATGGCCTCTATCATGGATCATCTCTATATATTATGAAAAAACTACAACGTATTTAGAACTCAGCAGCCAGGCTACTATTACATGCAAAGCCGCAAGCCCACATCTCCCCTGCCTTGAGAGCACTACACTGGTTACCCGTTGCAAGAAGATGCACTTTCAAGCTGCTTTGTATCACCCACAAAGCTATACATGGAACAGGACCGCTTTTTATCAGAAACAAAATAACCAAATACATCCAACAAAGAAACCTCCGCTCAAGATTGGCACCCCGCCTTAGAACACCACCATACAAGAAAAAGACTATAGGTGGTACATCCTTCTCCATTCAAGCAGCCAAACTATGGAATTCATTACCCCCAACTATAAGAGCCACAGATACCTTTCTTGTCTTCAGAAAACTACTCAAGAGTTGGCTCTTTCCTTCATAACCACCATATTCAAACAACTATGGACTGCATATGCCTATGTTGATAAATATTTTTTCAGATTATGTGTATATTTCTAGTTATGTATAGTTCTTTAGAAAATGTGTATCGCTACTATGTCATAACAATAAAATACACACACACTCTTTAAACCTGTTTAACTAAGTATATTTACCCATGGTTCTAAATATGTATTGTATGTACATATATGTATGCATATGTGTGTGTATTCATGTGTGTATGTATGTGTGTGTGTGTGTATATATATATATATATATATGTATGTAAGTATGTATGTATGTGTGTATGTTGTTCTGTGCTTGGCATGTTCGTGGGCCATTGCATGGCTCCTGGGTGGGTTGTTATACTAGATATCTATGAATCGCTGCTCTCTCATCTTATATTACACTTATCTACCCATCATCATATGTCATGTCTCTGTCAATCTATCCTCCATTCCCACTCTGACTCATCCCAAATGAGTAGCGTGCTACTCGCCGAAAAGCGATTCGACGCCTCATCAGGGGTAGTAAGCGCTATATAAATACTATTACAATACAATACAATACATCAGATATGTACTATGGAAATGTGGTTTAGCCACTTGAGTAGTCAGACCCCATCACAGAACCAGAGCTGCTAGCATAGAACACATATATCACCAGTCAGTAAACTGCTAAGTGCATCCACAATGGTCCATGTACCACATGTACAACAAACTATCACATCCACTGAGTGAAGTGTCACAACAGATGTACCCCTGGAACACACATACCACATCATGGACCACTTCCCATGCCACCACATATGCAGTTACACTAGTTGGACTACGCACCGTGAAAACTTCACCTTCACACACCATACAATAATTGGCAAACCCTGTCACTGAGGCCAGCCGACGAAAGCGCACCTAAGGCAAGCCCGTTTGCGCCCATCCGCGCCCGGCCGGGACCAGGGGCCAGTAACCCTGCCCATTTAATATGCATAGGATATCTTATAATGCGAATTTCCTTCATTCACTTAGGCCTGACCCGGCTGACGATTGTTATGGGAGATCGGCTCCTATCGGTGTCACTGTACCCTGTGTTGGTTGTCATTGGCACCCACAGCCCACAACACCGACCCTGTGTCCCACATAGCCTCACAAAGTACTTTCCTCTTGACCAATTGCCGCTCATTGTCTGCTCATAATCTGGATATTAACCTCCTTCTGAATAACTTGAAACCCACAGCTCTTTTTTTGACTGAGACGTGGCACCATGAGGGATCAGCACCAGATGTAGCCTTTGCTTTGCTCAAACACTACTCAATAATCAGGCTAGATAGAGCTTCTGCAAAAGGGGGAGGGATTGCCATCAATTTTAGGGAATCAGTTAAAGTGACCTCCTGCCCTCTTCAGTTACCAGATTGTGAGAGTATGTCCTTCTCTATCCTACTTAATTCTCAGTGTAGTTTCTCCGGGGCCCTAGTATATTGTACCCCTGGCTCACTGCAACATTTCCTGCAATCATTCCCTGAGCAAGTTGCTGAATTAACATGCAACAAGCCAAACTATCCTTGGTGATTTTAATATTCATGCAGAGAATCAAGACAATGCCGCAGCAAAAAGATTTTTGTCTGATATGGCAGCCTTGGACCTAACACAATTGGCACAATTGGCTACACACAATAAAGGTTACCCCATCGACCTAGTTTTTAGTAATACAGTTGGTCTAATCGCCCTGCCCCTATCCCTTTGGCTTGGTCGGATCACTTTTTAATCTCCCTTAATCTGCCCATCCCAGCTAAATCTTCCCAAACTATAACTCAACCCTACAGGCGCTGGCATATGCTTAATGCTAGTGAGTGGATCAGTACTCTAGAGAGTCTGAAACCTGCCCTGCGGGGGAACATGGCATGTTCCCTAGAGCTATTCAACGCTTGGATTACTAAAAGTTTAGATATTGTCCTTCCTTATACGTGAAGGCCAGGAAGACATCTAAAAAAAGGTGCCTCTTGGTTCTCCACCCACCTACGTCAATTAAAGAGGGGATGTAGACGTTTGGAAAGAAGTTGGAGAAAATCTTATGATACTTCATTAAAAGAAAATGATAGGAAGGCCATCAGACTGTTTCATGCGGAAATTAAACTAGCCCAAAGCACTTGGGCCCATATTTATACTTGGTTTGTGCTGAATTAGCGTAATTTTTTTTTTTTTACGCTAATTCAGCGCAAACCTAACTCCATATTTATACTTTGGCGCTAGACACGTCTTTTTGGAGTTTACGTCTTTTTCTGGAGGGGAAACCTACCTTGCGTCAATGAGATGCAAGGTAGGCGTTCCCCTCCAGAAGTGGACGATATGGCCTTTGCGCCATATTTATCCCCGAGCTAAAATCCAGCACGGGGGATGGTGGGCTTAAATAATGGCACTAAGCTTGATTAGCGCCATTATTTAACCCCTGGGTATGGGCAGGCGTAAGGGGACCTGTAGGCAGATTTCCATGTTCAGAGACCATGGAAATTGCCCACAAGTGCCCTTCCCTGTACCCAGGGACTGCCCCACACACCCCTACCCACACCAGGAGGTCACCTTAGGATGGGGGACCCATCCAAGGTAAGTCCAGGCGAGTATGTTTTTTTTTTTTTTGCCAAACACCGCTCGGGCCCTTACTTAGGGTCCCTTGCACGGCGCTGGCTCCAGTGGCCATGCCTAGGAGACATTTGTCCCCTGGGCATGGCCATTGGGGTAGTAGGCATGGCTCTTGTCTTTACTAAGACAGGAGCCATGCCCATTGGGCTTGTGCACCAGAAAATGGCGCTACACTGCCTAGAGGCAATTTTTTCGCCTCTAAACAGTGTTGCACCATAATTTGGCGCAGAAGTCCTGGTTCCCCCTACGCCTCACCCGGCCCTCTTAGCGCCCTTCACAAGGACACTAACAGGGCCTTAGCGCAGGCTAGCACCATTCCATAAATATGGCGCCCGGCCGGCGTCTAGGAATGGCGCTAGCTGGCACTATACTTTTTGACGCAGACCTGCGTTAGCGCAGGTTTGCGCCAAAAAGTATAAATATGGGCCTTACTATGCCCCTAAAATAGAACAAAGTTCCAACTCCCCCAAACAGATCTTCCATCTACTAAAAGAAATTTCCCACTCTCATTCCCATTCTGAATCTGCGGAAGCCTCTTACAAACATAGCAATGATCTGGGCTTATTCTTTCAGCAAAAAATCTCAGGCATTTACTCAGCGTTCCCGAATTGGCACTCACAGCCTCCAAGTTCTAAGTGAGGAACGTCTAAATGGCACAGTGGTGCTCTCACAGTTCCTGTCTCTCTCTCTGGAGCTGGTTTTAACATTTTTGAACACTCTCAAATCAGGTTCCCCTTTGGACCCCACGCCCCCTTCAATCTTATCTCTAGGGTCATCTGCAATAATTCCTACTTTGACCGAACTGTTGAATCTGTCGCTGTCCAGCAACACCATCCCCCCACCAGTGGAAACACGCCATAGTGAAACCACTGCTTAAGAAGCCCAATCTAGATGCATCAGTACTCAATAATTATAGGCCTATTTCCTTGTTACCAGTCTTCTCCAAGATCCTCGAAAAATATGTGAACACTCATCTGTCTAACTTTCTTGAAGATAATAACATTCTTCATCCTTCTCAGATTGGCTTCAGGCCTTTACTCAGCATGGAATCAGCATTGATTGGAGTTACTGAAGAAGTTAGGAAGCGCCTTGACCTAGGACTGGTTCAGCGATCATTCTTCTTGATCTCAGTGCCGCTTTTGATTCCGTAGATCACATCATTTTACTTCAGAGAATGAGGGAGACCGGAATCACAGGCAATGCATTGAGATGGCTCTCCTCATTTCTAGAGGAAATATCATTTCAGGTACTAGGTCGATCCTTCATCTCCATCTGCTTTGAAAGCAGCTGGGGAGTGCCACGGACTCCTCTCAAAGCCCCACTTTATTCAATATACATATGCTGCCATTGGCAAAGATAGTGGAGCAATACGTCTCTCCATAGTTTCCTATGCAAATGATACCCAGCTGGTGGTCTCTTTCTCAACTGAGCAAAACTCATCTGAGTCGGTACTCGCCCCCTGTTTATGGGCAGAGTCAGAATTGATGTCAGAGAGCAAACTCAAGCTTAATGGCGATAAGACAGAGTTCATGATCCTGGGTCATCACGGTCGGCCGAATCTTACTCCCTCCGTGTTCCATTCTTTTGGAGATCTTCCCCATCCCAAGGAATACATCAAGAGATTAGGAGTGTGGCTCAACCCATGGCTGACCATGGTTCATCAGGTGAAGAAAACTTCCTCTACTTGTTTTGATATATTCAGACTCCTTACAAAGGTTTTTAAAATGCTTCCACCTATTGCCAAAAGTTTCATTATCCAGGCACTCATTATCTCCTGCCTAGATTATTGCAATGCCTTGTATAATGGTGCTCTGAGATATGTTGTAAAGAAATTACAGGTGGTGCAGAACACTGCTGCCCGCGTTCTTTTCAACATACCTAGGCATAAATCGGCTAAACCAACTCTCTCTGCTCTTCATTGGCTTCCAATGGAGCAACGGATAAAGTTCAAAACATTGTGTTTTATCCACAGAGCACTTCACAACAAAGGTTCTCCGCTTTTGTGATCCTTTGCCTCCTTTCATAATCCTCCCAGACATCTCAGATCTTCTTCAGCGGCGTTAGCCGTAATTCCCTTAGTAAAACAGTCTAAATGGGATGGAACATCTATGTCCTTCCTTGATGCCAAGTCATGGAACTCTCTACTCTTGGCACTACGACAAACCAGTCCCAAACTATCTTTGTGTCATTTACTTGAAACATGGTTGTTTTAACCCCTGTTCCTAAGGCCCTGTTCTGATGACTTCTGCTTAGCGCTGGGAGGCCTTCGGGTAGCCATGCGCTTTATAAATTAACATAACATAACATAACATAACGACACACAAATCAGGTGGCAATTTTTTTGCATGCATGAGGCACACATGGACAAACATCACTGCCAGTACACCTAAGACACATCCCACTACCACATAAGCACCCTCAGGAGACTGAATGCAACATTTTAGTCACATCAACACGCCATGTGTCATGCAATACTCAAACCACTCCTAATCTGCCACAACCTAATTGCCAAGCCAAGCTGTAAGAGTCATCTGAAGTACTACCAACTATCCATGTCGACAAGATGTATGCAGTCAGTCAGCAATGCAGCAGAAGACAAGCTAGGGCTTTGTCATACATGCCATATGGACACCATGGTGACACATCAGGGATCTCCCAGGGCACTTACCACCACCAGTACCAACCCATAGTTAGGAAGGTCACATCCCCACAAGTATTATTCCTCGGAATGCAACATCTGAGCAATCAGACCACATCAAATCTACATGTCTCAGTATTCCAGGTTGCCTACCTATACATACCTTACTGTTAGAAATGGGGTCTCTAGTTGGCAGAGGTATACACCCTTGTCCAAGTAGAGACCACAATCCTAGTCAGGGTAAGTCACACACAATCCAAATTATCCTGTGCCCACCCTCTGGTAGCTTGGCACTGAGCAGTGAGGCTTAACTTAGAAGGCAATGTGTAAAGTATTTGTGCAATAAATCAGGCAATAACACAAAGAGAACACTACAAAAAGACACCACACAGGTTTAGAAAAATATAAGATATTTATCTGATTAAATTAAGGTCAAAACGATCAAGATTTGATAATCACAAGTTGAAATATCACTTTTGTGATAATAATAAGAGTTTTAAGTTCCTAAAAGCAACAATTGTCTCTTGCAAGCACAAAGTACCTGCTTTGCATCAAAATTACACACACAAAGACAGCAGAGGAAGATGCGTGGAAAAAGGTAGGTGTGCTTCGGTTTTCCAGACGCACACAGGCAATGTGTTGATTCTTTTCCACGCAGCAAAGGCTTTGTGTCGAATTCCGGCACGCAGGCTTGAGTCCTCTTTGTGATGCGGGGTCTTTTGATACCCAGGCACAATGCGTGGAAATCCTGGACGTGCTTGACGAAGTCACAGGTGCTGCGTCGATCCGGTGGGTGAAGCGTCGGACTTTCTGTTGCACGGCAGGCACTGCATCGATTCCTCATGCTGGAAGTCTGGCTGCGTTGTTCCAGCTCAGCGATGCATCGATCCGGTGGGCTGTGCGTCGAAGTTCCGGTCGCATAGGTGGCGCTGCGTTGGTCTCCACTTGGGGACCGGGCTGTTTCATTCCGGTTCGCGATGCAGTGATTTTCTCTTTGCTGGGCAGGCTGTACGTCAATTCCGGCAGGCTGTGCATCGATTTTCGCCGCACAAGGAGTTTCTTTGCAGAGATGAAGTGTTTTTGGCCCTGAGACTTCAGGAACCCTTGGAGAGCACTTCTCCGCAGAGCCAGAGGCCAGCAAGGCAGCAGGGCAACAGCAAAGCAGCAGTCCTTCACAGCAAAGCAGTCTAGGGGAGTCCTTTGGGCAGCCAGGCAGCTTCGCTTGGCAGGTTGCAGGTTCTGGTGCAGAGTGTCTGTCCCAAGAAGTGTCTAAGTTGGTATGGTTAGGGACCCAGTTTATATACCCAAAAGTGCCTTTGAAGTGGGGGAGACTTCAAAGAGTGGTTCTGAAGTGCACAAGGTACCCTTTCAGTACAACCCTGTTTGCCAGGGTCCATGTAGGGGGTTTAGCAGTCCATTGTGTGGGGGCAGGCCACTGTCCTTTGAAATGTAAGTGTCAGGCCCTCCACCCTTCCATCCCAGTAAGACCCATTCAGTAAGCAGATGTGTGTAGGTGGGACTGAGCATCCTGTGTTTGTGGTTGTCTGGGTGAAATGCATAAGGGAGCTGTCAACCAGCCCAGCCCAGACATTGATTGGAGACAGGCTGTGAGGCACAGAAGGATTTTAAGTGCAGAGAAATGCTAATTTTCTAAAAGTGGCATTTCTAAAATAGTAATATAAAATCCAACCTCACCAGTCAGTAGGATTTTGTATTACCATTCTGGCCATACTAAATATGACCTGGTTACCCCTTTCTAATCAGAATCTACCACTCACGCAGTTTATGCGGGTAGCCTTATTGTTAGCCTATGAAAGGAGCAGGCCTCACAGCAATGGAAAACAAATTTAGGAGTTTACCACTACCAGGACATGTAACACACACAGGTATATGTCCTGCCTTTTACCTACATAGCAACCTGCCCTGTGGGTTATCCAGGGTCTACCTTAGGGGTGACTTATGTGTAGAAAAAGGGGAGTTTCAGGCTTGGCAAGTACTTTTGAATGCCAAGTCAAAGTGGCAGTGATACAGCACACAGAGGCCTTGCAATGGCCGGCCTGAGACATGGTTAAGGGGCTAATTATGTGAGTGGCACAATCAGTACTGCAGGCCGACTAATAGCATTTACAGGCACTGGGCATATGCAGTGCACTTTACTAGGGACTTACAAATAAATTAAATATGCCAATTGGGTATGAGCCAAGGTCACCATATTTTAAGGGAGAGAGCATATGCACTTTAGCACTTGTTAGCAGTGGTAAAGAGCGCAGAGTCCTAAAACTAGCAAAAACAGTGTCAAAGGGTGGAGGGAGGGAGGCAAAACGTTGGGGATGACCACCCTAAGGCTGTCAAGTCTAACACTTATAGTCAACAAATCACCTATATATGCCTAGTCAGTTCGCAGGCCAGCACTCCTGTCACATGAAGGCCTGTTCTGTGGTGGAACTGTAATGCCAGCCCCACAATCTGTCCATTCCACAAACCGTACATGATTCACATAGTCCCAGTGATGAAAGGACACCGCAGTCTTCCGGGCCTACAATCTCAGGTCCTCCCACCGCTTGCGACAATAGGTGCTCCGCCAGGCATGGACCCCCAGGTTCCGCACTTGCTTAGCGATGGCATGCCAGAGTCCCTTCTTCTGATGGGTGTTAACCTGCATGGGTGGCACAGACAGAAGGAGAAAGTCCTCCATACCAACAGTATTGCACTCTTAACAGCAGACCATCACCTGCCCACACATACCCACCTCACGGTTCACACACCTAAACTCCATGTTCCCTGCATGCATGTACTCCCTGACTTCTACACATACGCCATTCACCCTCGCACACATCCCTATCACACATGACTAAGGCATTGGGCTCACTTCTCCTCTGGTGATCCATACAGCTGTCCATTCAGGGGTAGGACCCCATCTACCAGCTTCTCCAGCTCTTCATGGGTGAAGGCAGGGGCCCTATCACCTGCAGGATGTGACATGATGGCTCACAGAGACAGTACACAGCAGCTCACGTAGTGGAGGTCTTGCTTGCTAAAGTGTCAGTAGTCAAGTGAGCAAGGCAACAGAAATTGGGGGTAACGGCTGCCCCGTACAGCACCGTCATCGCCAGTGGTGATTGCCATGGGCCCCAGTCCCTCATAGGCAGCAATATTAACCAATGAGGAGTGGCATGGCGGTTTCCGCCACCTACCGATATGAAGATATACGCCAGCAGACTTAGGCAACTTCCACCTGTCCTGTGCAGCAGGACAAGCGGCTTCCATCTTAGGCACATATCATGCCTTGATGTAGCAAAATAAGTGTGCCCTACACCTTTTTCGGCGGTATGCAGAGTAGGCCTCAGTTGTGACCTCATGGTTTGGCACATACATGTGACATGCATGACACAGTGACCTTATGTGGCTGCCTTTCTAATGACCAGCATGTCCAGTTATAAGTCGGCTGATTGGCCCTGTAACCGTATTAGTAAATGGCATGACTACATACATGCTCAGTGCAAGACAGGTCAGTGTATCACATTTGGAACATGACGTGATGTATGTCAGAAATTACAGATCAGGGGCAGCAATGTGCATCAAGGGTGGAGTCCATGCTGCTTCAGCATGCCATATATAGTATGTTTCAGCAGTGTGCGGCATGTCTACAATGTTAAGTGTGTAGTATTGTGATATGTTCTGCTAACATGTGTGTTGTCAATATCACATTGTATATTATTTCCTCTCTATCCTAGATATTCTGTCATTAGGATATTGAGACATGCACCAGTGTACCGTCTGCTAGTGGAACTTGCAACCCTGGAGGAGAGGCATATAATTCAGTCCTATCGTCTGACTGGTCAGACCAGCATTGATCTATGTACCGAGTTGGAGACAGATCTATTGCCTGGCATTCGTAATCCCTATGCCATCCCTCCCACAGTTCAAGTCCTGTCAGTGCTACACTTTCTTGCCACAGGATCCTTTCAGATTACAGTGGGCTTGGCAGCAGGGATGTCATAGCCCATGTTCAGGCTTATGTTGAAGGATGTACTTTGTGCTTTCATGAAACACCTGCACAGCTACTTCAGGATCACCCAACGAGGGGATTTGGCCTATGTAAAGGCAGAATTCTATGATGTGGGACACATTCCTCATGTGATAGGGTCCATAGATGGCACCCATATAGCCTTGGTCCCTCACAATGCCAATGAACAGGTGTATAGGAACCGCAGAAAGTATGACTTCATCAATGTGCAGGTGGTGTGTGTGGCAGACCAATATAGCTCCTAAGCGACAGCCAAGTTTCCTGGGTCAGTGCATGACTCCCAAATTTGGGGAACAGCAATGTCCCCCACATGATGGCATGATTACACAGAGAGAGGGCTTGGCTCATTGGTATGTATGTTTTTGGATGTGTGTCTCTATTATGGCACCTGTCATCACATTCTTCCCTGTGTCTGTACCTGTATTGTAGTAGGTCCTGCCTCCTTGCACACAGGTGACTCTGGCTATCCTAACCTTCCCTGGCTGTTAACAACAGTGAGGTACCCTGCCACTGAAGGGGAACTCCATTTCAATGAGGCCCACGGAGGACGAGGAGTGTAATAGAAAGGACATTTGGACTCCACAAGGTGAGATTCAGGTGTCTGCACGTTTCTGGAGGTGCAGTCCTCTACAGTGAAGTCCTCTACAGTCCCCAAAAGGTATGCCAGATCATAGTTGCCTGCTGCATGCTCCATAATTTGGCCGTGGGACGTCAGATACCCTTACTAGGAAAAGAGGAGGAGGCAACTGGACCAGTGGAAGGTGGTGCAGAAGTGGAAAGTGATGAAGAGGCAGATGACGAAGGTGCAGATGACTCCAGGGCAGAGCTCATCAATCAGTACTTTCAGTAACATATAGGTATGCTGTGTGTGTATTTGCATGTGTACTATTTCAAATAGTTTGTTGTCAATGGTCCTCCTGATTTGGTTTATCAGTGGTGGTGTACTGTGTGCCTTCCCTATGTGTGTGTTGTGGGAGGTGACTGAATGCATGTAAGGTGCTGTAAATTTATCATCTCTACCATGTGTACTCTCTACAGGTTGCAAGATTCACATCTCCTATGGACAGGCCTGTATTGTGGTATGTGTCCGTCCTGCATTCTCCTGTTCTCATGTCACATCTATTGTGGCTGTTTAGGTGACTATATACACTGGACACAACAACTATGAATTGCATATGTCCTCTGTGTGGTGCCATGCCTACAATCCCAATGGTAGTCTCTGTCATGTTCTTTGTGCAGGTTGTGGATATACTTTGGTGTGTGGCTGTACTTTTGGCTCCCTTACATCTAGCCTGGGACATATCTGTTGTACTGTGTCTCCTGCAGAGGATGCCTCCCTCTGCAGTCCATTACACTGCCTGTTGGATTATGGCGCCATAACACATGACATTTTGCAGACCAAACATTTGTATGTATACAAATAAAGACACAAAAGCAGTAGCTGTGATCTGTAGTGTTGATTGTACATAGAGTGGCAAACAGGTGATGAGTGAGGTCATGGTAGATGGAATCTCAGAGTAGGTGGCACAGCTGTAGATAGCAGAGGTCCAGTGTCCACGGACCATTGGAAAATGGAGTAATGTCATTAAACAGTCAACAGGATGTCTCAGTGGCACACAAGGGAAATCAATCAGGAGAGGGTCACTTCCTGGCAGTGGGTTTTGTATTGGCATCTGCTGAAGCTGATATGCTCCCCTGTCAGAGGCCTCTCTTGGCTGACCTGCCCTCTGGCCCACAGGTTCCCTCCCAGGCCCCCATTTGCCTGTGCACCTGGCACGGTGTACCCTCTCCCAGCTTCACCAGGACCTTCATTGTTTTGGATGTGTGGGGTCGACTCAGGTCCCTGGACTGTGGGGTACACAATTGATTGAACAGTCCTTGGGTCACAGGTTTGGGGACGAAGGGTTGTCTGAGATGTTGTTGCCAGAGGGTGTGGGGTGTTTGATGTGGGAAGGGTGAGGCAGGGAGTGGTAGACTGACCAGGGGTCCCAGATGGGCCAGGTAGGTCATCAGTGTCCAGACTTTCAGTGACATTGACCTCACTGGGGCCTTCATCCTGAGGAGGGCTTGCTGTCTCTGGTAACCTCTCCTTGGTGGTTGTAGCAGGAGTACAAGTGGATGGAGTGAGAGAGAGTTAAATGTTGGAGGTATGTATGGTAGTCAGATGCATACGGTAACTTGACTTAATTTTCAGCAATGACATTGACAGGTGGAGCACAGCTAACACTGTTTGTGGATGGTGGATAGTGGCATGTGTATCATGGTCCTTGGGGATGTTGTGAATCAGACTTGGTCACTTTAGCTGAGTGTGTGGGTTCTGTTCCTGTGTGATGGTTCACATGACAGGTTTGCCCTGTTAGCTGGTGGGCATTGGGAATGGCTGAAAATTGCAGCATGGTGTCCAAATGGGAGGTGGGTATGTGTGTGCAAGGTTGTTTGTCCTCTCTGTGCCGGTTGTGCATGAAGTAATTTCTTACTTTGAAGGCCAGGATTAGTCCATTTCAGGGTAGTAGGCCTGGATTAGTGGCCCTTAGGATTGGTGACAGTGCTGTGTCTGTGTTTGGGCTAGTTTGGCATTGTGTCGAGCCATTGCATTGCTGTCATTGCCAGATAATGGTCCTCAGTCGGAGCATCCAGGTGTTGTAGCTAGTGCAATAGTCATACATGAAAGAGGTGTGATGTGACGTGCACATAGCAGGTTTTGTTGTGCATGGGCTAGTGTATTGTGGGAGTCGTAGTGATTGTACTTTGCAGTGCTATCCGTGCACTTGGCATGGAGTATGTGGGCATTGGGGCATGGGTGGTGGTGTGGCATGCAGGAGAGGGGCATTAGGTGACTAGGTGGGAGGTATTGTGGGAGATGGGCTGACTTTGGGAGTGTTTCGGTGGTGAGGAAGCATGCTGGACAGGACGAATTAGTGGCAGGGGTGTGTTAGTTATCCACCAGAGTCCAGTCCTCCAGGTATTCCAGTCAGGCCCTCAGGATGCAGGATGTCCAAGACTGTCTTCTCCCACAATGTGAACTATGGGGGAGGGGGTAGGGGCCCACCGCCAGTCTTCAGTACCACCAGCTGGTGCCTGGACGCCATGGAACGCACCTTTCCCCGTAGGTAATTCCACCTCTTCCTGATATCCTCCTTTGTGCGTGGATGGTTGCCCACTGAGTTGAACCTCTCAATTATTCTCTGCCATAACTCAATTTTCTTGGCTATTGAGGTTCACAGTACCTGTGCTCCTAAGAGTTGTGGCTCTACCCTGATAATTTCATCCACCATAACCCTCAACTCGTCGTCAGTCAAGCGTAGGTGCTTTTTACATGACATGGTGGTTGTGTTGTGGGTGGGTGTGGGTGTTGTGTGTGTAGGGTGCAGTATAGGGTGCTTGGTGGTGTGGGGATCTTTGTTTGTGAGTGCTGGTAGGTTATGGTGTTTGTGTGTATTTGGGATGTGTCTATTGTGTTCATGGTGCAGTTGCGTGGAGTGTGGTGAGTATAAAGTGTATATGTGCCTCTAGTGTGTAGGTGCTAGCTTAGTGATTATGGCTGTTCTCGTCTCTTGATCAGTGTTTTTTTGTCACAAAGTGCTTTGAGTGGGTGTGTCTGGTGTGTGTGTATGTGTGTCAGGTGTGGGGTCTTTGAACTGTCCAATGTGGTGGATTGTTCTGACATGAGTGTGATCTGTCCGCAGCAGTCGGCCGCCAATGGTTTTCTGCCATGGAAGGACTGATGTGCTGATATGTGGATAGTAATATGGTGGGCGGAAAGTTTTCGGTGTGGCGGTGCTGGTGGTGGAATGCATCTTTCCCACCCACCAGTGTCCTGCCGGTGTTGGATTTGTGGCTGTTTTTTGTCGGTCTTCATTGTGGACTCTTAATACAGTGGGTGGGATACCGCCAACACTGGTAGTCTTTTGGGGGTCAGCACCATGGCGGTCTCGCCAAAAGACCACCAAACTCGTAATGAGGGCCTTAAACTTTAAAAATTCATATCTCTGGTTCCCTTTATTGGATTTTTGTCATTTTAGTGTCATTTTAAATAAAAGAAAATATTATCTATTTTGTAAAATTGGAGTTGGATTTTTAATGTGTTTTCTCTTTTTACTTATTTACTGTTTTGTGATTTTTAAATGCTTTACACACCTCTCTCCTAAGTTGAGCCTAACTGCTTGTTGCCAAGCTATCAAGGGTTAAGCTGGGATTAATTTACAGAGACCTAACTGGACCTAGTCGGGGTTAGTGGCCTATTGCTAAGTGTAGGTACTTAACTGCCCTTATCAAGGATCTCATTAGTTTGTATCTCCAGTTCCTCTGGTGTGAGGTCTGGGGCCCTGTCGCCGGTATTGTCCATCATGGTAGCTCGCAGAGGTTTTGAAGCAGCAATTTTGGAGGAGGTCGGTACTCCACCGAGGTTAGCAGGCAAGTGAGAAACCATTACAGAAATGTGTACTTCTGTACAACGTACACAAACATCAATGGACACCTACACCAAACATTGGATAGTCTCTTCTCCATCGCACTATGTTAACCTATGAGTGTGTACATCGTTGATAAGTAGAACAACCAGTAGACATACAATGTCTGTCTGTCATGATGGAGAAGTCAGACAGCCACCATTTTAGAAAGGACCACTTGTAGCCTGCGAGAAAGCTCACAAGAGATACCTAAAATAGTGGTCTATGTGTCCAAAACACTGTATAAATCATAAATGCTTCACTCTCTTTAGATGTATGAAATAGCTGTAGTATACATTATACTTCTATTTATGCAGTTTAAAGAAACCTCTGTTGACAGATTCATTTTTTACATTTTTTTAAAAAGTTAAAGTTATACATAGTTTTGAAGTTTTCTTGGTCTATGACAGATGTTCATTTCCAGTGCATGTTTCTTTATTACATTGTGGGTGTTGTAGTCTTGATTATTCTATTATAAAAGTAAACTACAAGGTACAGAGTATCAAATATGAAACCTGGAATGGGAAAAACCATCACACATAGAGCAGGGTAACTTGGCAGCTAAGTATTTTTACAAATGTGAGGTGACATATCAATTACTTTTTGATGTTTCATAATGTATATATTGTGATATAAGTTTATAAATGTATGTAATTAAATGAATTGATAAAATATATATATTTTTTATTTTCTTGAACTCATCTCCTGACCACCACAGATGGAGCCTGGCAGACTGAGAAGATGGATGCCATGAGTTTTCTTTCTATTTCCTGATCCTAGCAACACAAAAGGATGATGGACGGAGGGCTGAAAGTTTTCAAACACTCACCCCAGTCACAGATCTGGGTTTAATACATTGTTTTCTGCTCACCATGCCACCCCAGTTTAGACCCAGCAATATGCAAAATTAGTCTTGACCCTGTTCCCCATGGGAAGAGTCCAGCCCAAACTGCCAGGCCAGGTCCTCCCTGGACCGGAAGCAAGCATTCTGAGACCAGTTTCAGGGTATCTCTCTTCATCAGCCAGGCTAATTTGAATCCAGTGGCACAGTGAGCATGGGTCCCACGTCTGGGCATACCCTTCCACTTAGGGGAACTTTAGCAACACAAAAGGGTGATGGATGGAGTGCTGAAACTTTTCAAACACTCACCCCCAGTCACAGATCGGGGTTTAATCCATTGTTCTTTTGCTCACCATGCCACCCCAGTTTGGACCCAGCCATATGCAAATCAGTCTTGACCCTCTTCCCCATGGGAAAAGTCTAGCCAGTGGTTCCCAACCTGTGGGCCGGGGACCCCTGGGGGTCCGCGAAGCCTCTTCAGGGGGTCCGCGGCTGCTTAAAAAAGTTAATAATATTAGGTCCCAGCTATCAGTAATGACTCCTTGGGGGTCCCCGTGTTCCAATAATGATTCAGTGTGGGTCCCCGGGCTCCAGTATTGATAAAATGTGGGTCCACAGAAGTCAAAAGGTTGGGAACCACTGGTCTAGCCCGAATTGCCAGGCCAGGTCCTCGCTGGACCAGAAAAAGTATCCTGGGACCAGTTTCAGGGTATCACGCTTCATCAGCTAGGCTAGTTTGAATACAGTGGCACAGTGATCCTGCCACCACGCATGAAAGAGAATTCATTAACAAGTATAGACTGAATTGCCAAACCATTCTGGGTTTATGTCATCAGCTGGAGACATCCTGCCTCTTAACCAAAATGCAACAGCTATTACACCACTTGCCAAAACTATGGTAGTGCTACATTTTGCACCACTGGATCCTTTCAATACACAGTAGGAGATTCTAATGGCATGCCTCAATCAACCTTAAGTGGCATGCTACAGGAATTCCTGACTGATGATGAGCCACAGGAACAGTTTTATTCAATTTGCTATGAATATAGAAGCAATCAACAATATAAAGGCTGACTTTTATGCATTGGGTGGCTAGCATACCACATTGGTTTATGCCATTGATGGAATACACATTGCTTTTGTTCCACTACACAGCAAAGAACAAGTCTACGGCCACAGGAAAAATGGCCATTCTATAAATGTGCACGTTGTGTGCATTCCAGATCTGTACATCACAAGCCTATATTCAAGCTTTCCTGAATCCACCCACAATTTATTTGTGCTACACAAAAGCAGCATGCAACAGCAAATGGCAAAACGTGAAAATCTGTAGGCCTGGCGTGTTGGTAACTAAAATGTTTAAGTGTACAAAACCAACTTTTAAACTTGTCCAAAAATGAAAATGTGAATTTTAGATCTTGCTATGTAATTTATCTTTTTACGAGACTCTGCATATCCAAACCGACCGGGTTTAAAACCACCTGTGAGCTATCCAACAATGCTAGGGGAAGTCTGTTTCAATGAGGCAAATGGTAGAACCAGAAGGCCTGTGAAGGGGGCTTTGGGCTGCTGAAAGCAAGATTTAGTTGTCTGGATGAGTCAGGTGGAGCCCTTCTCTACTCACCTGTTAAAGTGTGCCAAATAACAATGTTATGTTGAATGCTGCACAACACTGGCCTGCAGCAAAACATCCCTTTCAACACAGACGGTGACTACAACAAGGAGGCCCATATTGATGTTGATGAATTTCAAAATTAATATGAAGAGTGGTGAGGAAGAAGGAAATTATCTGAAACAAGATGAAATAGACTTCTTCTCATGAGGATAAGTATTAGTAAATGTACCTAAATAAATTGTTTGTTATTATTTACATACAGGTGAAAGACAATTTTAGGAGATCATTATGGTGTGAATTTTGTGATATGTACACTGAAGGTGGTAATGTGTGATGTCTTTGTGTATGTTTGTTACCTATAAGAGTGCCATACTTTATAATCCTGTATAATACTGTATAATCAAGATGTATCTTCCATAAATATTAGATCAGAAGGGGACAATTTTAGTTTTGAAAATTGATGTCTTGTGATTTTCACATTTTATTTGTGAGTGTAAATTCAAATGTTTAAATGGAACATATGCATTTATCTTTTGGTCACATGACACATTCATCTTCTGTAGTACAAACAACTTAGTTGTGAATCTTGGATTGAGTAAGTTACGTGACTTATGTACAAATGTAAAATGTAAACAACTTGTTTTCTGTTGGACTTTGTATTCTGTTTCCATGAAACATTTACTGACTGGTGGAAGCATTATAATGTGTGCTTTAAGTACTGGCTAGTGCTAATGTCTATGTATGTAAATATGTACTATTATGTGCATTATATGTACATAAAATTCTTCCGAACAATTATGTGCTGTCAAACATAATGAAAACCAGATTGTGTGCTTGTTATCTGTAATAAATATATATATTTCAACTCAATAAAATAAATATTCTTTAACTTTACCATGAGCATAACCCTCAATATAGAAGATAATACAGTTTTTTTATGAAAACAAAAAGTGATTGTGTAATTATTATGTACATAAATATATGTTTGAAATATTATGGATGTATTTATTTGAAATGTTACCTGTGACAGAAGAATAAAAGGAGAAGTAGGTTAAATATACTGTTAACTAACATATAGGATTATATAACAAAATATATTTGGTGTTTAAAGTGAATGTGTAGATTACTTATTAACATTTATCACAATAAGGGGCATATTTAAGTAAAGTGGCGCTGCACTTCTGCACAAAGTGCAGCGCCCCTTTACTTGCATCTAGCAGTCCCCTAACCCCACCATGTCTGTGCCATATTTAAAATATGGTGCATCATGGTGGTAGTTAGGGGACTAGCATTTGAATTTTTGACACTAGTCCGGCACTTTGCAGGATTAGCGTAAAAAATTCTTGGGAATGGAAGTCTCCTTTTAACACCTGCTCTGAGCAGGCATTAAAAGTGCCGAAAACAATGGATTTCCTTGCGCCATTTTTTTGGCCCCCTTAATGGGGGAACGCCTTTTGCATACATTATGCCTGGCACAGACATATTGTAGCGCAAAGGGTTACAAAGTGGCACAGTGCATGCATTGCACCACTTCGTAAATATGGCACAGCATTTTTGGCCTTTTAACGCCACATTAGCATAAAAAAATGATGTTAATGTGGAGTTGGAATATCGCTGGGGTTCTTAAATATGCCCCTAAATTTGTTACTTTGCCAAGCCAGCAAAAATGTGACAAGAAATGAATCTATGTATTGACCAATGCTTTTTAGTTTTCGTAAAGAATACAAGCAACACATAATAATGACATTTCCATCAGAGTAAAAAATAATAAATTGACAAACTAAATTACAGACACTGAATTAACCATTATGATTGACTTGACATATGTGGGTAAAGACACAGTTATTTGGAGTCCATGTCTGAAATACGTATGCTCATCCCAAGGCAAATATGTAAAAACAATTGTCCCAAGAGTGAAGGTTTTGCACCTCATGCTGGTGGTCTTGGTGGAATCCTCTCCCACTGGTCCAGCTGAATGTCCCTTTCTGAGGAGGGGTGATATATTCACAGTTGCAAGCCTGAGGTGATAGGTGATTCCTTGGGGTTGCAGGGCCTAATATTTTGTGGAGGAGTCTGGTGGAGTGTTGGCTAATGCAGAAGATACACAGAAAGGGGTAGATGTCTTCCTAATAGCCCAACAAGTGTCCTTAAAACCATCCTGCACCACCCCAGAGAAGGAACACAATATAGCTATCCGCCTCTTACTGAGATTATTGTGCTCCCTCTGCAACTGGTTTTGCTCACCCTTTGGGGAATCCAATTCCCTGGCCCATCTGATCTCTCTGTCTCCAGGCTGATCCAGTGGTTTTGTGGCCCATGGTTTCATGAGAAATAAGGGCATCAGTGGTTTCACTCAGCTGTCCTAATTGTACCCTAGCCCTACTCCCCACTACCCTGTTGCTTTTTGACAGTGTGCATCATAACAGTGGGTCCTAGCTCAGCTGTTGGTGTTGGCAATACAGGAGCCAGGACCAGGGTGTAAACTAAAGAGGTAATGATAGATGTTGGGCCACAGGGAGCTGTGACTATGGATTGAGGAGGAGGGGGGCACTAAATTAGTAAGAACTGGAATATTATGCTGAGTGAGGTTCACCATAGCAGCCTGCTGAGACACACACACCTGATGAATCAGGCTGCTCCTCATCAGGATCCAGACCAGCAGGAATTGTGTCTCCACAGAAGGCTTCTGCAGGAGTGGTGGTTGGGATATTTGATGCTATTTCCTGAGCTTCAGCTCTGGCTGATAGTCATACAGTGTCAAACACAATAATGGTTAGTAACACATTTGAACATGAACTGCTTATATAACATTTCTACCTCTGCGTTTTTGCTTTAAATACTTCATCGAAAGCTTAACCTCTTATTCTTAGTAATATTAAAATGTTCCTTTCTATGTTCCTAAGGAAGGGTCACAACATAATATATAAGACCTTACATATACACTTCTGTAGTGTGACTCAGAGGAGGTATACATATACACATATCACATATATATCTACAAGTTAGATACAAAATATTGATATGACACCACACTTTTAAGTCATTACACAAAAGTGGCAGTGCTGTGCTTTAGCATATTGAGATTTCTTAGACACTCACTTTTGTCATTCCATTTTTGCCTTAGGTCAGTACATCATATTGATGTACTTTCTGTGTAAAATTAAGCATGAACTGAAAAGGCTATAGATAACATGATAATGCAACACTAAGGTTCTGAACCTATTGACCCCATGGAGCACAGAGTACAAATATTGTTAATGGAAATTGCGAGACACCAGGACAGGCAAAAGCAACACAGTTTCTGTATAAACACTTTTGGTAAGTAGGTACATATATGTAGTATGCAAAAAGTGTCTCATAATATATATAAACATTATTCATACTGATGTATTATGGTAGAAGTAGTCATTGACCAATAACACTGTTGAACTAGTTGAGGAATGTACTTTCTATTGAGTAAAGTAATTAAACACGTTTGTAATTATAACGTTGCAGATTATAATACAGTATATTAGGGCAAGCAGATGGTTCAGGTTATTGAGCAGGACCATACTAAGAGACAGACAACATGCAGTACATGCAGTATAGTATAATTGCTGAAGAACAGTACACAACAATAATAATTACTTGTTTGCAGAGTCCAACGCATATAACGCGAGACCTCTATTTGGCTGCACAGATTAAAGTCAGAGAAGTAAACATGAATATAAGAATGAACATAGGAGATTGTGAAAAATTTTACTTTTCTCAAATAAGATAAATATGTTTATATAATTTAGGACAAAATATTCTCTTAATTTCCTACAAATATTTTATATTACCATCTAACAGGGTAATAATATTGAAGAAACAGTGACTGTAATTACCAGTCTCCATTCCACCAAGGATTCCTGAAAAACCTTCAGTGTGTAGGATTCCAAACACCTTCTACTTCCAGGGCTAGTAGTTCAGAGGCTTAGGAGAACCAGCCCCAGCCTGCTGGACCTCTGGGTGGGCCTTAGAGGCCAGGAGGCATACTCTTCCCCATAGATCATTTCAATGCTTCCCGATTTCCTCCTGTGCATGCTAGCATTCATTCTTGTGACAATTCCCTGCCACATTTGCCTTTTCTGGGTTAAAGTGGTACAGATAACCAAATTAAGTTCCAAATTAACATGAAAAACTGGTAATAATGAATAAAATAACAGAGATAGGACAAGGCAACAAAAACACCCTATGTCTTGCAGCTTCAAAATGGGAAAGCCGAAGGATCATGGCATACAATTGTAGTAGGCTTCATGGGGTGCTGTGCAGGTGATATTATTTTGTCCATTTATCTCACGTCCATGAGAAACGTGTCCATCATTAAGACAGATGGATACGGCAAGCTAAAACAGGTTGCAACCTAGTTACTTCGCCAGTACACCACTTCGAGTACACTAATATGATGGACATTTATAAATTTGGTGGATGGGATAAAACAACTCCTTCGTTGATGGGGCATGGCTGATGGCAAATGATTGCAGGCCATCCATGGAGGATAACCACTGGTCAGACAAGGATACTTCTTTCAAAGCTAACAGCAGTTCTCTGTCCAATATATAAATCAGGTTGGAGAGGCCCTGCCATCCCGGTGGACAGATTAAGACATATGTTGCGGAGGACGAATGGCCCAACCGCCAAGATATAAATCAGGCTCTAAGATAAAGTGGAAATGACTTCCTAAATACCTTTCTATTGAGCAAGGAAAAACCAACACTAGCCTCAAGTGATGTCCCTAATGCCTGCATCCATAGGTGAGTCATGAGGCATGCCTGTTGTGATTTGTTGTCTGTAGTTGAATGATGATGGAGATATTTATTAGATTTGGGGGAGCAGGTACAAGATTACATACAAGACATTATTAGAGAAGCACATGGGGCCCTTTATCCTATGTCTTACTAACAGAGGCAAAATGGGTTGAGCATGTGGGAGGCATTTTGCTTTCCCCAGCCTTTTTCTGAGTATAGCCAAGATATATCTCATTAATTTCTTATATAGCAACGATGCTGGTACACAGCAACAGAGCTAGGAGTTAAATGGCTTCTGCTGAATTGCATTTGGTCGAGTGGATGTGGGGGGATCAGAACTCCATTAACTGGCCAGTTATCCTGTGGTATTCCAGGCCCCTGCAGACCCAACTGCTTTACATACCCGAAGTTCATATTCAGTGTCCTAAATATTTATAAATGATTTGTATATTCGCTCATAAAGGTTAAGCCATCCAACTTTTCACGCAACAGTAGCATAAAATGCAAAGATAAAAGACCATTTTTCTACATTACAAAATTGATGTGAAGTGAATAAAACACAGCATGAGTACTTGACAAAATGCTTTAAAAAATATATTATGGCCCCATGGTTCTATGGCAGTTACAGAGTGGAAAAGTTATGGCAGAAGGCAAAAATCACTGTGGTAGCAACATGTGGAGTACATGGTGGGACTGACATAGCTGTGCCATGGTATACGTGGTGGAAAGAGGACAAGGAAAATTGGCAGAATGTGGTGCCACAAAGCAAGCTGTGGAAGATGAGTCTGAGTGTTAATAACAAAGACCAGGTCAATCAGAAGACATCTACAATTTCAAAAATAATTTATGATCTGCAGTTGCTACACAACACAAACAACAATGTCTTCAGAACTCAAACTTGAGATTGTGCAAATTACCTACAAACGCTGGTGAAGCATCAGAATCACTCCTGTTGAGTAAAAATGCACACCGTTAGCTGCAATAGTGGTACATTTGCTGAAGCGCAATAAAAGACAGAGAAAAAGTATGCATGTACAGTCTGGTGATAAATAAATTACAATCATTTTCATTTTATAGCATTAAATCCAGGAGACTTGAGGATTTGTGATGGGCAGTAATAATGCAAATGCAATCGTGCATTTTTGGTAAAAGAAAACACACATCAGCAATTTAACTTTGCATCGCTTTTTTCAGTGGACCAGAGATATTGATTGGAATGATAAAGAAATAAATACAACATGTAACTATGTTGTAAATATATTGACTTATTCAAAAACAAGAAGGGAGGCTTCAGAGTATTTTCTCATACTGGGTCACAGCATCTCTTGGGCAGCCCTTCCTGTTGGACAAGGATTTGGTGTGCAATAAGCATTCTTACAAGTACTTCCTCTGCAGTATTTGGTGTCTCTCTGGTGGATTAAGGTGGTATCCATGCTTTGTAGGAGAATTATGTACTGTGATTCGGATTGTGCAGTCGAAAGTCTATGCTCAACAGGCATTCTTCTAAAATGTACATGCGTTTCCAATGTCAGTAGAATTTACCAGGATACCTAGCGGTATGCAAGGGAGTATACAGAATAGAGTCTCATGGGTACGGAAACTGCCCTAAACTCACTCGTGTCATTTGTTCAGAGGACAAAGTTTAGGGAAACTGATAGGCTGTAGGGATTAATATTGCAGTTGCGCTTTACAACAAATAAACAAATAAATTATATTTCGTCTGTGTAGCTAATATGTTTCGAGGTGAATAAATACCACCTATTCAAGCCCAACTAAATATGAGAGTGTTCATGCAAGCTAGAGTTGCAATTTGTCAAGAGAAGTGGTGCTGAAGCGATCCATCACTTACTTGTCAACATTCACGTACAGGAGCAAGTCCAGGGCACTCATGTTGGGTCCCTCAAGAATCATATCCGTCTCCTTTTTTAGGGATGACATGAGACAGCTTTAGCTTTCTCGCTGAACTATTGCTTTTTAAAAACTGAAATATATCTCATAGAGGGGGTTTTGCTTATTAGTCTCCATCCATTGGTCTGGTAAACTGTCATTCACATTTTATTTCCAGCCACCACAGCATAGAGCATGGGGCCCTAGGCAGCCTACCTCAGTCATTGGCTTCCATGTGAGTGACAGCATTTTGCTTTTTCACAATGTATAAATCTGCTATATAAGTAGTTGAAGGGTGAGAGGGACAATGTGTACTTAATTTATTTTTTAACTTTCTAATGATTGTAGTGTTTATCATGATTTAGAAAGTAACCTTTCTGGCTCAAAGTGGACTCCCTATCTGTGTGACGTAATTGCTAGAATAAAATGCAAAGAAATCTTGGTTTAGAAGGTGGGAGTTCACAGCCATACAACAGAGGAATCAAGACATGTGATTTAAAGCTCTGTAAGTGGCCTGTCATTGGCTGGTACCCAGGCTGGGGACGTGCTACAACAGGCGATGAGAGGGGATAAGCAGCCCAAAGAAAAAAGTGCTCCACTATAGAGATTGCCATGGTCCAATCAAACTGCTTTCTTTGAAATTCAGAGTCAACAGTTGGCATATGTAGAGTCAGCTTGAGTGCAGCATGTGAATGGAAAGAAAGTTTCACTAAGAACTCTATGCATCGTTGGTCAAGATGCTATGACTAAGATCTTACAAAAAAGTACCACGCTGCTACACAAAATAAAGTTACACAGTGTAAGGAACATTAACGCTGAAGGCGGACAGAACCAGGCTTATAAAGCTCAGTTAAAGACAATCATAACTTAATAAATACTATTATTAATACCAGTGCTGGCTGACAGAACAAGTAATAGGGAAGCATACTGCTTTTATTCTTACTTGAGTCTTGATAAGTGGAGCATTATGACTTCAGCATTGGGTGGGGAGACCCAAGAAGAAGCACAGGGTTGTGCTTACTGAGCTGTCCAATACCTGAAGCGCTACACCACCAAAGCTGATGGGTGGCAGCTCAGAACAACTCCAAAGGTCTCCATGAGTGACAAGGCTCCTTTGGATACCTCAGAGGTTGAAACAGTCAAGACTGTCCTGGATGGCCCGGAGGTTGAACCATCGTTGGGCCTCCATGATGATGCAGATTCCCAGGGACAGCTGAGAGTATCTGACAGAGCTCCACCCTCAATGACAGCCACTCCCATGAACAGTTATAATGCTGCTGCCGTCCTAAAACCATCACCACTGTCTTTCCATACTGCCAGAAAACAAAATATAGATGATAGATGAACTGCCTAAATAGAGACTGACAATAAAAAGATGATCGGATATCTCAAAAATCTTGCTAGTAATGGTGTGAAAGAAGTCATTAAGGAACTGCTGAGAACTGACAAAGAAATCACATACCGTCAAATTAAGAATGTGTTGAATCTCAAGTTCAATCTAGTACCAAATGCTGCTTATGAATGGTACGTTTTCAGTCAAGAACGTCAAGGAGTTGGTGAAACAATCAATGAATTTGTGGAAAGACTCAACACACTTATCAGATACTGCAAGTTAAATGAATTTAATGATTAAGAAGCCATGTGTCTTAGAGTTATCGATGGTTGCTTGTCCGATTTAGTCAGGTGACAAATGCTGAGAGACATTTAATCTGAAATGAATGTTGATGGCTGCCAGAGCTGAGGAACGTGCTGAGAAACAAGCAACTGACATGGAGCCTGGCAGGTGCCAAGAGTGAGTCAGTCATGAGTATGAAAAGTAATTTGAAACAGAAGACTGAATGACACATGGTCGCCTAGACGCAAAAGATGTGTTTCAGATGTAGATTTGCGTTTGAACATGAAGGAAAGTGTCCCACAATTGAACAGATATGCAAAGGCTGTAGTAAAGTGAACCATATTGTGGCAATGTGTGAAGTGAAGGAAAAAGTCACAGCACAAAGACAATATGGTCGCCAGAACGTTCCAAAAGCAATGTTCAACGCACATCCACTAGGCCAAACAGCGATCTCAGTTGAGGTGAATAGATACCAAACGCAGTCGATCATAGGCTAAAATATTCGTCAAACAATTCTTCCGCTTTAATAATAAGTGAAAATGAAGAAAGTAATTGTGCCATGTCAACGGGGAACTGAAATGGTACTGATTTCCATGAATTAGATAGTGAATTCTCATCATGAATTAGTATGTCAATTCCCTTCATTGTTTCATGGTTTAGGAAAAATAAAGATTATGAAAGTAAAGCTGCATATTCATGACGATGTCCGTCCTGTTGCTCAGAGACATAGATGAGTTGGTTTCCATTTACAAAAAGCTATTAAAAGAGAACTTGAATTGTTACTTAAGCATCAAATTATTGAATGTTTCCCTGGTCCCCATAGTAGTAGTGCCTTAAGAGGAACCCGAAGGACCTGTGCACATATGCAATGACATGAGCCAAACAAACAAAGGAATTGAATGAGGAAGGCATCCAGGTCTGCACTTTGCTGACATGATAACACAATTGAACGGTGCGAAGGTCTTCTCTCGATTTGAATAAAGGTATCTTAAATTGGAACTTGAAGAAAGTTACAGATATATTTCAATCTCCTCTACACATTTAGATTTAAGAGACTCAGGGTCAGATTTACAAGAAAGTGGTGCATCAGTACTGATGCACCACTTTTCTTGCGTCGCCCTTGCCCCACCTAACGACACCATGTGTGCGCCGTATATATAATATGGCACACCATGATGGTCGTTAGAACCATAGCATCACATTTTTTGACTCAATTGTGGCACTTTGCTACACTAGCATCAAACATTTTGACGCTAGTGTAGCAAAGTGCAAGGAGGCCCATTGATTTCAATTGGTGTGACATTTTAACGCCTGTTCTGAGCACATTTTAAAAATGAAGCCAAAAATGGCACAGTGAAATGTTGTAGATTTTACTGCTGCACTTTTGCAGGCCTCCTAATGCTGGAACGCCCCCTTTGCATACATTATGCCTGACACAGGCATAATGTGGCGCAAAGGTCGCAAAGTGGCACAATGCATGCATTGCACCACTTTGTAAATATGGCTAAGCGAAAATTGCATCCTTGAGCCACATTAGCATAAAACAATGATGCTAACGTCGGCCAAGGAGGTACTAGGGCCTTGTAAATCTGTCCCCTAGTTTTGGTGCGTAATCGGTTGTGTAAAATTTCCAAGATATCATTGAACGTGTCATATAACCTGTTGAGAATGCATTCAACTATAGTGGTGACACATTCGTTTTTGGACCTACATATAAGAAACACAATAGAGCTCTTGCACAAGTATGTCAATTTCTCAGTGATGCTAGCTTGACTCTGATTTGTGACAAGTGAGAGTTCAATAAGGCAAAATTGAAATTCGTTGCCCATGTCTTTTCCAATGGGGGCATAACGCCTGATCCTGCAAATGTACAAGCTTTGACAAATGCTGAACCCCCACAAGATGTTTCAGTGGTAGGTTCTGTTCTTGGTATAAACTGTTACTGTTCAAGATACATACAAGACTTTGCCACTGTACGTGCTCCATTATGAGAGTAGACAAATAAAAAGTTTCCTTTCAATCGCAACAAGAATGTGAGAAAAGCTTCAAGAAAATCAAACACCATTGAAAATGCTCCATAATTGTTGTACTTTAATCCAAAGCTCCATACATAGACTGGGGTTGACACTAGCCCAGTTGGGTTAGACATTGTACTTGTGCAGCATAGTGGACACCCAAATGTTAGACGGCATATTGTGGCCTATATAAGTAGAAGTTTGTGTCCAAAAGGACGTGTTTACTCACAGCCTGAGAAAGAAAGTTTGGCTGTGGTATGTGTTTGTGCACATTTTCATGTGTACCTGTATGGAAAGCCATTTACGCTGGTGACTTATCATCAAGCTTTGCTGGCCATCTTTGGCAATCATCTTTGCCAAGATGCCTCCTCAGATTGAACTATGGGAACTGAGACTGCAAGAGTAGGATTATACAATCGTGCATTGTCCAGGAAAGGATCAGAATCCTGCTGTTTATTTTTCAAGAGTGCTTATACAAGGTCGCTGTCCTCCATCCAAGACGTCTGAGGCCTTCATCAATTTCATTGTCAACTCAAGTAAACCAGCTGGTGTTTCATTATCCCAGATTGTCATTGGCACGAGTCATGATAGTGACCTGCTGAAGTTAAAAGACATAATTGCACACCAGCAGTGGAACAAATACATACAACCTCTTAGTAATGATGGTGAATATCAAAAATACAAAAAGGCAAAGATGAGTTTGGAAGGAGTAATATTGTGAGGATCAAGGATCCTGATTTCATAGAGTCTGCAACAAAAAGTGATTGAAGTGCCTCACGAAGGACTTTGCAGTATTGTTGCCACAAAGAGAGCTCTCAGAGACTGAGTTTGGTTTCCATATTTAGATGAAAGAGTTAAAAAGGAACTCAAGGCCTGTTCCATATGCAATTCTCTGTCACCAAAAGTTCCTCAACATACTCTTAAAATATTAGAACTATCTAAACATGCTTGGGAGAGAACATCCATCAATTTCTTTGGTCCACATGATAATGGACATCATTTATAAGTGATTGTAGATGAATACTCAAGGTTTCTTTTGGTTGAAGATCTCTTATGCATGCCTCATGAACAGGTATTCGAAAAAGTTGATAGCGTCTTTGCAACATGGGGCAGAATAGCCATTGTAAAGTCTGACAATGGGACTCTCTTCAACAGGGAAGAATTTAAAGAGTTTCTGGAGCATCTGAACAAAAAGCTTCAAACGATCACACGTTTATAGCCACTGGCCAAAGGGCTTGTTGAGTGTTTTGTGAGTACACTAAAGAAAGCAGTGTAGCGTGCAACATTTGAGAAGCTCAATTTGAAGCAGTATTGAATTCTACATTATGAGCTTATTGTTCAACATCCCACTCAACCACAGGTGAAAGTCCTGAGACTTTGATGTTTGGGAGATCAATGACAACCAAGTTACCTCAATGGACCACTGAAAGAGATAAAAACAAAGGCATGATTCATACAAGGGACTTGGTTAACAAACAGAAAAGAAAAGTATGTATGCTGACAAGAAATAACATGCAAAAGACCTCTCATTCAGAAAAGGAAATTTGGTGATGACTCTGCAGATGCGCAAAAGCAACTCTGATGCTCCTTACGATGCTGAGCCTTTCCAAGTGGTGTCTACCAAAAGACACATGGTGACTGCCCAGTGCTCCAAGAAGTTTTTTTACCAGAGACTCTTCTCAATTCAGGCCTGTGTTTCATCGATCTTCAACTCAAGATAGTGAAAAAATACTTATTCTGAAAACTCAGTGCCTGTTGGTGATTCCTTACCATCTTTAATAATATCTGACCCTGAAGATGACAGTCTGCAGCTTCCATAATTCAGATTGGGTCGATGATCAAAGCACCAAGAAGATTGATTGAAGATATATAATTGTATATGTAATACAATTGGAGGAGCACCAACAACAATTTCAAAAAAGTTGAATCATCCAAGAAGGTCTCTTCCACCACAGCCTTTATTTACTTCTTACAATGAAAGGCAGCTTTTCGTTGTAAGAAGAAAATAAAAGCTGTGGTGGAAAAGACCTGCTTGGATGATTCAACTTTTTTAAAATTTTTGTTGGTTCTCCTTCAATTGTATTATATGGACTTTGACCTCTTTTGGTTGCACCTTTTGAGCAGTCGGTGTTTTGGTTGGGAGCACAACAGTATGACACATTGGGACAAGGGGGAGGTGTGGTGGTCCTTTTAGCTCATTGCTCTGTATTCATGATCTTTGTATATAATTGTATATGCTTATATATATATATGTATATATATATGGAAAATGTCACTTACCCAGTGTACATCTGTTCGTGGCATGAGACGCTGCAGATGCACATGCTGTGCATTATCCTGCCATCTAGTGTTGGGCTCGGAGTGTTACAAGTTGTTTTTCTTCGAAGAAGTCTTTTCGAGTCACGAGATCGAGGGACTCCTCCTCTTTCGGCTCCATTGCGCATGGGCGGCGACTTCATCTTAGATTGTTTTCCCCGCAGAGGGTGAGGTAGGAGTTGTGTATATAGTAATAGTGCCCATGCAATGGAGTAAGTATGTATGTACATAATGTGTTTAAAAGTGATATATATTTACAAATTTACAAATGTACAAGTTTATTTCTATCAACTTATAACGGCTACAGGCTCCCGGGGAGGTGGGAGGACACATGTGAATCTGCAGTGTCTTATGCCACGAACAGATGTACACTGGGTAAGTGAAATTTTCCATTCGATGGCATGTGTAGCTGCAGATACACATGCTGTGCATAGACTAGTAAGCAGTTATCTCCCCAAAAGCGGTGGTTTAGCCTGTAGGAGTTGAAGATGTTTGAAATAATGTCCGTAATACTGCCTGTCCTACTGTGGCTTGTTGTATTGTTAACACATCCACACAGTAATGTTTCGTGAATGTATGAGGCGTAGACCATGTGGCTGCTTTACAGATTTCTGTCATGGGTATATTTCCTAGAAAGGCCATTGTGGTGCCTTTCTTTCTAGTGGAGTGTGCCTTTGGTGTAATAGGCAGGTCTCTCTTAGCTTTTACATAGCAGGTTTGAATACACTTAACTATCCATCTGGCAATGCCTTGTTTGGCTATTGGATTTCCTGCATGAGTTTTTTGAAAAGCTACAAACAATTGTTTTGTTTTGCGAAATTGTTTGGTTCTATCAATGTAATACATTAGTGCCCTTTTGATGTCTAATGTATGTAATGCTCTTTCAGCTACAGAGTCTGGTTGTGGAAAAAATACTGGGAGTTCCACAGTTTGATTTAAGTGGAACGGTGATATAACTTTTGGTAAATATTTTGGATTTGTGCGTAGAACCACTTTATGTTTGTGTATTTGTATAAAGGGTTCCTGTATGGTAAATGCCTGTATTTCACTTACTCTTCTAAGAGATGTGATAGCTATTGGGAAGGCCACTTTCCATGTTAAGTATTGCATCCCACAAGAGTGCATGGGTTCAAATGGTGGACCCATGAGTCGTGTTAATACAATATTGAGATTCCATGAAGGAACTGGTGTTGTTCTTGGGAGAATTATTCTTTTTAGACCCTCCATAAATGCTTTTATAACTGGGAATCTGAAGAGTGATGTTGAATATGTAATTTGCAGATAGGCAGAAATTGTTGTGAGATGTACTTTAATGGATGAAAAATCTAGCTTAGATTTTTGTAAGTGTAATAAGTAGCTTACAATGTTTTTTGTTGACGCATGCAGTGGTCGAATTTGATTATTATGACAGTAATAAACAAATCTTTTCCATTCATTTGCGTAGCAATGTCTTGTAGTAGGTTTCCTAGCCTGTTTAATGACCTCCATACATTCTTGTGTAAGGTCTAGATGTCCAAATTCTAAGACTTCAGGAGCCAGACTGCTCGATTGAGCGATGCTGGATTCAGGTGTCTGATCTGTTGTTTGTGTTGAGTTAACAGATCTGGTCTGTTTGGTAGCTTGATATGAGGTACTACTGACAGGTCTAGTAGTGTTGTGTACCATGGTTGGCGAGCTCAAGTTGGTGCTACTAGTATTAGTTTGAGTTTGTTTTGACTCAATTTGTTTACTAGATACGGAAGGAGTGGGAGAGGGGGAAAAGCGTAAGCAAATATCCCTGACCAACTCATCCATAACGCATTGCCCTTGGAGTTAGGGTGTGGGTACCTGGATGCAAAGTTTTGTCATTTTGTGTTTTCTTTTGTTACGAATAGGTCTATTTGCGGTGTTCCCCAGTTTTGAAAGTAGGTTTGCAGTATCTGGGGGTGAAGTTCCCATTCGTGTATCTGTTGGTGATCTCGACTGAGATTGTCAGCCAACTGGTTTTGAATTCCTGGGATGTATTGTGCTATTAGGCGAATGTGATTGTGAGCCGCCCAATGCCAAATCTTCTGTCCTAAGAGACACAGCTGTGATGAGTGTGTCCCTCCCTGTTTGTTTAGGTAATACATTGTTGTCATGTTGTCTGTTTTGACAAGAATGTGTTTGTGGGCTATTAACGGTTGAAATGCTTTCAATGCTAGAAACACTGCTAGTAGTTCTAGTTGATTTATATGAAGTTGTCTTTGTTGAGTGTCCCATTGTCCCTGGATGCTGTGTTGGTTGAGGTGTGCTCCCCACCCTACCATGGAAGCATCTGTTGTGATCACGTATTGAGGCACTGGGTCCTGGAAAGGCCGCCCTTGGTTTAAATTTATAGGATTCCACCATTGAAGCGAGGAGTGTGTTTGGCGATCTATCAACACTAGATCTTGAAGTTGACCCTGTGCTTGTGTCCATATTGTCTCTAGACACTGTTGTAAGGGACGCATGTGTAACCTTGCGTTTGGGACAATAGCTATGCATGAAGACATCATGCCTAGAAGTTTCATCACAAACCTTACTTTTTTTTTTTTTTTTTTTATTGATTTTATGTTTCAGATATACATTACAAGCGTTGTCATGTCTGTTACAGGATCACACTCATCTGGTTAATGATGCTTAGAAACAACCAAACCCCCCCAAATACACACTCTTAAATACATTATTACATTCAGTAATTATTTATTTTCTGCTGCTAAGCTCTTGGCGCCTCGCTGTGGTGCGGTGCGGGGAGGCCCACTATGCGTCTACTGTAGCACCCCAATTTTTGTTGGGTCAGGTACCAGTGGTGATTGGATGCGTTCATTCGAGCGCTTGGGTTGGGGAGGCAGTAGGTATGTCTCATTCTAGCACATTTCTTTTCTTGTGTTCCTGAGATATTTCCCACGTCCAAGTTATTCTCGGGTGTGAGTGATGTGGGGGATGCGCTCTGATTAATTATTTTGTTATCGCGATGGTCTCTTCTTATCTGATTTCCAATATAGGGTCTGGTGAGTGCGACTTGTGTGCTCTAACGCCCCCCTCATGGAGGTCTATCATCGTTTTTTGTCTCGAGCTTGGCTACCAGTGCCTCCCAGACGTCGCACCCCGTGTGTGGCTGACCTTCCCGTGCTAATTTTTTAAGCACCTGATGTTCTGTGCGGGCCCAGCGGATTATCAGGGTGTGCCAGGACTTCTGATCAGGGGGATTGAGCGATTTCCAATGCATTGCTATTAATCTTTTATACATCACGTAAGCGAAGTCCACAAACTTGTGTAAGTGTACATGTTTTTTTGCTCTAGGCCCCAATCCCAGTAAACAAGATCTAGGGTCCACCACCAGCTTGAGCCCCTATTAGTCTGAGGTCTCCCTCACCACCTTTTCCCATTCTGTTTGCACCCGAGGACAGTCCCAGACCATGTGGTAAAAGTGAGCCTTTGGTTCCAGGCACCTGGGACACGTCAGAGCCGAATCAGGGAACATCCTCTGTATCCTAACTGGTGATAGGTACATTTGGTGGATAAAATTGAACTGGGTATAGCGGAATCTAGGGTTCCTTGATACCCCCCTGGCGTAGGTTAGGGCTTTTAGCCAGTCTGATTGAGGGATCGGAGCAGGGAGGACAGTGTTCCATCTCTCCCTAGCCCTCTCCAGATGGGGCTCTGAGAGTTTACTAAGTGTCTTGTATAAGTTAGAGATTGCTTTATATTGTGCGTCACCTTTTAATATGTGATGTATTATGGGAGAGGTCTCTGGTTCTGAGACGCCTGCTCCCCATGTTTTTTTAATTGCATGGGACATTGCATGATATGTTAGGAATTGCCCAGGGTTCACCATTGTGAGGGCCTGGATAGCTTCAAACAACATTAGTTTGCCGTCCTCAAAACAGTCGCCCACCACCTGTATCCCTGCCTCTGACCACTGTGAGAGTGATTGTGACTCAGTCGCGCGTTGCCCCGTAAGACAGTCCAAAGGGATATGGGGGGTGTATGGAAGTTCTTCGTGTCCCCTCTGGACATATCTCCTCCAGCAGGCATGTGCCACCGCTAGCAATGGGTTGATAGATTCATTTTTGGGATGCTTGTTGGACAGCCATGTCAGCAAGTGGATTCCTTTTAGCCGAGTCTGCAACCATTCAGACTCGGCTGCCTCTGGTCTATGGAGCCACAGTTGTATCCACTGAAGCTGTGCTGCTGCATAGTATAATTCGAAATTGGGGGCTCCCATTCCGCCCGAATCCACCGGGCGCTGCAATGTGGCTAGTGCCACTCGCGCTTTCCCGCCCCCCGTATGAGCTGTAACAGTGTTGTATTCAGATTTTTGAAGAAGCTCCGTGGAAGGGTTAGTGGCAAAGCCGCGAAATAATATAGCAACCTGGGTAGTACCAACATGTTCGCTACCGCCACCCTACCCGGTGGAGAGAGCGGCAGTTTATTCCAAAAGCGCAGAGAACCTTTCATGGAGGCTAATGCTCTCCCCAGGTTGCCGTCTCTAAGGTCCTCTGTGCTATGGTATATGTGAGCCCCCAGGTATTTAAACGTTTCGAAGCACCATTTTAAACGTCCACGTGGGGCCTCTTCTTGTCTTTCCGGTGGCCACCTTACCAACGGGAAGACACACGATTTTTCCCAATTTACTGCTAGGCCGGACAGTGATCCAAACTCCGCTAGGAGTGACATTATGGAAGGCAACGATACCGTGCCTTTTCGGGTGTATATTAGAGCATCATCAGCATACAGCGAAATTACATGGTGTGTTACATGCCTATTTACGCCCCATTCATTTGCCATAGATCGTACTTTAGATGCTAGTGGTTCCATGGCTATAGCAAATAGTAACGGGGAGAGGGGGCAGCCCTGTCTCGTGCCCCTAGATATTGGAAAGCTGTCAGAGATCACTCCCCCCGTTTTTACTCTAGCTCGTGGGTTTGAGTATAGTGTGCGGACCCAGCGCATGTAGTTTGGGCCTATTCCCATCTGTTGCATTGTGGTCATAAGGAAGTCCCACTCCAGCGTATCGAACGCCTTCTCGGTGTCTAGTGATAATACCATTTCTTCGTATGCCTCGGGAGGGGTATCTCCCATTACGCTCAGGAGTCTGCGGATATTTAAGAAGGTGTTACGCTTGGGGATGAAACCGTTTTGATCGTCGTGAATTACAGTATGTATAATAGGGGCAAGTCTATTAGCCAATATTTTACAGTCTAAATTTAACAAGGATAATGGTCTATAGGATTTGATATCAGCGGGGTCGCGCCCTGGTTTGGGGAGTACCACTATCATTGCCTCTCTTTGGGATGAGGGCAGTAATTCAGTGGCCCGTGCCTCTTCAAACACCTTCAGTAGATGGGGCTTCAGTCGGGATGAGTATTTTGAGTAGTACTCTATTGGAAGGCCATCTATTCCCGGTCATTTATTCCTGGGCATCTGTGCTAGGGCTAAATCTATTTCCCCTGTTGTGAGTGGAGCTTCCAAAGTGTCCCTATCTGTTTGGTATAATTGTGGTAGGAGGGATCCGTTCAAAAAGGACTCGAATTGTGTGGTCGTGCACGAAGTGCGCTTAGAATATAATTTCCCATAGTACTCCTTGAACGCTTCGTTTATTTCTACTTGTGTAGTGACCGTTTTGTGATTGTTGACCCTAATAGCTCCTATGGGGGAATGTTGTTTGTCTTCCCGCAATAACCAAGCCAGCATTTTCCCTGATCTATCACCTTCCGATTGCAGTCGAGTTAAGTGGTAATTGTAATCGTGGCACCGCAGTCTGTTATCTGCTTCGTTGTATTTTGCATGGGCTGCTTTTAATACTGTGTATGGAGTTTCCCCCGCGCAACTGCTATTTCCACTATTCTTAGTTCCTTTTCTAATTTGGCGATTTCAACCCTCAGGGTGCGCCTCACTCCCCAACTTGCGGATAGACAGTGGCCTCTGATCACCGCTTTGTGGGCGTCCCACTCCGCAGCCCTTGTGTTTGCGGTGAGGTCGTTTGTTTCCCAATATTGGTGTAATGCAGTACTTAGTGTATCTGTGAATGCCGGATCCTGAAGAGCTTCCACCTGTAAGCGCCAAGTGGAGATCCCCTGCAGGCTCCTGCCCCAGTTCAATGTCACCCTCAGCGGTGAGTGGTCTGACAGCGTCTTCGCTAGATATTCTGTCCTGTTGGTCATGTCAGATATGTAGTGTGTGCCCCAGATTACATCTATTCTGGTGTGTATTTTGTGCGGGGGTGAGTAGAACGAATATTCCCTCTGGTGGGGGTGTCTTAGGCGCCATAAATCATATAGTCTCATGATGTCGGCCCAGTGTTGCACTGGACTTGTGTTGCTTCTCAACACCTTTGAGCCCCCTAGTGGATTGGATCTATCCACAGCAGGGTCCGGTGTGCTATTGAAATCCCCGGCCCATATGGCCGGTGCTGATGGGTTTGCTAACAGTGACGGCGTGAGTGTGCCCAGGAATCCCACTGTGCCTCCGTTTGGGGCATATATACCAACTACAGAGAGTTGTCTACCATCTAGTTGACCTTCCACCACTACGAATCTGCCTCCTGAATCTATTCTGTGTGCCGTTTGATGGAATGGGACACCTCCTGCGATCCATATTAATACTCCCCTTGCGAACGCAGAGAATGTTGTGCCTAACAGTTGACCTACCCACTTCACGCGTAGCTCCCGAAGGTCTGGTTCCATTAGATGTGTCTCTTGGAGGATGGCTATATGTATTCTCAATCGCTTAAGGCGGGCATAAATTCGAGATCTTTTGCTCAGTGTACCCATGCCCCTTACGTTCCAGGTCAATATGTCATTGATTACTGTTGCGTTTAATTTGTGATGCCATGTGAGGTTATGGGGTGAACCTGTTCTTGTTCCTCCGCCTTACTCTGTTGGCCTTCCCTTTCCTGGCCGTCTATTACCTCAGTGTGAAGCATTCGCCTGCAGCAGTAGTGTACACTTGCTCGTGTTATGTTTAAGGTGTGTATTTTGGTTAACTTGTTACTTCCCTCCCCCCAAACTAATTCCTCTACTCTACTAACAACTAATGTAACTCTAAATAGCACACAAAAATATAATAAAACCTGTATCCATCTGGATATCCGTGGTGGTGCTTCCATGACAGTCTTATGTGGCTCATTTGTAGGGCTCACATCTGACCGCAGACTATGGCCCTCATTCTAACCCCGGTGGTCTCAGACCGCCGGGGCCAGGGTCGGCGGGAGCACCGCCGACAGACCGGCGGTGCCCCGCAGGGCATTCTGACCGCGGCGGTTTGGCCGCGGTCAGAAAGGGTAAACCGGCGGTCTCCCGCCGGTTTACCGCTGCCCTTAGAATCCCCCATGGCGGCGCAGCTTGCTGCGCCGCCATGGGGGATTCTGACACCCCCTACCGCCATCCTGTTCCTGGCGGTTCGCCCGCCAGGAACAGGATGGCGGTAGGGGGTGCCGCAGGGGCCCCCGTAAGAGGGCCCCACAAAGTATTTCAGTGTCTGCCTAGCAGACACTGAAATACGCGACGGGTGCAACTGCACCCGTCGCACCTTCCCACTCCGCCGGCTCAATTCTGAGCCGGCATCTTAGTAGGAAGGTTGATTTGCCCTGGGCTGGCGGGCGGCCTTTTGGCGGCCGCCCGCCAGCCCAGGGCAAATCCCAAAATACCCTCAGCGGTCTTTCGACCGCGGAGCGGTATTTTGGTGGGGGAACTTCGGCGGGCGGCCTCCGCCGCCCGCCGAAGTTAGAATCACCCCCTATGTCTGCAAATATTTGTGTGCACCCCCGGAGTGTGTATCCCCTCGGTTTCCGTCCCACCTCCCCCCCCCCTTCCCCTGTGAGGCCCCCCTAGAGCAGGCACAGATTTATACAAAAGATACGCTTTATGTTGGAAAAAGTCCATGCGTCGGGGTCTCTCGTCATTCTGGGTTCCTCCCGCGTCAGCCAGCCATGTATCCTTCAATTTCTAGGGCGGGATTAATACTATGAGTCAAAGTCAGAGATCATCTGCTGTTCTGGGAGTGACCCGCGGGCCTTTCGGTTCCCGCGTTATCGTGGAGACAGAGCTGGCTGTGTCCGAGTCTGTGCTGATTTCCGCTGTCTCCCTTATTGCCTCAAAGTTGTTCTGTGTCAGCAGGGGGGTTTCTTTCAAAATTTTTGCTCTTTCCGCAGCTGCTTGTTGAGCAGACGGTTGGACCTTTGTGCGCCTCCTGGAGCGCTTCTTTGACGACGTGACCATTTCTCTCCACCACCCTCGTTGTCGCTCATGTTAGCAAGGCCTTTAGCATGTAGCCAAGTCCAGGCATCCTCCGGAGAAGTAAATATGTGCGTACGTTCCTTGGAGATCACCCTCTATTAATTTGGCTGGGAACAGCAAGGCGCATTTGATTCTAAGTTTGCGTAGGCGTTGTTTGACCTTTACATACGAGTTACGTTTCCTTTGGACTTCATGGGTGAAGTCTGGATATGCGTTGATAGTTGATTCCTCGTATTTAAATGGGCCTTTGCTGTGGAATTGTTGAAGGATTGCATCTCGGTCCTGGAAGTTTAAGAATCTAGCAATCAAGGGTCTGGGGGGTTGCCCAGGAAGCGGGGGCCTGCTTGGGATTCTGTGCGCCCTTTCAACTGTAAAGAACTCTGTTGGGGTCCCACTTAGCACCTCCTCAATTAGCCATTGTTCTAGAGTTAGTTCCATGCCTTGTTGCTGCGTGTTTTCGGGGTATCCCAGAAATCGTATATTATTACGGCGCGATCTACTTTCAGCCTCCTCTGCCCTTCTCCATAGCGCCTTCAATTCTGCATCCAGACGTTGAGTCTGCTTCTGGTTGTCCTGAGCTATAGGGGTCAGTTCAGCTAGTCCCTCTTCCGCCGTTTTGACTCTTTCTGACAGTTTGCAATGATCTACCCGGAGTAAATTCAGGTCTTGCGATACCACATCTAGCGATGTTTTAGTGTCTATAATTGTCTGTAGTACCCTCTCCAACTGCGCAGATTGTGACGTGAGTGTGCTCTCCAGGGTTTGTAGGGTCGGGCTAGTGTGTTGGTCAGTGGACGCTGCTCCTTGTGCTGTGCGGTCTTGGTTTTTAGCTGATTTAAGCCTGCCTGCCATCTTGCACACGCGTGAGTGGTCCCGGGTTCAGGCAGTAATAGTCCCCGAGTAGGTGGCGTCTATGCGAACAAGGTGCGGGGCCCCGGTTGGCTCGAAGGGGGGGGGTCTTCCAACTCTGCGGGGGGCGGCCTTTGCTGCTCCCCGTTTCCACGGGGCTTGCCCACGCACCCCCTGTATCGCCGGTTCGTGTATTGTTCGGTAAGGGGCCCGAGTCAGGATGGGCTCCCCACCGCTTCTCTCACCGGTGGGGAGTTTAGCGAAGAATTAGGTCCGGTCCCTCTGCAGCACCCCGCACCGTTGGCCGCAAAGCGCTCCCCCTGCCCCCTCTTACCGCCGTATATCACCAAGCCAGGCCATGCCGTAGTCTGTGAAGGGGTCAGGCCCTGAGGTGCCACAAGCAGGGCGCTCGGGCAGGGAGGGTCTTCTCGTCCCGGTTCCAGTACGAGCTGCCTACCGGGGGGTCAGGGAGCGCCCCGGGTTCCTCAAGGGGTGCGCTGCTCGGCAAGCACCAGCTCCGATTCAGCCGCCGATAATCAATTTCGGGGTGGCTGAGCCACGGGCAGATCGCCCCGTCAGGTTTCTTTCATTTCTTTGTTTTTTTTGGTTTTTTTTCACCACCCGCGGTGTTAATCCGGTGCTCAAAGTGCCGGAGCTCCGGCCCCGTCAGCGGGGCGATCACTCGCGCTCTGGCGCCATCCACAGCGCCTCAGGGCAACGCACTGTTTGCCAGCACCCGATCTCTGGGTCGGCAACTCACTCAGTGGCGGCGGCTGGCTCCAGCGGGTAGTGCCGGTGTCCTGGGGGCCATCCCCACGCCCCGTGTGTTGGAGCCGCTCCGGGGGTCTGCATCAAGATTTTAACGGCGAGTCCGGGACGGAGCGTGCACACTAGCCGTCCATCCCGGTCGCCATCTTGGCTCCGCCCCATCACAAACCTTACTTGATACTGTTGATTTGGGTGCATGCTTTGTACTACGTTTTGGAATGCTTGTACCCTTTGTGGACTTGGAGTGGCAATCCCTTTTTCTGTGTTGATTGTTGCTCCAAAGTATTGTTGTATTTGACACGGTTGTAAGTGTGATTTTAGGTAGTTTATTGAGAACCCTAGCTTGTGAAGGGTTTCTATGATGTATTTTGTGTGTTGAAGACACTGTTTCTGAGTGCTGGTTTTTATTAACCAATCGTCTAGGTACAGGAATACGTGTATGTGCTGTCTTCTGATATGTGCAGCTACTACTGCAAGGCATGTTGTAAATACCCTTGGTGCTGTTGTTATCCCGAATGGTAACACTTTGAATTGGTAGTGTACTCCTTGGATTACAAACCTCCTTGAGGTCTAATGTTGACATGTAGTCTTGTTGTTTGAGCAAGGGAATCACGTCTTGAAGTGTTACCATGTGAAAGTGATCTGATTTGATGTAAAGGTTTAGTGTTCTGAGATCTAAGATGGGTCTCAGTGTTTTGTCCTTTTTTGGTATTCGAAAATACAGGGAATAAACACCTGTTCCTTTCTGATGGTTGGGCACTAGTTCTATTGCCTCTTTTTGTAATAACGCTTGGACTTCTAGTTGTAATAGATCCAAGTGCTGTTTGGACATGTTGTGTGCTTTTGGAGGCACATTTGGTGGTAATTGTAGGAATTCTATGCAATAACCATGTTGGATAATGGCTAGGACCCACGAGTCAGTAGTTATGTCTTCCCAATTTTTGTAATAATTTGTGAGTCTCCCCCCCACTGGTGTTATGTGTTGGGGATTTGTGACATTGGAGTCACTGTTTAGTTTGTGGGGTTTTTGGGCTTTGGAATTTCCCTCTTGTTTTAGGAAACTGTCCACTCCTATATTGACCCCGAAAACCTCCTCTTTGGGTCTGGTCTGTGAGGTTGAAGGTTCTGTGCTTTGGGCTCGAAACCCCCCTCTAAAGTGTGGTTTCCTAAAGGTGCCTCTGCTCTGTGGGGAGTAAAGTGCACCCATGGCTTTGGCCGTGTCCGTGTCTTTCTTTAGCTTTTCTATAGCTGTATCCACCTCCGGCCCAAACAACTGTTGTCCATTAAAAGGCATATTAAGCACAGCCTGTTGGATCTCTGGCTTAAATCCGGAGGTGCGTAGCCATGCGTGTCTCTGAATAGTGACCGCCATGTTCACTGTTCTGGCGGCTGTGTCCGCTGCGTCCATAGCCGATCGTATCTGGTTGTTGGAGATACTTTGGCTCTCCTCCACCACTTGTTGTGCACGCTTGTGAAACTCTTTGGGAAGATGTTCAATGAAATACTGCATTTCGTCCCAATGAGCACTGTCATATCTTGCCACTAAAGCTTGGGAATTGGCAATACGCCATTGATTGGCTGCTTGTGCTGCAACCCTTTTTCCTGCTGCATCAAACTTTCGACTTTCTTTGTCGGGTGGTGGTGCATCCCCAGAAGTCTGTGAGTTTGCCTTTTTCCGGGCTGCCCCTACTACCACCGAGTCAGGTGTTAGTTGTTGCGTGATGTACACAGGGTCCGTAGGGGGAGGTTTGTATTTCTTCTCCACCCAAGGTGTGATGGCTCTGCCTTTGAAGGGGTCTCAAAACACCTGTTTCGCGTGTTTTATCATGCCTGGTAACATAGGCAGACTCTGGTATTGGCTATGTGTTGATGACAGGGTATTGAATAAAAAGTCATCCTCTATAGGTTCTGCATGCAGTGCTACATTATGAAAAGTAGCTGCTCTGGACACCACCTGCATGTAAGCAGTACTGTCTTCTGGTGGTGATGGTCTTGCCGGGTAGCAATCCGGACTATTGTCAGATACTGGTGCATCATATAGATCCCATGCATCTGGGTCATCCTGGCTCATCCCTGTGTGCGTTGGTGATTGCATCATTGGGGGTGTTGCAATTGGTGACAGTTGTGGTGAGTGCTGTGGCGATGGCTGTGGCAAAAAACGTGGTGGAGTTTTTTCTTTAGCCACTTTTGCTTTTGGCTGTTTTTCTGTTTCCTGGAAAGCGAGTTTCCGTTTCATTTTAAGTGGGGGAAGAGTTCTTATTTTCCTGTGTCCTTCTGAATATGGAGCCTTCTTTGTGTATAGTCTGGCTCTCCCATCTCTAATTCTTGTCCAAATGTATGGCCTTGTAGTTGTGATGAAAGGCCTTGTTCTTCTGAATAGGAGCTCTGTTTCGGTTCCGAGGCTGGGTGTTTCGGCACCGGAACCTTTTCCGCAGTCTTTTTCGGCTCCGAAGCCACCTTTTTTGGTTTCGGGGTGCCGATATCTCAGTGCCGAGTTTGGTCGGAGCCAGTATCTTGGTGCCGAGTAAACTCTGTGCCGGTATCTCGACCGGAGTCAGATGTCTTCGACACGTGTGTGCCCTTTTTCGGTGCTGATGGTTGGTCACTATGCTTACGGGTTAAGCCATGGCCTGCCGGCGGTGGCGTCCCCTGGGCTTTCATTATCTTTGTGTGAGTTTTGGCCGGGGCAGTTTTACTCACGGTTTGTTGCCTCACCGGCTGTTCACTTTCGGCCTCGTCCGAATCAGGAATGGAGAAAGTCTCCTCTTCTTCGACGTCGTGGTGTCCTGCCGGCGTCAATGACATTTGAAGCCTTCGAGCTCTCCGGTCCCGTAGCGTCTTCTTCGACCGAAATGCCCGACAGGCCTCGCAGGTATCCTCTTTGTGTTCGGGGGACAAACACAAATTACAGAACAAATGCTGGTCCGTATCGGGATACTTATTGTGGCATTTGGGGCAGAAGCGGAATGGGGTCTGTTCCATGAGCCTTGAAGACGTACTCGGTCGGGCTGACCAGGCCCCGCTGGGGAGTGGAAGCCCCGAAGGGCTACCGGAGCTCTTCTTTTCTTCGGTGTCGATCTGCTATTACTAACCCAATACCGAACGCAAACAATACCGTCGAATTTTCAGAGATTTAACTTACTTTCCGGACTGAAACACGGAGCGAAGAAGAACACGTCCGAACCCGATGGCGGAAAGAAAACAATCTAAGATGGAGTCGACGCCCATGCGCAATGGAGCCGAAAGGGGTGGAGTCCCTCGATCTCGTGACTCGAAAAGACTTTTTCGAAGAAAAACATCTTGTAACACTCCGAGCCCAACACTAGATGGCAGGATAATGCACAGCATGTGTGTCTGCAGCTACACATGCCATCAAACATATATATATATATATATATATATATGACTAATGATTTTCTAAAAATTTTTACTTTTTCACTTAACAGAGGGGGAAATGTAGTGTCTTGCATTATTTAGAACAGAACGTTTCTGGCTCCCAGTGGACTCTTTATCAGTGTGACATATTCGCTAGAATAGGATGTAATGAAAGATTGGTTTGGAATGTCAGAGTTAACAGGTACACATAGAGGAATAAAGACGTGTGATTTACAGCTCTGTGTATGGCCTAGTAATTGGCAGATACCCAGGCTGTAGAAGATGCTACAATAATTACTTGCTGTGAAATATGATTGTTTATCTTAGTGAACTGGATCACAATTTACTAATGAATGTTGCATAAGTCCTTGCTCCATGACATGAAATGTTTGCATAGGCAGCTGGTCTAACAAAGTACATAAAAAAACAGTTCTCATACATATAAATACAAAGAAAATGTATACGTATAATTGACAGCTTTCACTTTTGATGCCCCATCTCTGAATTTAAAGTAAAAGAATAAACAAACACTGTGGATTTCCACCTCCGTCCTCGAAGCTTAAAGAGTGGTTCTGCCTCATATTTCACTTGCTTCAAAGAGGGAAAGGAGAGAAAAAGGCTTTCCTGAAACTTTGCATACTTAGGCCCACATTTTTCATGGGTTTTCATCACCCTTGCACCACGCAAGGGAGCGCAAGGGTGACACAAACCCATGAATAATACATCCCACGCCAAGCAAGTCCACCGTGCATGGCCCTGCGTGGCTTGGTAAATGTGAAGTAATGCAAGGCAGCGCAAATAGCTGTCTTTTGATACTCTTCCGCAGGGAGGCATTACATGGGTGGAGCGTGGTGTTCCCACGCATGCACCTATGTATTTTGGCACATTCCTAGATTTACCATTAGTGGTAGAAATGGGAGTGAGTTAATGTTAGAAATTGGGTCTCTAGCTGGCAGAGGTATGCATCCCGTCCAAGTAGGGACCACAATCATAGTCAGGGTAAGTTGGTTACACTCCCTAAATTAACCTTTGCTAACCCTCTGGTAGCTTGGCACCGAGCCGCCAGGTTTAACTTAAGAGGCAATTTATAAAGTATTTGTGCAACACTTAAATTATAGTAACACAGTGAAAGACACCATGAAAGGACTACAAAATGACAAAAATCCAATCAGTAGAACTCAAGATATGAATTTTTAAAGAATAAACAGCAGTGTGGTGCTTAGATGTCAATAGCGCTAAAAGCTTACTTTGAGGTCACACTAGACTGGGGTAAATCCAAAGTACATGACGACCCCGATAGAAGCGAGGCCAGCTACAGGACCCATGCAGGGCCCGCTGGTGGAACAAGTGTTGGAGTCGAAGACTCGATGCATTGGTTCCGATTCACGCAGTCAGGTAGAGGCATCATCGTTAAGACTCGTAGTCGGTTCCTGCATAGTGGTAGAAACCCTTTCGATGCAGGCTATGCATCATCATCGAGCCATGGAGCAACATCTCTGGATTGGTGCTGAGTTGTTGTCAAACCTTGCAGTCGGGTTCCACATCGTCATCGAATTGGCAATGTGTTAGCGTTTAAGGGCACTGCATCGGTTCCGAGCAGCCTTGATGTGTTGATTTTTGAAGGAAAACAACTGCAGAGTCCACTCTTCAGGCCCAGGATTGGCTCCTTTTTACAGGACAGGCCTCACAGTGGCAGAGTCCTGCAGCTGAAGCAGATTTGAGGAAAGTCTTTGATGGCCCTGAGACTTCCAGAACAGGAGACATTCTAACAAGCCCCTTGAGTCATTTGGTTCTGGGGATGAAGAGATGCCGGTCTAGTCCTTCTCACTCCCAGGATAAGAGGGGAGCAGAGCAGGCTCAGCAATGCAGCAGTTCAGCAAAGTGCAGCAGAGTCCCAGCAGAGTGGCAGCATTTTCAGCAGCACAGCAGTCCTTCTTCCTGGCAGAGTATCCTCAGGTCCAGAAGTGCACTGATTTGGTAGAGTCGGAAGACCAGTTCTTATACCCAGTGGTTCCTCAGAAGTGGGGGCGACTTAAAGGATGGGGCTTTGTAGTGCACACAGGTCCTCCCTTTCCTGTCCTGGCTCCAGACACACTACAAGGGTTTATGCAGCTCATTGTGTTAGGACAGGCACAGCCCTATTCAGGTGCAAGTGTCAGCTTCTCCCTCTCATCCAGCTCAGGAGTGCCCATCAGTCTTTTGAAGGCCATCAGGATGTAAATAACACACCTCAGCTCCCTTTAAATCAATCACCCAAACATTTATAGAGTACAGCACAGAGAGTCTCAAGGCACTGGAGCTGTAAGTTGCTGCGTGGAGGTATGATCATTCAAACATCCAGCTCTTTAGTTCTCTTCTGAATCGCTAGAGTGCTGGTGCGCTTCTGAGGTGCAGGGAGAGGTTTTTTTAAGCCTTCGCTTCCAGGTGCAAGAACGCGCAATCCTCTGCTGTTGTCTTGATAGATCCATGGGGTGTCTGCAGGGGAGAGAGAAGCTGATCTGAGGTGTCTGGTCCGTGAAAGGTCAGGCATTTGTTGATGCATGCAGGTCCTTTGTTGTGCAAGGCCTTGTAGGCCTGGGTCAGCATCTTGAACTGGCATCTCTTCGGAGTTGACAGCCAGTGTAGTTTCTTGAGATGGGGTTTGAATTATGTCCTTCTGGTGGAGGTTGATTATGAGTCTTGCTGCTGAGTTCTGTATTATCTGGAGTCTCTTCAGGCGGCGTGCAGTGATTCCTACTCAGAGCGTGTTTCCGTAGTCCAGTCTGCTGGTGAGAAGAGGGCCTGCATGACAGACCTTCTGGTGTTTGCTGACAGCCATCTGAAGATCTTGCAGAGTATGCAAAGGATTTGGAAGCAGGATGACGACACTGCGTCGACTTGTTTCTTCATGGATAGCTTGCTTATCTAGGACAATGCTGTGGGCGTGTCAGACCTTAGTTTGCTTTTATATTATTATGATAATGTTGGAAAGTGGATTATTGGTAAGGGCAGGTAAGTACCTACACTTAGCAACATGCCACTAACCTCCACTTAGGTCCAGTTAGGTCTCAATAAATTAAACTCAGCTCAACCCTTTGTAACTTGGCAACGAGCGACAAGGCTTAACTTAGGAGACAAGTGTGTAAAGCATTTAAAGATCACAAAACAGTAAATAAACAAAACACAACACCAATTTATAACAATAGATTATATTTGTTTCGTTAAAATTACACCAAAATGATTAAAATTGGATAAGGGAAACCGGAGATATGAATTTTTAAAGAATTAATATTTTCTAGCGCATAGAAGCAACTAGCCCTCAAAGTGTTAAAAAAAATCACACTGGAAGGGGACAAAGTCCAGAGTTCAGGCCACCCATGAGATACCCTGTCACACTTACTTTCAGAAGTGCTTCTTGATTCAGGAAAGTGGTCCACAGCACCAGCCAAGGGTTTCGAGGGTCTGGTTTGCCTCTTAGGGTCTGGGCCTCCAACTCCCACAACGCACTTCTTCAACTTATGGAGTTGCTCCAAGCGGCTCCAAACTTCTGGATCTTCTTCCAAAGGTCCTTTTTGGGTCCTTGAAGTGTCCACAACTTGATCCAAGGTTCCAGAAGCTCTGAGTTGCTCCTTGTGAGTTGGGACTGCAATTCCCAGAATGCACCTAGTCAGAATCCTCAAATGGCCACTGGACGCTGGTCAGCTAGGCTCTGCTTGCAGGACTTGATGCAGAGCACTCTGGGCAGCTCCTTTGTACCTGTAGCAAACAGGGAGTCCCTTCTTGAAGTAGTAAAAGACCGGCAAAGTCCTTTTAGTGGTGAAGCCCAAGTGTGCAGCTGGTGCAGTCCTTCAGAGTGCAGTGTCCAGGTGCAGGTCTGGAGTTAAGCAGGTCAGTCTTTCTTCTTCTTTGTCTTGTTCCTTGCAGGGATCTGAGTTGTGGGTGAAGCTCTGCCATATTTATCCTGCTCCTGGGTGGAAAACAGGGGGGCCTGGGTTATCCAAACACAGGCAGGCTCCTTCCCCCTTTGATAACCACATCCTGGGAAGTGTGGCAAAAATTAATCCCAATGGAGCAACATTCTTCAAAAATCCAACACAGCTGAAAGTGATTTTTGAGGTTAGATCTGGCTGAGCCCACCCACTGGTGGGGCTAAAACTCCTAAACACAGCCCTCTCCTGCCCTCTTCTGATCTAATCAAAAGGCCACCTATCTGTCTGGAATTGCAGGATGTGAGGGAGGTGCTGAGCTGCTCCAAATGTCCTTCCCTGTCTTTGAAGACGAGTTTGGCCGCTCTCATCCCATCCTGCTTCACCATCTGCTGAGGTAGATCTCCTCCCCGAGGCACATCCTTTATGTTCAGCCCAGGCCACTTCACACCTCATCAAGGCAGCCTGACCAGGCTGCCAGAGACTGGCCAATTAGAGAAGGGCACTATAGAGGTGAAGTTGGCAACTTTCAGGTAGAGTGTTATAACTCATTACCTGAGCTAGTTATATTAAATCAAACAATTGCAAGCTGTGTGATTTATTATAACAATTAATTTGATACCAAACTCAAGGTATCTGGCATTTAAGGCGACTTTGTTAATTAAAATAAAGTCTCCCCATTTTAGCCTAAGGAGGCCATTCACTAGTGAGGGAAAAACAAATTTGGCTATTTTACCTCACCAGGGCTTATAAAACTATTTTTACAAGGTCACTGCTCCTAGTTCGATGGCACGCAACCCTAGGGGCACCTAGGGCACACCTTAGGGATGACGTATATGTAAAAATAAGGTAATTCAAATATGAATATAACCTTAGTTTAAAAGCAGCCAGCAAGGCAAGCATGCCTTGAAAATGACATTGGGCACCTCAGCAGTGCACCTATGGGTACCTATGCTGGGGTCCCTAACCCTACATGCCCTACCATTTACTAGGGACCTATAGGTAGGTTGACATAGCCAATTATAATTAGCCTAATTTGCATACTCATTTTACACAGAGCACGGGCCGTAGGGCTGGTTAGCAGTAACCAGGGCACCATTAGAGTCAAGAAAGCACCAGCAAAAAGTGAAAAATGGGGGCAAAATATTAGGGGGCCTCTAAAATCAGCCCTGTTTTCCCACAGATAAGGTGACAGGTATAGGGTAGTCACCTATTACCTCAGAGGTTGACTCAGCGTGACAGGAGTGTTAAATCTTACAATCAGACACTGTGAACCAATAAACATCAAATATAACATCAAACAATCAACATAATCAATTGGAGTCAGTAATTTAAACACACCATGACCTATGTGGTCATGAATCATCACACCAGTTTAGTAAAGTTTAAACATTTATTGCTCTTTAGATTAACAATGCTAAATTCACTTAAATCAAGCGCAAGGTCAAATGATAGAAATACAGAAACATCACAGGCTGTCCAAAACGCCTGAAAAATGTTGTTATAAACTAGCACATTCAGAATAAGACATTCCAAAAGAATAATGTAGAACAACAATATAATCAAATGAAAAATAGAAATGGCATACATTTAGGTATGTGAATGAATGAAATCAGAATCAAATATACATTCAAAAATAGATTTAGGTCAGGCATCCCTAACCAACACTCTAATTTGAAAAGCATGTGTGGGCCTAATGAAAAAAGAAAAATAAGACAAAAATTTATTTGGGAAACATCTAACTATGGCGCTAACCAAAATAAGTGGTTGGATTTCTAAGAAAGAAAAACCTGCAAGAAAGACATATGCACATTGGTTATACTTCTCCTAAATGGATCAGCAACTGGCAGAAACTTAATTAGCAGGGCGCAGGAAGATCAAGTCTTCAGGAAACAGCATCAGGACGTGAAGAGAAACAGTTCAGCAAAGTTGGGCCTAATATAACTGAACTGTTAGAGTCATACACAAAGACAGAAACACATCATCTGAACAAGACTCAAGCTAAATATAGTCTGATTTACTTCACCTTAAACATTGCTATATTAAAGTCCCATACGGTACTACCTAAGCTACTATTAGGCATGACTATGGGGTGATTTAGTTTGCAACCAATGAACATTATCTGCGCATCGGATGTATCTCTTCACATTTTCTGCAGCCATGATTGGTTTACGGTGTCACTCCTCTCTTGTCTTTTTTGGACAACAGCTTCCGTGATTATAAAAATGAAACTTGAGAAAAATAAAATATTACATGAAAAGCACTACATTGAGCACTGAAGTCTATTGTTTACTTTGTAAGTTATTGTCTAATCTCAAGAAGGACAACTGTTACCAGTATAGAACATAACTTTTAAAAGGTGTGCAAGTGACAAAGGATGCTTGAAGAAACATTATTTTTGCAAAGCTATCATTCTTTAAAACATGGTGCCTCTGTAAAATTACTAAAATGTGAGGCCTTTGAACTAATGCTAAGAATAAAACATTTAATTTAAATATTTAAACCTTAAATCCTCAATCCATCAATAATACTCATCTTATCAGTACATTTAAACATGATAAGAAAAAATATGTTTTCATTAGTCATTATTTAATTTCATGTCGAACTTCATTGTGGCTGACACAAGAGTAAGCACATTTCAAAGCGTCCAGTTTTCAGTTAGGCCTTTAAACACACGTTCTTTCATTATTTCGTATTACATTTTAGTGACACATTTATTAATAATGTTTGCTCTCTAACAATCCCTCCTCTGACAACTAAATATGTCATTAAAAAAGAATATATTTATTAATACTTGTATTAATACTAATGAGACAATGCAAAACTTAGTTTGTTAAATATATCTATTATTTCTCTGTTTTCTCCAGGTTTCAGAATTTATCGAGTCATGAAATGATTTGCTTCTCATCTTTTCAATTTTAATTTCTTCCCTCCTCTGCTCATTTTTCATCTTTTCTCTTTGTATGCATCTATATAATTTGTAAAATCCGGGTTTGCACATGACACATGCAACCACTATTAATAATGGTTTCAGTATCATTCCCACAACACCTTGACCACGGTTTCTTAACCAATTTTTAACTTCAGTAAAACATTTGTCTATATTTTTCCACACACTTGGGTCTTTCAAATCTTTTAGGTAAGAATTTTGATCCGTCACATTCTTAATGAAATTTCTAATTCCTTTACTGTTATCAGGAATAAATGTACAGCAATGTTTTGCTTTGATCATCCGGCAGACTGCGCCTTCCTTTGCTGAAAGGATGTCTAATGCAAGATGGTGCTGAAGAACCATCAAACGTACTGCAACCATTTCAGTATCCATCAATGTGATCGCTCAAGAAGAATCTGTTTTCATTTTATCTACAATAGTAGACAGCTTTATAATTTTCATTTCATTCAGAACAACTTCCTCAGAAGGAATAATTGCTCAAAATATATCTCCAATAATTTCTGAATAACTTGACCTTTTTGACCTTGATCTCACATTCTATTGTGTTTCATCAATATTGTCAATTTGATACATTGTTTTTCACCTGCCGTGCCACTTCCTTTTCAGTTGTCAGCAGTTGTATTTGGTGAAGTGCAGTTCCTCTTTGATCCAGCTTGCTTTTTTGCTTTGTTCTTTGGCCTTGGCTGTCTTGGCAGGGCGATGGCATCATAGCATACTGTGATCCACTAGGAGAAACTCTTTGCTGCATGTTCAGGGTTGTGTGTAGAGTCAGGGTGGTGGGAGAGGTTGAGAGTGCTGTTCCACTGGTCTTCTGATACCTTTTTCCAGCTGTGGATCAGGGGAGCACGGTGCCGGGGTGGGTGGGACCTGAGATAGTGAAGTGTATGTTGTGGTGGTCAGACCGTGTGAGTGGTGTGGAGTGGATGTACCTGACTCTGTCAGTGGAGGTAAACATGGGGTCGAGCGTGTGTCCTGCGATGGGGTAGAGTTGGTGATGAGCTGCTTGAGGCTGATGTTGCTAATGCTTTCCAGGAGGTCGTGGAGTTGGGGTAGCTGAGGTCATCGAGGTGGAAGTTGAGGTCCCCTAGGAATATGTAGTGCTCTTAGTCAATTGCTTACAGGGCGATGAGTTTCGGATGGTGTTGCAAAAGCTGCAGCGTGGTCCTGGTGGTCTGTAGACAAGGGTGTATATGACGGTGCTTTCTCTGTCTTTGTGGAGTTAGAAGTTAATGTGCCCCATTACCGGTGTCAGGCCGTCAGGGGATGTCATGCAGTGGATGGGGTCCCTGTGGACGATGGCGATTCTGCCTCCGTGCTTGTTGGTTTGGTTCCGGTGTGTTATCTTGTAACCTTTGGGCATGGTGGTGACGATGTCTGGTGCAGAGATGGGGTTTAGCCAAGTTTCAGTCAGGAAGATGGCATCTGGGGTGAGAGAGGTGATCGTGTTTCAGACCTCGGTGGCATGTTTACCGAGTGAACGTTCATTGAGTAGGAAGAACTGGAGTTGTGTTGTGGTGGTCTCAGTCGATATGTTGGGTGCGACTGACTTTGCGGTGTCGCTGGTGTCATTGGTTGCATCACACCTTTGTGGGTGACTATCTAGAGGGACTGCAAAAACTCCAGCTGTCACCCAACCTAGATGTGTAGTCGAGCAGGTATCAGGCATACTGGGCTTAAGAGCAGAAAATTACCAGTTTTCTAAAAGTGGCATTTTTTAAAGTCACAATCATAAATCCAACTTTATCATTACAGATGATTTATTATTACAAGTCCATAGGTACCAACAATGACTGTTTTATTCCTTCTCAATCAGGAATTACACTTAATAAATGTATTACAGAGTCCCCAGTGCTGTCCTATGAGAGGGGTAGGCCTCACAGTAGTGAAAAACGAATTTGGGAGCTTTTAACTACCAGGACTTGTAAAACTAAGTAGAACATGTCCTGCCTTCTACTTACACAGTACCCTGCCCTATGGGCTACCTAGGGCCTACTTCGGGGGTGTCTTCTGTGTAATAAAAGAGGAGTTTAAGGCTTGGCAAGGGATTTTAAATGCCAGGTAAACATGGCAGTGAAACTGCACACCCAGGCTCTACAGTGGCAGGCCCTAGACATGTTTAATATGGCTACTTACGTGGGCGGCACAATCAGCGCTACAGGCCCACTAGTAGCATTTAATTTACAGTCCCTAGGCACATATACTGCATTATCCTAGGGAGTTACAAGTTAATTAAATATACGAATTTGGGGTACACTAATGTTACCATGTTTTAGGGGAGTGAGCACATGCACCTTAGCTCTGGTTAACAGTGGTAGAGTGCCCGGAGCCCTAAGGCCCACAAAAACAGATCAGCAAAAATGAGGCAATGTGTCCCTTCCTGCGTAAAACAATCCTGACTACTACATTGCAGATGACCTTGCAGCATGGTGCAAGGTTGCCTGCATTGGAGCTAGGTAGCCAAAAGTGCGCCAGTGCTGGGAAAGAATAGGAATGCGCTGTACAATGGTAAATACGGCACATTCCTGCCATTTTCCTTTCACGCATTGCAGCAAGCTGGCTTGCTGCGTTGCGTTATATGAATTTTGGGCAAATATGGCGCTTATTCTGTCAACTCACCACACCACATTCCTCCCTGTGGCTTTGCAATATATTGCAATAATTAAAGGTGGTGTACAAATAGCCAACATGAGGCAATGAATTACCAGCTGATAAAACTACAGTGCACATCTACCTGAACAGGGCTTCACATCCCTTCTCCTCACACGACTTGCCAGCATGACAAATTGTTTGAAATCATGTCAGACCCACAGCATTATAATTTCTACTGGTCCATGAAGGAAATAGAAGTTGTAAAATCTATCCAGAGTGCTAGCACTTTCTTTTATTTAAATCTTGCATTCAGAATGAGAAAACAAACGCTTCTCAAAGTATAAGGAATGCCTGTAGGAAAGTACAATCTTGCCTGGCATGTTACCCCCATTTTTACTTGTATGTAGTTTGTTTTTGCCTGTGTCACTGGGATCCTGCTAGCCAGGACCCCAGTGCTCATAAAGTGTGCCCTGTATGTGTTCTCTGTGTGGTGCCTAACTGTATCACTGAGGCTCTGCTAACCTGAACCTCAGTGTTTATGCTCTCTCCGCTTTCAAAATTGTCACTGCAGGCTAGTGACTAATTTTACCAATTCTGATTGACACATTGGAACACCCTTATAATTCCCTAGTATATGGTACCCAGGTACCCAGGGTATTGGGGTTCCAGGAGATCACTATGGGCTGCAGCATTTATTTTGCCACCCATAGGGAGCTCAGACAATTCTTACACAGGACTGCCACTGCAGCCTTAGTGAAATAACGTCCACGTTATTTCACGACCATTTTACACTGCACTTAAGTAACTTATAAGTCACCTATATGTCTAACCCTCACTTAGTGAAGGTTGGGTGCAAAGATACTTAGTGTGAGGGCACCCTGGCACTAGCCAAGGTAACCCCACATTGTTCAGGGCAAATTCCCCGGACTTTGTGAGTGTGGGGGCACCATTACACGTGTGCACTACATATAGGTCAATACCTATGTGTAGCTTCACAATGGTAACTCCAAACATGGCCATGTAACATGTCTAGGATCATGGAATTGTAACCCCAATACCATTCTGGTATTGGGGGGACAATTCCATGGATCCCCAGGGCTCCAGCATGGACCCCGGGTACTGTCAAACTAACTTTCCTGGGTCTCCACTGCAGCTACTGCTGCTGCCAACCCCTCTGACAGGTTTCTGCCCCCCTGGGGCCTGGTCCCAGGAAGTCAGAACAAAGGATTTCCTCTGAGAGAGGGTGGTACACCCTCTCCCTTTGGAAGTAGGTGTGAAGGGCCTGGGAGGAGTAGCCTCTCCTGGCCTCTGGAAATGCTTTGAAGGGCACAGATGGTGCCCTCTCTGCATAAGCCAGTCTACACCGGTTCAGGAATCCCCCCAGCCCTGTTCTGGCATGAAACTGGACAAAGGAAAGGGGAGTGACCACAGCACAGCACAGCCTAGCCCAGGTCCCCAGCACACCGTCTTGCATTGCCCAACTCGCTGAGTTGGACTCCAATGTCGTGGGTCCCCCTTTTGTGACTCTGAGTCGACTGTTGTCCTCAGATCTTCTAAGTGCCTGTTCCGGTGCTTCTGTGGGTGTTGCTTGCTTCTGTATAGGCTCTCTGTGTTGCTGAGCGCCCCCTCTGTCTCCTCCTCCAAGGGGCAACCTCCTGGTCCTTCCTGGGCCCTAGCAGCACCCAAAATCCTCAACCGTGACTCTTGCAGCTAGCAAGGCTTGTTTGTGGTCTTTCTGCGTGGAAACAACTCTGCATCCTCCAGACGCCGTGGGACATCTTCTGACCAAAGGAGAAGTTCCTGGCACCTTCCGTTGTTGCAGAATCTTCAGCTTTTTCCACCCGGAGACAGCCCTTTTGCACCTTCATCCGGGGTTTAGTGAGCTCCTGCCCCCCCTGGACACTTGCGTGACTCTTGGACTTGGCCCCCTTCCTTTACAGGTCCTCAGGTCCAGGAATCCGTCTTCAGTGTTGTCCTTGCAGAATCCCCTATCTCGACTTTACTGTCTTTCTGGGGTAGCAGAGTAACTTTACTCCTACTTTTCAGGGTCTTGGGGTGGGGTATCTTGGAGACCCTTAGTGTTTTCGTACACTCCCAATTACCCTCTACAAACTACACTAGGCCTGGGGTCCATTCATGGTTTGCATTCCACTTTTGGAGTATATGGTTTGAGTTGCCCCTAGGCCTATTTTCTCTATTGTGATTCTAAATTGTTTGCACTACTTTTCTAACTGTTACTTACCTGATTTTGGTTTGTGTCTATATAATTTGTGTATATTACTTACCTCCTAAGGGAGTATATCCTCTGAGATACTTTTGGCATATTGGGGGTCATTACAACCCTGGCGGACGGTGTTAAAGCGGCGGTAAGACCGCAAACAGGCCGGCGGTAAAAAAATGGGAATTATGACCGTGGCGGAAACCGCCAACAAAGACAGCCACTTTACCACTCCGACTGCCACGGCGGTACAAACAAACAAGGCAGCGGTCACCGCCAACAGGCAGGTGGAAGACAATGTACCGCCCACAGTATCACAACCTACCAATCCGCCAGCAGATAAAAACACGGCGGAAACAGCCATTTCAAAGGGAAAACGCTCACCCTTTACCTCACCCACTACAACACACACACCAATGCATATCCAAACATTACAGTAACAATCCCCAACCCCCCCCGGAAGAATGCAAAGACCAAAGGAAATTAGTGGAACCATTGTAATATATCAAAATACAGTAACCAAGAAATATATATATATATATATATATATATATATATATATATATATATATATATATATATATATATATATATATATACACATTAAACAAAATATACACCACGATTAGCAGTGCAGGTAATGCACAAGTCATTGTCCGTGGACCACTGGGCCCAAAATGCATGGGCGAGGCCCACACAAGATACCTGACCAGAAACGGAGAGAACACTGCTGGGGCATCAGATACAAATACAACAGGCACCTCAGGGGGAAGGGAAGGGGGGGGCACCTCAGCCGGATGAGTGCACCACGCCAGATCCACGAGGGGGCTCCATGCCCATTGATGTATCCTGGGGAGTGCAAAGCCACAGTCTCTCAAGTCTCCACAGTGGGTGGTTTGCCCACTGTTCAATCCTGGGGAGTGCAAAGCCACAGTCTCTCACGTCTCTACAGTGGGTGGTTTGCCCACTGTTCAATCCTGAGGAGTGCAAAGCCACAGTCTCTCAAGTCTCTACATTGGGTGGTTTGCCCACTGTTCAATCCTGGGGAGTACAAAGCCACAGTCTCTCAAGTCTCTACAGTGGGTGGGTTGCCCACTGTCCAATCCTAGGGAGTGCAAAGCCACAGTCTCTCAAGTCTCTACAGTGGGTGGGTTGCCCACTGTTCAATCCTGGGGAGTGCAAAGCCACAGTCTCTCAAGTGGAGAACAGTCTCCACTGGTTCTGGAGGGTGACTGGTGCCCAGAATGCTTCATCCTGTGCAGGACAGACTGAGTGGATGCATTTCTCCACTGGTTCTGGAGGGGACTGGTGCCCAGAGTGCTTCATCCTGTGCAGGACAGACTGAGTGGATGCCTTTCTCCACTGGTTCTGGAGGGGGACTGGCGCCCAGAGTGCTTCATCCTGTGCAGGATAGAGGTAGTGGATGGATCTCTCCACTGGTTCTGGAGGGGGACTGGTGCCCAGAGTGCTTCATCCTGTGCAGGACAGAGGTAGTGGATGGATCTCTCCACTGGTTCTGGAGAGGGACTGGTGCCCAGAGTGCTTCATCCTGCCAAGGACAGACTGAGTGGATGTCTTTCTCCACTGGTTCTGGAGGGGGACTGGTGCCCAGAGTGCTTCATCCTGTGCAGGACAGACTGAGTGGATGCCTTTCTCCACTGGTTCTGGAGGGGGACTGGTGCCCAGAGTGCTTCATCCTGCGCAGGACAGACTGAGTGGATGCCTTTCTCCACTGGTTCTGGAGGGGGACTGGTGCCCAGAGTGCTTCATCCTGTGCAGGATAGACTGAGTTGATGCCTTTCTCCACTGGTTCTGGAGGGGGACTGGTGCCCAGAGTGCTTCATCCTGTGCAGGACAGAGGTAGTGGATGGATCTCTCCACTGGTTCTGGAGGGGGACTGGTGCCCAAAGTGCTTCATCCTGCCAAGGACAGACTGAGTGGATGTCTTTCTCCACTGGTTCTGGAGGGTGACTGGTGCCCAGAGTGCTTTATCCTGTGCAGGACAGAGGTAGTGGATGGATCCCTCCACTGGTTCTGGAGGGGGACTGGTGCCCAGAGTGCTTTATCCTGTGCAGGACAGAGGTAGTGGATGGAGCCCTCCACTGGTTCTGGAGGGGAACTGGTGCCCAGAGTGCTTCATCCTGTGCAGGACAGACTGAGTGGATGCCTTTCTCCACTGGTTCTGGAGGGGGACTGGTGCCCAGAGTGCTTCATCCTGCCAAGGACAGACTGAGTGGATGCCTTTCTCCACTGGTTCTGGAGGGTGACTGGTGCCCAGAGTGCTTCATCCTGTGCAGGACAGAGTTAGTGGATGGATATCTCCACTGATTCTGGAGGGGGACTGGTGCCCAGAGTGCTTTATCCTGTGCAGGACAGACTGAGTGGATGTCTTTCTCCACTGGTTCTGGAGGGGGACTGGTGCCCAGAGTGCTTCATCCTGCCAAAGACAGACTGAGTGGATGCCTTTCTCCACTGGTTCTGGAGGGTGACTGGTGCCCAGAGTGCTTCATCCTGTGCAGCACAGAGGTAGTGGATGGATCTCTCCACTGGTTCTGGAGGGGGACTGGTGCCCAGAGTGCTTCATCCTGTGCAGGACAGACTGAGAGGACGCCTTTCTCCACTGGTTCTGGAGGGGGACTGGTGCCCAGAGTGCTTCATCCTACCAAGGACAGACTGAGTGGATGCATGTCTCCACTGATTCTGGAGGGGGCTGGTGCCTCACTCTCCCCGTGACGGTCCCAGTTGCATCACTGCCCCTGCTGCTCATGGGCTAGCGGTGCTTGACTTGGCGATCCTTAACCTGTTCAGCGGTCCTTGCCCTGTTCAGCGGTGCTTGCCATGGCGGTCTTTGCCCTGTTCAGTGGTGCTTGAGTTTGAAGTTTCTGACCTGTTCAGCGGTGCTTGAGTTTGAAGTTTCTGACCTGTTCAGCTGTGCTTGCCATGGCGGTCTTTGCCCTGTTCAGCGGTGCTTGCCCTGTTCAGCGGTGCTTGCCATGGTGGTCTTTGCCCTGTTCAGCGGTGCTTGCCCTGTTCAGCGGTGCTTGACTTGGCGGTCTTTGCCCTGTTTAGCGGTGCTTGCCCTGTTCAGCGGTGCTTGCCATGGCGGTCCTTCATTGCCCAGCTGGCCTGTGGCTGCCGGGGCCCTCCTGGGCAGCTGGGCTGTGGCTGGTGGTGGCTTCCTGGCCACTGACGATTGGGCTGCCCTCCTGGGCACTGACTCTGATGGTGGCCTCCTGGCCACTGACGATTGGGCTGCCCTCCTGGGCACTGACTATGCGGTGGCCGCTGGGCAGCCGGGATGATGGCGGTCTTCTCCGCTGTGCTGCTCCTCCCAGACTTTGGCAATTTCTTCTGCCCCTTCCCCACCTTGGAAGGAGTCACAGCTGAGTCGACACTCCCACCGGGACCCTTTGTCAGCGGCTTTGCTGGCTGGAGTCTTCCCCCACAATTCCGCCGGGCACTGTCCAACTTCTGGTGCTTCACGGGGGGGACTGGCTTTGCTGTGGCTCCGTGTCACACTGGCTGCCCTGGTGCCCGGTGCACTCCACATACCTCTAACAACAGGCACCACTGGTCCCGGTGATTTTTTGGCTGAGGTGCTAGTACGGGACCTATGAATTGGAGGGGGGGGTGGGAAAGAGGTCAAGCTTGCTCAGGAAAAGTTTCTTAGGAACACTGGGACGGGTAGCTGGAGGGGGTCTGGGAGTGGAGGAAGAGGAGGTGGTTGTAGGAGGTGTAACTTTTGTGGTTTTGGGTGCAGGTGCATGCGCTGGAGGCTGTCATGAGGTGGATGTATGTTGGGTGGGTGTGTGCCTGCGTTTGTGTACTTTGGGAGGGGGCGTCACAGGCACACTGGGAGAGGACATAGGGGATGTGTAAATGGTAGTGGGGGTGGTGAGTGTACGTGAGCGGGGTGTGGTGGTGGGTGTGCTGTTGCAGGACCTAGTGGCTGTAGTGGTAGTGCATGCAGGTGAGAGTGTAGACGAAACTGGGAGGGAGGAGGGAGACGACGAGGAGGGGAACACAGTGGAGGCAGTGGATGTTGGTGTGTCTGTATGTGTGTGATGCTTGCATGAGTGCTTGTGGGACGTGTGGTGCTTATGTTTGCCTGAGCTTCCCTTGTGTGGTGAGGTGTGTGCATGCTGGTCTGATGGTGTGCTTGGTATAGGCAGGGTTACAGGAGATTGGGTATGGGTGGAGGAAGTTGGAGGGGGGAGGCTAGACACAGGGACAATGGCTGCCATCAGTGCTGAGGCCAGAGTTTGCAGGGTTCAATGAAGGGCAGCCTGACCAGAATGAATGCCCTCCAGGAATGAATTAGTATGTTGCAATTCCCTTTCTGCACCCTGGATGGCATTCAAAATGGTAGACTGCCCAACAGTGAGTGACCTGAGGAGGTCAATGGCCTCCTCACTGAGGGCAGCAGAGGTGACAGGGGCAGGGGCTGAGGTGCCTGGGGCGAAGGTGATGCCCACCCTCCTGGGTGAGCGGGCACGGGGCGAAGGCTGAGGGGCTGCTGGGAGGGCGGTGCTGGTAGGGGGGGTGGCGGCTGTACCTGTAGAAGTGGGGGGCACAGATTTTGCCGCCACCACAAGGGAGCTCCCATCGGAGGACGAGTCCGTGTCGCTGGTTGCTGATCCTGCCCCCGCCATGAAGCTCCCCTCGCCCTCCGTCCCACTGGTGTATTCCGAGTCCGTGGTGTGGCCCTCCATGGCCATGTGGGATGCAGCTTCCTTGTGCTCCGGTGCCACTGTACCTCCGCCTGATGATGCTGATGCACACAAGAACAGGGAGACCACAAAAAGGGGGGGGCCACAGAAGAAAGACAGGTTGAGTGCATGGCTCACCGCTACCGTTGGCGGACAATACAGACACACAGCAGGCCCCTGCACTACGCTGCGCTGTTGGGCTCTACAGATGCAGTTCCTGGGATATGGCCTACATGGCTATGGTCAACATCTGCACACATAGATGACACAGGGGCATGTATACCTGTACTTGGCACTCTACAGAGGTGGGGTGGAGTGCCACATGGCCTGCATTACAGAGGGGCCTAGCCTACGGAACTCGCCCTGGCCTAGGGGAACCCACAGCCCTCCTCCCCCACCCAGACACCTTCACTGCACACAAAGTCAGCAGAATGATGTTGTACTCACCCCCTTGTGTCTGCTGTGATGCCCCCAGTTGCCCATCCAACTCCGGGTAGGCCACCGCCAGGATCTGGAACATCAGGGGGGTCATGGTGCGACGGGCACCCCTCCCACGTTGGGAGCCAACCCCAGCTGAGCCTCCGCAGTCTTCTTGCTCCAGCGGCGAATGTCCTCCCATCTTTTACTGCAGTGGGTGCTCCGTCTGTGGTGGAACCCCAGGGTCCGGACGTCCTTGGTGATGGCACGCCAAATATCCTTCTTCTGGTGGGCACTGACCTAAATGAAATGTACAGGGGAAGAAGAGAAGTCATTAGCAACTGCACCGTCGAAGTGAGTGGCCCACATCCCTACCCTTGCCATGTGGCACATGCATTCACAGTCTATCATGCACGCAGAACCGTGGCCCCTTCCTTCTTACAACCAGCCCTCTACACTCAGGTATAGCCCATACAACGTGCTCCCTGTGTACTTACCTGTTGGTCTGGAGGACCGTAGAGTAGCGTGTACTGGGGGAGGACTCCGTCCACGAGCTTCTCCAACTCCTGTGCAGTGAAGGCAGGGGCCCTTTCCCCAGACGCACGAGCCATTGTCTCTTCCAGACCGAGGTCACAGCAGCACTTGCAGTGTAGGTCCTCTCCTGTCGAAGATCAGGTATCGAGTGATTGAACAGATAGAAAATGGCAGTCACATCCACAGCGGTGACGTCCGCGGCGGTGCGTACCATCACCGCCGGCGCACTTCGTCATTGGCTCCTGGGACCCATAGGGTCCAATGTTAACCAATGCAGCATTGCGCCGCGGTCTTCGACCGCCTAGCGCAACAGTGTATATCGCCATTGCAGTTACCTCACATCCCATTGTCCCACTTTAGAGGTCAGGCAGCCGCCATTTCAGGGGCCCACATGGCTTCATTTTCAACTGTGTCACACATACCTAGGCCTAGACTCAACACACATACAGGCAACTTTTTGGATTATGTTTCGTGTTCTGTGTAGACTGTGGGTGCATACCTCTGAGTTGCTTGAATTTGTAATCGCTGTTCTCCTTCCTAGGCACCATCCGCTGGGACATGTGAGGAGATGGCGGAATCCTCCGGTGTACCGACCGTTGGTGGACCAGTTGACAATGGAGGAGCGACATTTAATCATCACCTACAGGTTTGACTGTGCCACAATCCAGGAACTGTGTACCCAGTTGGAGCCTGACCTGATGTCAGCAATCTGCCATCCCACAGGAATCCCCCCCTCAAGTGCAGGTGCTATCAGTGCTCCATTTCCTTGCAAGTGGGTCATTTCACACAACAGTGGCCATGGCATCAGGGATATCCCAGCCTATGTTCCAACGTGTTGTCCAGAGTGTTGTCTGCCCTTCTGAAACACATGCGGAGCTACATCGTTTTCCCTCAGGTGGAGGATTTGCCTACAGTGAAAGGTGACTTCTATGCCCTTGGACATATCCCTAACATCATAGGTGCCATTGATGGGACCCATGTAGCTCTGGTCCTCCCCCCACAGGAGTGAACAGGTGTACAGGAACCGGAAGAGTTATCATTCCATGAATGTACAGATGGTATGTTTGGCAGACCAGTACATCTCCCAGGTAAATGCTATGTTCCCTGGCTCAGTGCATGACGCCTACATCCTGCGGAATAGCAGCATCCCTTATGTGATGGGTCAACTCCAGAGGCACCGGGTGTGGCTATTAGGGGACTCTGGTTACCCCAACCTGTCATGGCTACTGACCCCAGTGAGGTATCCCAGGACCAGGGCAGAGGAACGCTACAATGAGGCCCATGGGCGGACTAGGAGGGTGATAGAACGCACCTTTGGCCTCCTGAAGGCCAGGTTCAGGTTCCTCCATATGACAGGGGGTTCCCTATTCTACTCACCAAGGAAGCTGTGCCATATCATCGTGGCCTGCTGTATGCTTAACAATTTCGCTTTGCGACGCCAGGTGCCTTTTCTGCAGGAGGATGGTCCAGATGACGGTGTTGTGGCAGCTGTGGAGCCTGTGGACAGTGATAAGGAGGAAGCAGAGGAAGAATACATTGACAACAGGGACTCAGTTATCCAGCAATATTTGGAGTGACACACAGGTGAGAATATATTCCTGCCTACTACAAGTACTTTCACACTTCTACCTCTATCCTGTCTGTCGATTTCAACCAGTATATGGTAACTGAGTTGTACATTTCCATTACGGTTTCACAAGTGTGGTTTCCAACGTGTGTCATCTGCTTAGATTCCTCATGGACTTGAGATGTGTGACATAGGTATGTTGACATTACATTTGAGAACGCATTTTGTCACTGTCATTGCTATAATATATTTTCTAAATCACAGACTGACTCCAGGTTGTTTTGTGCTTCAAGGGTGTTTATTTAAGTGCTAAATATTGGAGGGTGGTTGTAAAATGGTGAGGGGTGATGGTGGAGGACTGTCCATGGCAGAGTCCAGTCTATGAGTCTCACAGGTGCATTGCCCATATGGGCATAGGAAGTGGAGCTGGGGCAGTTCCAATATGGACAGGGTTACAAAGTGGGACAGTAGGATGACAATCAGGGTGGTCTTATTTCTTGGCAGGGGTCTTGCCATCATGCTCTGTCTTGTTCCTGGTTCTCAGGGACCGCTTGCGGGGTGGTTCTCCGTCTGCAGGGGGTGGGGTGCTGGTGTGGTGGTCCTGTGACGGTGCCTCCTGTCCACTAGCGCCGGCAGAGGTGGTGGGCAGTTCATCGTCCTGGCTAGTGTCAGGGGCCCCTTGGAGTGCCACAGTGTCCCTCCTGGTGCTGAGTATCTCCTTCAGCACCCCTACGATGGTGCCCAGGGAGGTGCTGATAGTTCTGAGTTCCTCCCTGAAGCCCATATACGGTTCCTCCTGCAGGCGCTGGGTCTCCTGAAACTTGGCCAGGACCGTTGCCATCGTCTCCTGGGAGTGGTGGTATGCTCCCATGATGGAGGAGAGGGCCTCGTGGAGAGTGGGTTCCCTAGGCCTGTCCGCCCCCTGTCGCACGGCAGCCCTCCTAGTTCCTGTGTGTTCCTGTGCCTCCGTCCCCTGGACCGTGTGCCCACTACCACTGCCCCCAGGTCCCTGTTGTTGTTGGGGTGGTGGGTTATCCTGGGTTCCCTGTAGTGGTGGACACACAGCTGATTGACGTGTCCTGGGGACGGAGGTATGGGCCAGCTGGGTGGGTGCTGTGCTGGTGTTACCGGAGGGTGGAAGGTCTGTGGTGGCCTGTGTGAGGGGAACCGACTGTCCCGAGGCCCACGATGGTCCGGGCTGGTCATCTAGGTCCAGTTGGACAGAGCTGCTGTCATCACTGTGGGCCTCTTCTGTGGGTGGGGTGGAGATGTCTGGACCCTCCTGTCTGGTGACGTTGGGTAGTGGTCCTGCAGGGGTGGAAAGGCATGATTATTGCATCTGTGTGTTTCATGGTGTGCAATGGGTGGGTGACCGTGTACCCCAGTGCTGGCATTCCTGTGTGTGGGCTTGTGTGATGATGGTTGAGGGGGTTGTTATGGGTATGTGCAGTGGGCATGCTTTAGTGATGGGTGTCCATGCTTTGTTCTTGCATGCAGGGCTTGGTGTTGGGATGGGTGGTTTGTGATATTGGTACATTTGTGTGGAGTTGGAGTGATGGGGTGGGGGCGAGGGTGGGGGTCTGTGATAGCATGCAGGTAGGGTGGGGGATATGATAGTTAAGATTTGACTTACCAGAGTCCATTCCTCCACCGACTCCTGCAAGGCCCTCAGGATGCATTATTGTCAAGACCTGCTCCTCCCATGTTGTTAGTTGTGGGGGAGGAGGTGGGGGTCCACCGCTAGTCCGCTGTACTGCGATGTTGTGTCTGGAGACCACGGAACGCGCATTCCCCGTAGGTCGTTCCACCTCTTCCTGATGTCATCCTGATTTCTTGGGTGCTGTCCCACTGCGTTGACCCTGTCGACTATTCTTCTCTATAGCTCCATCTTCCTAGCAATGGAGGTGTGCTGCACCTGTGAGCCAAATAGCTGTGGCTCTACCCGTACGATTTCCTCCACCATGACCCTGAGCTCCTCCTCCGAGAACCTGGGGTGTCTTTGCCGTGCCATGGGGCGGTGTAGGTGATGTGTGGGGTGGTGTATGTAGTGATAAGTGTGGTGATATGTAGTGGTGTGTGGTGTTTTGTGCATGGAAGTAATGTGGGAGATGGTGTTGAGTGTCTGTGGCTGCTAGTTTGTGGATGGTGGTGTCTCTCAGTGCTTCGTTCTCAATCGTTGTCATAGGGGTTTGTGGGTGATGTGGGTGTGTGTTTTATATAGTATTGAGTGTGTGGGAGTGGTGTGTGTATGTGTCTCAGGTGTGTGTCTTTCGAATTGTCCAATGTGGTGGTGTTTTGGAGATGTGTGTGTATTTTGAGCGCGGCGTTGTGTACCACAAATGGAATACCGTGGTTGAAAGACCGCCACGTGGATTTGTGTGTTGTGATAGCATGGGCGTATTTCTGTTGGCGTGACGGTGGAGGTTTTGTTTTCGCCAGTTTATCACTGACCTTTGGTGTGGCGGACTTGTGTGGGTGTCTGAATTTTGTCAGATTTCGGGATGTGGGTCATAATAGCTGATTTCAGCGGCCGCGGCGGGGTGTTGGCGGTCTTCTGCACTGTGGTAAGCAGCTTTTTCCGCCAATGTTGTAATGACCCGCTTTGTCACTAAAATAAAGTACCTATATTTGTAGTAACTCTGAGTATTGTGTTTTCTTATGATATAGTGCTATATGATATAAGTGGTATAGTAGGAGCTTTGCATGTCTCCTAGTTCAGCCTAAGCTGCTCTGCTATAGCGACCTCTATTCTACTAATAAGGGATAACTGGACCTGGCACAAGGTGCAAGTACCACAAGGTACCCACTATAAGCCAGGTCAGCCTCCTACAGGTAGGCGATCTGGCCAATCTCCAATGGTTTGTTTTCTTCCCAACTCTGTATGTTTTGACTAGTAGAGGAAAGGGCCTGTTAGCAGGCTTTTTCATTATAAGACGGTGGGTGTCCCTGGGCAGCAGCAAGGGGGAATTTTCCAAGACTTCAGTCAGGAGCGGACGTCAGCTGCCTGACCTTCCGTTTAGGTGGAAAATCTCTTTCTCGCAGTTGAACACGAGTCATCAAATTGCAGACATATGAAAGATGAAGAGCAGTGCCCTACGATGATGAATTTTGACTTTTATTCTTTGCTTTGAAGTTATGCTATAATATAATCATGTGTATTTGCTGTGTACATTGCAATTGAGAAGTACTTAGATATATTTTCCTTTCATTGCTGTGACTACTTTTAAATGTGTGCTTCCAACCGACTAATCTCATCTCTCAGGAACCTCGTGTTGAAGTAATAATAATAAATGTCTTCTTTAAACTAAGAAGTGCATTCCAGAGAAGTTTTGTCAGCTTGGTCATAAGATAAGGAAAGCAAAACATTTTGGCGTGAGTCGTCAGTCTGGGAGTCGAATTAGAGATTGGAGGTGCACGATGTAAAAGTGTAATTGTTTTTGTTATTTAGAGAATTAAAGAAGCGCGGCAGACCATGTTTGAAAATGCATGTGAAGTTAAACTGCCTTATGGTGCTGTGAGAAACATGTTTTCTTGTTTATGAGGACATTGTGAGTCTTGGGATGAGTGCTTGGATAAAGCAAAAGTGTGTTCATATTTAGAAAATTTGCTTTTTAAAAGAAATTATGTCCTTTTTGTTCTTTACAGAAGGGTTTTGATACTTTTGTCTGCTTACAGAAAAATGCATGAGAGATGTAAGCAGTTAGAACATGAAAATAAGGCTTTACGTTAGCAAATTAACCAGAACAAATTGTTGCAAGATAAAACTGAAATCTATAAAGCTGTTCAGGAGAATCTGGCTTTTCACATTCCAGTAATGAGGTGGTTAAAAAAGGTGGGGGCTAGTGTGAGTCTCCTGAGCAGAGTGTAGATCTCCATGCGCAGAGCAGCCCACAGTTTTTGGCAGGAGTTCAAGTGCATTCCTTAAAAGATTACACTGAGCACGAAGTTGAGAATGTTATATTCAGACCGCTTTTGTAAAGTACGATGTGTAAAATTAATTCAGACGAGACAGAGGTACTGTCGCAAAATGTGCAGTTTCTGGGAATTCAGTGGAATCCAGAAAATAGACAGATGTTGTTGAGAGAGCGTAGTTTAAAATATTACATGTTATAGACGTAAAATACTTATGTTTTACAATGCAGCATTAACAATTAATAATTGAAATGTATTAATAAACGTGGAGAATTATTCACCTGTATAAACTAATATCAACTAGAAGAAATAATCATTTATAAATGTTTGCATCATTACGTTTAAAACCGCATTCATTAGAACTCGTACATCTTAAGTTAGCATGAGTCGCGAATTAGCTGTGAAGCTCTCATATTAAAGCGTATTTTTCTGTTTCTCCAGTGTGCTGACTTGCAAAAGACCATGTGTGAGCCAACAGAAGAGGGTGAAGTAGTGAGTGATTGGCGCTCCTACTACCACAAATTACAACTTCAAAATTAACACGGTGCACAAAACTCAGGTAACCACCCTCCAAAAGTTACCTCCACGATATACCCTTAGGGATATCACACAATGTTATAAAGAGTAATGGCACACATGTGATATATTACTCTAAGTAGATCAAGTGTCAGCCCTGCATCAATCAGAAAAATCTATGCGCTATATCCATCTGGAAGAACGCCAAACATTTAATCCTTATATACATTTATTGATCCTGCTAGTCATATCCTAATACATCTTTTAAGATCCTAATGATAATCTTGGAATCCACAACAATACATAAACTATACACAATTGAAAATATCACTCTATTCTAAAACCTATATAAAGTCATACATCCAAAATGAAATACAATTCATTGTCAATTACAAAGTACATAATCAAACCCAAATTTTGATCTGAATGACAATAATGCAGTTCGTTGTCAACACGTGTTTCATCCGGGGGAGTACCCCTAGGATTTCCTCAGGACTTGCTTGTCAAAATGAAGATTCATGAAAGGCTTCCTACAAAACAGTATTATCATATGACACGAATCAATCTCTACTGTCTCCTGTTCATCCCAAACCAAATAATAAATTTCAAAATGAAATAGAAATAGATATAAAAAATAAAAATAAATATAAAATATAAAAACCAACCGTGTGCTCAGGTGAGAACCATGCAAAAGTCTAACATCATCATTATATGAGTGGTGCTTTATTGTGCGACTGCGTAAACTACTCATTTTCAAAGGTTTCACCCCCCTTACACAATAGAATATTTGGTAGTATCTAGACCAAGTAAGTGCATCCCCACTAAAAGTTATATTGAAGCCATATAAAGTGCCTGAATTGCGTATACATGAATAAATCAATAAAATAACAAGAATTTAATTTAAATTATAAAAATTATGACAACAATACACATATGTGCCATGCTCCTCATTTAACTAAGAAGAACCCAAATGTGCTCTCTTGTAGCCTCTACAAAAGGAAGTGTGTCTCCACATTCATCCAGGTATTTTACCTTATAATCTCGATTGTTTCTAATCTCTTAACTTGCTCCAATGCACCCCTTTATGTCCGAAGTGAATTCTAATGATAAATAAGTACAGTAAGATATACAAGAATATTGCGTTTGTGATGCATTTAATAGCGTATTTAGGATATCCATATGATTCCATAAACTGCTTACCAATTGGCTTATTTATTTGAGTTCATTCTATATCGCGTCTTCATGTATTCTCTTATCAATTGCCTCTATCACAAAAGTAAGCATCCATTAGTGACAAGGCATGTCTAATTGAATCTACCCTTATAATTCGAACGCTCCATTTCGCTATTTACCTGTTGCGATGCTTCAGTGCCAGCGAGTACGCTACCGAGTGATTAAACCGAATCCCTGCCGCGTGTCATATTTAAATGCCTAAGACGCTTATCGAAATAAAAGACGGACGACCGCAATCCTGACCGTCTCCGCAATCAACACAAATTATGTCCTCTATCTTACGACTTCCTCTATCTAAATGAGCTCCAAATAAAACTAAACATCAAAAACGGACTACAATCGCTACCAATACACCTAAGAGGAGGAGCAGCCACACAGATTCAGTCACTGTGACATTTCTATTAATTCTATTCTCTCTATACCATATATCTATTCACTAATATTTATTTGCAACTCACTCCATAAGAATAATCTTAATAAATTGTTCTTACAGGAGGTTATTCCACAATAATCAGCATAGAAAATGTATTATGTAATATCCCAGAGAATAGTATTTTTCTAACATTCAATCTCATTTAATTAATTATACGTTCACTCACTAAACAAATACTTATTATTACTCACCCAAAAAATATGTATTTAAACCATATTCTACCGCTCCTAACTTCATGATCCATAACGATTCCCTTCTTCTCAAGGCCAATTCTCTATTGCCTCCCCGTGGGTTCTGTTCACACTGTTCAAAACCAAAAAATTTAAAATCTTTATATGTCCCTTGTGCTTTGCATATCATCATATGCGAGGCTATCGGATAACGTTCATCCAATTGTCTCATTGCTCTCCAGTGTTCCGAAATTCTTATCTTGAGTGGGCGTATTGTACTGCCCACGTATATTTTCTCACATTTACATATAAGCATGTAAACTACAAATTTTGTGTTGCAATCTATATGTGACTTAATGTGTATTTTACATCCTCTTCTATCAAGAAAGTCTTTCTTGGCTTGCCATGCCCATTTACACATTGCACATGACCCGCATTTGAAAAAACCACGATTGTGTACACTAAGCCAATTTGCCTTCGTCTCCTCAGATACATAACTTGGACTTAAGATACTTTGGAGGGTGTTCCCCCTTCTAAACGATACCTCCGGTTTCATACCTATATATTTCCTAAGCACCTCATCTTGAGTCAATATTGGCCAATGTTTTTTCATTATCTTTAATAATCTCTGAGAGACATCCGTATAATCCAAAACAATCCTCAATCTCTGAGCACTAGTCTTCTTGATCCCCTCATTCTTTTGAGTTATTTGAGTTATTGGTAACAGTGTCTGTGAACGAGATGTCCTGAGAGCCTTATTATGGGATTTAAGTATATTATTCTCCGAATAGCCTCTAGCTCTAAATCTATGTTCCATATCCATGATAGTATCATGAAAATCACAGTCTCTACTACAAATTCTCCTTGCTCTGATCATCTCACCCAGCGGTATAGCCTCTATTTGGTGTTGAGGGTGTGAGCTTGACGCATGCAGTATAGTATTACAGGAGGTAATTTTCCGAAACAGTCTACTTTCTATCCTATTATTCTCCACAAAAAGTTCAACATCTAGGAAATCTATTTTAAACTCACTGTATTTATATGTGAATTTGATATTCACATCATTTCCATTAAGGAAATCACAAAAACTTTCCAGCGCTACTACATTCCCTGTCCATAACATGAGACAGTCATCAATATATCGCCCCCAATAGAGAATATATGGGTGCCAAGTTGCCTCTTTGGAGCCCCACACCCAATTTTCTTCGAACCATCCCATGAACAAATTAGCATAAGATGGTGAGAATTTTGAGCCCATTGCTACACCCTGCTTTTGCCTGAACCAACTTTGCTTAACCAGAAAGTAGTTATTGTTGAGTATAAGGTCAATCATATCCAGCAACATATGCGTATGTTCTAATAAACTCGCCGATCTCTTATTAAGTATGTGTTCTATTGCTTTCAGTCCCCATTCATGTTGAATACTCGTATAAAGTGCTGTCACATCTAGAGTCACCAAAAACATACCTGGTTCCCATTGAATATCTGACAATAGACTCAGTACATGTTTCGTATCATTAATGTGTGAAGGTAAATTATTAACAAATGGTTGTAAAAAAATATCGACAAATTCCGACAATCTCTCAGTGGGCCCTCCTATGCCTGAAACTATAGGTCTTCCCGGTGGGAATTTGGATAGTTTATGAATCTTAGGTAATGTATATAAGCACGGATATTTGGGACGAAATACTTGTAAGTACAAAAATTCTTCCTCATTCAGTAAATTCTTATCTCTCCAATTCCTTAACAGTCTATTTATTTTCCCTGTCAACATTGACATTGGATTACACGAAAGCTTTTCATAACAGGCAATATCATTCAATTGTGTGTTAATTTCTTGCTCATAATCTGTTCGATTCATTACCACTATATTGCCACCCTTGTCTGCTTTTTTGATCGTTAAGTCCATATCTGATTTCAAAGTCTTTAATGCCATATATTCATCTTGTCTCAGATTAAATTTCTTCCACTGTCTCTTCTTATTTTCTTCTTTATCCAGGTCATTCCATACAAGTCCAAAAAAAGATTCTATATTACTGTCCATAGTTGATTTGGGTACCCAGGTAGATCTTCGTTTCAAACCGCTGGCAATTAGCTGTGAAGCTCTCATATTAAAGCGTATTTTTCTGTTTCTCCAGTGTGCTGACTTGCAAAAGACCATGACCCAGCAATTGTTCTTTTCTTTACTTAGTCGTAACATTTTGAGATTCTCCCATTCGCATGCTTGTAGCTTTTAGTATGAATTATGAAGCTTCGAAACAAACATGGACACTTTCAAGGACAATAAAGCGAGGAAAAGAGAACTCTTGACCCGAGATGTGTGCCAAGGAGATGAAGTAACCCCGGATATGCCACCTACGAAAAACGTCAATTATGAAGACCAATTAGGTTTTACGGAGATATCGTGAAATGGCAAATGCATTACTTAATGTATAATTTGATTGGTTACCAATAGTGGGGTGTAGTGACTGACCAATAGAAACTTGGGGGAATGTATTTCGAAAAAGGGGATAAAAACCCATGACACGAGAGACGGAGGGCATTAGTTAGGGAATGATATGGATTGCATCCAGAAACTCTGTCACTCTATTTGGTGACTTGAGACTTAGACTACCATCCTTGCCCATGGACTGCCCCGTTACCTTTCCCCTTTGGGAAAGTGTCCCTTACCCTTATTAGATAGATTGACGGTGATTCTAACTGATGTCCTGAAGACGAAGACTGATCCTGAATGCTGACCTATCCAGAGGAGGGTAATGATATTACTAATGAAATATATCTTGCCTTTTCTTTCTAGGTACCAACTGCTGTATATTTTTGAATAGAGATCTTAGTTAGACGTTTTCCAAATTGATGTTCTAAATTGTTTTTACATGAAGTCCCACATGTTAATGCTAATTCGAGGTTAGATGAGGTACTCATTAGACTGACGAGAATTGTCGTGACTGACGAACAGCTATGCTGAACTGAGACCTTATGAAATATTATGTACTGTGTTCTATTCTTATCAATGCATCTATCTTATGTTTCTGATCTCTGCATTATTGAAAGCTTATCGTGGTTGTCACCTTGTGATTATGCTCTTATGCTTCTTGGTTTTGAGACTAATGCATTTATTATTAGATTGTAATCAATAGGGAATAAATTCACAAAATCTCTTTAAGGTGTGGTTATTTGTGTCGGAAAACTAATGATTGCGCCGAAGGTTCATTAATGGTTAATGTGAAATATATTTTGATGCTAACTTTTAACAATGTTATTGACTTATTGATTGGTTTATTGATTAGTTATCTCGTCTTACGGAGACTCATCACTGGGCCCAAAGATTCATCGACCTAAAACGAGTCCTGATGTGTATAAATTAACATAGACGGACGCGTTATCATTGTCACAGGTAAAACAAAAGTTTTAGAGTTTCTTACTATTTGCACTAAGCAAGAGACACCGAGTTTCACAAGCTTATTTGATTTTTGGAAACAGTATAGCCTTCATCTGAGTAAAATTTTAACACTTTGGTACAAGGTGACTAAGAAAAAACATGAGTTTGAAGGGAGTGAGAAGCAGCTGCGTGCTTTTGATTTGGCAAATGAAATAATTCAACAGACTTTAGATTTGTGCCCAGTGCAATAGGGAAACACTGATTTACATGTAAACCAGGAACAATTTGCCACCTTGAGTATTGGCACAAACAGGGGAGGACGAGTGTGCCCCTGGAGCTTTGGATTAGAAAACTATCTGACTTTGTGGAGCGCTGTACTTCTTTTGAAAAACAGTTTTTGACTTGTTATTGGGCTCTAGTGAATACTGAGCAAATGACATTAAATGATAATGTAATTCTGAAACCTGAACTGCCAATCATGCAGTGGGTGATGAGTTCACCTAAATCTCACAGTATAGGACAGGCACAAGAGGCTAGTATCATAATATGGATCTGGTACATACAAAACAGGGCTCGAGTCACTGCAGCCCTACATGAACATGTGTCACAAGCCCCTTTACAGGATGAGGAGAGGGTGCAGGGAGTACCACAGGTAAAAGAGTCACCAGTGAAATTAAGTGCACCATTTGAATTCTTGTCCCCTGAGGACAGAGAGTGTGTTTGTTTGACTAATGATTCATTTGAAATGCATGAGTACTAAAAGACTATGGAAAGCAGTGTTATACAATTTAGTTACTGAAAGGTTGTTGTCTACCACAGGAGAAGGTAAAAGTAACCAATATGCAGAGTTGTACAGTGTGTGTCATAATTTAAAGCAAGAGCTTCTTGAGATGTGTCATTTTTACACTGATTCTTTGTTCACTGCCAATGGATTAGTCGTTTGGTTTTCCAAAATGGGAACATATTCCAGATGCCAAATATTATTTGAAAGAAAAGTAATACTTTTTTCTTTTGCAGATCCTACCACGACTCGCCACTGACCATGAGTGTGCTGTGTGGTCTCCCTTTGGGTGTTTGCGTGTGGGGTCGGGGAAGGGACCTCACCCCCAACCTGAACCTGATTGATTAAAGTACAAACCCAATGGATCCATTTTGCGCAACTGGCGCCTTCTGTTCAAGTTCTACATGGGATCAATATAAAGTTTGTCATCTTGTTTGATTAAATTCTTCCACTGGAACTAACTCATGGCTTATTATTGGATGACTGCTGCCAGTCTCATTAAGCAACATTGCCAGTTAACTATCTGTGTTCTATAGTGTGGAAACCTGACTTTCACTTACATTCCAGCAAACCTTTCAGGTGGACCGTGTACCTTTACATGAGTAGAACTCATGCTACATCAACTTGCTATTTTAGAGACACTATTCAGTTATTATCGCAATCAGAGTATACAAGCTTCAGTCTTTTCATTGTAGATGTATCTGATTTGAAAGGTTATGAGATCAATATGTTAATCCACTTCCATTGCATTACAGTGATTGTTTTTATCATTCAAATATGATTTGCTTATAATGTTTTTGTTTTTTGTTTTTGTTTGAAATAAGAGATATGTAAACAAAAGCCATTAGTCATTGGGTGGAGATGTTATGCCATTGTGTTTGACCACTGACTTTGTGTTTCACCACTGCGCATATTAGTTGTTCAATGTTCACCAGTAGCACATTACATGTTGTATTCAGTTTAGCTGCTTATTGGCTTTAACATGGTATTAGACATTACATTCTGTATTCAGTTTAGCTGCCTATTGGCTTTATTGTGGCATCAGACATTACATTCTGTATTCAGTTTAGCTGCCTATTGGCTTTATCGTGGAGTTCAGCAAAACATAAACGCTGTGGGATAGCGTAACTGGATGGACGGAATGCGGAACCAATCAAACATTCACCCCCAGTCACAGATCTGGGTTTAATCCATCCATTATTTTGCTCACCATGCCACCCCAGTTTGAACCCAGCCATATGCAAATCAGTCTTGACCCTGTTCCTCATGGGAACAGTCCAGCCCGAACTGCCAGGCCAGGTTCTCCCTGGACCGGAAACAAGCATCCTGGGACCGGTTTCAGGGTTTCACCCCTCATCAGCCAGGCTAGCTTGAATCCAGTGGCACAGTGAGCCCGGGACCCACGTCTGGGCATACCCGGCGCACTTAGGGCGGCAAAAGCAAAGCAAAACATAAACGCTGTGGGATAGCGTAACTGGATGGACGGAATGCGGAACCAATCAAACATTCACCCCCAGTCACAGATCTGGGTTTAATCCATCCATTATTTTGCTCACCATGCCACCCCAGTTTGAACCCAGCCATATGCAAATCAGTCTTGACCCTGTTCCTCATGGGAACAGTCCAGCCCGAACTGTGGAGTTCGACATTGCAGTTGAGACATTGCAGATGAGGTATGTTTTACCACATGGTAGACCAAGCTGTGTTTTTCGTATTGTGTTCACACCGAACCCTAGCGTGATAAGAGAGTGTATATTTTGTGTTTTCCTCTCTACTCAGCCTTGGGAAGGAGTGAGGTAGGAGATCTGGCCAATCTCCAATGGCTTGTTTTCTTCCCAACTCTGCATGTTTTGACTAGTAGAGGAAAGGGCCTGTTAGCAGGCTTTTTCACTATAAGACGGTGTCCCTGGGCAGTAGCAAGGGGGAATTTTCCAAGACTTCAGTCAGGAGCGGACGTCAGCTGCCTGACCTCCCGTTTGGGTGGAAAATCTCTTTCTCGCAGTTGAACAGGAGTCATCAACTTGCAGGCATAAGAAAGTTGAAGAGCAGTGCCCTACGGTGATGAATTTGGACTTTTATTCTTTGCTTTGAAGTTATGCTATGATATAATCACATGTATTTGCTGTATACATTGCAATTGAGAAGTACTTTGATATATTTTCCTTTCATTGCTGTGACTACTTTTAAACGTGTGCTTCCAACCTACTAATCTCGTCTCTCAGGGACCTTGTGGTGAAGTAATAATAATAAATGTCTTCTTTAAACTAAGAAGTGCATTCCAGAGAAGTTTTGTCAGCTCAGTCATAAGATAACGAAAACAAAACATGGTAGAATCACGTTCTATAAATAACCAACTTCAGCCTACCTCAAGAGGAGAGGGAATAGAGGAGGTGCTGTATCCTAGTTTTGTTTATTGTGTGCCTGCCCAGAGTTGGAATGGTGTGATACAGAACTACTTGATTGCTAGTTGGACAGATTACTGAAAATATATATCACATGTTTGCAGTTATCTGTAAGTATATTTAACACAATAGTAGCTGTATTAAAGGAAATGTTAATACGCCGTAAAGTCATCTGTCAAAAGCTGAAGCTAATTGCATCAAAGATGAAAAATATCTTACACAACCAAAGTGGAACTAAGGAAAACTAACCTTTTCTTGCTGTAGGAGGCTGGGCTGGTTTGCAGTGGGTACCTTGGGTACTTACACCTTATACCAGGTCCAGTTATCCCTTATTAGTGAAGTAGTGGTGTTCTAGCAGCTTAGGCTGATAGAGGTAGCTATAGCAGAGCAGCTTAGGCTGAACTAGGAGACATGCAAAGCTCATGCAATACCACTTATAGTTACACAATACTTATACACAAGTAAAGACAATACTCAGTGTTACCAAAAATAAAGGTATTTGTTTGGGTGACACAGTACCAAAAATATCTTAGAGACAATACTCCTTCTGGAGGTAAGTATTATACACAATATATACACTAGGCACGAAAGTTAGACAAGTAAATAGTCATAGAACAATGCAAACAGTATCCTATAGAATGCAAAGCGAGAAAATAGGTCTAGGGGCAACTCAAACCGTATACTAAGAAAGTGGAATGTGAATCACAAATTCCCCCCTACACAAGTGTAGTGTGTGCACAATCGCTGGGAGAGTAAGAATACAGTAAAGGTAAGTAAATTACCCCACCCAAGAGCCCAGAAAAGCAGGAGTAAATTACTGCAAGTTTCCTTAGGACACACTACACCTCGTTTTGGGGATTTTGCAGCAGTCAACCAAGTATTCAAAGAACAACTGCTGGATTATTGGACCTGAAGACCTGCAAAGGAAGGGGACCAAGTCCAGAAGTCGAAAGAAGTTCCAGGAGGGACAGGAGCCCCTGCCAACCCAGAAGAGGGTGCAAAAGAAGAGTCCCCACTCAGTCAAAGACTGCAGGAATGCACCCTAGGAAGATGCCAGCGGGTTCCTGCATGATGCAAAAGATGTTCCACGGCGTGAAGATTGTTGCAGATGAGATTTCATGTCGGAAGTCACCAACACGTCTTGGTTACGACAAAAGTGCATTTTGCGTAAAAATTGCACTGGATGGACCAGGAGGGTCCTGGGGGCCTCAAATCTGTGGGAGGAGGAAGAGGAGGCTCTCAGCACTTTAGAGAGCCCTCAGGATGCCATCCAGCACCGCAGAAGCAACAGGATCTGGGTTCAAAGGAGGTGCAAAACACAGTTGATACAGCACAACAAAAGAAGGTCCCATGCCGCTGGAGAACAACTCAGCGAGTTGAGCATCGCAGGATGGAGTGCTGGAGACCTGGGCCAGGCTGTACATGAAGGAATCTGCACAGAGGCCTCTGGAGGTGAAGAAGACACAGTACAAAGTGGTACCTTCGTTCTTGAGGAAGGCAAGGTCTTACCTCCTCCAAATTGCATCAGCAGGACCTCAGGACAGTCTATGTTGATTATGTCCACTCTCTGTGTCCTTAAGGGCATGCTCATTGTTGCGAGAGGAGTCCCAGGGTACTGGTCGTCGTCTTGGAAGGTGCCTGCTTGGACTAGGGGAGTGACTCCGCCACTCCACTGGAGATTTCTTCTGTTCTACTGGTGCAGGATGGAGACAGGGAGTCCCCAGAGCGTGCACACCATGGAAACTGTTGCAATTGCTGACTTGGAGCTGAGGTTGCTGAAAAAAAGTGTCTCTTGTAGACACTTTTTTGCAGTTACAGCATTTCTTGGAGCAGGCTGCGGTTAATCCGAGGTCAGAAGAGTCTGAAGTTGTTGCAGAGGATTCCTGATGGAAACGTGCAAGCAGAATCTGAAGAGAGCCCACAGGAGAGACCCTAAATAGCCCTGAGAGGGCGATTGGCTACCTTATCAGGTATGGACCTATCAGGAGGGGTCTCTGACGTCACCTGCTGGCACTAGCCACTCAGAGCCCTCCAGAATGCCCCCCCCCACCTTGCAAAGCAAGATGGCTGAAGTCTGGGACACACTGGAGGAGCTCTTGGCATCACCCCTGGGGTGGTGATGGACAGGGGAGTGGTCACTCCCCTTTCCTTTGTCCAGTTTCCCACCAGAGCAGGGGAGAAGGGGTCCCTGGACCAGTGTAGGCTGGTTTATGCAAGGAGGGCACCATCTGTGTCCTTCAAAGCATTTCCACAGGCTGGGGGAGGCTACCCCTCCCCAGGCTGTAACACTTATTTCCAAAGGGAGAGGGTGTAACACCCTACTCTCAGAGGAAATGCTCTGTTCTGCCTTTCTGGGACTGGGCTGCCCAGACCCCAGGAAGGCAGAAACCTGTCTGTGAGGTGGCTGCAGCTGGTGGAGCCCCTAGGATGCATGGAATTGGCTCCCTAATATCAGATTTGGAATGGAGGGACAATTCCATGATCTTAGACATGTTACATGGCCATATTCGGAGTTACCATTGTGATGCTACCTATAGGTATTGACCTATATGTAGTGCATGCGTGTAATGGTATCCCCGCACTCACAAAGTCTGGGGAAATGACCCAGAACTATGTGGGGGCACTTTTCGTAGTGTAAGAGTGCCCTCACACTTAGTAACTTTGCACCTAACCTTCAGCAAGTAAATGTTAGACATATAGGTGACTTATAAGTTACTTAAGTGCAGTGAAAATGGCTGTGAAAAAATGTGTGTGTTATTTCACGCAGGCTGCAGTGGCAGTCCTGTGTAAGGGTTTGTCTGAGCTCCCTATGGGTGGCCAAAGAAATGCTGCAGCCCATATGGATCTCCTGGAACCCCAATGCCCTGGGTACCTAGGTATCATATACTAGGGACTTATAATTGGAGTCCAGTGTGCCAATTGAAATTGGTAAATGTAGTCACTGACCTACAGTGACAAATTTAAAAGCAGAGAGAGCATAAGCACTGAGGTTCTGATTAGCAGAGCCTCAGTGACACAGTTAGGCACTACACAGGCATACACATTAGGCCACAAACTATGAGCACTGGGGTCCTGGATAACAGGATCCCAGTGAGACAGGCAAAACACACTGACATATAGGTTTTTATCTATGAGCACTGAGGTCCTGGCTAGCAGGATCCCAGTGACACAGTAAAAACACACTGACACACACTCACAAACAGGCCAAAAGTGGGGGTAACCATGCTAGAAAGAGGCTACTTTCCTACACTTGCATGAAACTAGGGGGCAGATTTATGGAAAGTGGCACTGCACCGAGAGCAGCGCCACTTTCCCTGCGCCCTTTAGTGCCTCCCTACCTCCTCCGTGTGTGCGGCGCAGGGTAGGGGGCAATAGCGGAATGCAAATTCTAGGAGCAAGAATCGTCACACACCCAAATGGGTGTCATGGTTCATCATCGGAGTTGCTCCTCGTCAGACTGGCGCTGCAATGACTGATGGGCACCCCCCGCAGGGGGGCTCTTTGCCGGAGATCTTTACTCGATGATGCCAAGACCCCAAAAAGTGAGTTTGGAAGGAGGGAAATGGGGAAGATGATGGCAAAAAGAATGAAAATTGGCTCAGGACCCAAAACCTAGGGGTAACCATTTATTCAACCATAGAGGGTGAAGGCGCAAGCGCTCTGACCCCTGTTGCAATCTCTCTGTGGGCTTTTAACCACGCCCATGTCACACCCATCCGTTCGGTTTGTTTGTGGTCTTGCCTTTTAAAATTCGCCTGATTTCATCAGTGAAAGGCATGCATATGTCATGCCTTTTCTGGTGTTTACATAAGATGCTCTGTGTTTTTTTCTTTTTATTTCCTACGCGGTGCGATCTCGCTGGGCAATAGTCAAGCGCTTTGCATGACATCGCCCTGTTACATGGACAATTGCATTTTGCTGATACTTTTGACTGCAAGCGAACTTCTGTTTCATTCTGTGTGTCTCCTTCATGCTCATGGTGGCCGGCAGCTCGCTTATGTGAAACTGTTTTACTTTTCATTTTAAGTTTATGTGGCAAGAAAAGTCCGGCTAGGAGATTACAACGCTAATAGCTCTAAATTGAGCAAATGCTCTGATTGGGACACCTGTGGCGCCGGGTGACATTTCGAGGCTGTAGGTGCTGTTGCTGGGGTATTCCAGGCCCACGGATACAATGCTACAAGAGGACTCAATCCCCCTTATCAGCACGTGTCTGGGGGCGCACCGACAACTAGCTGACACAAGAGGGCAGGGCCTACTCTCATCACCCTCTTAAGTCCCCCAGGAATCCTGCAGTGCTGGATGTGCCCGGGCAAGGCCTGGGCCAAGCGCAGGCCCGTCGTGCATCAAGAAGAGGTGGGGCAAGGTGACCCCTTTGTTTTTTGTTTTTAATTTTTAGGGTCTAGCGCACAAACACTCTGTCCCTGTTGTAATCTCTCTGAGGGCTTTTAACCACGCCCATGTCACGCCCATCACTTTCGTTGGTTAGTGGGGTTGCCTTTTAAAAATGGCTTGATTTCATTACTGAGAGGCATGCATACATCATGGCTTTTCTGGTGTTAAGCCCTCCGCAACAGCACCGGGCACCTACTGAAAACATACGAGGCTCCATGTTTTCCATATGGTTTCTACTTTTTCTCTTTATTTCGTAGGCAGCGTGATCTTGCTGGGCAGTAATCAAGCGCTCTTCATGACCACCAGTTTAATTCTATTGTTTATCCTAGCACTCCTTAGCAAATTCAAGGTTTTACACAGCGCTCGCACTTCTTCTTTTTTTTTATTAGTATGCAAAGGCGAAACCGGACCGGCCTTTTTGTTCTGATTAGTCACCTTCACGCTCATGGCATGGGGCTTTAATTCGGCTCCCTTACGTTAAATTATATTACTTTTCATTTTCAGTTTGTAAGGCAAGAATGGTCCGGTTAGGAGTTTACAATGCTAATAGCTCTAACTCAAGCAAAAGCGAGACCCATTGCATTGCAAATGCTTGTTTGATGATTCCCTTCTCTGTGTATTCTTCGTTATGAGCAAAATGTCCATGATCTTTTCTTCCTCTGTGTATCCTTCATCATTTTACTAAACTCTATCCTTTATCAATTTCCTCATCTCCATACCAATCCTACGTATTTTTCCTGTTTTGTCCTCTCTGTTCTGAACTATTGTGCCTTATTCTGTTCCTCTATTCGTTCTCTTTCTCTCCCCCATTCTCTCTGCTGCTGTTTTTTCCCTTTCTACTCTTCCCTGTTCTTTTCACTTATTTTTACCTGTTGCTGTATCTTCTCCTTTTCTCATCCTCCCTCCCCTCCTTTCTTCTGTTTCCTCAATTCTTGCTATCCTGCTAGGTTTGTCTCATCTTCTATGTTCACTCACCTTTCCCCAACTTCGATCCCTATTTCACCATTCTATAGCAATTTCCTAATTTTCTTAATTATCCGGATTCGATCGTTCCACCACTCCTTCTCATGTTGCTATCTTTTCTCTGCAACCTTTTCATTGCACCCATTCACACTTACCACTTTTTCCTGGCTCCTTGCCTTCTCTATGCTCCAGTTTTCCCCTCTCTCTACTCATTATCTTTCCTTCTCAACTCTTCACTTTTCATCCCTGTGCAATCTATCTTCCACACATTTCTCTTCTTTGACTTTATTTTCTTCTCGCTGACATTCATCTGTTAACGCGTCCCTTTATGACTAATTTATTCACTCTGGGACTCGTTTTATGCCAATGAATCTTTTGACCCTGATTAAAGACACCTTAGGACAAGATAGCTAATCAACATGTCAATCAATATGTCAATAATGTCATCAATATTTACCATAATAAGACAGTTCACTTTAGTCAAAGACATTTAATAAGACTCAGGACACCACCATGACCTTTCAGTCATGAATAACCACACCAGTTTAGTACGATTTTGTGATATTTATTCCCTGTTAATTACAATTCTCTTAGCAAGTTTATTAATCTCAAAACCAAGAAGCACATTAGCATAGTCACAATATGGCAACTCTGATAAGATTTCATCAAAGCAAGGATCACAAATATTAGAACATAGCACAACGTCAACATAGATCAATCTCAGCAGAGTAACGTTAGCGCATTGTTCAACAAAGCATAGATTCAGTCATTTGTCTATTTGCGTCTGATTAATGAACCCCTCACCTAACCTCTAATTAGCATTGGCATGTTGGGCTTCATGCAAAATAATTTAGCAACATCAATTTGGAAAAACCTCTAACTAAGGTCTTTGTCAAAAGAAGCAGTTGGTACCTAGAAAGGAAAAGCAAACAGACAATCACAATTTCATTGTCATATAGTTACCCTCCGTATTGGGTCAGCATACAGATTCTGTCTTCGTTCTCAGGACATCAGATGATTCGCCTCCAGCCAGGAACTCAACTCGGGCAGGAAGGGTAAAAGGGTACTTCCCTCATAAGGAGGTAAAGTATAAACGGGCAATTTAAGGGCAAGAATGGTTTTATAGAACCGAACATCAAAGTCTCTATGTAGAGTGACAAAGTGTCTGGGTCATAGCAAATCGCAATAGCATCTCCCCTCTCCTAGTCTCCTAGTCTCTCCGTTCTAAACTACTTTCTTATGTCAAGGGTTTTGATCCCTTTTCTGTTGTACAGTCCCCTAATTTTCCATTGGTTGAGGGTTTGCACCCCACTATCTCCATCCAATAGGTTACCAATTAGCTCATCAAAGTTGTCACCCCATAACTGTTCTCACGTAGTTTATTGGTCCTTATGATTGATGTCTCCAGCGGGTAGAATGTCCGGTATGATTTCATACTCTCGTGGTCCTTTGCACATCTTCAGTCAGTGGCTCCATTGTCTGTACCGGTTCAGGCGACCTTGTACCTGGGACTAGTCTACACTGCTGCATTCAGCAAAAATGTTTCTTTAAGCAAGTCGAATTTCATGAGAACGGATCTACTACAGTTACGTTTATCTTCTAGGTTTTGGAAAAACACGAGTTCATGTCCTTAAGCAAGTCAGCACACTGCACGTTAGAAAAACACATTTAATATGAAACCAGGCAGCTAGGCCTCGACTCATGCTAACTAAGGCTTAATGGTTTATTAGCAGAACTTTAGCATATAACCTTTTATATTAGTGCAAAATCTTACTTTAACATAACATTTCATCATTATTAGTCAATTTCATTAGTCCCAGTATATATTGGCGGAGACTCCCCGTGGGCACATTTCAAGCATGCGTTTAGCAAATTACATTAATATATAATTTCTTTACGGCATTATTACGCATTAGTTCATAAAACATTTCATGTTAATGTAGAGTATGTAAGCTACGCTCTCTCACATCTCTTCAGTCGCTCTCCCACTGCCATCTCTCATGACATTTCTTGTCTTTCCCCCTTCTACACCTCGTTTACTCTTTTCCCACACATTCCTGCTTCCTATTTTTGTTTTTTCCATCAGTTCTATCCTCTCAACCTGGTGTGTCTTTTTTCTTTGTTCTGTCTTCTATCTCTATTTTTAACTCTCTTCTCATCCCTTTCTCAATTTTGTTTTATTTTGTGCCTTTGCCTGTATTCTCCTCTTTTCTTTTTCAGTTTCCACTCTCTTCCTCCTCTATTTTTCTTTTCCCTTAACCCTCTTTTTCTTTAACCCCTTTAGTGCGGGCGTCGGCCACTGGCCGACGCCCACACACCCTCCCTGGTGCGGGTCACGACCAGTGGCCGACACCAGGGAGGGGGTTAAAAATCCTCTGGTGCGACGCACCGGAGGATTTTTTATTTTATTTTTTGTACCGTAGGAGACGCGGAGGAGCTTCCGCGTCTCCATCCCACCCCCCTCCCGCCCCCTTATGACGCGGCGCGTGCTGACGTCACAGTTTTTCCCCACCGGAGAAGGAGAGAAGCAGGTAAGCGTTCTCTCTTTCTCCGGTGGGGAAAAAAAGGCCAAAACGGCCTCCCCAGATGCCAGGGAGGCATCGATGGAAAGGGGAGGCTCTCCCCTTTCCATCGATGCCTCCCTGGCACCGTTTCCTGGCCGTGGATCGCAGCGCGGCTGCGATCCACGGCCAGGAAACGCCCCTAGGCACCAGCGATCTTCTTTGGGGTGGTCAGCCCCCTCGTAAACGGGCCGCCCCCCCCGGGGGCAATATTTAATATATTACACAGTTTTGGGGGGGCGATCGCGCCCCCCACAATTAAAAAAGAAACGGAAAAAAATGGCAGAGTCGGCCCTTGGAACACGGGCCGACCCCAGGGGGGGAAAAAAAATGTGTAGTTTTGCCTGGGGGGGGGGGCGATCGCCCCCCCCAGGTTAAAAAAGAAAGAAAAAAAAAAATAGTTGGTGGTCAGCCCTTAGGGTGACCATCAATGGGGCCATTTTTTTTTAAACATGTGTGCTTTTCCAAGGGCAAGCACACATGTATAAAAAAAAAAAGATTTGTGACTTCAGTGTCTTGTTTTCTTTCTCTCTCTCTCTCTCTCTCTCATATATATGTGTATATATGTATACACATATATATATATATATATATATATATATATATATATATATATATATATATATATAAACATATATATATATATATATATATATTTTTTTTTTTCAGGACAAGCATTGCAGCGTCCATGTGCAGTTTTTCCCCACCGGAGAAGGAGAGAAGCAGGTAAGCGTTCTCTCTTTCTCCGGTGGGGAAAAAAAGGCCAAAACGGCCTCCCCAGATGCCAGGGAGGCATTGATGGAAAGGGGAGGCTCTCCCCTTTCCATCGATGCCTCCCTGGCACCATTTCCTGGCCGTGGATCGCAGCGCGGCTGCGATCCACGGCCAGGAAACGCCCCTAGGCACCAGGGATCTTCTTTGGGGGGGTCGGCCCCCTCGTAAACGGGCCGCCCCCCCCCCGGGGGCAATATTTAATAATTTACACAGTTTTGGGGGGCAATCGCGCCCCCCACAATAAAAAAAAAACGAAATAAAAAAAAAATGGCGGGGTCGGCCCTTGGAACACGGGCCGAACCCAGGGGGAAAAAAAAAAACATGTCGTTTTGCCTGGAGGGGGCCAATCGCCCCCCCAGGGTAAAAAAGAAAAAAAAAAAAAAACATTTTTGTTGGTCAGCCCTTAGGGTGACCATCAATGGGGCCAATTTTTTTTTTATACATGTGTGCTTTGCCAAGGGCAAGCACACATGTATAAAAAAAAAGGTTTGTGACATGAGTGTCGTGTTTTCTTTCTCTCTCTCTCTCTCATATATATGTGTATATATGTATACACATATATATATATATATATATATATATAAATATATATATATATATATATATATATATGAAAGAAAAGATGTCCTGATCTGCGTGTTACGGCGCACTTAATTCTCCGGTGGTGCTGGTTTGAGGCAGGACAACCATATTTTCAAAAAACAAGATTCTCTTTCTGTTTTAGCAAGAGAAAACCGCACTCTGTCGTTGTGCCAAAAATACCTTAACTTTTAATACATTAGTGAGATCATAAACAAACAAACAGGAATCCCCTGACGCGTTTCGGTCTCACCAGACCTTGTTCACAGGTGTTTCCTGTTTTTCAAAATATATATATATTTTTTTATATATTTTCAGGACAAGCATTGCAGCGTCCATGTGCTGCTTTTCTGACTTGTTGGTGTGTAGCTGGGCTTCTAACAACGCCCACCTCACGCCCATCACTACCACTCGTTCGTGGGCTTGCCCTTAAAAAATCCTTTGATGACATTGGAAAATGATTTACCTTTGTCCCTCCTTGGGGAGGTTTTGTTACCGCCTTGGCCATCGCCCCTGGTACATGGCTAATTGCACTTTTGCTGTTACGTTTAACTGCGAGCGAACTTCTTTTCCTTTTGTGTAACTCTTCACATGATGCTCATGGTGGCCGTGGCGCTGTGAATCGGCTCTCTTATGTGAAAGAGTTTAACTTTCAATTATCAATTTATGTGGCAAGAAAAGTTGGGTTAGGAGTTTATAACGCTAATAGCTCTAACTCGAGCAGATGCGAGACCCATTACATTGTAAATGCTTGTTATTCTTGTGTGTGTTGTTTTATAATGGTGAACAATTTCACCGCACTCCACGAGGACCGTGATCAAGACTCCTTGGTGAGTTGAAACACGTTGGTGGTTATTGACTGCAATAAAATACACTTTTATTTGTACTTCGTGGAGTGCGGTGAAATTTTTCGGCATTAGATAATTTCTAGATTGGTCTTCTCTGTCACTGGGCCCCGGCAGTGGAGTGTGCCGCCCAGCAACCCTTCAACCACTTTGTTTCTAAACATATATATATATATATATATATATATATATATATATATATATATATATATATATATATATATGCAACACAAATTGGTTAAAAAGACTGTTGCGCAGTGCACTCCACTGCCGGTGCTCAGTGATGGAGGAGAGCAACCTCGAAAATATTTTGTGAACAAGAATCTCACCGCACTCCACGAGGTTCAAATTGACATGCTTTATCGCAAGTATAAACAATGAAAGAAAAGAGGGACTCATTTACTGTGATCAAGAATCCTTGAGAGTCGAAACGCGTACGTAGCTGTTGCTTGCAATAAAAGATGTCAATTTGAACCTCGTGTAGTGGGGTGAGAATCTTGTTCACACAATATATATATATATATATATATATATATATATATATATATATGTATATATATATGCATGCATGCATGTCTTTTCTGTAGTGGCAGTTGCCATAAAGTAGCTGAGTGGATTAGTAAAGGCAAGCGGTACCTGCGCTTTAAAACAAATGTAATGCCAGGGGGACTATGGAGATATGAGTGGCACTTTTGCTGGGTAGTACTGAGGGAATTAGAAGAGGAGGTAATGGGAGGCAGAGCACCACAAATGACTGTTGCACAGGGTGTGTGGTAAGGTGAAGTAATACATTCTTTTTTTGTTTTTTTCAGTGTTTTCAGAAAATCTGCAGAATTGGAGAAGAAGCGAAGGTAAAGTGACGACATTTCCTGTTGTACACAACAAACATACCCACACGCAATTTTGTGACTATCTGCCTTCTACGTAGGCTAGTAATTTAGAGGGACAGTTTAGCCAGTTGCAGAGATGGCGTCTCGTTGGATGACTGCTGATCAAGCCCTAGCTCGGGTTATGGAGGACAGTTCTGATGTAGGCTCAGAGACTGAGACAGCAGACACTGAGACAGCATCTGAGGGAGAGGACAATGGGGCAGATTCTGGGAGTGATTTTTCAGTCGGCGGAGTCCCATCTGACGACACCTCTTCCAGTGAGTCTGAAGGAGACAATGACGACATCCGTGCTGTCCCTTCGCAAGCACATTCTGGGCAGCGGGACCACATTGGGTTAGCCGAACCCAGAGAGCACGTGCTTGCTGCCGCAAGCACAGAGAGAGTGCTCTCTTGGCAGCCCCTCTGTTTGGTTCAGCCCCAAATTCCACCTTTTACTGGTGACGCTGGATGTAAAGTCGATACAGCTAACTTTTTGCCAGTCGACTACATCTATCTGTTTTTGGATGTTGACTTTCTTCAGAAAGTTGTGCAGCAAACAAATTTGCGTGCAGACCAATTTCTGAGGGAGCGCGGAGGCACTCTAGGGCCCCGTTGTAGGGCATGCCAGTGGACTCCCACTTCGCTGGCGGAGTTGAAGATATTTTTGGGCCTTACGCTCAAAATGGGGTTAGTACAGAAACCCACCTTGCAGTCCTACTGGACGACTCGCACGGTTTGGGTAACTCCCATCTTCGCACCATACATGAGCAGAGATCGTTTTTTGCTACTGCAGCGCATGCTGCATTTCAATGACAATTCTGCTGCATTGCCCCGGGACCATCCAGATCATGACAGGTTGTTCAAAATTCGGCCTGTCGTGGAACATTTGTCTGCCAGGTTTCCAGAGATATATACTCCTGGAAAGAATATAGCAGTCGATGAGTCCTTGATCCTGTACAAAGGACGGCTGCTTTTCAGACAGTACATTGCGAGCAAAAGAGCTCGCTATGGCATAAAGCTGTACATGCTGTGTGAGAGCTCTACTGGCTATGTGTACAGCCTGAGAGTGTATACAGGGAAGGATTCTACCCTAAACCCTGTAGGTTGCCCTCCCATGTTAGGGGTCACAGGTAAGATTGTATGGGAACTTGTCCAGCCACTTCTTCACAAAGGTTATAACCTTTATGTGGACAATTTCTATACAGGAATAGAGCTGTTCAGTGAGCTCTACAAAGCTGGCACTGTGGCCTGCGGTACAGTTCGTTGTAACCGCAAAGGATTCCCGCGGGAGCTTGTTTGCAAGAAGCTCCAGAAATCACAGAGTACTGCATTGCGTTCTAACGAACTGCTCGCAGTCAAGTTCCTAGATAGACGTGATGTATACGTGCTCACTACAATTCATGATGAGAGCACTTCTCCCATCACGGTTTGGGGTCAGAGGGCCAAAGTCCACAAGCCCATCTGTATACTCGATTACAATAAGTACATGGGTGGAGTGGACAAGAACGACCAGGTTCTTCAACCATACAATGCGTGTCGTAAAACTCGCACTTGGTACAAGAAACTGTTTACCCACCTGATTCAGATGGCAACATATAATGCGTATGTTGTTTACCGTCAGACAACAACAGGAAAACTCATGACTTTCCTTGACTTCCAGTTGTCTGTAATTGAAAGCCTCACTGCTGTCACAGAAGAAGCAGCAGCCTCCACCTCATATGTTCTGGAGGATGTGGCAAGGCTGCAGGAGCGACACTTTGCTGATCGCATACCTAAAACACCCAAAAAGGATCATCCATGTCGTCGCTGTAAAGTGTGCTCAAAGCATGGAAAGCGGCAGGAGAGTCGGTATTACTGTCCCCAGTGTCCATCACAACCAGGCCTCTGTATCCCTACTTGCTTTACGTTGTATCATACTAAAGCAAAGTTCTAGGAAATCGACTGAGGTTGAGCTGCTGTTGGGTAATCCTTTCAGTGGCAGTGCATGGATACCGAACGTCCATGGGCCACTGCTTCGTTAGGCAAGGAGCCACAGAATTTTACTTCATCATGGACTTCCTTTTGGCGTGGTCGGTGTTCTGTTCAATTAACATGCATTTTCTTCCCCCTACTGCATATACTAGTGGACAGAACATATGCCACATTGCCACGGAGTACCCTTTCTTCACCTGCATGTCTACCTTACTTTCAACGGTAGATATGCTCTCTCAGTTCGAGGAATCACTTTGTAGGGCATACTTGGAAGCCCCCAACTTGCTTCCATAAACTGGTATAGGTTCACTTGGCTATTATACAGGATTAGCCAGGACTCTGATGAGAACAGAGACATGGATGGGTAAGGAAAGCTTATGGTAGGAGTGCCATCACAGGGTTATTGCACAGGTAGAAGGCAGATAGTAAAGGTAGTACAGATGTACATCATCTACACCTATGGATTCAAACCCATTGGTGCCATCCCAGCACTGAAGGAGAATGACTTGTATAGGTCAGTGTTTGACCTGCTTTTCATGTTCATCCTCCATCAGAACTTAGTAGATGTTCAGTTTGCTGTATAAGTGCATTATAGTCACATCACTGCACATAATGTTGGCTGGGACATATGCTACGTTCTCATGGACTCCCCTATGTACCAAACACTACCCTTTTCCATAGCCTATGACCTTCTCTTTAGGGAACATCATGAGAAATCCCCAGCATGTCTCCCTTAGTTTCAAAGGTAGATATGCTCACTCAGTTCGAGGAATCGCTTTGTACGGCATACTCGGACACCCCCAACTTGCATCCACAAACTGGAAGGAGTTGGATTTAGCACAGAGAGTGCGTTAAAGGCGCATGAAAAACATGTCTTCCTGAGCCTCAGGTGGCTGTCACAGGAGTCATTAGTAAAGGTTTGTTACGCATGCATTTGGTAATGTTAAGGAAGAAGGAGGCAGGTAGCCTATGACCTTCTCTTTAGGTAACAGCATGAGAAATCCCCAGCATGTCTCCCTTAGTTTCAAAGGTAGATATGCACACTCAGTTCGAGGAATCGCTTTGTACGGCATACTCGGACACCCCCAACTTGCATCCACAAACTGGAAGGAGTTGGATTTAGCACAGAGAGTGCGTTAAAGGCGCATGAAAAACATGTCTTCCTGAGCCTCAGGTGGCTGTCACAGGAGTCATTAGTAAAGGTTTGTTACGCATGCATTTTTTTTAATGTTAAGGAAGAAGGAGGCAGTTACTTGACAGGTGGTAAAATGTAGTCAAACTTATTCCGTTCTGTGGTGTGTGAATGTGATGGGCCCTTGTCTGGCAGCGGTAAGGTAATGTGAGTGGAGTGATTGATTGGATTGGGCCCGTGGCTGGCGATATGAAAGGGTTGTTTGTTGTGCGTGAATGGCGTGTGAATGGACCATAAAGAGGTTGGTGCCTAGACGCGGCTTTATGGCCCACCTTCAGAAGGCTTGGTTTCAATATTCAGATACTTTGATAAGTAATCATGCTTTGAAACCATAATTTCTGGTGGTGCTAAAACCAACCAGTCTGAGTGGTGGGTTAACTTTAACAAACTAGTAACAGGGCAGTCCAAGGGTGCAGGACTTGCATGGCTCTCACCAGTTTTCCTTCTCCCAGAATCCCCTTGAAATTACATTATGTGCTTAAAAAACACATTTCCTTGCATTTCAATGAGCAGAAGTCCAGGGATCTGCAGGGATCCTCAAAATTCCTACCACCCAGTGTTTCCCCACTTGTCCTGATAAAAACACAACCCCGCTTGTGTGCCTGCGCCTAGTGCATGCTTCAGGAATGAATCACTGCAGGGTTAACAGTAGACCTCAAGCAATGACTACCATTGACCCTTGTGTGATCCATTCCTGTCGCGGGCGCTAGGCCTACCCACACAAGTGAGGTATCATTTTTATCGGGAGGCTTGGGGGAACGCTGGGTGGAAGGAAATTTGTGGCTCCTCTCAGATTCCAGAACTTTCTGTCACCGAAATGTGAGGAAAACTTGTTTTTTTAGCCACTTTTTGAGGTTTGTAAAGGATTCTGGGTAACAGAACCTGGTCCAACCCCCGCAAGTCACCCCTCCTTGGATTCCCCAAGGTCTCTAGTTTTCAGAAATGCACAGGTTTGATAGGTTTCCCTAGGTGCCGGCTGTGCTAGAGGCCAAAATCTACAGGTAGGCACTTCGCAAAAAACACCTCTGTTTTCTTCCAAAAATTTGTATGTGTCCACGCTGCGCTTTGGGGCGTTTCCTGTCGCGGGCGCTAGGCCTACCCACACAAGTGAGGTATCATTTTTATCAGGAGACTTGGGGGAACGCTGGGTGGAAGGAAATTTGTGGCTCCTCTCAGATTCCAGAACTTTCTGTCACCGAAATGTGATGAAAACTTGTTTTTTTAGCCACTTTTTGAGGTTTGCAAAGGATTCTGGGTAACAGAACCTGGTCCGAGCCCCGCAAGTCACCCCTCTTTGGATTCCCCAAGGTCTCTAGTTTTCAGAAATGCACAGGTTTGGTAGGTTTCCCTAGGTGCCGGCTGAGCTAGAGGCCAAAATCTACAGGTAGGCACTTCGCAAAAAACACCTCTGTTTTCTTCCAAAAATTTGTATGTGTCCACGCTGCGCTTTGGGGCGTTTCCTGTCGCGGGCGCTAGGCCTACCCACACAAGTGAGGTATCATTTTTATCAGGAGACTTGGGGGAACGCTGGGTGGAAGGAAATTTGTGGCTCCTCTCAGATTCCAGAACTTTCTGTCACCGAAATGTGAGGAAAACTTGTTTTTTTAGCCACATTTTGAGGTTTGCAAAGGATTCTGGGTAACAGAACCTGGTCCGAGCCCCGCAAGTCACCCCTCTTTGGATTCCCCAAGGTCTCTAGTTTTCAGAAATGCACAGGTTTGGTAGGTTTCCCTAGGTGCCGGCTGAGCTAGAGGCCAAAATCTACAGGTAGGCACTTCGCAAAAAACACCTCTGTTTTCTTCCAAAAATGTGTATGTGTCCACGTTGCGCTTTGGGGCGTTTCCTGTCGCGGGCGCTAGGCCTACCCACACAAGTGAGGTATCATTTTTATCGGGAGACTTGGGGGAACGCTGGGTGGAAGGAAATATGTGTCTCCTCTCAGATTCCAGGACTTTCTGTCACCGAAATGTGAGGAAAACTTGTTTTTTTAGCCACTTTTTGAGGTTTGCAAAGGATTCTGGGTAACAGAACCTGGTCCGAGCCCCGCAAGTCACCCCTCCTTGGAATCCCCTAGGTCTCTAGTTTTCAGAAATGCACAGGTTTGGTAGGTTTCCCTAGGTGCCGGCTGAGCTAGAGACCAAAATCTACAGGTAGGCACTTCGCAAAAAACACCTCTGTTTTCTTCCACAAATTTGTATGTGTCCACGTTGCGCTTTGGGGCGTTTCCTGTCGCGGGCGCTAGGCCTACCCACACAAGTGAGGTATCATTTTTATCGGGAGACTTGGGGGAACGCTGGGTGGAAGAAAATTTGTGGCTCCTCTCAGATTCCAGAACTTTCTGTCACCGAAATGTGAGGAAAACTTGTTTTTTTAGCCACTTTTTGAGGTTTGCAAAGGATTCTGGGTAACAGAACCTGGTCCGAGCCCCGCAAGTCACTCCTCCTTGGATTCCCCAAGGTCTCTAGTTTTCAGAAATGCACAGGTTTGGTAGGTTTCCCTAGGTGCCGGCTGAGCTAGAGGCCAAAATCTACAGGTAGGCAGTTCGCAAAAAACACCTCTGTTTTCTTCCAGACATTTGTATGTGTCCACGTTGCGCTTTGGGGCGTATCCTGTCGCGGGCGCTAGGCCTACCCACACAAGTGAGGTATCATTTTTATCGGGAGACTTGGGGGAACGCTGGGTGGAAGGAAATTTGTGGCTCCTCTCAGATTTTAGAACTTTCTGTCACCGAAATGTGAGGAAAACTTGTTTTTTTAGCCACTTTTTGAGGTTTCCAAAGGATTCTGGGTAACAGAACCTGGTCCGAGCCCCGCAAGTCACCCCTCCTTGGAATCCCCTAGGTCTCTAGTTTTCAGAAATGCACAGGTTTGGTAGGTTTCCCTAGGTGCCGGCTGAGCTAGAGGCCAAAATCTACAGGTAGGCACTTCGCAAAAATCACCTCTGTTTTCTTCCAAAAATTTGTATGTGTCCACGCTGCGCTTTGGGGCGTTTCCTGTCGCGGGCGCTAGGCCTACCCACACAAGTGAGGTATCATTTTTATCAGGAGACTTGGGGGAACACTGGGTGAAAGGAAATTTGTGGCTCTTCTCAGATTCCAGAACTTTCTGTCACCGAAATGTGAGGAAACCTTGTTTTTTTAGCCACATTTTGAGGTTTGCAAAGGATTCTGGGTAACAGAACCTGGTCCGAGCCCCGCAAGTCACCCCTCTTTGGATTCCCCAAGGTCTCTAGTTTTCAGAAATGCACAGGTTTGGTAGGTTTCCCTAGGTGCCGGCTGAGCTAGAGGCCAAAATCTACAGGTAGGCACTTCGCAAAAAACACCTCTGTTTTCTTCCAAAAATTTGTATGTGTCCACGTTGCGCTTTGGGGCGTTTCCTGTTGCGGGCGCTAGGCCTACCCACACAAGTGAGGTATCATTTTTATCGGGAGACTTGGGGGAACGCTGGGTGGAAGGAAATTTGTGGCTTTGTGGCTCCTCTCAGATTCCAGAACTTTCTGTCACCGAAATGTGAGGAAAACTTGTTTTTTTAGCCACTTTTTGAGGTTTGTAAAGGATTCTGGGTAACAGAACCTGGTCCGACCCCCGCAAGTCACCCCTCCTTGGATTCCCCAAGGTCTCTAGTTTTCAGAAATGCACAGGTTTGGTAGGTTTCCCTAGGTGCCGGCTGAGCTAGAGGCCAAAATCTACAGGTAGGCACTTCGCAAAAAACACCTCTGTTTTCTTCCAAAAATTTGTATGTGTCCACGTTGCGCTTTGGGGCGTTTCCTGTCGCGGGCGCTAGGCCTACCCACACAAGTGAGGTATCATTTTTATCGGGAGTCTTGGGGGAACGCTGGGTGGAAGGAAATTTGTGGCTCCTCTCAGATTCCAGAACTTTCTGTCACCGAAATGTGAGGAAAACTTGTTTTTTTAGCCACTTTTTGAGGTTTGTAAAGGATTCTGGGTAACAGAACCTGGTCCGACCCCCGCAAGTCACCCCTCCTTGGATTCCCCAAGGTCTCTAGTTTTCAGAAATGCACAGGTTTGATAGGTTTCCCTAGGTGCCGGCTGTGCTAGAGGCCAAAATCTACAGGTAGGCACTTCGCAAAAAACACCTCTGTTTTCTTCCAAAAATTTGTATGTGTCCACGCTGCGCTTTGGGGCGTTTCCTGTCGCGGGCGCTAGGCCTACCCACACAAGTGAGGTACCATTTTTATCAGGAGACTTGGGGGAACGCTGGGTGGAAGGAAATTTGTGGCTCCTCTCAGATTCCAGTACTTTCTGTCACCGAAATGTGAGGAAAACTTGTTTTTTTAGCCACATTTTGAGGTTTGCAAAGGATTCTGGGTAACAGAACCTGGTCCGAGCCCCGCAAGTCACCCCTCTTTGGATTCCCCAAGGTCTCTAGTTTTCAGAAATGCACAGGTTTGGTAGGTTTCCCTAGGTGCCGGCTTAGCTAGAGGCCAAAATCTACAGGTAGGCACTTCGCAAAAAACACCTCTGTTTTCTTCCAAAAATTTGTATGTGTCCACGTTGCGCTTTGGGGCGTTTCCTGTCGCGGGCGCTAGGCCTACCCACACAAGTGAGGTATCATTTTTATCGGGATACTTGGGGGAACGCTGGGTGGAAGGAAATATGTGGCTCCTCTCAGATTCCAGAACTTTCTGTCACCGAAATGTGAGGAAAACTTGTTTTTTTAGCCACTTTTTGAGGTTTGCAAAGGATTCTGGGTAACAGAACCTGGTCCGAGCCCCGCAAGTCACCCCTCCTTGGAATCCCCTAGGTCTCTAGTTTTCAGAAATGCACAGGTTTGGTAGGTTTCCCTAGGTGCCGGCTGAGCTAGAGGCCAAAATCTACAGGTAGGCACTTCGCAAAAAACACCTCTGTTTTCTTCCACAAATTTGTATGTGTCCACGTTGCGCTTTGGGGCGTTTCCTGTCGCGGGCGCTAGGCCTACCCACACAAGTGAGGTATCATTTTTATCGGGAGACTTGGGGGAACGCTGGGTGGAAGGAAATTTGTGGCTCCTCTCAGATTCCAGAACTTTCTGTCATCGAAATGTGAGGAAAACTTGTTTTTTTAGCCACTTTTTGAGGTTTGCAAAGGATTCTGGGTAACAGAACCTGGTCCGAGCCCCGCAAGTCACCCCTCCTTGGATTCCCCAAGGTCTCTAGTTTTCAGAAATGCACAGGTTTGGTAGGTTTCCCTAGGTGCCGGCTGAGCTAGAGGCCAAAATCTACAGGTAGGCACTTCGCAAAAAACACCTCTGTTTTCTTCCAAACATTTGTATGTGTCCACGTTGCGCTTTGGGGCGTATCCTGTCGCGGGCGCTAGGCCTACCCACACAAGTGAGGTATCATTTTTATCGGGAGACTTGGGGGAACGCTGGGTGGAAGGAAATTTGTGGCTCCTCTCAGATTTCAGAACTTTCTGTCACCGAAATGTAAGGAAAACTTGTTTTTTTAGCCACTTTTTGAGGTTTCCAAAGGATTCTGGGTAACAGAACCTGGTCCGAGCCCCGCAAGTCACCACTCCTTGGAATCCCCTAGGTCTCTAGTTTTCAGAAATGCACAGGTTTGGTAGGTTTCCCTAGGTGCCGGCTGAGCTAGAGGCCAAAATCTACAGGTAGGCACTTCGCAAAAAACACCTCTGTTTTCTTCCAAACATTTGTATGTGTCCACGTTGCGCTTTGGGGCGTATCCTGTCGCGGGCGCTAGGCCTACCCACACAAGTGAGGTATCATTTTTATCGGGAGACTTGGCGGAACGCTGGGTGGAAGGAAATTTGTGGCTCCTCTCAGATTTCAGAACTTTCTGTCACCGAAATGTGAGGAAAACTTGTTTTTTTAGCCACTTTTTGAGGTTTCCAAAGGATTCTGGGTAACAGAACCTGGTCCGAGCCCCGCAAGTCACCCCTCCTTGGAATCCCCTAGGTCTCTAGTTTTCAGAAATGCACAGGTTTGGTAGGTTTCCCTAGGTGCCGGCTGAGCTAGAGGCCAAAATCTACAGGTAGGCACTTCGCAAAAAACACCTCTGTTTTCTTCCAAAAATTTGTATGTGTCCACGCTGCGCTTTGGGGCGTTTCCTGTCACGGGCGCTAGGCCTACCCACACAAGTGAGGTATCATTTTTATCAGGAGACTTGGGGGAACGCTGGGTGGAAGGAAATATGTGGCTCCTCTCAGATTCCAGAACTTTCTGTCACCGAAATGTGAGGAAAACTTGTTTTTTTAGCCACTTTTTGAGGTTTGCAAAGGATTCTGGGTAATAAAACCTGGTCCGAGCCCCGCAAGTCACCCCTCCTTGGAATCCCCTAGGTCTCTAGTTTTCAGAAATGCACAGGTTTGGTAGGTTTCCCTAGGTGCCGGCTGAGCTAGAGGCCAAAATCTACAGGTAGGCACTTCGCAAAAAACACCTCTGTTTTCTTCCAAAAATTTGTATGTGTCCACGTTGCGCTTTGGGGCGTTTCCTGTCGCGGGCGCTAGGCCTACCCACACAAGTGAGGTATCATTTTTATCGGGAGACTTGGGGGAACGCTGGGTGGAAGGAAATATGTGGCTCCTCTCAGATTCCAGAACTTTCTGTCACCGAAATGTGAGGAATGTTTTTTTAGCCACTTTTTGAGGTTTGCAAAGGATTCTGGGTAACAAAACCTGGTCCGAGCCCCGCAAGTCACCCCTCCTTGGAATCCCCTAGGTCTCTAGTTTTCAGAAATGCACAGGTTTGGTAGGTTTCCCTAGGTGCCGGCTGAGCTAGAGGCCAAAATCTACAGGTAGGCACTTCGCAAAAAACACCTCTGTTTTCTTCCACAAATTTGTATGCGTCCACCTTGCGCTTTGGGGCGTTTCCTGTCGTGGGCGCTAGGCCTACCCACACAAGTGAGGTATCATTTTTATCGGGAGACTTGGGGGAACGCTGGGTGGAAGGAAATTTGTGGCTCCTCTCAGATTCCAGAACTTTCTGTCACCGAAATGTGAGGAAAACTTGTTTTTTTAGCCACTTTTTGAGGTTTGCAAAGGATTCTGGGTAACAGAACCTGGTCCGAGCCCCGCAAGTCACCCCTCCTTGGATTCCCCAAGGTCTCTAGTTTTCAGAAATGCACAGGTTTGGTAGGTTTCCCTAGGTGCCGGCTGAGCTAGAGGCCAAAATCTACAGGTAGGCACTTCGCAAAAAACACCTCTGTTTTCTTCCAAACATTTGTATGTGTCCACGTTGCGCTTTGGGGCGTATCCTGTTGCGGGCGCTAGGCCTACCCACACAAGTGAGGTATCATTTTTATCGGGAGACTTGGGGGAACGCTGGGTGGAAGGAAATTTGTGGCTCCTCTCAGATTTCAGAACTTTCTGTCACCGAAATGTGAGGAAAACTTGTTTTTTTAGCCACTTTTTGAGGTTTCCAAAGGATTCTGGGTAACAGAACCTGGTCCGAGCCCCGCAAGTCACCCCTCCTTGGAATCCCCTAGGTCTCTAGTTTTCAGAAATGCACAGGTTTGGTAGGTTTCCCTAGGTGCCGGCTGAGCTAGACGCCAAAATCTACAGATAGGCACTTCGCAAAAAACACCTCTGTTTTCTTTCAAAAATTTGTATGTGTCCACGTTGCGCTTTGGGGCGTTTCCTGTCGCGGGCGCTAAGCCTACCCACACAAGTGAGGTATCATTTTTATCGGGAGGCTTGGGGAAACGCTGGGTGGAAGGAAATTTGTGGCTCCTCTCAGATTTCAGAACTTTCTGTCACCGAAATGTGAGGAAAACTTGTTTTTTTAGCCACTTTTTGAGGTTTGCAAAGGATTCTGGGTAACAGAACCTGGTCCAAGCCCCGCAAGTCACCCCTCCTTGGATTCCCCAAGGTCTCTAGTTTTCAGAAATGCACAGCTTTGGTAGGTTTCCCTAGGTGCCGGCTGAGCTAGAGGCCAAAATCTACAGGTAGGCACTTTGCAAAAAACACTTCTGTTTTCTTCCAAAAATTTGGATGTGTCCACGTTGCGCTTTGGGGCGTTTCCTGTCGCAGGCGCTAGGCCTAACCACACAAGTGAGGTATCATTTTTATCGGGAGACTTGGGGGAACGCTGGGTGGAAGGAAATTTGTGGCTCCTCTCAGATTCCAGAACTTTCTGTCATCGAAATGTGAGGAAAACTTGTTTTTTTAGCCAGTTTTTGAGGTTTGCAAAGGATTCTGGGTAACAGAACCTGGTCCGAGCCCCGCAAGTCACCCCTCCTTGGAATCCCCTAGGTCTCTAGTTTTCAGAAATGCACAGGTTTGGTAGGTTTCCCTAGGTGCCGGCTGAGCTAGAGACCAAAATCTACAGGTAGGCACTTCGCAAAAAACACCTCTGTTTTCTTCCACAAATTTGTATGTGTCCACGTTGCGCTTTGGGGCGTTTCCTGTCGCGGGCGCTAGGCCTACCCACACAAGTGAGGTATCATTTTTATCGGGAGACTTGGGGGAACGCTGGGTGGAAGAAAATTTGTGGCTCCTCTCAGATTCCAGAACTTTCTGTCACCGAAATGTGAGGAAAACTTGTTTTTTTAGCCACTTTTTGAGGTTTGCAAAGGATTCTGGGTAACAGAACCTGGTCCGAGCCCCGCAAGTCACTCCTCCTTGGATTCCCCAAGGTCTCTAGTTTTCAGAAATGCACAGGTTTGGTAGGTTTCCCTAGGTGCCGGCTGAGCTAGAGGCCAAAATCTACAGGTAGGCAGTTCGCAAAAAACACCTCTGTTTTCTTCCAGACATTTGTATGTGTCCACGTTGCGCTTTGGGGCGTATCCTGTCGCGGGCGCTAGGCCTACCCACACAAGTGAGGTATCATTTTTATCGGGAGACTTGGGGGAACGCTGGGTGGAAGGAAATTTGTGGCTCCTCTCAGATTTTAGAACTTTCTGTCACCGAAATGTGAGGAAAACTTGTTTTTTTAGCCACTTTTTGAGGTTTCCAAAGGATTCTGGGTAACAGAACCTGGTCCGAGCCCCGCAAGTCACCCCTCCTTGGAATCCCCTAGGTCTCTAGTTTTCAGAAATGCACAGGTTTGGTAGGTTTCCCTAGGTGCCGGCTGAGCTAGAGGCCAAAATCTACAGGTAGGCACTTCGCAAAAAACACCTCTGTTTTCTTCCAAACATTTGTATGTGTCCACGTTGCGCTTTGGGGCGTTTCCTGTTGCGGGCGCTAGGCCTACCCACACAAGTGAGGTATCATTTTTATCGGGAGACTTGGGGGAACGCTGGGTGGAAGGAAATTTGTGGCTTTGTGGCTCCTCTCAGATTCCAGAACTTTCTGTCACCGAAATGTGAGGAAAACTTGTTTTTTTAGCCACTTTTTGAGGTTTGTAAAGGATTCTGGGTAACAGAACCTGGTCCGACCCCCGCAAGTCACCCCTCCTTGGATTCCCCAAGGTCTCTAGTTTTCAGAAATGCACAGGTTTGGTAGGTTTCCCTAGGTGCCGGCTGAGCTAGAGGCCAAAATCTACAGGTAGGCACTTCGCAAAAAACACCTCTGTTTTCTTCCAAAAATTTGTATGTGTCCACGTTGCGCTTTGGGGCGTTTCCTGTCGCGGGCGCTAGGCCTACCCACACAAGTGAGGTATCATTTTTATCGGGAGTCTTGGGGGAACGCTGGGTGGAAGGAAATTTGTGGCTCCTCTCAGATTCCAGAACTTTCTGTCACCGAAATGTGAGGAAAACTTGTTTTTTTAGCCACTTTTTGAGGTTTGTAAAGGATTCTGGGTAACAGAACCTGGTCCGACCCCCGCAAGTCACACCTCCTTGGATTCCCCAAGGTCTCTAGTTTTCAGAAATGCACAGGTTTGATAGGTTTCCCTAGGTGCCGGCTGTGCTAGAGGCCAAAATCTACAGGTAGGCACTTCGCAAAAAACACCTCTGTTTTCTTCCAAAAATTTGTATGTGTCCACGCTGCGCTTTGGGGCGTTTCCTGTCGCGGGCGCTAGGCCTACCCACACAAGTGAGGTACCATTTTTATCAGGAGACTTGGGGGAACGCTGGGTGGAAGGAAATTTGTGGCTCCTCTCAGATTCCAGTACTTTCTGTCACCGAAATGTGAGGAAAACTTGTTTTTTTAGCCACATTTTGAGGTTTGCAAAGGATTCTGGGTAACAGAACCTGGTCCGAGCCCCGCAAGTCACCCCTCTTTGGATTCCCCAAGGTCTCTAGTTTTCAGAAATGCACAGGTTTGGTAGGTTTCCCTAGGTGCCGGCTTAGCTAGAGGCCAAAATCTACAGGTAGGCACTTCGCAAAAAACACCTCTGTTTTCTTCCAAAAATTTGTATGTGTCCACGTTGCGCTTTGGGGCGTTTCCTGTCGCGGGCGCTAGGCCTACCCACACAAGTGAGGTATCATTTTTATCGGGATACTTGGGGGAACGCTGGGTGGAAGGAAATATGTGGCTCCTCTCAGATTCCAGAACTTTCTGTCACCGAAATGTGAGGAAAACTTGTTTTTTTAGCCACTTTTTGAGGTTTGCAAAGGATTCTGGGTAACAGAACCTGGTCCGAGCCCCGCAAGTCACCCCTCCTTGGAATCCCCTAGGTCTCTAGTTTTCAGAAATGCACAGGTTTGGTAGGTTTCCCTAGGTGCCGGCTGAGCTAGAGGCCAAAATCTACAGGTAGGCACTTCGCAAAAAACACCTCTGTTTTCTTCCACAAATTTGTATGTGTCCACGTTGCGCTTTGGGGCGTTTCCTGTCGCGGGCGCTAGGCCTACCCACACAAGTGAGGTATCATTTTTATCGGGAGACTTGGGGGAACGCTGGGTGGAAGGAAATTTGTGGCTCCTCTCAGATTCCAGAACTTTCTGTCATCGAAATGTGAGGAAAACTTGTTTTTTTAGCCACTTTTTGAGGTTTGCAAAGGATTCTGGGTAACAGAACCTGGTCCGAGCCCCGCAAGTCACCCCTCCTTGGATTCCCCAAGGTCTCTAGTTTTCAGAAATGCACAGGTTTGGTAGGTTTCCCTAGGTGCCGGCTGAGCTAGAGGCCAAAATCTACAGGTAGGCACTTCGCAAAAAACACCTCTGTTTTCTTCCAAACATTTGTATGTGTCCACGTTGCGCTTTGGGGCGTATCCTGTCGCGGGCGCTAGGCCTACCCACACAAGTGAGGTATCATTTTTATCGGGAGACTTGGGGGAACGCTGGGTGGAAGGAAATTTGTGGCTCCTCTCAGATTTCAGAACTTTCTGTCACCGAAATGTAAGGAAAACTTGTTTTTTTAGCCACTTTTTGAGGTTTCCAAAGGATTCTGGGTAACAGAACCTGGTCCGAGCCCCGCAAGTCACCACTCCTTGGAATCCCCTAGGTCTCTAGTTTTCAGAAATGCACAGGTTTGGTAGGTTTCCCTAGGTGCCGGCTGAGCTAGAGGCCAAAATCTACAGGTAGGCACTTCGCAAAAAACACCTCTGTTTTCTTCCAAACATTTGTATGTGTCCACGTTGCGCTTTGGGGCGTATCCTGTCGCGGGCGCTAGGCCTACCCACACAAGTGAGGTATCATTTTTATCGGGAGACTTGGCGGAACGCTGGGTGGAAGGAAATTTGTGGCTCCTCTCAGATTTCAGAACTTTCTGTCACCGAAATGTGAGGAAAACTTGTTTTTTTAGCCACTTTTTGAGGTTTCCAAAGGATTCTGGGTAACAGAACCTGGTCCGAGCCCCGCAAGTCACCCCTCCTTGGAATCCCCTAGGTCTCTAGTTTTCAGAAATGCACAGGTTTGGTAGGTTTCCCTAGGTGCCGGCTGAGCTAGAGGCCAAAATTTACAGGTAGGCACTTCGCAAAAAACACCTCTGTTTTCTTCCAAAAATTTGTATGTGTCCACGCTGCGCTTTGGGGCGTTTCCTGTCACGGGCGCTAGGCCTACCCACACAAGTGAGGTATCATTTTTATCAGGAGACTTGGGGGAACGCTGGGTGGAAGGAAATATGTGGCTCCTCTCAGATTCCAGAACTTTCTGTCACCGAAATGTGAGGAAAACTTGTTTTTTTAGCCACTTTTTGAGGTTTGCAAAGGATTCTGGGTAATAAAACCTGGTCCGAGCCCCGCAAGTCACCCCTCCTTGGAATCCCCTAGGTCTCTAGTTTTCAGAAATGCACAGGTTTGGTAGGTTTCCCTAGGTGCCGGCTGAGCTAGAGGCCAAAATCTACAGGTAGGCACTTCGCAAAAAACACCTCTGTTTTCTTCCAAAAATTTGTATGTGTCCACGTTGCGCTTTGGGGCGTTTCCTGTCGCGGGCGCTAGGCCTACCCACACAAGTGAGGTATCATTTTTATCGGGAGACTTGGGGGAACGCTGGGTGGAAGGAAATATGTGGCTCCTCTCAGATTCCAGAACTTTCTGTCACCGAAATGTGAGGAATGTTTTTTTAGCCACTTTTTGAGGTTTGCAAAGGATTCTGGGTAACAAAACCTGGTCCGAGCCCCGCAAGTCACCCCTCCTTGGAATCCCCTAGGTCTCTAGTTTTCAGAAATGCACAGGTTTGGTAGGTTTCCCTAGGTGCCGGCTGAGCTAGAGGCCAAAATCTACAGGTAGGCACTTCGCAAAAAACACCTCTGTTTTCTTCCACAAATTTGTATGCGTCCACCTTGCGCTTTGGGGCGTTTCCTGTCGTGGGCGCTAGGCCTACCCACACAAGTGAGGTATCATTTTTATCGGGAGACTTGGGGGAACGCTGGGTGGAAGGAAATTTGTGGCTCCTCTCAGATTCCAGAACTTTCTGTCACCGAAATGTGAGGAAAACTTGTTTTTTTAGCCACTTTTTGAGGTTTGCAAAGGATTCTGGGTAACAGAACCTGGTCCGAGCCCCGCAAGTCACCCCTCCTTGGATTCCCCAAGGTCTCTAGTTTTCAGAAATGCACAGGTTTGGTAGGTTTCCCTAGGTGCCGGCTGAGCTAGAGGCCAAAATCTACAGGTAGGCACTTCGCAAAAAACACCTCTGTTTTCTTCCAAACATTTGTATGTGTCCACGTTGCGCTTTGGGGCGTATCCTGTTGCGGGCGCTAGGCCTACCCACACAAGTGAGGTATCATTTTTATCGGGAGACTTGGGGGAACGCTGGGTGGAAGGAAATTTGTGGCTCCTCTCAGATTTCAGAACTTTCTGTCACCGAAATGTGAGGAAAACTTGTTTTTTTAGCCACTTTTTGAGGTTTCCAAAGGATTCTGGGTAACAGAACCTGGTCCGAGCCCCGCAAGTCACCCCTCCTTGGAATCCCCTAGGTCTCTAGTTTTCAGAAATGCACAGGTTTGGTAGGTTTCCCTAGGTGCCGGCTGAGCTAGACGCCAAAATCTACAGGTAGGCACTTCGCAAAAAACACCTCTGTTTTCTTTCAAAAATTTGTATGTGTCCACGTTGCGCTTTGGGGCGTTTCCTGTTGCGGGCGCTAAGCCTACCCACACAAGTGAGGTATCATTTTTATCGGGAGGCTTGGGGAAACGCTGGGTGGAAGGAAATTTGTGGCTCCTCTCAGATTCCAGAACTTTCTGTCACCGAAATGTGAGGAAATCTTGTTTTTTTAGCCACTTTTTGAGGTTTGCAAAGGATTCTGGGTAACAGAACCTGGTCCAAGCCCCGCAAGTCACCCCTCCTTGGATTCCCCAAGGTCTCTAGTTTTCAGAAATGCACAGGTTTGGTAGGTTTCCCTAGGTGCCGGCTGAGCTAGAGGCCAAAATCTACAGGTAGGCACTTTGCAAAAAACACCTCTGTTTTCTTCCAAAAATTTGGATGTGTCCACGTTGCGCTTTGGGGCATTTCCTGTCGCAGGCGCTAGGCCTACCCACACAAGTGAGGTATCATTTTTATCGGGAGGCTTGGGGAAACGCTGGGTGGAAGGAAATTTGTGGCTCCTCTCAGATTCCAGAACTTTCTGTCACCGAAATGTGAGGAAATCTTGTTTTTTTAGCCACTTTTTGAGGTTTGCAAAGGATTCTGGGTAACAGAACCTGGTCCGAGCCCCGCAAGTCACCCCTCCTTGGATTCCCCTAGGTCTCTAGTTTTCAGAAATGCACAGGTTTGGTAGGTTCCCTTAGGTGCCGGCTGAGCTACAGGCCAAAATCTACAGGTAGGCACTTTGCAAAAAACACCTCTGTTTTCTTCAAAAAATTTGGATGTGTCCACGTTGCGCTTTGGGGCGTTTCCTGTCGCGAGCGCTAGGCCTACCCACACAAGTGAGGTATCATTTTTATCGGGAGACTTGGGGGAACGCTGGGTGGAAGGAAATTTGTGGCTCCTCTCAGATTCCAGAACTTTCTGTCACCGAAATGTAAGGAAAACTTGTTTTTTAGCCACTTTTTGAGGTTTGCAAAGGATTCTGGGTAACAGAACTTGGTCCGAGCCCCGCAAGTCACCCCTCCTTGGATTCCCCTAGGTCTCTAGTTTTCAGAAATGCACAGGTTTGGTAGGTTTCCCTAGGTGCCGGCTGAGCTAGAGGCCAAAATCTACAGGTAGGCACTTCGCAAAAAAAACCTCTGTTTTCTTCCAAAAATTTGTATGTGTCCACGTTGCGCTTTGGGGCGTTTCCTGTCGCGGGCGCTAGGCCTACCCACACAAGTGAGGTATCATTTTTATCGGGAGACTTGGGGGAACGCTGGGTGGAAGGAAATTTGTGGCTCCTCTCAGATTTCAGAACTTTCTGTCACCGAAATGTGAGGAAAACTTGTTTTTTTAGCCACTTTTTGAGGTTTGCAAAGGATTCTGGGTAACAGAACCTGGTCCAAGCCCCGCAAGTCACCCCTCCTTGGATTCCCCAAGGTCTCTAGTTTTCAGAAATGCACAGCTTTGGTCGGTTTCCCTAGGTGCCGGCTGAGCTAGAGGCCAAAATCTACAGGTAGGCACTTTGCAAAAAACACTTCTGTTTTCTTCCAAAAAATTCGATGTGTCCACGTTGCGCTTTGGGGCGTTTCCTGTCGCAGGCGCTAGGCCTAACCACACAAGTGAGGTATCATTTTTATCGGGAGACTTGGGGGAACGCTGGGTGGAAGGAAATTTGTGGCTTCTCTCAGATTCCAGAACTTTCTGCCACAGAAATGTGAGGAACATGTGTTTTTTTAGCCAAATTTTGAGGTTTGCAAAGGATTCTGGGTAACAGAACCTTGTCCGAGCCCCGCAAGTCACCCCTCCTTGGAATCCCCTAGGTCTCTAGTTTTCAGAAATGCACAGGTTTGGTAGGTTTCCCTAGGTGCCGGCTGAGCTAGAGGCCAAAATCTACAGGTAGGCACTTCGCAAAAAACACCTCTGTTTTCTTCCAAAAATGTGTATGTGTCCACGCTGCGCTTTGGGGCGTTTCCTGTCGCGGGCGCTAGGCCTACCCACACAAGTGAGGTATCATTTTTATCAGGAGACTTGGGGGAACGCTGGGTGGAAGGAAATATGTGGCTCCTCTCAGATTCCAGAACTTTCTGTCACCGAAATGTGAGGAAAACTTGTTTTTTTAGCCACTTTTTGAGGTCTGCAAAGGATTCTGGGTAATAAAACCTGGTCCGAGCCCCGCAAGTCACCCCTCCTTGGAATCCCCTAGGTCTCTAGTTTTCAGAAATGCACAGGTTTGGTAGGTTTCCCTAGGTGCCGGCTGAGCTAGAGGCCAAAATCTACAGGTAGGCACTTCGCAAAAAACACCTCTGTTTTCTTCCAAAAATTTGTATGTGTCCACGTTGCGCTTTGGGGCGTTTCCTGTCGCGGGCGCTAGGCCTACCCACACAAGTGAGGTATCATTTTTATCGGGAGACTTGGGGGAACGCTGGGTGGAAGGAAATATGTGGCTCCTCTCAGATTCCAGAACTTTCTGTCACCGAAATGTGAGGAAAACTTGTTTTTTTAGCCACTTTTTGAGGTTTGCAAAGGATTCTGGGTAACAAAACCTGGTCCGAGCCCCGCAAGTCACCCCTCCTTGGAATCCCCTAGGTCTCTAGTTTTCAGAAATGCACAGGTTTGGTAGGTTTCCCTAGGTGCCGGCTGAGCTAGAGGCCAAAATCTACAGGTAGGCACTTCGCAAAAAACACCTCTGTTTTCTTCCACAAATTTGTATGTGTCCACGTTGCGCTTTGGGGCGTTTCCTGTCGCGGGCGCTAGGCCTACCCACACAAGTGAGGTATCATTTTTATCGGGAGACTTGGGGGAACGCTGGGTGGAAGGAAATTTGTGGCTCCTCTCAGATTCCAGAACTTTCTGTCACCGAAATGTGAGGAAAACTTGTTTTTTTAGCCACTTTTTGAGGTTTGCAAAGGATTCTGGGTAACAGAACCTGGTCCGAGCCCCGCAAGTCACCCCTCCTTGGATTCCCCAAGGTCTCTAGTTTTCAGAAATGCACAGGTTTGGTAGGTTTCCCTAGGTGCCGGCTGAGCTAGAGGCCAAAATCTACAGGTAGGCACTTCGCAAAAAACACCTCTGTTTTCTTCCAAACATTTGTATGTGTCCACGTTGCGCTTTGGGGCGTATCCTGTTGTGGGCGCTAGGCCTACCCACACAAGTGAGGTATCATTTTTATCGGGACACTTGGGGGAACGCTGGGTGGAAGGAAATTTGTGGCTCCTCTCAGATTTCAGAACTTTCTGTCACCGAAATGTGAGGAAAACTTGTTTTTTTAGCCACTTTTTGAGGTTTCCAAAGGATTCTGGGTAACAGAACCTGGTCCGAGCCCCGCAAGTCACCCCTCCTTGGAATCCCCTAGGTCTCTAGTTTTCAGAAATGCACAGGTTTGGTAGGTTTCCCTAGGTGCCGGCTGAGCTAGACGCCAAAATCTACAGGTAGGCACTTCGCAAAAAACACCTCTGTTTTCTTCCAAAAATTTGTATGTGTCCACGTTGCGCTTTGGGGCGTTTCCTGTCGCGGGCGCTAAGCCTACCCACACAAGTGAGGTATCATTTTTATCGGGAGGCTTGGGGAAACGCTGGGTGGAAGGAAATTTGTGGCTCCTCTCAGATTCCAGAACTTTCTGTCACCGAAATGTGAGGAAATCTTGTTTTTTTAGCCACTTTTTGAGGTTTGCAAAGGATTCTGGGTAACAGAACCTGGTCCAAGCCCCGCAAGTCACCCCTCCTTGGATTCCCCAAGGTCTCTAGTTTTCAGAAATGCACAGGTTTGGTAGGTTTCCCTAGGTGCCGGCTGAGCTAGAGGCCAAAATCTACAGGTAGGCACTTTGCAAAAAACACCTCTGTTTTCTTCCAAAAATTTGGATGTGTCCACGTTGCGCTTTGGGGCATTTCCTGTCGCAGGCGCTAGGCCTACCCACACAAGTGAGGTATCATTTTTATCGGGAGACTTGGGGGAATGCTGGGTGGAAGGAAATTTGTGGCTCCTCTCAGATTCCAGAACTTTCTGTCACCGAAATGTGAGGAAAACTTGTTTTTTTAGCCACTTTTTGAGGTTTGCAAAGGATTCTGGGTAACAGAACCTGGTCCGAGCCCCGCAAGTCACCCCTCCTTGGATTCCCCTAGGTCTCTAGTTTTCAGAAATGCACAGGTTTGGTAGGTTCCCTTAGGTGCCGGCTGAGCTACAGGCCAAAATCTACAGGTAGGCACTTTGCAAAAAACACCTCTGTTTTCTTCAAAAAATTTGGATGTGTCCACTTTGCGCTTTGGGGCGTTTCCTGTCGCGAGCGCTAGGCCTACCCACACAAGTGAGGTATCATTTTTATCGGGAGACTTGGGGGAACGCTGGGTGGAAGGAAATTTGTGGCTCCTCTCAGATTCCAGAACTTTCTGTCACCGAAATGTAAGGAAAACTTGTTTTTTAGCCACTTTTTGAGGTTTGCAAAGGATTCTGGGTAACAGAACTTGGTCCGAGCCCCGCAAGTCACCCCTCCTTGGATTCCCCTAGGTCTCTAGTTTTCAGAAATGCACAGGTTTGGTAGGTTTCCCTAGGTGCCGGCTGAGCCAGAGGCCAAAATCTACAGGTAGGCACTTCGCAAAAAACACCTCTGTTTTCTTCCAAAAATTTGTATATGTCCACGTTGCGCTTTGGGGCGTTTCCTGTCGCGGTCGCTAGGCCTACCCACACAAGTGAGGTATCATTTTTATCGGGAGACTTGGGGGAACGCTGGGTGGAAGGAAATTTGTGGGTCCTCTCAGATTTCAGAACTTTCTGTCACCGAAATGTGAGGAAAACTTGTTTTTTTAGCCACTTTTTGAGGTTTGCAAAGGATTCTGGGTAACAGAACCTGGTCCAAGCCCCGCAAGTCACCCCTCCTTGGATTCCCCAAGGTCTCTAGTTTTCAGAAATGCACAGCTTTGGTAGGTTTCCCTAGGTGCCGGCTGAGCTAGAGGCCAAAATCTACAGGTAGGCACTTTGCAAAAAACACTTCTGTTTTCTTCCAAAAATTTGGATGTGTCCACGTTGCGCTTTGGGGCGTTTCCTGTCGCAGGCGCTAGGCCTACCCACACAAGTGAGGTATCATTTTTATCGGGAGACTTGGGGGAATGCTGGGTGGAAGGAAATTTGTGGCTCCTCTCAGATTCCAGAACTTTCTGTCACCGAAATGTGAGGAAAACTTGTTTTTTTAGCCACTTTTTGAGGTTTGCAAAGGATTCTGGGTAACAGAACCTGGTCCGAGCCCCGCAAGTCACCCCTCCTTGGATTCCCCTAGGTCTCTAGTTTTCAGAAATGCACAGGTTTGGTAGGTTCCCTTAGGTGCCGGCTGAGCCACAGGCCAAAATCTACAGGTAGGCACTTTGCAAAAAACACCTCTGTTTTCTTCAAAAAATTTGGATGTGTCCACGTTGCGCTTTGGGGCGTTTCCTGTCGCGAGCGCTAGGCCTACCCACACAAGTGAGGTATCATTTTTATCGGGAGACTTGGGGGAACGCTGGGTGGAAGGAAATTTGTGGCTCCTCTCAGATTCCAGAACTTTCTGTCACCGAAATGTAAGGAAAACTTGTTTTTTAGCCACTTTTTGAGGTTTGCAAAGGATTCTGGGTAACAGAACTTGGTCCGAGCCCCGCAAGTCACCCCTCCTTGGATTCCCCTAGGTCTCTAGTTTTCAGAAATGCACAGGTTTGGTAGGTTTCCCTAGGTGCCGGCTGAGCTAGAGGCCAAAATCTACAGGTAGGCACTTCGCAAAAAACACCTCTGTTTTCTTCCAAAAATTTGTATGTGTCCACGTTGCGCTTTGGGGCGTTTCCTGTCGCGGTCGCTAGGCCTACCCACACAAGTGAGGTATCATTTTTATCGGGAGACTTGGGGGAACGCTGGGTGGAAGGAAATTTGTGGGTCCTCTCAGATTTCAGAACTTTCTGTCACCGAAATGTGAGGAAAACTTGTTTTTTTAGCCACTTTTTGAGGTTTGCAAAGGATTCTGGGTAACAGAACCTGGTCCAAGCCCCGCAAGTCACCCCTCCTTGGATTCCCCAAGGTCTCTAGTTTTCAGAAATGCACAGCTTTGGTAGGTTTCCCTAGGAGCCGGCTGAGCTAGAGGCCAAAATCTACAGGTAGGCACTTCGCAAAAAACACCTATGTTTTCTTCCAAAAATGTGTATGTGTCCACGCTGCGCTTTGGGGCGTTTCCTGTCGCGGGCGCTAGGCCTACCCACACAAGTGAGGTATCATTTTTATCAGGAGACTTGGGGGAACGCTGGGTGGAAGGAAATATGTGGCTCCTCTCAGATTCCAGAACTTTCTGTCACCGAAATGTGAGGAAAACTTGTTTTTTTAGCCACTTTTTGAGGTTTGCAAAGGATTCTGGGTAATAAAACCTGGTCTGAGCCCCGCAAGTCACCCCTCCTTGGAATCCCCTAGGTCTCTAGTTTTCAGAAATGCACAGGTTTGGTAGGTTTCCCTAGGTGCCGGCTGAGCTAGAGGCCAAAATCTACAGGTAGGCACTTCGCAAAAAACACCTCTGTTTTCTTCCAAAAATTTGTATGTGTCCACGTTGCGCTTTGGGGCGTTTCCTGTCGCGGGCGCTAGGCCTACCCACACAAGTGAGGTATCATTTTTATCGGGAGACTTGGGGGAACGCTGGGTGGAAGGAAATATGTGGCTCCTCTCAGATTCCAGAACTTTCTGTCACCGAAATGTGAGGAAAACTTGTTTTTTTAGCCACTTTTTGAGGTTTGCAAAGGATTCTGGGTAACAAAACCTGGTCCGAGCCCCGCAAGTCACCCCTCCTTGGAATCCCCTAGGTCTCTAGTTTTCAGAAATGCACAGGTTTGGTAGGTTTCCCTAGGTGTCGGCTGAGCTAGAGGCCAAAATCTACAGGTAGGCACTTCGCAAAAAACACCTCTGTTTTCTTGCACAAATTTGTATGTGTCCACGTTGCGCTTTGGGGCGTTTCCTGTCGCGGGCGCTAGGCCTACCCACACAAGTGAGGTATCATTTTTATCGGGAGACTTGGGGGAACGCTGGGTGGAAGGAAATTTGTGGCTCCTCTCAGATTCCAGAACTTTCTGTCACCGAAATGTGAGGAAAACTTGTTTTTTTAGCCACTTTTTGAGGTTTGCAAAGGATTCTGGGTAACAGAACCTGGTCCGAGCCCCGCAAGTCACCCCTCCTTGGATTCCCCAAGGTCTCTAGTTTTCAGAAATGCACAGGTTTGGTAGGTTTCCCTAGGTGCCGGCTGAGCTAGAGGCCAAAATCTACAGGTAGGCACTTCGCAAAAAACACCTCTGTTTTCTTCCAAACATTTGTATGTGTCCACGTTGCGCTTTGGGGCGTATCCTGTTGCGGGCGCTAGGCCTACCCACACAAGTGAGGTATCATTTTTATCGGGAGACTTGGGGGAACGCTGGGTGGAAGGAAATTTGTGGCTCCTCTCAGATTTCAGAACTTTCTGTCACCGAAATGTGAGGAAAACTTGTTTTTTTAGCCACTTTTTGAGGTTTCCAAAGGATTCTGGGTAACAGAACCTGGTCCGAGCCCCGCAAGTCACCCCTCCTTGGAATCCCCTAGGTCTCTAGTTTTCAGAAATGCACAGGTTTGGTAGGTTTCCCTAGGTGCCGGCTGAGCTAGACGCCAAAATCTACAGGTAGGCACTTCGCAAAAAACACCTCTGTTTTCTTCCAAAAATTTGTATGTGTCCACGTTGCGCTTTGGGGCGTTTCCTGTCGCGGGCGCTAAGCCTACCCACACAAGTGAGGTATCATTTTTATCGGGAGGCTTGGGGAAACGCTGGGTGGAAGGAAATTTGTGGCTCCTCTCAGATTCCAGAACTTTCTGTCACCGAAATGTGAGGAAATCTTGTTTTTTTAGCCACTTTTTGAGGTTTGCAAAGGATTCTGGGTAACAGAACCTGGTCCAAGCCCCGCAAGTCACCCCTCCTTGGATTCCCCAAGGTCTCTAGTTTTCAGAAATGCACAGGTTTGGTAGGTTTCCCTAGGTGCCGGCTGAGCTAGAGGCCAAAATCTACAGGTAGGCACTTCGCAAAAAACACCTCTGTTTTCTTCCAAACATTTGTATGTGTCCACGTTGCGCTTTGGGGCGTATCCTGTTGCGGGCGCTAGGCCTACCCACACAAGTGAGGTATCATTTTTATCGGGAGACTTGGGGGAACGCTGGGTGGAAGGAAATTTGTGGCTCCTCTCAGATTTCAGAACTTTCTGTCACCGAAATGTGAGGAAAACTTGTTTTTTTAGCCACTTTTTGAGGTTTGCAAAGGATTCTGGGTAACAGAACCTGGTCCAAGCCCCGCAAGTCACCCCTCCTTGGATTCCCCAAGGTCTCTAGTTTTCAGAAATGCACAGCTTTGGTAGGTTTCCCTAGGTGCCGGCTGAGCTAGAGGCCAAAATCTACAGGTAGGCACTTTGCAAAAAACACCTCTGTTTTCTTCCAAAAATTTGGATGTGTCCACGTTGCGCTTTGGGGCGTTTCCTGTCGCAGGCGCTAGGCCTACCCACACAAGTGAGGTATCATTTTTATCGGGAGACTTGGGGGAACGCTGGGTGGAAGGAAATTTGTGGCTTCTCTCAGATTCCAGAACTTTCTGCCACAGAAATGTGAGGAACATGTGTTTTTTTAGCCAAATTTTGAGGTTTGCAAAGGATTCTGGGTAACAGAACCTTGTCCGAGCCCCGCAAGTCACCCCTCCTTGGAATCCCCTAGGTCTCTAGTTTTCAGAAATGCACAGGTTTGGTAGGTTTCCCTAGGTGCCGGCTGAGCTAGACGCCAAAATCTACAGGTAGGCACTTCGCAAAAAACACCTCTGTTTTCTTCCAAAAATTTGTATGTGTCCACGTTGCGCTTTGGGGCGTTTCCTGTCGCGGGCGCTAAGCCTACCCACACAAGTGAGGTATCATTTTTATCGGGAGGCTTGGGGAAACGCTGGGTGGAAGGAAATTTGTGGCTCCTCTCAGATTCCAGAACTTTCTGTCACCGAAATGTGAGGAAATCTTGTTTTTTTAGCCACTTTTTGAGGTTTGCAAAGGATTCTGGGTAACAGAACCTGGTCCAAGCCCCGCAAGTCACCCCTCCTTGGATTCCCCAAGGTCTCTAGTTTTCAGAAATGCACAGGTTTGGTAGGTTTCCCTAGGTGCCGGCTGAGCTAGACGCCAAAATCTACAGGTAGGCACTTCGCAAAAAACACCTCTGTTTTCTTCCAAAAATTTGGATGTGTCCACGTTGCGCTTTGGGGCGTTTCCTGTCGCAGGCGCTAGGCCTACCCACACAAGTGAGGTATCATTTTTATCGGGAGGCTTGGGGAAACGCTGGGTGGAAGGAAATTTGTGGCTCCTCTCAGATTCCAGAACTTTCTGTCACCGAAATGTGAGGAAATCTTGTTTTTTTAGCCACTTTTTGAGGTTTGCAAAGGATTCTGGGTAACAGAACCTGGTCCGAGCCCCGCAAGTCACCCCTCCTTGGATTCCCCTAGGTCTCTAGTTTTCAGAAATGCACAGGTTTGGTAGGTTCCCTTAGGTGCCGGCTGAGCTACAGGCCAAAATCTACAGGTAGGCACTTTGCAAAAAACACCTCTGTTTTCTTCAAAAAATTTGGATGTGTCCACGTTGCGCTTTGGGGCGTTTCCTGTCGCGAGCGCTAGGCCTACCCACACAAGTGGGGTATCATTTTTATCGGGAGACTTGGGGGAACGCTGGGTGGAAGGAAATTTGTGGCTCCTCTCAGATTCCAGAACTTTCTGTCACCGAAATGTAAGGAAAACTTGTTTTTTAGCCACTTTTTGAGGTTTGCAAAGGATTCTGGGTAACAGAACTTGGTCCGAGCCCCGCAAGTCACCCCTCCTTGGATTCCCCTAGGTCTCTAGTTTTCAGAAATGCACAGGTTTGGTAGGTTTCCCTAGGTGCCGGCTGAGCTAGAGGCCAAAATCTACAGGTAGGCACTTCGCAAAAAACACCTCTGTTTTCTTCCAAAAATTTGTATGTGTCCACGTTGCGCTTTGGGGCGTTTCCTGTCGCGGTCGCTAGGCCTACCCACACAAGTGAGGTATCATTTTTATCGGGAGACTTGGGGGAACGCTGGGTGGAATGAAATTTGTGGGTCCTCTCAGATTTCAGAACTTTCTGTCACCGAAATGTGAGGAAAACTTGTTTTTTTAGCCACTTTTTGAGGTGTGCAAAGGATTCTGGGTAACAGAACCTGGTCCAAGCCCCGCAAGTCACCCCTCCTTGGATTCCCCAAGGTCTCTAGTTTTCAGAAATGCACAGCTTTGGTAGGTTTCCCTAGGTGCCGGCTGAGCTAGAGGCCAAAATCTACAGGTAGGCACTTTGCAAAAAACACTTCTGTTTTCTTCCAAAAATTTGGATGTGTCCACGTTGCGCTTTGGGGCGTTTCCTGTCGCAGGCGCTAGGCCTACCCACACAAGTGAGGTATCATTTTTATCGGGAGACTTGGGGGAACGCTGGGTGGAAGGAAATTTGTGGCTTCTCTCAGATTCCAGAACTTTCTGCCACAGAAATGTGAGGAACATGTGTTTTTTTAGCCAAATTTTGAGGTTTGCAAAGGATTCTGGGTAACAGAACCTTGTCCGAGCCCCGCAAGTCACCCCTCCTTGGAATCCCCTAGGTCTCTAGTTTTCAGAAATGCACAGGTTTGGTAGGTTTCCCTAGGTGCCGGCTGAGCTAGAGGCCAAAATCTACAGGTAGGCACTTCGCAAAAAACACCTATGTTTTCTTCCAAAAATGTGTATGTGTCCACGCTGCGCTTTGGGGCGTTTCCTGTCGCGGGCGCTAGGCCTACCCACACAAGTGAGGTATCATTTTTATCAGGAGACTTGGGGGAACGCTGGGTGGAAGGAAATATGTGGCTCCTCTCAGATTCCAGAACTTTCTGTCACCGAAATGTAAGGAAAACTTGCTTTTTAGCCACTTTTTGAGGTTTGCAAAGGATTCTGGGTAACAGAACTTGGTCCGAGCCCCGCAAGTCACCCCTCCTTGGATTCCCCTAGGTCTCTAGTTTTCAGAAATGCACAGGTTTGGTAGGTTTCCCTAGGTGCCGGCTGAGCTAGAGGCCAAAATCTACAGGTAGGCACTTCGCAAAAAACACCTCTGTTTTCTTCCAAAAATTTGTATGTGTCCACGTTGCGCTTTGGGGCGTTTCCTGTCGCGGGCGCTAGGCCTACCCACACAAGTGAGGTATCATTTTTATCGGGAGACTTGGGGGAACGCTGGGTGGAAGGAAATTTGTGGCTCCTCTCAGATTTCAGAACTTTCTGTCACCGAAATGTGAGGAAAACTTGTTTTTTTAGCCACTTTTTGAGGTTTGCAAAGGATTCTGGGTAACAGAACCTGGTCCAAGCCCCGCAAGTCACCCCTCCTTGGATTCCCCAAGGTCTCTAGTTTTCAGAAATGCACAGCTTTGGTAGGTTTCCCTAGGTGCCGGCTGAGCTAGAGGCCAAAATCTACAGGTAGGCACTTTGCAAAAAACACTTCTGTTTTCTTCCAAAAATTTGGATGTGTCCACGTTGCGCTTTGGGGCGTTTCCTGTCGCAGGCGCTAGGCCTACCCACACAAGTGAGGTATCATTTTTATCGGGAGACTTGGGGGAACGCTGGGTGGAAGGAAATTTGTGGCTCCTCTCAGATTCCAGAACTTTCTGTCACCGAAATGTAAGGAAAACTTGTTTTTTAGCCACTTTTTGAGGTTTGCAAAGGATTCTGGGTAACAGAACTTGGTCCGAGCCCCGCAAGTCACCCCTCCTTGGATTCCCCTAGGTCTCTAGTTTTCAGAAATGCACAGGTTTGGTAGGTTTCCCTAGGTGCCGGCTGAGCTAGAGGCCAAAATCTACAGGTAGGCACTTCGCAAAAAACACCTCTGTTTTCTTCCAAAAATTTGTATGTGTCCACGTTGCGCTTTGGGGCGTTTCCTGTCGCGGGCGCTAGGCCTACCCACACAAGTGAGGTATCATTTTTATCGGGAGACTTGGGGGAACGCTGGGTGGAAGGAAATTTGTGGCTCCTCTCAGATTTCAGAACTTTCTGTCACCGAAATGTGAGGAAAACTTGTTTTTTTAGCCACTTTTTGAGGTTTGCAAAGGATTCTGGGTAACAGAACCTGGTCCAAGCCCCGCAAGTCACCCCTCCTTGGATTCCCCAAGGTCTCTAGTTTTCAGAAATGCACAGCTTTGGTAGGTTTCCCTAGGTGCCGGCTGAGCTAGAGGCCAAAATCTACAGGTAGGCACTTTGCAAAAAACACTTCTGTTTTCTTCCAAAAATTTGGATGTGTCCACGTTGCGCTTTGGGGCGTTTCCTGTCGCAGGCGCTAGGCCTACCCACACAAGTGAGGTATCATTTTTATCGGGAGACTTGGGGGAACGCTGGGTGGAAGGAAATTTGTGGCTTCTCTCAGATTCCAGAACTTTCTGCCACAGAAATGTGAGGAACATGTGTTTTTTTAGCCAAATTTTGAGGTTTGCAAAGGATTCTGGGTAACAGAACCTTGTCCGAGCCCCGCAAGTCACCCCTCCTTGGAATCCCCTAGGTCTCTAGTTTTCAGAAATGCACAGGTTTGGTAGGTTTCCCTAGGTGCCGGCTGAGCTAGACGCCAAAATCTACAGGTAGGCACTTCGCAAAAAACACCTCTGTTTTCTTCCAAAAATTTGTATGTGTCCACGTTGCGCTTTGGGGCGCTTCCTGTCGCGGGCGCTAAGCCTACCCACACAAGTGAGGTATCATTTTTATCGGGAGGCTTGGGGAAACGCTGGGTGGAAGGAAATTTGTGGCTCCTCTCAGATTCCAGAACTTTCTGTCACCGAAATGTGAGGAAATCTTGTTTTTTTAGCCACTTTTTGAGGTTTGCAAAGGATTCTGGGTAACAGAACCTGGTCCAAGCCCCGCAAGTCACCCCTCCTTGGATTCCCCAAGGTCTCTAGTTTTCAGAAATGCACAGGTTTGGTAGGTTTCCCTAGGTGCCGGCTGAGCTAGACGCCAAAATCTACAGGTAGGCACTTCGCAAAAAACACCTCTGTTTTCTTCCAAAAATTTGGATGTGTCCACGTTGCGCTTTGGGGCGTTTCCTGTCGCAGGCGCTAGGCCTACCCACACAAGTGAGGTATCATTTTTATCGGGAGGCTTGGGGAAACGCTGGGTGGAAGGAAATTTGTGGCTCCTCTCAGATTCCAGAACTTTCTGTCACCGAAATGTGAGGAAATCTTGTTTTTTTAGCCACTTTTTGAGGTTTGCAAAGGATTCTGGGTAACAGAACCTGGTCCGAGCCCCGCAAGTCACCCCTCCTTGGATTCCCCTAGGTCTCTAGTTTTCAGAAATGCACAGGTTTGGTAGGTTCCCTTAGGTGCCGGCTGAGCTACAGGCCAAAATCTACAGGTAGGCACTTTGCAAAAAACACCTCTGTTTTCTTCAAAAAATTTGGATGTGTCCACGTTGCGCTTTGGGGCGTTTCCTGTCGCAGGCGCTAGGCCTACCCACACAAGTGAGGTATCATTTTTATCGGGAGACTTGGGGGAACGCTGGGTGGAAGGAAATTTGTGGCTCCTCTCAGATTCCAGAACTTTCTGTCACCGAAATGTGAGGAAAACTTGTTTTTTTAGCCACTTTTTGAGGTTTGCAAAGGATTCTGGGTAACAGAACCTGGTCCGAGCCCCGCAAGTCACCCCTCCTTGGATTCCCCAAGGTCTCTAGTTTTCAGAAATGCACAGCTTTGGTAGGTTTCCCTAGGTGCCGGCTGAGCTAGAGGCCAAAATCTACAGGTAGGCACTTTGCAAAAAACACTTCTGTTTTCTTCCAAAAATTTGGATGTGTCCACGTTGCGCTTTGGGGCGTTTCCTGTCGCAGGCGCTAGGCCTACCCACACAAGTGAGGTATCATTTTTATCGGGAGACTTGGGGGAACGCTGAGTGGAAGGAAATTTGTGGCTTCTCTCAGATTCCAGAACTTTCTGCCACAGAAATGTGAGGAACATGTGTTTTTTTAGCCAAATTTTGAGGTTTGCAAAGGATTCTGGGTAACAGAACCTTGTCCGAGCCCCGCAAGTCACCCCTCCTTGGAATCCCCTAGGTCTCTAGTTTTCAGAAATGCACAGGTTTGGTAGGTTTCCCTAGGTGCCGGCTGAGCTAGACGCCAAAATCTACAGGTAGGCACTTCGCAAAAAACACCTCTGTTTTCTTCCAAAAATTTGTATGTGTCCACGTTGCGCTTTGGGGCGTTTCCTGTCGCGGGCGCTAAGCCTACCCACACAAGTGAGGTATCATTTTTATCGGGAGGCTTGGGGAAACGCTGGGTGGAAGGAAATTTGTGGCTCCTCTCAGATTCCAGAACTTTCTGTCACCGAAATGTGAGGAAATCTTGTTTTTTTAGCCACTTTTTGAGGTTTGCAAAGGATTCTGGGTAACAGAACCTGGTCCAAGCCCCGCAAGTCACCCCTCCTTGGATTCCCCAAGGTCTCTAGTTTTCAGAAATGCACAGCTTTGGTAGGTTTCCCTAGGTGCCGGCTGAGCTAGACGCCAAAATCTACAGGTAGGCACTTCGCAAAAAACACCTCTGTTTTCTTCCAAAAATTTGGATGTGTCCACGTTGCGCTTTGGGGCGTTTCCTGTCGCAGGCGCTAGGCCTACCCACACAAGTGAGGTATCATTTTTATCGGGAGGCTTGGGGAAACGCTGGGTGGAAGGAAATTTGTGGCTCCTCTCAGATTCCAGAACTTTCTGTCACCGAAATGTGAGGAAATCTTGTTTTTTTAGCCACTTTTTGAGGTTTGCAAAGGATTCTGGGTAACAGAACCTGGTCCGAGCCCCGCAAGTCACCCCTCCTTGGATTCCCCTAGGTCTCTAGTTTTCAGAAATGCACAGGTTTGGTAGGTTCCCTTAGGTGCCGGCTGAGCTACAGGCCAAAATCTACAGGTAGGCACTTTGCAAAAAACACCTCTGTTTTCTTCAAAAAATTTGGATGTGTCCACGTTGCGCTTTGGGGCGTTTCCTGTCGCGAGCGCTAGGCCTACCCACACAAGTGGGGTATCATTTTTATCGGGAGACTTGGGGGAACGCTGGGTGGAAGGAAATTTGTGGCTCCTCTCAGATTCCAGAACTTTCTGTCACCGAAATGTAAGGAAAACTTGTTTTTTAGCCACTTTTTGAGGTTTGCAAAGGATTCTGGGTAACAGAACTTGGTCCGAGCCCCGCAAGTCACCCCTCCTTGGATTCCCCTAGGTCTCTAGTTTTCAGAAATGCACAGGTTTGGTAGGTTTCCCTAGGTGCCGGCTGAGCTAGAGGCCAAAATCTACAGGTAGGCACTTCGCAAAAAACACCTCTGTTTTCTTCCAAAAATTTGTATGTGTCCACGTTGCGCTTTGGGGCGTTTCCTGTCGCGGTCGCTAGGCCTACCCACACAAGTGAGGTATCATTTTTATCGGGAGACTTGGGGGAACGCTGGGTGGAATGAAATTTGTGGGTCCTCTCAGATTTCAGAACTTTCTGTCACCGAAATGTGAGGAAAACTTGTTTTTTTAGCCACTTTTTGAGGTGTGCAAAGGATTCTGGGTAACAGAACCTGGTCCAAGCCCCGCAAGTCACCCCTCCTTGGATTCCCCAAGGTCTCTAGTTTTCAGAAATGCACAGCTTTGGTAGGTTTCCCTAGGTGCCGGCTGAGCTAGAGGCCAAAATCTACAGGTAGGCACTTTGCAAAAAACACTTCTGTTTTCTTCCAAAAATTTGGATGTGTCCACGTTGCGCTTTGGGGCGTTTCCTGTCGCAGGCGCTAGGCCTACCCACACAAGTGAGGTATCATTTTTATCGGGAGACTTGGGGGAACGCTGGGTGGAAGGAAATTTGTGGCTTCTCTCAGATTCCAGAACTTTCTGCCACAGAAATGTGAGGAACATGTGTTTTTTTAGCCAAATTTTGAGGTTTGCAAAGGATTCTGGGTAACAGAACCTTGTCCGAGCCCCGCAAGTCACCCCTCCTTGGAATCCCCTAGGTCTCTAGTTTTCAGAAATGCACAGGTTTGGTAGGTTTCCCTAGGTGCCGGCTGAGCTAGAGGCCAAAATCTACAGGTAGGCACTTCGCAAAAAACACCTATGTTTTCTTCCAAAAATGTGTATGTGTCCACGCTGCGCTTTGGGGCGTTTCCTGTCGCGGGCGCTAGGCCTACCCACACAAGTGAGGTATCATTTTTATCAGGAGACTTGGGGGAACGCTGGGTGGAAGGAAATATGTGGCTCCTCTCAGATTCCAGAACTTTCTGTCACCGAAATGTAAGGAAAACTTGCTTTTTAGCCACTTTTTGAGGTTTGCAAAGGATTCTGGGTAACAGAACTTGGTCCGAGCCCCGCAAGTCACCCCTCCTTGGATTCCCCTAGGTCTCTAGTTTTCAGAAATGCACAGGTTTGGTAGGTTTCCCTAGGTGCCGGCTGAGCTAGAGGCCAAAATCTACAGGTAGGCACTTCGCAAAAAACACCTCTGTTTTCTTCCAAAAATTTGTATGTGTCCACGTTGCGCTTTGGGGCGTTTCCTGTCGCGGGCGCTAGGCCTACCCACACAAGTGAGGTATCATTTTTATCGGGAGACTTGGGGGAACGCTGGGTGGAAGGAAATTTGTGGCTCCTCTCAGATTTCAGAACTTTCTGTCACCGAAATGTGAGGAAAACTTGTTTTTTTAGCCACTTTTTGAGGTTTGCAAAGGATTCTGGGTAACAGAACCTGGTCCAAGCCCCGCAAGTCACCCCTCCTTGGATTCCCCAAGGTCTCTAGTTTTCAGAAATGCACAGCTTTGGTAGGTTTCCCTAGGTGCCGGCTGAGCTAGAGGCCAAAATCTACAGGTAGGCACTTTGCAAAAAACACTTCTGTTTTCTTCCAAAAATTTGGATGTGTCCACGTTGCGCTTTGGGGCGTTTCCTGTCGCAGGCGCTAGGCCTACCCACACAAGTGAGGTATCATTTTTATCGGGAGACTTGGGGGAACGCTGGGTGGAAGGAAATTTGTGGCTTCTCTCAGATTCCAGAACTTTCTGCCACAGAAATGTGAGGAACATGTGTTTTTTTAGCCAAATTTTGAGGTTTGCAAAGGATTCTGGGTAACAGAACCTTGTCCGAGCCCCGCAAGTCACCCCTCCTTGGAATCCCCTAGGTCTCTAGTTTTCAGAAATGCACAGGTTTGGTAGGTTTCCCTAGGTGCCGGCTGAGCTAGACGCCAAAATTTACAGGTAGGCACTTCGCAAAAAACACCTCTGTTTTCTTCCAAAAATTTGTATGTGTCCACGTTGCGCTTTGGGGCGTTTCCTGTCGCGGGCGCTAAGCCTACCCACACAAGTGAGGTATCATTTTTATCGGGAGGCTTGGGGAAATGCTGGGTGGAAGGAAATTTGTGGCTCCTCTCAGATTCCAGAACTTTCTGTCACCGAAATGTGAGGAAATCTTGTTTTTTTAGCCACTTTTTGAGGTTTGCAAAGGATTCTGGGTAACAGAACCTGGTCCAAGCCCCGCAAGTCACCCCTCCTTGGATTCCCCAAGGTCTCTAGTTTTCAGAAATGCACAGGTTTGGTAGGTTTCCCTAGGTGCCGGCTGAGCTAGAGGCCAAAATCTACAGGTAGGCACTTCGCAAAAAACACCTCTGTTTTCTTCCAAACATTTGTATGTGTCCACGTTGCGCTTTGGGGCGTATCCTGTTGCGGGCGCTAGGCCTACCCACACAAGTGAGGTATCATTTTTATCGGGAGACTTGGGGGAACGCTGGGTGGAAGGAAATTTGTGGCTCCTCTCAGATTTCAGAACTTTCTGTCACCGAAATGTGAGGAAAACTTGTTTTTTTAGCCACTTTTTGAGGTTTCCAAAGGATTCTGGGTAACAGAACCTGGTCCGAGCCCCGCAAGTCACCCCTCCTTGGAATCCCCTAGGTCTCTAGTTTTCAGAAATGCACAGGTTTGGTAGGTTTCCCTAGGTGCCGGCTGAGCTAGACGCCAAAATCTACAGGTAGGCACTTCGCAAAAAACACCTCTGTTTTCTTTCAAAAATTTGTATGTGTCCACGTTGCGCTTTGGGGCGTTTCCTGTTGCGGGCGCTAAGCCTACCCACACAAGTGAGGTATCATTTTTATCGGGAGGCTTGGGGAAACGCTGGGTGGAAGGAAATTTGTGGCTCCTCTCAGATTCCAGAACTTTCTGTCACCGAAATGTGAGGAAATCTTGTTTTTTTAGCCACTTTTTGAGGTTTGCAAAGGATTCTGGGTAACAGAACCTGGTCCAAGCCCCGCAAGTCACCCCTCCTTGGATTCCCCAAGGTCTCTAGTTTTCAGAAATGCACAGGTTTGGTAGGTTTCCCTAGGTGCCGGCTGAGCTAGAGGCCAAAATCTACAGGTAGGCACTTTGCAAAAAACACCTCTGTTTTCTTCCAAAAATTTGGATGTGTCCACGTTGCGCTTTGGGGCATTTCCTGTCGCAGGCGCTAGGCCTACCCACACAAGTGAGGTATCATTTTTATCGGGAGGCTTGGGGAAACGCTGGGTGGAAGGAAATTTGTGGCTCCTCTCAGATTCCAGAACTTTCTGTCACCGAAATGTGAGGAAATCTTGTTTTTTTAGCCACTTTTTGAGGTTTGCAAAGGATTCTGGGTAACAGAACCTGGTCCGAGCCCCGCAAGTCACCCCTCCTTGGATTCCCCTAGGTCTCTAGTTTTCAGAAATGCACAGGTTTGGTAGGTTCCGTTAGGTGCCGGCTGAGCTACAGGCCAAAATCTACAGGTAGGCACTTTGCAAAAAACACCTCTGTTTTCTTCAAAAAATTTGGATGTGTCCACGTTGCGCTTTGGGGCGTTTCCTGTCGCGAGCGCTAGGCCTACCCACACAAGTGAGGTATCATTTTTATCGGGAGACTTGGGGGAACGCTGGGTGGAAGGAAATTTGTGGCTCCTCTCAGATTCCAGAACTTTCTGTCACCGAAATGTAAGGAAAACTTGTTTTTTAGCCACTTTTTGAGGTTTGCAAAGGATTCTGGGTAACAGAACTTGGTCCGAGCCCCGCAAGTCACCCCTCCTTGGATTCCCCTAGGTCTCTAGTTTTCAGAAATGCACAGGTTTGGTAGGTTTCCCTAGGTGCCGGCTGAGCTAGAGGCCAAAATCTACAGGTAGGCACTTCGCAAAAAAAACCTCTGTTTTCTTCCAAAAATTTGTATGTGTCCACGTTGCGCTTTGGGGCATTTCCTGTCGCGGGCGCTAGGCCTACCCACACAAGTGAGGTATCATTTTTATCGGGAGACTTGGGGGAACGCTGGGTGGAAGGAAATTTGTGGCTCCTCTCAGATTTCAGAACTTTCTGTCACCGAAATGTGAGGAAAACTTGTTTTTTTAGCCACTTTTTGAGGTTTGCAAAGGATTCTGGGTAACAGAACCTGGTCCAAGCCCCGCAAGTCACCCCTCCTTGGATTCCCCAAGGTCTCTAGTTTTCAGAAATGCACAGCTTTGGTAGGTTTCCCTAGGTGCCGGCTGAGCTAGAGGCCAAAATCTACAGGTAGGCACTTTGCAAAAAACACTTCTGTTTTCTTCCAAAAAATTGGATGTGTCCACGTTGCGCTTTGGGGCGTTTCCTGTCGCAGGCGCTAGGCCTAACCACACAAGTGAGGTATCATTTTTATCGGGAGACTTGGGGGAACGCTGGGTGGAAGGAAATTTGTGGCTTCTCTCAGATTCCAGAACTTTCTGCCACAGAAATGTGAGGAACATGTGTTTTTTTAGCCAAATTTTGAGGTTTGCAAAGGATTCTGGGTAACAGAACCTTGTCCGAGCCCCGCAAGTCACCCCTCCTTGGAATCCCCTAGGTCTCTAGTTTTCAGAAATGCACAGGTTTGGTAGGTTTCCCTAGGTGCCGGCTGAGCTAGAGGCCAAAATCTACAGGTAGGCACTTCGCAAAAAACACCTCTGTTTTCTTCCAAAAATGTGTATGTGTCCACGCTGCGCTTTGGGGCGTTTCCTGTCGCGGGCGCTAGGCCTACCCACACAAGTGAGGTATCATTTTTATCAGGAGACTTGGGGGAACGCTGGGTGGAAGGAAATATGTGGCTCCTCTCAGATTCCAGAACTTTCTGTCACCGAAATGTGAGGAAAACTTGTTTTTTTAGCCACTTTTTGAGGTCTGCAAAGGATTCTGGGTAATAAAACCTGGTCCGAGCCCCGCAAGTCACCCCTCCTTGGAATCCCCTAGGTCTCTAGTTTTCAGAAATGCACAGGTTTGGTAGGTTTCCCTAGGTGCCGGCTGAGCTAGAGGCCAAAATCTACAGGTAGGCACTTCGCAAAAAACACCTCTGTTTTCTTCCAAAAATTTGTATGTGTCCACGTTGCGCTTTGGGGCGTTTCCTGTCGCGGGCGCTAGGCCTACCCACACAAGTGAGGTATCATTTTTATCGGGAGACTTGGGGGAACGCTGGGTGGAAGGAAATATGTGGCTCCTCTCAGATTCCAGAACTTTCTGTCACCGAAATGTGAGGAAAACTTGTTTTTTTAGCCACTTTTTGAGGTTTGCAAAGGATTCTGGGTAACAAAACCTGGTCCGAGCCCCGCAAGTCACCCCTCCTTGGAATCCCCTAGGTCTCTAGTTTTCAGAAATGCACAGGTTTGGTAGGTTTCCCTAGGTGCCGGCTGAGCTAGAGGCCAAAATCTACAGGTAGGCACTTCGCAAAAAACACCTCTGTTTTCTTCCACAAATTTGTATGTGTCCACGTTGCGCTTTGGGGCGTTTCCTGTCGCGGGCGCTAGGCCTACCCACACAAGTGAGGTATCATTTTTATCGGGAGACTTGGGGGAACGCTGGGTGGAAGGAAATTTGTGGCTCCTCTCAGATTCCAGAACTTTCTGTCACCAAAATGTGAGGAAAACTTGTTTTTTTAGCCACTTTTTGAGGTTTGCAAAGGATTCTGGGTAACAGAACCTGGTCCGAGCCCCGCAAGTCACCCCTCCTTGGATTCCCCAAGGTCTCTAGTTTTCAGAAATGCACAGGTTTGGTAGGTTTCCCTAGGTGCCGGCTGAGCTAGAGGCCAAAATCTACAGGTAGGCACTTCGCAAAAAACACCTCTGTTTTCTTCCAAACATTTGTATGTGTCCACGTTGCGCTTTGGGGCGTATCCTGTTGTGGGCGCTAGGCCTACCCACACAAGTGAGGTATCATTTTTATCGGGAGACTTGGGGGAACGCTGGGTGGAAGGAAATTTGTGGCTCCTCTCAGATTTCAGAACTTTCTGTCACCGAAATGTGAGGAAAACTTGTTTTTTTAGCCACTTTTTGAGGTTTCCAAAGGATTCTGGGTAACAGAACCTGGTCCGAGCCCCGCAAGTCACCCCTCCTTGGAATCCCCTAGGTCTCTAGTTTTCAGAAATGCACAGGTTTGGTAGGTTTCCCTAGGTGCCGGCTGAGCTAGACGCCAAAATCTACAGGTAGGCACTTCGCAAAAAACACCTCTGTTTTCTTCCAAAAATTTGTATGTGTCCACGTTGCGCTTTGGGGCGTTTCCTGTCGCGGGCGCTAAGCCTACCCACACAAGTGAGGTATCATTTTTATCGGGAGGCTTGGGGAAACGCTGGGTGGAAGGAAATTTGTGGCTCCTCTCAGATTCCAGAACTTTCTGTCACCGAAATGTGAGGAAATCTTGTTTTTTTAGCCACTTTTTGAGGTTTGCAAAGGATTCTGGGTAACAGAACCTGGTCCAAGCCCCGCAAGTCACCCCTCCTTGGATTCCCCAAGGTCTCTAGTTTTCAGAAATGCACAGGTTTGGTAGGTTTCCCTAGGTGCCGGCTGAGCTAGAGGCCAAAATCTACAGGTAGGCACTTTGCAAAAAACACCTCTGTTTTCTTCCAAAAATTTGGATGTGTCCACGTTGCGCTTTGGGGCATTTCCTGTCGCAGGCGCTAGGCCTACCCACACAAGTGAGGTATCATTTTTATCGGGAGACTTGGGGGAATGCTGGGTGGAAGGAAATTTGTGGCTCCTCTCAGATTCCAGAACTTTCTGTCACCGAAATGTGAGGAAAACTTGTTTTTTTAGCCACTTTTTGAGGTTTGCAAAGGATTCTGGGTAACAGAACCTGGTCCGAGCCCCGCAAGTCACCCCTCCTTGGATTCCCCTAGGTCTCTAGTTTTCAGAAATGCACAGGTTTGGTAGGTTCCCTTAGGTGCCGGCTGAGCTACAGGCCAAAATCTACAGGTAGGCACTTTGCAAAAAACACCTCTGTTTTCTTCAAAAAATTTGGATGGGTCCACTTTGCGCTTTGGGGCGTTTCCTGTCGCGAGCGCTAGGCCTACCCACACAAGTGAGGTATCATTTTTATCGGGAGACTTGGGGGAACGCTGGGTGGAAGGAAATTTGTGGCTCCTCTCAGATTCCAGAACTTTCTGTCACCGAAATGTAAGGAAAACTTGTTTTTTAGCCACTTTTTGAGGTTTGCAAAGGATTCTGGGTAACAGAACTTGGTCCGAGCCCCGCAAGTCACCCCTCCTTGGATTCCCCTAGGTCTCTAGTTTTCAGAAATGCACAGGTTTGGTAGGTTTCCCTAGGTGCCGGCTGAGCCAGAGGCCAAAATCTACAGGTAGGCACTTCGCAAAAAACACCTCTGTTTTCTTCCAAAAATTTGTATATGTCCACGTTGCGCTTTGGGGCGTTTCCTGTCGCGGTCGCTAGGCCTACCCACACAAGTGAGGTATCATTTTTATCGGGAGACTTGGGGGAACGCTGGGTGGAAGGAAATTTGTGGGTCCTCTCAGATTTCAGAACTTTCTGTCACCGAAATGTGAGGAAAACTTGTTTTTTTAGCCACTTTTTGAGGTTTGCAAAGGATTCTGGGTAACAGAACCTGGTCCAAGCCCCGCAAGTCACCCCTCCTTGGATTCCCCAAGGTCTCTAGTTTTCAGAAATGCACAGCTTTGGTAGGTTTCCCTAGGTGCCGGCTGAGCTAGAGGCCAAAATCTACAGGTAGGCACTTTGCAAAAAACACTTCTGTTTTCTTCCAAAAATTTGGATGTGTCCACGTTGCGCTTTGGGGCGTTTCCTGTCGCAGGCGCTAGGCCTACCCACACAAGTGAGGTATCATTTTTATCGGGAGACTTGGGGGAATGCTGGGTGGAAGGAAATTTGTGGCTCCTCTCAGATTCCAGAACTTTCTGTCACCGAAATGTGAGGAAAACTTGTTTTTTTAGCCACTTTTTGAGGTTTGCAAAGGATTCTGGGTAACAGAACCTGGTCCGAGCCCCGCAAGTCACCCCTCCTTGGATTCCCCTAGGTCTCTAGTTTTCAGAAATGCACAGGTTTGGTAGGTTCCCTTAGGTGCCGGCTGAGCCACAGGCCAAAATCTACAGGTAGGCACTTTGCAAAAAACACCTCTGTTTTCTTCAAAAAATTTGGATGTGTCCACGTTGCGCTTTGGGGCGTTTCCTGTCGCGAGCGCTAGGCCTACCCACACAAGTGAGGTATCATTTTTATCGGGAGACTTGGGGGAACGCTGGGTGGAAGGAAATTTGTGGCTCCTCTCAGATTCCAGAACTTTCTGTCACCGAAATGTAAGGAAAACTTGTTTTTTAGCCACTTTTTGAGGTTTGCAAAGGATTCTGGGTAACAGAACTTGGTCCGAGCCCCGCAAGTCACCCCTCCTTGGATTCCCCTAGGTCTCTAGTTTTCAGAAATGCACAGGTTTGGTAGGTTTCCCTAGGTGCCGGCTGAGCTAGAGGCCAAAATCTACAGGTAGGCACTTCGCAAAAAACACCTCTGTTTTCTTCCAAAAATTTGTATGTGTCCACGTTGCGCTTTGGGGCGTTTCCTGTCGCGGTCGCTAGGCCTACCCACACAAGTGAGGTATCATTTTTATCGGGAGACTTGGGGGAACGCTGGGTGGAAGGAAATTTGTGGGTCCTCTCAGATTTCAGAACTTTCTGTCACCGAAATGTGAGGAAAACTTGTTTTTTTAGCCACTTTTTGAGGTTTGCAAAGGATTCTGGGTAACAGAACCTGGTCCAAGCCCCGCAAGTCACCCCTCCTTGGATTCCCCAAGGTCTCTAGTTTTCAGAAATGCACAGCTTTGGTAGGTTTCCCTAGGTGCCGGCTGAGCTAGAGGCCAAAATCTACAGGTAGGCACTTTGCAAAAAACACTTCTGTTTTCTTCCAAAAATTTGGATGTGTCCACGTTGCGCTTTGGGGCGTTTCCTGTCGCAGGCGCTAGGCCTACCCACACAAGTGAGGTATCATTTTTATCGGGAGACTTGGGGGAACGCTGGGTGGAAGGAAATTTGTGGCTTCTCTCAGATTCCAGAACTTTCTGCCACAGAAATGTGAGGAACATGTGTTTTTTTAGCCAAATTTTGAGGTTTGCAAAGGATTCTGGGTAACAGAACCTGGTCCGAGCCCCGCAAGTCACCCCTCCTTGGAATCCCCTAGGTCTCTAGTGTTCAGAAATGCACAGGTTTGGTAGGTTTCCCTAGGTGCCGGCTGAGCTAGAGGCCAAAATCTACAGGTAGGCACTTCGCAAAAAACACCTATGTTTTCTTCCAAAAATGTGTATGTGTCCAAGCTGCGCTTTGGGGCGTTTCCTGTCGCGGGCGCTAGGCCTACCCACACAAGTAAGGTATCATTTTTATCAGGAGACTTGGGGGAACGCTGGGTGGAAGGAAATATGTGGCTCCTCTCAGATTCCAGAACTTTCTGTCACCGAAATGTGAGGAAAACTTGTTTTTTTAGCCACTTTTTCAGGTTTGCAAAGGATTCTGGGTAATAAAACCTGGTCTGAGCCCCGCAAGTCACCCCTCCTTGGAATCCCCTAGGTCTCTAGTTTTCAGAAATGCACAGGTTTGGTAGGTTTCCCTAGGTGCCGGCTGAGCTAGAGGCCAAAATCTACAGGTAGGCACTTCGCAAAAAACACCTCTGTTTTCTTCCAAAAATTTGTATGTGTCCACGTTGCGCTTTGGGGCGTTTCCTGTCGCGGGCGCTAGGCCTACCCACACAAGTGAGGTATCATTTTTATCGGGAGACTTGGGGGAACGCTGGGTGGAAGGAAATATGTGGCTCCTCTCAGATTCCAGAACTTTCTGTCACCGAAATGTGAGGAAAACTTGTTTTTTTAGCCACTTTTTGAGGTTTGCAAAGGATTCTGGGTAACAAAACCTGGTCCGAGCCCCGCAAGTCACCCCTCCTTGGAATCCCCTAGGTCTCTAGTTTTCAGAAATGCACAGGTTTGGTAGGTTTCCCTAGGTGTCGGCTGAGCTAGAGGCCAAAATCTACAGGTAGGCACTTCGCAAAAAACACCTCTGTTTTCTTGCACAAATTTGTATGTGTCCACGTTGCGCTTTGGGGCGTTTCCTGTCGCGGGCGCTAGGCCTACCCACACAAGTGAGGTATCATTTTTATCGGGAGACTTGGGGGAACGCTGGGTGGAAGGAAATTTGTGGCTCCTCTCAGATTCCAGAACTTTCTGTCACCGAAATGTGAGGAAAACTTGTTTTTTTAGCCACTTTTTGAGGTTTGCAAAGGATTCTGGGTAACAGAACCTGGTCCGAGCCCCGCAAGTCACCCCTCCTTGGATTCCCCAAGGTCTCTAGTTTTCAGAAATGCACAGGTTTGGTAGGTTTCCCTAGGTGCCGGCTGAGCTAGAGGCCAAAATCTACAGGTAGGCACTTCGCAAAAAACACCTCTGTTTTCTTCCAAACATTTGTATGTGTCCACGTTGCGCTTTGGGGCGTATCCTGTTGCGGGCGCTAGGCCTACCCACACAAGTGAGGTATCATTTTTATCGGGAGACTTGGGGGAACGCTGGGTGGAAGGAAATTTGTGGCTCCTCTCAGATTTCAGAACTTTCTGTCACCGAAATGTGAGGAAAACTTGTTTTTTTAGCCACTTTTTGAGGTTTCCAAAGGATTCTGGGTAACAGAACCTGGTCCGAGCCCCGCAAGTCACCCCTCCTTGGAATCCCCTAGGTCTCTAGTTTTCAGAAATGCACAGGTTTGGTAGGTTTCCCTAGGTGCCGGCTGAGCTAGACGCCAAAATCTACAGGTAGGCACTTCGCAAAAAACACCTCTGTTTTCTTCCAAAAATTTGTATGTGTCCACGTTGCGCTTTGGGGCGTTTCCTGTCGCGGGCGCTAAGCCTACCTACACAAGTGAGGTATCATTTTTATCGGGAGGCTTGGGGAAACGCTGGGTGGAAGGAAATTTGTGGCTCCTCTCAGATTCCAGAACTTTCTGTCACCGAAATGTGAGGAAATCTTGTTTTTTTAGCCACTTTTTGAGGTTTGCAAAGGATTCTGAGTAACAGAACCTGGTCCAAGCCCCGCAAGTCACCCCTCCTTGGATTCCCCAAGGTCTCTAGTTTTCAGAAATGCACAGGTTTGGTAGGTTTCCCTAGGTGCCGGCTGAGCTAGAGGCCAAAATCTACAGGTAGGCACTTTGCAAAAAACACCTCTGTTTTCTTCCAAAAATTTGGATGTGTCCACGTTGCGCTTTGGGGCATTTCCTCTCGCAGGCGCTAGGCCTACCCACACAAGTGAGGTATCATTTTTATCGGGAGACTTGGGGGAATGCTGGGTGGAAGGAAATTTGTGGCTCCTCTCAGATTCCAGAACTTTCTGTCACCGAAATGTGAGGAAAACTTGTTTTTTTAGCCACTTTTTGAGGTTTGCAAAGGATTCTGGGTAACAGAACCTGGTCCGAGCCCCGCAAGTCACCCCTCCTTGGATTCCCCTAGGTCTCTAGTTTTCAGAAATGCACAGGTTTGGTAGGTTCCCCTAGGTGCCGGAGAGCTACAGGCCAAAATCTACAGGTAGGCACTTTGCAAAAAACATCTCTGTTTTCTTCAAAAAATTTGGATGTGTCCACGTTGCGCTTTGGGGCGTTTCCTGTCGCGAGCGCTAGGCCTACCCACACAAGTGAGGTATCATTTTTATCGGGAGACTTGGGGGAACGCTGGGTGGAAGGAAATTTGTGGCTCCTCTCAGATTCCAGAACTTTCTGTCACCGAAATGTAAGGAAAACTTGTTTTTTAGCCACTTTTTGAGGTTTGCAAAGGATTCTGGGTAACAGAACTTGGTCCGAGCCCCGCAAGTCACCCCTCCTTGGATTCCCCTAGGTCTCTAGTTTTCAGAAATGCACAGGTTTGGTAGGTTTCCCTAGGTGCCGGCTGAGCTAGAGGCCAAAATCTACAGGTAGGCACTTCGCAAAAAACACCTCTGTTTTCTTCCAAAAATTTGTATGTGTCCACGTTGCGCTTTGGGGCGTTTCCTGTCGCGGGCGCTAGGCCTACCCACACAAGTGAGGTATCATTTTTATCGGGAGACTTGGGGGAACGCTGGGTGGAAGGAAATTTGTGGCTCCTCTCAGATTTCAGAACTTTCTGTCACCGAAATGTGAGGAAAACTTGTTTTTTTAGCCACTTTTTGAGGTTTGCAAAGGATTCTGGGTAACAGAACCTGGTCCAAGCCCCGCAAGTCACCCCTCCTTGGATTCCCCAAGGTCTCTAGTTTTCAGAAATGCACAGGTTTGGTAGGTTCCCCTAGGTGCCGGAGAGCTACAGGCCAAAATCTACAGGTAGGCACTTTGCAAAAAACATCTCTGTTTTCTTCAAAAAATTTGGATGTGTCCACGTTGCGCTTTGGGGCGTTTCCTGTCGCGAGCGCTAGGCCTACCCACACAAGTGAGGTATCATTTTTATCGGGAGACTTGGGGGAACGCTGGGTGGAAGGAAATTTGTGGCTCCTCTCAGATTCCAGAACTTTCTGTCACCGAAATGTAAGGAAAACTTGTTTTTTAGCCACTTTTTGAGGTTTGCAAAGGATTCTGGGTAACAGAACTTGGTCCGAGCCCCGCAGGTCACCCCTCCTTGGATTCCCCTAGGTCTCTAGTTTTCAGAAATGCACAGGTTTGGTAGGTTTCCCTAGGTGCCGGCTGAGCTAGAGGCCAAAATCTACAGGTAGGCACTTCGCAAAAAACACCTCTGTTTTCTTCCAAAAATTTGTATGTGTCCACGTTGCGCTTTGGGGCGTTTCCTGTCGCGGGCGCTAGGCCTACCCACACAAGTGAGGTATCATTTTTATCGGGAGACTTGGGGGAACGCTGGGTGGAAGGAAATTTGTGGCTCCTCTCAGATTTCAGAACTTTCTGTCACCGAAATGTGAGGAAAACTTGTTTTTTTAGCCACTTTTTGAGGTTTGCAAAGGATTCTGGGTAACAGAACCTGGTCCAAGCCCCGCAAGTCACCCCTCCTTGGATTCCCCAAGGTCTCTAGTTTTCAGAAATGCACAGCTTTGGTAGGTTTCCCTAGGTGCCGGCTGAGCTAGAGGCCAAAATCTACAGGTAGGCACTTTGCAAAAAACACTTCTGTTTTCTTCCAAAAATTTGGATGTGTCCACGTTGCGCTTTGGGGCGTTTCCTGTCGCAGGCGCTAGGCCTACCCACACAAGTGAGGTATCATTTTTATCGGGAGACTTGGGGGAACGGTGGGTGGAAGGAAATTTGTGGCTTCTCTCAGATTCCAGAACTTTCTGCCACAGAAATGTGAGGAACATGTGTTTTTTTAGCCAAATTTTGAGGTTTGCAAAGGATTCTGGGTAACAGAACCTTGTCCGAGCCCCGCAAGTCACCCCTCCTTGGAATCCCCTAGGTCTCTAGTTTTCAGAAATGCACAGGTTTGGTAGGTTTCCCTAGGTGCCGGCTGAGCTAGACGCCAAAATCTACAGGTAGGCACTTCGCAAAAAACACCTCTGTTTTCTTCCAAAAATTTGTATGTGTCCACGTTGCGCTTTGGGGCGTTTCCTGTCGCGGGCGCTAAGCCTACCCACACAAGTGAGGTATCATTTTTATCGGGAGGCTTGGGGAAACGCTGGGTGGAAGGAAATTTGTGGCTCCTCTCAGATTCCAGAACTTTCTGTCACCGAAATGTGAGGAAATCTTGTTTTTTTAGCCACTTTTTGAGGTTTGCAAAGGATTCTGGGTAACAGAACCTGGTCCAAGCCCCGCAAGTCACCCCTCCTTGGATTCCCCAAGGTCTCTAGTTTTCAGAAATGCACAGGTTTGGTAGGTTTCCCTAGGTGCCGGCTGAGCTAGACGCCAAAATCTACAGGTAGGCACTTCGCAAAAAACACCTCTGTTTTCTTCCAAAAATTTGGATGTGTCCACGTTGCGCTTTGGGGCGTTTCCTGTCGCAGGCGCTAGGCCTACCCACACAAGTGAGGTATCATTTTTATCGGGAGGCTTGGGGAAACGCTGGGTGGAAGGAAATTTGTGGCTCCTCTCAGATTCCAGAACTTTCTGTCACCGAAATGTGAGGAAATCTTGTTTTTTTAGCCACTTTTTGAGGTTTGCAAAGCATTCTGGGTAACAGAACCTGGTCCGAGCCCCGCAAGTCACCCCTCCTTGGATTCCCCTAGGTCTCTAGTTTTCAGAAATGCACAGGTTTGGTAGGTTCCCTTAGGTGCCGGCTGAGCTACAGGCCAAAATCTACAGGTAGGCACTTTGCAAAAAACACCTCTGTTTTCTTCAAAAAATTTGGATGTGTCCACGTTGCGCTTTGGGGCGTTTCCTGTCGCAGGCGCTAGGCCTACCCACACAAGTGAGGTATCATTTTTATCGGGAGACTTGGGGGAACGCTGGGTGGAAGGAAATTTGTGGCTCCTCTCAGATTCCAGAACTTTCTGTCACCGAAATGTGAGGAAAACTTGTTTTTTTAGCCACTTTTTGAGGTTTGCAAAGGATTCTGGGTAACAGAACCTGGTCCGAGCCCCGCAAGTCACCCCTCCTTGGATTCCCCAAGGTCTCTAGTTTTCAGAAATGCACAGCTTTGGTAGGTTTCCCTAGGTGCCGGCTGAGCTAGAGGCCAAAATCTACAGGTAGGCACTTTGCAAAAAACACTTCTGTTTTCTTCCAAAAATTTGGATGTGTCCACGTTGCGCTTTGGGGCGTTTCCTGTCGCAGGCGCTAGGCCTACCCACACAAGTGAGGTATCATTTTTATCGGGAGACTTGGGGGAACGCTGAGTGGAAGGAAATTTGTGGCTTCTCTCAGATTCCAGAACTTTCTGCCACAGAAATGTGAGGAACATGTGTTTTTTTAGCCAAATTTTGAGGTTTGCAAAGGATTCTGGGTAACAGAACCTTGTCCGAGCCCCGCAAGTCACCCCTCCTTGGAATCCCCTAGGTCTCTAGTTTTCAGAAATGCACAGGTTTGGTAGGTTTCCCTAGGTGCCGGCTGAGCTAGACGCCAAAATCTACAGGTAGGCACTTCGCAAAAAACACCTCTGTTTTCTTCCAAAAATTTGTATGTGTCCACGTTGCGCTTTGGGGCGTTTCCTGTCGCGGGCGCTAAGCCTACCCACACAAGTGAGGTATCATTTTTATCGGGAGGCTTGGGGAAACGCTGGGTGGAAGGAAATTTGTGGCTCCTCTCAGATTCCAGAACTTTCTGTCACCGAAATGTGAGGAAATCTTGTTTTTTTAGCCACTTTTTGAGGTTTGCAAAGGATTCTGGGTAACAGAACCTGGTCCAAGCCCCGCAAGTCACCCCTCCTTGGATTCCCCAAGGTCTCTAGTTTTCAGAAATGCACAGGTTTGGTAGGTTTCCCTAGGTGCCGGCTGAGCTAGACGCCAAAATCTACAGGTAGGCACTTCGCAAAAAACACCTCTGTTTTCTTCCAAAAATTTGGATGTGTCCACGTTGCGCTTTGGGGCGTTTCCTGTCGCAGGCGCTAGGCCTACCCACACAAGTGAGGTATCATTTTTATCGGGAGGCTTGGGGAAACGCTGGGTGGAAGGAAATTTGTGGCTCCTCTCAGATTCCAGAACTTTCTGTCACCGAAATGTGAGGAAATCTTGTTTTTTTAGCCACTTTTTGAGGTTTGCAAAGGATTCTGGGTAACAGAACCTGGTCCGAGCCCCGCAAGTCACCCCTCCTTGGATTCCCCTAGGTCTCTAGTTTTCAGAAATGCACAGGTTTGGTAGGTTCCCTTAGGTGCCGGCTGAGCTACAGGCCAAAATCTACAGGTAGGCACTTTGCAAAAAACACCTCTGTTTTCTTCAAAAAATTTGGATGTGTCCACGTTGCGCTTTGGGGCGTTTCCTGTCGCGAGCGCTAGGCCTACCCACACAAGTGGGGTATCATTTTTATCGGGAGACTTGGGGGAACGCTGGGTGGAAGGAAATTTGTGGCTCCTCTCAGATTCCAGAACTTTCTGTCACCGAAATGTAAGGAAAACTTGTTTTTTAGCCACTTTTTGAGGTTTGCAAAGGATTCTGGGTAACAGAACTTGGTCCGAGCCCCGCAAGTCACCCCTCCTTGGATTCCCCTAGGTCTCTAGTTTTCAGAAATGCACAGGTTTGGTAGGTTTCCCTAAGTGCCGGCTGAGCTAGAGGCCAAAATCTACAGGTAGGCACTTCGCAAAAAACACCTCTGTTTTCTTCCAAAAATTTGTATGTGTCCACGTTGCGCTTTGGGGCGTTTCCTGTCGCGGTCGCTAGGCCTACCCACACAAGTGAGGTATCATTTTTATCGGGAGACTTGGGGGAACGCTGGGTGGAATGAAATTTGTGGGTCCTCTCAGATTTCAGAACTTTCTGTCACCGAAATGTGAGGAAAACTTGTTTTTTTAGCCACTTTTTGAGGTGTGCAAAGGATTCTGGGTAACAGAACCTGGTCCAAGCCCCGCAAGTCACCCCTCCTTGGATTCCCCAAGGTCTCTAGTTTTCAGAAATGCACAGCTTTGGTAGGTTTCCCTAGGTGCCGGCTGAGCTAGAGGCCAAAATCTACAGGTAGGCACTTTGCAAAAAACACTTCTGTTTTCTTCCAAAAATTTGGATGTGTCCACGTTGCGCTTTGGGGCGTTTCCTGTCGCAGGCGCTAGGCCTACCCACACAAGTGAGGTATCATTTTTATCGGGAGACTTGGGGGAACGCTGGGTGGAAGGAAATTTGTGGCTTCTCTCAGATTCCAGAACTTTCTGCCACAGAAATGTGAGGAACATGTGTTTTTTTAGCCAAATTTTGAGGTTTGCAAAGGATTCTGGGTAACAGAACCTTGTCCGAGCCCCGCAAGTCACCCCTCCTTGGAATCCCCTAGGTCTCTAGTTTTCAGAAATGCACAGGTTTGGTAGGTTTCCCTAGGTGCCGGCTGAGCTAGAGGCCAAAATCTACAGGTAGGCACTTCGCAAAAAACACCTATGTTTTCTTCCAAAAATGTGTATGTGTCCACGCTGCGCTTTGGGGCGTTTCCTGTCGCGGGCGCTAGGCCTACCCACACAAGTGAGGTATCATTTTTATCAGGAGACTTGGGGGAACGCTGGGTGGAAGGAAATATGTGGCTCCTCTCAGATTCCAGAACTTTCTGTCACCGAAATGTAAGGAAAACTTGCTTTTTAGCCACTTTTTGAGGTTTGCAAAGGATTCTGGGTAACAGAACTTGGTCCGAGCCCCGCAAGTCACCCCTCCTTGGATTCCCCTAGGTCTCTAGTTTTCAGAAATGCACAGGTTTGGTAGGTTTCCCTAGGTGCCGGCTGAGCTAGAGGCCAAAATCTACAGGTAGGCACTTCGCAAAAAACACCTCTGTTTTCTTCCAAAAATTTGTATGTGTCCACGTTGCGCTTTGGGGCGTTTCCTGTCGCGGGCGCTAGGCCTACCCACACAAGTGAGGTATCATTTTTATCGGGAGACTTGGGGGAACGCTGGGTGGAAGGAAATTTGTGGCTCCTCTCAGATTTCAGAACTTTCTGTCACCGAAATGTGAGGAAAACTTGTTTTTTTAGCCACTTTTTGAGGTTTGCAAAGGATTCTGGGTAACAGAACCTGGTCCAAGCCCCGCAAGTCACCCCTCCTTGGATTCCCCAAGGTCTCTAGTTTTCAGAAATGCACAGCTTTGGTAGGTTTCCCTAGGTGCCGGCTGAGCTAGAGGCCAAAATCTACAGGTAGGCACTTTGCAAAAAACACTTCTGTTTTCTTCCAAAAATTTGGATGTGTCCACGTTGCGCTTTGGGGCGTTTCCTGTCGCAGGCGCTAGGCCTACCCACACAAGTGAGGTATCATTTTTATCGGGAGACTTGGGGGAACGCTGGGTGGAAGGAAATTTGTGGCTTCTCTCAGATTCCAGAACTTTCTGCCACAGAAATGTGAGGAACATGTGTTTTTTTAGCCAAATTTTGAGGTTTGCAAAGGATTCTGGGTAACAGAACCTTGTCCGAGCCCCGCAAGTCACCCCTCCTTGGAATCCCCTAGGTCTCTAGTTTTCAGAAATGCACAGGTTTGGTAGGTTTCCCTAGGTGCCGGCTGAGCTAGACGCCAAAATTTACAGGTAGGCACTTCGCAAAAAACACCTCTGTTTTCTTCCAAAAATTTGTATGTGTCCACGTTGCGCTTTGGGGCGTTTCCTGTCGCGGGCGCTAAGCCTACCCACACAAGTGAGGTATCATTTTTATCGGGAGGCTTGGGGAAATGCTGGGTGGAAGGAAATTTGTGGCTCCTCTCAGATTCCAGAACTTTCTGTCACCGAAATGTGAGGAAATCTTGTTTTTTTAGCCACTTTTTGAGGTTTGCAAAGGATTCTGGGTAACAGAACCTGGTCCAAGCCCCGCAAGTCACCCCTCCTTGGATTCCCCAAGGTCTCTAGTTTTCAGAAATGCACAGGTTTGGTAGGTTTCCCTAGGTGCCGGCTGAGCTAGACGCCAAAATCTACAGGTAGGCACTTCGCAAAAAACACCTCTGTTTTCTTCCAAAAATTTGGATGTGTCCACGTTGCGCTTTGGGGCGTTTCCTGTCGCAGGCGCTAGGCCTACCCACACAAGTGAGGTATCATTTTTATCGGGAGGCTTGGGGAAACGCTGGGTGGAAGGAAATTTGTGGCTCCTCTCAGATTCCAGAACTTTCTGTCACCGAAATGTGAGGAAATCTTGTTTTTTTAGCCACTTTTTGAGGTTTGCAAAGGATTCTGGGTAACAGAACCTGGTCCGAGCCCCGCAAGTCCCCCCTCCTTGGATTCCCCTAGGTCTCTAGTTTTCAGAAATGCACAGGTTTGGTAGGTTCCCTTAGGTGCCGGCTGAGCTACAGGCCAAAATCTACAGGTAGGCACTTTGCAAAAAACACCTCTGTTTTCTTCAAAAAATTTGGATGTGTCTACGTTGCGCTTTGGGGCGTTTCCTGTCGCGAGCGCTAGGCCTACCCACACAAGTGAGGTATCATTTTTATCGGGAGACTTGGGGGAACGCTGGGTGGAAGGAAATTTGTGGCTCCTCTCAGATTCCAGAACTTTCTGTCACCGAAATGTAAGGAAAACTTGTTTTTTAGCCACTTTTTGAGGTTTGCAAAGGATTCTGGGTAACAGAACTTGGTCCGAGCCCCGCAAGTCACCCCTCCTTGGATTCCCCTAGGTCTCTAGTTTTCAGAAATGCACAGGTTTGGTAGGTTTCCCTAGGTGCCGGCTGAGCTAGAGGCCAAAATCTACAGGTAGGCACTTCGCAAAAAACACCTCTGTTTTCTTCCAAAAATTTGTATGTGTCCACGTTGCGCTTTGGGGCGTTTCCTGTCGCGGTCGCTAGGCCTACCCACACAAGTGAGGTATCATTTTTATCGGGAGGCTTGGGGGAACGCTGGGTGGAAGGAAATTTGTGGGTCCTCTCAGATTTCAGAACTTTCTGTCACCGAAATGTGAGGAAAACTTGTTTTTTTAGCCACTTTTTGAGGTGTGCAAAGGATTCTGGGTAACAGAACCTGGTCCAAGCCCCGCAAGTCACCCCTCCTTGGATTCCCCAAGGTCTCTAGTTTTCAGAAATGCACAGCTTTGGTAGGTTTCCCTAGGTGCCGGCTGAGCTAGAGGCCAAAATCTACAGGTAGGCACTTTGCAAAAAACACTTCTGTTTTCTTCCAAAAATTTGGATGTGTCCACGTTGCGCTTTGGGGCGTTTCCTGTCGCAGGCGCTAGGCCTACCCACACAAGTGAGGTATCATTTTTATCGGGAGACTTGGGGGAACGCTGGGTGGAAGGAAATTTGTGGCTTCTCTCAGATTCCAGAACTTTCTGCCACAGAAATGTGAGGAACATGTGTTTTTTTAGCCAAATTTTGAGGTTTGCAAAGGATTCTGGGTAACAGAACCTTGTCCGAGCCCCGCAAGTCACCCCTCCTTGGAATCCCCTAGGTCTCTAGTTTTCAGAAATGCACAGGTTTGGTAGGTTTCCCTAGGTGCCGGCTGAGCTAGAGGCCAAAATCTACAGGTAGGCACTTCGCAAAAAACACCTATGTTTTCTTCCAAAAATGTGTATGTGTCCACGCTGCGCTTTGGGGCGTTTCCTGTTGCGGGCGCTAGGCCTACCCACACAAGTGAGGTATCATTTTTATCAGGAGACTTGGGGGAACGCTGGGTGGAAGGAAATATGTGGCTCCTCTCAGATTCCAGAACTTTCTGTCACCGAAATGTGAGGAAAACTTGTTTTTTTAGCCACTTTTTGAGGTTTGCAAAGGATTCTGGGTAATAAAACCTGGTCCGAGCCCCGCAAGTCACCCCTCCTTGGAATCCCCTAGGTCTCTAGTTTTCAGAAATGCACAGGTTTGGTAGGTTTCCCTAGGTGCCGGCTGAGCTAGAGGCCAAAATCTACAGGTAGGCACTTCGCAAAAAACACCTCTGTTTTCTTCCAAAAATTTGTATGTGTCCACGTTGCGCTTTGGGGCGTTTCCTGTCGCGGGCGCTAGGCCTACCCACACAAGTGAGGTATCATTTTTATCGGGAGACTTGGGGGAACGCTGGGTGGAAGGAAATATGTGGCTCCTCTCAGATTCCAGAACTTTCTGTCACCGAAATGTGAGGAAAACTTGTTTTTTTAGCCACTTTTTGAGGTTTGCAAAGGATTCTGGGTAACAAAACCTGGTCCGAGCCCCGCAAGTCACCCCTCCTTGGAATCCCCTAGGTCTCTAGTTTTCAGAAATGCACAGGTTTGGTAGGTTTCCCTAGGTGTCGGCTGAGCTAGAGGCCAAAATCTACAGGTAGGCACTTCGCAAAAAACACCTCTGTTTTCTTCCACAAATTTGTATGTGTCCACGTTGCGCTTTGGGGCGTTTCCTGTCGCGGGCGCTAGGCCTACCCACACAAGTGAGGTATCATTTTTATCGGGAGACTTGGGGGAACGCTGGGTGGAAGGAAATTTGTGGCTCCTCTCAGATTCCAGAACTTTCTGTCACCGAAATGTGAGGAAAACTTGTTTTTTTAGCCACTTTTTGAGGTTTGCAAAGGATTCTGGGTAACAGAACCTGGTCCGAGCCCCGCAAGTCACCCCTCCTTGGATTCCCCAAGGTCTCTAGTTTTCAGAAATGCACAGGTTTGGTAGGTTTCCCTAGGTGCCGGCTGAGCTAGAGGCCAAAATCTACAGGTAGGCACTTCGCAAAAAACACCTCTGTTTTCTTCCAAACATTTGTATGTGTCCACGTTGCGCTTTGGGGCGTATCCTGTTGCGGGCGCTAGGCCTACCCACACAAGTGAGGTATCATTTTTATCGGGAGACTTGGGGGAACGCTGGGTGGAAGGAAATTTGTGGCTCCTCTCAGATTTCAGAACTTTCTGTCACCGAAATGTGAGGAAAACTTGTTTTTTTAGCCACTTTTTCAGGTTTCCAAAGGATTCTGGGTAACAGAACCTGGTCCGAGCCCCGCAAGTCACCCCTCCTTGGAATCCCCTAGGTCTCTAGTTTTCAGAAATGCACAGGTTTGGTAGGTTTCCCTAGGTGCCGGCTGAGCTAGACGCCAAAATCTACAGGTAGGCACTTCGCAAAAAACACCTCTGTTTTCTTCCAAAAATTTGTATGTGTCCACGTTGCGCTTTGGGGCGTTTCCTGTCGCGGGCGCTAAGCCTACCTACACAAGTGAGGTATCATTTTTATCGGGAGGCTTGGGGAAACGCTGGGTGGAAGGAAATTTGTGGCTCCTCTCAGATTCCAGAACTTTCTGTCACCGAAATGAGAGGAAATCTTGTTTTTTTAGCCACTTTTTGAGGTTTGCAAAGGATTCTGAGTAACAGAACCTGGTCCAAGCCCCGCAAGTCACCCCTCCTTGGATTCCCCAAGGTCTCTAGTTTTCAGAAATGCACAGGTTTGGTAGGTTTCCCTAGGTGCCGGCTGAGCTAGAGGCCAAAATCTACAGGTAGGCACTTTGCAAAAAACACCTCTGTTTTCTTCCAAAAATTTGGATGTGTCCACGTTGCGCTTTGGGGCATTTCCTCTCGCAGGCGCTAGGCCTACCCACACAAGTGAGGTATCATTTTTATCGGGAGACTTGGGGGAATGCTGGGTGGAAGGAAATTTGTGGCTCCTCTCAGATTCCAGAACTTTCTGTCACCGAAATGTGAGGAAAACTTGTTTTTTTAGCCACTTTTTGAGGTTTGCAAAGGATTCTGGGTAACAGAACCTGGTCCGAGCCCCGCAAGTCACCCCTCCTTGGATTCCCCTAGGTCTCTAGTTTTCAGAAATGCACAGGTTTGGTAGGTTCCCCTAGGTGCCGGAGAGCTACAGGCCAAAATCTACAGGTAGGCACTTTGCAAAAAACATCTCTGTTTTCTTCAAAAAATTTGGATGTGTCCACGTTGCGCTTTGGGGCGTTTCCTGTCGCGAGCGCTAGGCCTACCCAGACAAGTGAGGTATCATTTTTATCGGGAGACTTGGGGGAACGCTGGGTGGAAGGAAATTTGTGGCTCCTCTCAGATTCCAGAACTTTCTGTCACCGAAATGTAAGGAAAACTTGTTTTTTAGCCACTTTTTGAGGTTTGCAAAGGATTCTGGGTAACAGAACTTGGTCCGAGCCCCGCAAGTCACCCCTCCTTGGATTCCCCTAGGTCTCTAGTTTTCAGAAATGCACAGGTTTGGTAGGTTTCCCTAGGTGCCGGCTGAGCTAGAGGCCAAAATCTACAGGTAGGCACTTCGCAAAAAACACCTCTGTTTTCTTCCAAAAATTTGTATGTGTCCACGTTGCGCTTTGGGGCGTTTCCTGTCGCGGGCGCTAGGCCTACCCACACAAGTGAGGTATCATTTTTATCGGGAGACTTGGGGGAACGCTGGGTGGAAGGAAATTTGTGGCTCCTCTCAGATTTCAGAACTTTCTGTCACCGAAATGTGAGGAAAACTTGTTTTTTTAGCCACTTTTTGAGGTTTGCAAAGGATTCTGGGTAACAGAACCTGGTCCAAGCCCCGCAAGTCACCCCTCCTTGGATTCCCCAAGGTCTCTAGTTTTCAGAAATGCACAGCTTTGGTAGGTTTCCCTAGGTGCCGGCTGAGCTAGAGGCCAAAATCTACAGGTAGGCACTTTGCAAAAAACACTTCTGTTTTCTTCCAAAAATTTGGATGTGTCCACGTTGCGCTTTGGGGCGTTTCCTGTCGCAGGCGCTAGGCCTACCCACACAAGTGAGGTATCATTTTTATCGGGAGACTTGGGGGAACGCTGGGTGGAAGGAAATTTGTGGCTTCTCTCAGATTCCAGAACTTTCTGCCACAGAAATGTGAGGAACATGTGTTTTTTTAGCCAAATTTTGAGGTTTGCAAAGGATTCTGGGTAACAGAACCTTGTCCGAGCCCCGCAAGTCACCCCTCCTTGGAATCCCCTAGGTCTCTAGTTTTCAGAAATGCACAGGTTTGGTAGGTTTCCCTAGGTGCCGGCTGAGCTAGACGCCAAAATCTACAGGTAGGCACTTCGCAAAAAACACCTCTGTTTTCTTCCAAAAATTTGTATGTGTCCACGTTGCGCTTTGGGGCGTTTCCTGTCGCGGGCGCTAAGCCTACCCACACAAGTGAGGTATCATTTTTATCGGGAGGCTTGGGGAAACGCTGGGTGGAAGGAAATTTGTGGCTCCTCTCAGATTCCAGAACTTTCTGTCACCGAAATGTGAGGAAATCTTGTTTTTTTAGCCACTTTTTGAGGTTTGCAAAGGATTCTGGGTAACAGAACCTGGTCCAAGCCCCGCAAGTCACCCCTCCTTGGATTCCCCAAGGTCTCTAGTTTTCAGAAATGCACAGGTTTGGTAGGTTTCCCTAGGTGCCGGCTGAGCTAGACGCCAAAATCTACAGGTAGGCACTTCGCAAAAAACACCTCTGTTTTCTTCCAAAAATTTGGATGTGTCCACGTTGCGCTTTGGGGCGTATCCTGTCGCGGGCGCTAGGCCTACCCACACAAGTGAGGAATCATTTTTATCGGGAGACTTGGGGGAACGCTGGGTGGAAGGAAATTTGTGGCTCCTCTCAGATTTCAGAACTTTCTGTCACCGAAATGTAAGGAAAACTTGTTTTTTTAGCCACTTTTTGAGGTTTCCAAAGGATTCTGGGTAACAGAACCTGGTCCGAGCCCCGCAAGTCACCACTCCTTGGAATCCCCTAGGTCTCTAGTTTTCAGAAATGCACAGGTTTGGTAGGTTTCCCTAGGTGCCGGCTGAGCTAGAGGCCAAAATCTACAGGTAGGCACTTCGCAAAAAACACCTCTGTTTTCTTCCAAACATTTGTATGTGTCCACGTTGCGCTTTGGGGCGTATCCTGTCGCGGGCGCTAGGCCTACCCACACAAGTGAGGTATCATTTTTATCGGGAGACTTGGCGGAACGCTGGGTGGAAGGAAATTTGTGGCTCCTCTCAGATTTCAGAACTTTCTGTCACCGAAATGTGAGGAAAACTTGTTTTTTTAGCCACTTTTTGAGGTTTCCAAAGGATTCTGGGTAACAGAACCTGGTCCGAGCCCCGCAAGTCACCCCTCCTTGGAATCCCCTAGGTCTCTAGTTTTCAGAAATGCACAGGTTTGGTAGGTTTCCCTAGGTGCCGGCTGAGCTAGAGGCCAAAATCTACAGGTAGGCACTTCGCAAAAAACACCTCTGTTTTCTTCCAAAAATTTGTATGTGTCCACGCTGCGCTTTGGGGCGTTTCCTGTCACGGGCGCTAGGCCTACCCACACAAGTGAGGTATCATTTTTATCAGGAGACTTGGGGGAACGCTGGGTGGAAGGAAATATGTGGCTCCTCTCAGATTCCAGAACTTTCTGTCACCGAAATGTGAGGAAAACTTGTTTTTTAGCCACTTTTTGAGGTTTGCAAAGGATTCTGGGTAATAAAACCTGGTCCGAGCCCCGCAAGTCACCCCTCCTTGGAATCTCCTAGGTCTCTAGTTTTCAGAAATGCACAGGTTTGGTAGGTTTCCCTAGGTGCCGGCTGAGCTAGAGGCCAAAATCTACAGGTAGGCACTTCGCAAAAAACACCTCTGTTTTCTTCCAAAAATTTGTATGTGTCCACGTTGCGCTTTGGGGCGTTTCCTGTCGCGGGCGCTAGGCCTACCCACACAAGTGAGGTATCATTTTTATCGGGAGACTTGGGGGAACGCTGGGTGGAAGGAAATATGTGGCTCCTCTCAGATTCCAGAACTTTCTGTCACCGAAATGTGAGGAATGTTTTTTTAGCCACTTTTTGAGGTTTGCAAAGGATTCTGGGTAACAAAACCTGGTCCGAGCCCCGCAAGTCACCCCTCCTTGGAATCCCCTAGGTCTCTAGTTTTCAGAAATGCACAGGTTTGGTAGGTTTCCCTAGGTGCCGGCTGAGCTAGAGGCCAAAATCTACAGGTAGGCACTTCGCAAAAAACACCTCTGTTTTCTTCCACAAATTTGTATGTGTCCACGTTGCGCTTTGGGGCGTTTCCTGTCGTGGGCGCTAGGCCTACCCACACAAGTGAGGTATCATTTTTATCGGGAGACTTGGGGGAACGCTGGGTGGAAGGAAATTTGTGGCTCCTCTCAGATTCCAGAACTTTCTGTCACCGAAATGTGAGGAAAACTTGTTTTTTTAGCCACTTTTTGAGGTTTGCAAAGGATTCTGGGTAACAGAACCTGGTCCGAGCCCCGCAAGTCACCCCTCCTTGGATTCCCCAAGGTCTCTAGTTTTCAGAAATGCACAGGTTTGGTAGGTTTCCCTAGGTGCCGGCTGAGCTAGAGGCCAAAATCTACAGGTAGGCACTTCGCAAAAAACACCTCTGTTTTCTTCCAAACATTTGTATGTGTCCACGTTGCGCTTTGGGGCGTATCCTGTTGCGGGCGCTAGGCCTACCCACACAAGTGAGGTATCATTTTTATCGGGAGACTTGGGGGAACGCTGGGTGGAAGGAAATTTGTGGCTCCTCTCAGATTTCAGAACTTTCTGTCACCGAAATGTGAGGAAAACTTGTTTTTTTAGCCACTTTTTGAGGTTTCCAAAGGATTCTGGGTAACAGAACCTGGTCCGAGCCCCGCAAGTCACCCCTCCTTGGAATCCCCTAGGTCTCTAGTTTTCAGAAATGCACAGGTTTGGTAGGTTTCCCTAGGTGCCGGCTGAGCTAGACGCCAAAATCTACAGGTAGGCACTTCGCAAAAAACACCCCTGTTTTCTTTCAAAAATTTGTATGTGTCCACGTTGCGCTTTGGGGCGTTTCCTGTCGCGGGCGCTAAGCCTACCCACACAAGTGAGGTATCATTTTTATCGGGAGGCTTGGGGAAACGCTGGGTGGAAGGAAATTTGTGGCTCCTCTCAGATTCCAGAACTTTCTGTCACCGAAATGTGAGGAAATCTTGTTTTTTTAGCCACTTTTTGAGGTTTGCAAAGGATTCTGGGTAACAGAACCTGGTCCAAGCCCCGCAAGTCACCCCTCCTTGGATTCCCCAAGGTCTCTAGTTTTCAGAAATGCACAGGTTTGGTAGGTTTCCCTAGGTGCCGGCTGAGCTAGAGGCCAAAATCTACAGGTAGGCACTTTGCAAAAAACACCTCTGTTTTCTTCCAAAAATTTGGATGTGTCCACGTTGCGCTTTGGGGCATTTCCTGTCGCAGGCGCTAGGCCTACCCACACAAGTGAGGTATCATTTTTATCGGGAGGCTTGGGGAAACGCTGGGTGGAAGGAAATTTGTGGCTCCTCTCAGATTCCAGAACTTTCTGTCACCGAAATGTGAGGAAATCTTGTTTTTTTAGCCACTTTTTGAGGTTTGCAAAGGATTCTGGGTAACAGAACCTGGTCCGAGCCCCGCAAGTCACCCCTCCTTGGATTCCCCTAGGTCTCTAGTTTTCAGAAATGCACAGGTTTGGTAGGTTCCCTTAGGTGCCGGCTGAGCTACAGGCCAAAATCTACAGGTAGGCACTTTGCAAAAAACACCTCTGTTTTCTTCAAAAAATTTGGATGTGTCCACGTTGCGCTTTGGGGCGTTTCCTGTCGCGAGCGCTAGGCCTACCCACACAAGTGAGGTATCATTTTTATCGGGAGACTTGGGGGAACGCTGGGTGGAAGGAAATTTGTGGCTCCTCTCAGATTCCAGAACTTTCTGTCACCGAAATGTAAGGAAAACTTGTTTTTTAGCCACTTTTTGAGGTTTGCAAAGGATTCTGGGTAACAGAACTTGGTCCGAGCCCCGCAAGTCACCCCTCCTTGGATTCCCCTAGGTCTCTAGTTTTCAGAAATGCACAGGTTTGGTAGGTTTCCCTAGGTGCCGGCTGAGCTAGAGGCCAAAATCTACAGGTAGGCACTTCGCAAAAAAAACCTCTGTTTTCTTCCAAAAATTTGTATGTGTCCACGTTGCGCTTTGGGGCGTTTCCTGTCGCGGGCGCTAGGCCTACCCACACAAGTGAGGTATCATTTTTATCGGGAGACTTGGGGGAACGCTGGGTGGAAGGAAATTTGTGGCTCCTCTCAGATTTCAGAACTTTCTGTCACCGAAATGTGAGGAACATGTGTTTTTTTAGCCAAATTTTGAGGTTTGCAAAGGATTCTGGGTAACAGAACCTTGTCCGAGCCCCGCAAGTCACCCCTCCTTGGAATCCCCTAGGTCTCTAGTTTTCAGAAATGCACAGGTTTGGTAGGTTTCCCTAGGTGCCGGCTGAGCTAAAGGCCAAAATCTACAGGTAGGCACTTCGCAAAAAACACCTCTGTTTTCTTCCAAAAATGTGTATGTGTCCACGCTGCGCTTTGGGGCGTTTCCTGTCGCGGGCGCTAGGCCTACCCACACAAGTGAGGTATCATTTTTATCAGGAGACTTGGGGGAACGCTGGGTGGAAGGAAATATGTGGCTCCTCTCAGATTCCAGAACTTTCTGTCACCGAAATGTGAGGAAAACTTGTTTTTTTAGCCACTTTTTGAGGTCTGCAAAGGATTCTGGGTAATAAAACCTGGTCCGAGCCCCGCAAGTCACCCCTCCTTGGAATCCCCTAGGTCTCTAGTTTTCAGAAATGCACAGGTTTGGTAGGTTTCCCTAGGTGCCGGCTGAGCTAGAGGCCAAAATCTACAGGTAGGCACTTCGCAAAAAACACCTCTGTTTTCTTCCAAAAATTTGTATGTGTCCACGTTGCGCTTTGGGGCGTTTCCTGTCGCGGGCGCTAGGCCTACCCACACAAGTGAGGTATCATTTTTATCGGGAGACTTGGGGGAACGCTGGGTGGAAGGAAATATGTGGCTCCTCTCAGATTCCAGAACTTTCTGTCACCGAAATGTGAGGAAAACTTGTTTTTTTAGCCACTTTTTGAGGTTTGCAAAGGATTCTGGGTAACAAAACCTGGTCCGAGCCCCGCAAGTCACCCCTCCTTGGAATCCCCTAGGTCTCTAGTTTTCAGAAATGCACAGGTTTGGTAGGTTTCCCTAGGTGCCGGCTGAGCTAGAGGCCAAAATCTACAGGTAGGCACTTCGCAAAAAACACCTCTGTTTTCTTCCACAAATTTGTATGTGTCCACGTTGCGCTTTGGGGCGTTTCCTGTCGCGGGCGCTAGGCCTACCCACACAAGTGAGGTATCATTTTTATCGGGAGACTTGGGGGAACGCTGGGTGGAAGGAAATTTGTGGCTCCTCTCAGATTCCAGAACTTTCTGTCACCGAAATGTGAGGAAAACTTGTTTTTTTAGCCACTTTTTGAGGTTTGCAAAGGATTCTGGGTAACAGAACCTGGTCCGAGCCCCGCAAGTCACCCCTCCTTGGATTCCCCAAGGTCTCTAGTTTTCAGAAATGCACAGGTTTGGTAGGTTTCCCTAGGTGCCGGCTGAGCTAGAGGCCAAAATCTACAGGTAGGCACTTCGCAAAAAACACCTCTGTTTTCTTCCAAACATTTGTATGTGTCCACGTTGCGCTTTGGGGCGTATCCTGTTGTGGGCGCTAGGCCTACCCACACAAGTGAGGTATCATTTTTATCGGGAGACTTGGGGGAACGCTGGGTGGAAGGAAATTTGTGGCTCCTCTCAGATTTCAGAACTTTCTGTCACCGAAATGTGAGGAAAACTTGTTTTTTTAGCCACTTTTTGAGGTTTCCAAAGGATTCTGGGTAACAGAACCTGGTCCGAGCCCCGCAAGTCACCCCTCCTTGGAATCCCCTAGGTCTCTAGTTTTCAGAAATGCACAGGTTTGGTAGGTTTCCCTAGGTGCCGGCTGAGCTAGACGCCAAAATCTACAGGTAGGCACTTCGCAAAAAACACCTCTGTTTTCTTCCAAAAATTTGTATGTGTCCACGTTGCGCTTTGGGGCGTTTCCTGTCGCGGGCGCTAAGCCTACCCACACAAGTGAGGTATCATTTTTATCGGGAGGCTTGGGGAAACGCTGGGTGGAAGGAAATTTGTGGCTCCTCTCAGATTCCAGAACTTTCTGTCACCGAAATGTGAGGAAATCTTGTTTTTTTAGCCACTTTTTGAGGTTTGCAAAGGATTCTGGGTAACAGAACCTGGTCCAAGCCCCGCAAGTCACCCCTCCTTGGATTCCCCAAGGTCTCTAGTTTTCAGAAATGCACAGGTTTGGTAGGTTTCCCTAGGTGCCGGCTGAGCTAGAGGCCAAAATCTACAGGTAGGCACTTTGCAAAAAACACCTCTGTTTTCTTCCAAAAATTTGGATGTGTCCACGTTGCGCTTTGGGGCATTTCCTGTCGCAGGCGCTAGGCCTACCCACACAAGTGAGGTATCATTTTTATCGGGAGACTTGGGGGAATGCTGGGTGGAAGGAAATTTGTGGCTCCTCTCAGATTCCAGAACTTTCTGTCACCGAAATGTGAGGAAAACTTGTTTTTTTAGCCACTTTTTGAGGTTTGCAAAGGATTCTGGGTAACAGAACCTGGTCCGAGCCCCGCAAGTCACCCCTCCTTGGATTCCCCTAGGTCTCTAGTTTTCAGAAATGCACAGGTTTGGTAGGTTCCCTTAGGTGCCGGCTGAGCTACAGGCCAAAATCTACAGGTAGGCACTTTGCAAAAAACACCTCTGTTTTCTTCAAAAAATTTGGATGTGTCCACGTTGCGCTTTGGGGCGTTTCCTGTCGCGAGCGCTAGGCCTACCCACACAAGTGAGGTATCATTTTTATCGGGAGACTTGGGGGAACGCTGGGTGGAAGGAAATTTGTGGCTCCTCTCAGATTCCAGAACTTTCTGTCACCGAAATGTAAGGAAAACTTGTTTTTCAGCCACTTTTTGAGGTTTGCAAAGGATTCTGGGTAACAGAACTTGGTCCGAGCCCCGCAAGTCACCCCTCCTTGGATTCCCCTAGGTCTCTAGTTTTCAGAAATGCACAGGTTTGGTAGGTTTCCCTAGGTGCCGGCTGAGCCAGAGGCCAAAATCTACAGGTAGGCACTTCGCAAAAAACACCTCTGTTTTCTTCCAAAAATTTGTATATGTCCACGTTGCGCTTTGGGGCGTTTCCTGTCGCGGTCGCTAGGCCTACCCACACAAGTGAGGTATCATTTTTATCGGGAGACTTGGGGGAACGCTGGGTGGAAGGAAATTTGTGGGTCCTCTCAGATTTCAGAACTTTCTGTCACCGAAATGTGAGGAAAACTTGTTTTTTTAGCCACTTTTTGAGGTTTGCAAAGGATTCTGGGTAACAGAACCTGGTCCAAGCCCCGCAAGTCACCCCTCCTTGGATTCCCCAAGGTCTCTAGTTTTCAGAAATGCACAGCTTTGGTAGGTTTCCCTAGGTGCCGGCTGAGCTAGAGGCCAAAATCTACAGGTAGGCACGTTGCAAAAAACACTTCTGTTTTCTTCCAAAAATTTGGATGTGTCCACGTTGCGCTTTGGGGCGTTTCCTGTCGCAGGCGCTAGGCCTACCCACACAAGTGAGGTATCATTTTTATCGGGAGACTTGGGGGAATGCTGGGTGGAAGGAAATTTGTGGCTCCTCTCAGATTCCAGAACTTTCTGTCACCGAAATGTGAGGAAAACTTGTTTTTTTAGCCACTTTTTGAGGTTTGCAAAGGATTCTGGGTAACAGAACCTGGTCCGAGCCCCGCAAGTCACCCCTCCTTGGATTCCCCTAGGTCTCTAGTTTTCAGAAATGCACAGGTTTGGTAGGTTCCCTTAGGTGCCGGCTGAGCCACAGGCCAAAATCTACAGGTAGGCACTTTGCAAAAAACACCTCTGTTTTCTTCAAAAAATTTGGATGTGTCCACGTTGCGCTTTGGGGCGTTTCCTGTCGCGAGCGCTAGGCCTAGCCACACAAGTGAGGTATCATTTTTATCTGGAGACTTGGGGGAACGCTGGGTGGAAGGAAATTTGTGGCTCCTCTCAGATTCCAGAACTTTCTGTCACCGAAATGTGAGGAAAACTTGTTTTTTTAGCCACTTTTTGAGGTTTGCAAAGGATTCTGGGTAACAGAACCTGGTCAGAGCCCCGCAAGTCACCCCTCCTTGGATTCCCCAAGGTCTCTAGTTTTCAGAAATGCACAGCTTTGGTAGGTTTCCCTAGGTGCCGGCTGAGCTAGAGGCCAAAATCTACAGGTAGGCACGTTGCAAAAAACACTTCTGTTTTCTTCCAAAAATTTGGATGTGTCCACGTTGCGCTTTGGGGCGTTTCCTGTCGCAGGCGCTAGGCCTACCCACACAAGTGAGGTATCATTTTTATCGGGAGACTTGGGGGAATGCTGGGTGGAAGGAAATTTGTGGCTCCTCTCAGATTCCAGAACTTTCTGTCACCGAAATGTGAGGAAAACTTGTTTTTTTAGCCACTTTTTGAGGTTTGCAAAGGATTCTGGGTAACAGAACCTGGTCCGAGCCCCGCAAGTCACCCCTCCTTGGATTCCCCTAGGTCTCTAGTTTTCAGAAATGCACAGGTTTGGTAGGTTCCCTTAGGTGCCGGCTGAGCCACAGGCCAAAATCTACAGGTAGGCACTTTGCAAAAAACACCTCTGTTTTCTTCAAAAAATTTGGATGTGTCCACGTTGCGCTTTGGGGCGTTTCCTGTCGCGAGCGCTAGGCCTAGCCACACAAGTGAGGTATCATTTTTATCTGGAGACTTGGGGGAACGCTGGGTGGAAGGAAATTTGTGGCTCCTCTCAGATTCCAGAACTTTCTGTCACCGAAATGTGAGGAAAACTTGTTTTTTTAGCCACTTTTTGAGGTTTGCAAAGGATTCTGGGTAACAGAACCTGGTCAGAGCCCCGCAAGTCACCCCTCCTTGGATTCCCCAAGGTCTCTAGTTTTCAGAAATGCACAGGTTTGGTAGGTTTCCCTAGGTGCCGGCTGAGCTAGAGGCCAAAATCTACAGGTAGGCACTTCGCAAAAACACCTCTGTTTTCTTCCAAACATTTGTATGTGTCCACGTTGCGCTTTGGGGCGTATCCTGTTGCGGGCGCTAGGCCTACCCACACAAGTGAGGTATCATTTTTATCGGGAGACTTGGGGGAACGCTGGGTGGAAGGAAATTTGTGGCTCCTCTCAGATTTCAGAACTTTCTGTCACCGAAATGTGAGGAAAACTTGTTTTTTTAGCCACTTTTTGAGGTTTCCAAAGGATTCTGGGTAACAGAACCTGGTCCGAGCCCCGCAAGTCACCCCTCCTTGGAATCCCCTAGGTCTCTAGTTTTCAGAAATGCACAGGTTTGGTAGGTTTCCCTAGGTGCCGGCTGAGCTAGACGCCAAAATCTACAGGTAGGCACTTCGCAAAAAACACCTCTGTTTTCTTTCAAAAATTTGTATGTGTCCACGTTGCGCTTTGGGGCGTTTCCTGTCGCGGGCGCTAAGCCTACCCACACAAGTGAGGTATCATTTTTATCGGGAGGCTTGGGGAAACGCTGGGTGGAAGGAAATTTGTGGCTCCTCTCAGATTCCAGAACTTTCTGTCACCGAAATGTGAGGAAATCTTGTTTTTTTAGCCACTTTTTGAGGTTTGCAAAGGATTCTGGGTAACAGAACCTGGTCCAAGCCCCGCAAGTCACCCCTCCTTGGATTCCCCAAGGTCTCTAGTTTTCAGAAATGCACAGGTTTGGTAGGTTTCCCTAGGTGCCGGCTGAGCTAGAGGCCAAAATCTACAGGTAGGCACTTTGCAAAAAACACCTCTGTTTTCTTCCAAAAATTTGGATGTGTCCACGTTGCGCTTTGGGGCATTTCCTGTCGCAGGCGCTAGGCCTACCCACACAAGTGAGGTATCATTTTTATCGGGAGGCTTGGGGAAACGCTGGGTGGAAGGAAATTTGTGGCTCCTCTCAGATTCCAGAACTTTCTGTCACCGAAATGTGAGGAAATCTTGTTTTTTTAGCCACTTTTTGAGGTTTGCAAAGGATTCTGGGTAACAGAACCTGGTCCGAGCCCCGCAAGTCACCCCTCCTTGGATTCCCCTAGGTCTCTAGTTTTCAGAAATGCACAGGTTTGGTAGGTTCCCTTAGGTGCCGGCTGAGCTACAGGCCAAAATCTACAGGTAGGCACTTTGCAAAAAACACCTCTGTTTTCTTCAAAAAATTTGGATGTGTCCACGTTGCGCTTTGGGGCGTTTCCTGTCGCGAGCGCTAGGCCTACCCACACAAGTGAGGTATCATTTTTATCGGGAGACTTGGGGGAACGCTGGGTGGAAGGAAATTTGTGGCTCCTCTCAGATTCCAGAACTTTCTGTCACCGAAATGTAAGGAAAACTTGTTTTTTAGCCACTTTTTGAGGTTTGCAAAGGATTCTGGGTAACAGAACTTGGTCCGAGCCCCGCAAGTCACCCCTCCTTCGATTCCCCTAGGTCTCTAGTTTTCAGAAATGCACAGGTTTGGTAGGTTTCCCTAGGTGCCGGCTGAGCTAGAGGCCAAAATCTACAGGTAGGCACTTCGCAAAAAAAACCTCTGTTTTCTTCCAAAAATTTGTATGTGTCCACGTTGCGCTTTGGGGCGTTTCCTGTCGCGGGCGCTAGGCCTACCCACACAAGTGAGGTATCATTTTTATCGGGAGACTTGGGGGAACGCTGGGTGGAAGGAAATTTGTGGCTCCTCTCAGATTTCAGAACTTTCTGTCACCGAAATGTGAGGAAAACTTGTTTTTTTAGCCACTTTTTGAGGTTTGCAAAGGATTCTGGGTAACAGAACCTGGTCCAAGCCCCGCAAGTCACCCCTCCTTGGATTCCCCAAGGTCTCTAGTTTTCAGAAATGCACAGCTTTGGTAGGTTTCCCTAGGTGCCGGCTGAGCTAGAGGCCAAAATCTACAGGTAGGCACTTTGCAAAAAACACTTCTGTTTTCTTCCAAAAATTTGGATGTGTCCACGTTGCGCTTTGGGGCGTTTCCTGTCGCAGGCGCTAGGCCTAACCACACAAGTGAGGTATCATTTTTATCGGGAGACTTGGGGGAACGCTGGGTGGAAGGAAATTTGTGGCTTCTCTCAGATTCCAGAACTTTCTGCCACAGAAATGTGAGGAACATGTGTTTTTTTAGCCAAATTTTGAGGTTTGCAAAGGATTCTGGGTAACAGAACCTTGTCCGAGCCCCGCAAGTCACCCCTCCTTGGAATCCCCTAGGTCTCTAGTTTTCAGAAATGCACAGGTTTGGTAGGTTTCCCTAGGTGCCGGCTGAGCTAGAGGCCAAAATCTACAGGTAGGCACTTCGCAAAAAACACCTCTGTTTTCTTCCAAAAATGTGTATGTGTCCACGCTGCGCTTTGGGACGTTTCCTGTCGCGGGCGCTAGGCCTACCCACACAAGTGAGGTATCATTTTTATCAGGAGACTTGGGGGAACGCTGGGTGGAAGGAAATATGTGGCTCCTCTCAGATTCCAGAACTTTCTGTCACCGAAATGTGAGGAAAACTTGTTTTTTTAGCCACTTTTTGAGGTCTGCAAAGGATTCTGGGTAATAAAACCTGGTCCGAGCCCCGCAAGTCACCCCTCCTTGGAATCCCCTAGGTCTCTAGTTTTCAGAAATGCACAGGTTTGGTAGGTTTCCCTAGGTGCCGGCTGAGCTAGAGGCCAAAATCTACAGGTAGGCACTTCGCAAAAAACACCTCTGTTTTCTTCCAAAAATTTGTATGTGTCCACGTTGCGCTTTGGGGCGTTTCCTGTCGCGGGCGCTAGGCCTACCCACACAAGTGAGGTATCATTTTTATCGGGAGACTTGGGGGAACGCTGGGTGGAAGGAAATATGTGGCTCCTCTCAGATTCCAGAACTTTCTGTCACCGAAATGTGAGGAAAACTTGTTTTTTTAGCCACTTTTTGAGGTTTGCAAAGGATTCTGGGTAACAAAACCTGGTCCGAGCCCCGCAAGTCACCCCTCCTTGGAATCCCCTAGGTCTCTAGTTTTCAGAAATGCACAGGTTTGGTAGGTTTCCCTAGGTGCCGGCTGAGCTAGAGGCCAAAATCTACAGGTAGGCACTTCGCAAAAAACACCTCTGTTTTCTTCCACAAATTTGTATGTGTCCACGTTGCGCTTTGGGGCGTTTCCTGTCGCGGGCGCTAGGCCTACCCACACAAGTGAGGTATCATTTTTATCGGGAGACTTGGGGGAACGCTGGGTGGAAGGAAATTTGTGGCTCCTCTCAGATTCCAGAACTTTCTGTCACCGAAATGTGAGGAAAACTTGTTTTTTTAGCCACTTTTTGAGGTTTGCAAAGGATTCTGGGTAACAGAACCTGGTCCGAGCCCCGCAAGTCACCCCTCCTTGGATTCCCCAAGGTCTCTAGTTTTCAGAAATGCACAGGTTTGGTAGGTTTCCCTAGGTGCCGGCTGAGCTAGAGGCCAAAATCTACAGGTAGGCACTTCGCAAAAAACACCTCTGTTTTCTTCCAAACATTTGTATGTGTCCACGTTGCGCTTTGGGGCGTATCCTGTTGTGGGCGCTAGGCCTACCCACACAAGTGAGGTATCATTTTTATCGGGAGACTTGGGGGAACGCTGGGTGGAAGGAAATTTGTGGCTCCTCTCAGATTTCAGAACTTTCTGTCACCGAAATGTGAGGAAAACTTGTTTTTTTAGCCACTTTTTGAGGTTTCCAAAGGATTCTGGGTAACAGAACCTGGTCCGAGCCCCGCAAGTCACCCCTCCTTGGAATCCCCTAGGTCTCTAGTTTTCAGAAATGCACAGGTTTGGTAGGTTTCCCTAGGTGCCGGCTGAGCTAGACGCCAAAATCTACAGGTAGGCACTTCGCAAAAAACACCTCTGTTTTCTTTCAAAAATTTGTATGTGTCCACGTTGCGCTTTGGGGCGTTTCCTGTCGCGGGCGCTAAGCCTACCCACACAAGTGAGGTATCATTTTTATCGGGAGGCTTGGGGAAACGCTGGGTGGAAGGAAATTTGTGGCTCCTCTCAGATTCCAGAACTTTCTGTCACCGAAATGTGAGGAAATCTTGTTTTTTTAGCCACTTTTTGAGGTTTGCAAAGGATTCTGGGTAACAGAACCTGGTCCAAGCCCCGCAAGTCACCCCTCCTTGGATTCCCCAAGGTCTCTAGTTTTCAGAAATGCACAGGTTTGGTAGGTTTCCCTAGGTGCCGGCTGAGCTAGAGGCCAAAATCTACAGGTAGGCACTTTGCAAAAAACACCTCTGTTTTCTTCCAAAAATTTGGATGTGTCCACGTTGCGCTTTGGGGCATTTCCTGTCGCAGGCGCTAGGCCTACCCACACAAGTGAGGTATCATTTTTATCGGGAGGCTTGGGGAAACGCTGGGTGGAAGGAAATTTGTGGCTCCTCTCAGATTCCAGAACTTTCTGTCACCGAAATGTGAGGAAATCTTGTTTTTTTAGCCACTTTTTGAGGTTTGCAAAGGATTCTGGGTAACAGAACCTGGTCCGAGCCCCGCAAGTCACCCCTCCTTGGATTCCCCTAGGTCTCTAGTTTTCAGAAATGCACAGGTTTGGTAGGTTCCCTTAGGTGCCGGCTGAGCTACAGGCCAAAATCTACAGGTAGGCACTTTGCAAAAAACACCTCTGTTTTCTTCAAAAAATTTGGATGTGTCCACGTTGCGCTTTGGGGCGTTTCCTGTCGCGAGCGCTAGGCCTACCCACACAAGTGAGGTATCATTTTTATCGGGAGACTTGGGGGAACGCTGGGTGGAAGGAAATTTGTGGCTCCTCTCAGATTCCAGAACTTTCTGTCACCGAAATGTAAGGAAAACTTGTTTTTTAGCCACTTTTTGAGGTTTGCAAAGGATTCTGGGTAACAGAACTTGGTCCGAGCCCCGCAAGTCACCCCTCCTTGGATTCCCCTAGGTCTCTAGTTTTCAGAAATGCACAGGTTTGGTAGGTTTCCCTAGGTGCCGGCTGAGCTAGAGGCCAAAATCTACAGGTAGGCACTTCGCAAAAAAAACCTCTGTTTTCTTCCAAAAATTTGTATGTGTCCACGTTGCGCTTTGGGGCGTTTCCTGTCGCGGGCGCTAGGCCTACCCACACAAGTGAGGTATCATTTTTATCGGGAGACTTGGGGGAACGCTGGGTGGAAGGAAATTTGTGGCTCCTCTCAGATTTCAGAACTTTCTGTCACCGAAATGTGAGGAAAACTTGTTTTTTTAGCCACTTTTTGAGGTTTGCAAAGGATTCTGGGTAACAGAACCTGGTCCAAGCCCCGCAAGTCACCCCTCCTTGGATTCCCCAAGGTCTCTAGTTTTCAGAAATGCACAGCTTTGGTAGGTTTCCCTAGGTGCCGGCTGAGCTAGAGGCCAAAATCTACAGGTAGGCACTTTGCAAAAAACACTTCTGTTTTCTTCCAAAAATTTGGATGTGTCCACGTTGCGCTTTGGGGCGTTTCCTGTCGCAGGCGCTAGGCCTAACCACACAAGTGAGGTATCATTTTTATCGGGAGACTTGGGGGAACGCTGGGTGGAAGGAAATTTGTGGCTTCTCTCAGATTCCAGAACTTTCTGCCACAGAAATGTGAGGAACATGTGTTTTTTTAGCCAAATTTTGAGGTTTGCAAAGGATTCTGGGTAACAGAACCTTGTCCGAGCCCCGCAAGTCACCCCTCCTTGGAATCCCCTAGGTCTCTAGTTTTCAGAAATGCACAGGTTTGGTAGATTTCCCTAGGTGCCGGCTGAGCTAGAGGCCAAAATCTACAGGTAGGCACTTCGCAAAAAACACCTCTGTTTTCTTCCAAAAATGTGTATGTGTCCACGCTGCGCTTTGGGGCGTTTCCTGTCGCGGGCGCTAGGCCTACCCACACAAGTGAGGTATCATTTTTATCAGGAGACTTGGGGGAACGCTGGGTGGAAGGAAATATGTGGCTCCTCTCAGATTCCAGAACTTTCTGTCACCGAAATGTGAGGAAAACTTGTTTTTTTAGCCACTTTTTGAGGTCTGCAAAGGATTCTGGGTAATAAAACCTGGTCCGAGCCCCGCAAGTCACCCCTCCTTGGAATCCCCTAGGTCTCTAGTTTTCAGAAATGCACAGGTTTGGTAGGTTTCCCTAGGTGCCGGCTGAGCTAGAGGCCAAAATCTACAGGTAGGCACTTCGCAAAAAACACCTCTGTTTTCTTCCAAAAATTTGTATGTGTCCACGTTGCGCTTTGGGGCGTTTCCTGTCGCGGGCGCTAGGCCTACCCACACAAGTGAGGTATCATTTTTATCGGGAGACTTGGGGGAACGCTGGGTGGAAGGAAATATGTGGCTCCTCTCAGATTCCAGAACTTTCTGTCACCGAAATGTGAGGAAAACTTGTTTTTTTAGCCACTTTTTGAGGTTTGCAAAGGATTCTGGGTAACAAAACCTGGTCCGAGCCCCGCAAGTCACCCCTCCTTGGAATCCCCTAGGTCTCTAGTTTTCAGAAATGCACAGGTTTGGTAGGTTTCCCTAGGTGCCGGCTGAGCTAGAGGCCAAAATCTACAGGTAGGCACTTCGCAAAAAACACCTCTGTTTTCTTCCACAAATTTGTATGTGTCCACGTTGCGCTTTGGGGCGTTTCCTGTCGCGGGCGCTAGGCCTACCCACACAAGTGAGGTATCATTTTTATCGGGAGACTTGGGGGAACGCTGGGTGGAAGGAAATTTGTGGCTCCTCTCAGATTCCAGAACTTTCTGTCACCGAAATGTGAGGAAAACTTGTTTTTTTAGCCACTTTTTGAGGTTTGCAAAGGATTCTGGGTAACAGAACCTGGTCCGAGCCCCGCAAGTCACCCCTCCTTGGATTCCCCAAGGTCTCTAGTTTTCAGAAATGCACAGGTTTGGTAGGTTTCCCTAGGTGCCGGCTGAGCTAGAGGCCAAAATCTACAGGTAGGCACTTCGCAAAAAACACCTCTGTTTTCTTCCAAACATTTGTATGTGTCCACGTTGCGCTTTGGGGCGTATCCTGTTGTGGGCGCTAGGCCTACCCACACAAGTGAGGTATCATTTTTATCGGGAGACTTGGGGGAACGCTGGGTGGAAGGAAATTTGTGGCTCCTCTCAGATTTCAGAACTTTCTGTCACCGAAATGTGAGGAAAACTTGTTTTTTTAGCCACTTTTTGAGGTTTCCAAAGGATTCTGGGTAACAGAACCTGGTCCGAGCCCCGCAAGTCACCCCTCCTTGGAATCCCCTAGGTCTCTAGTTTTCAGAAATGCACAGGTTTGGTAGGTTTCCCTAGGTGCCGGCTGAGCTAGACGCCAAAATCTACAGGTAGGCACTTCGCAAAAAACACCTCTGTTTTCTTCCAAAAATTTGTATGTGTCCACGTTGCGCTTTGGGGCGTTTCCTGTCGCGGGCGCTAAGCCTACCCACACAAGTGAGGTATCATTTTTATCGGGAGGCTTGGGGAAACGCTGGGTGGAAGGAAATTTGTGGCTCCTCTCAGATTCCAGAACTTTCTGTCACCGAAATGTGAGGAAATCTTGTTTTTTTAGCCACTTTTTGAGGTTTGCAAAGGATTCTGGGTAACAGAACCTGGTCCAAGCCCCGCAAGTCACCCCTCCTTGGATTCCCCAAGGTCTCTAGTTTTCAGAAATGCACAGGTTTGGTAGGTTTCCCTAGGTGCCGGCTGAGCTAGAGGCCAAATCTACAGGTAGGCACTTTGCAAAAAACACCTCTGTTTTCTTCCAAAAATTTGGATGTGTCCACGTTGCGCTTTGGGGCATTTCCTGTCGCAGGCGCTAGGCCTACCCACACAAGTGAGGTATCATTTTTATCGGGAGACTTGGGGGAATGCTGGGTGGAAGGAAATTTGTGGCTCCTCTCAGATTCCAAAACTTTCTGTCACCGAAATGTGAGGAAAACTTGTTTTTTTAGCCACTTTTTGAGGTTTGCAAAGGATTCTGGGTAACAGAACCTGGTCCGAGCCCCGCAAGTCACCCCTCCTTGGATTCCCCTAGGTCTCTAGTTTTCAGAAATGCACAGGTTTGGTAGGTTCCCTTAGGTGCCGGCTGAGCTACAGGCCAAAATCTACAGGTAGGCACTTTGCAAAAAACACCTCTGTTTTCTTCAAAAAATTTGGATGTGTCCACGTTGCGCTTTGGGGCGTTTCCTGTCGCGAGCGCTAGGCCTACCCACACAAGTGAGGTATCATTTTTATCGGGAGACTTGGGGGAACGCTGGGTGGAAGGAAATTTGTGGCTCCTCTCAGATTCCAGAACTTTCTGTCACCGAAATGTAAGGAAAACTTGTTTTTTAGCCACTTTTTGAGGTTTGCAAAGGATTCTGGGTAACAGAACTTGGTCCGAACCCCGCAAGTCACCCCTCCTTGGATTCCCCTAGGTCTCTAGTTTTCAGAAATGCACAGGTTTGGTAGGTTTCCCTAGGTGCCGGCTGAGCCAGAGGCCAAAATCTACAGGTAGGCACTTCGCAAAAAACACCTCTGTTTTCTTCCAAAAATTTGTATATGTCCACGTTGCGCTTTGGGGCGTTTCCTGTCGCGGTCGCTAGGCCTACCCACACAAGTGAGGTATCATTTTTATCGGGAGACTTGGGGGAACGCTGGGTGGAAGGAAATTTGTGGGTCCTCTCAGATTTCAGAACTTTCTGTCACCGAAATGTGAGGAAAACTTGTTTTTTTAGCCACTTTTTGAGGTTTGCAAAGGATTCTGGGTAACAGAACCTGGTCCAAGCCCCGCAAGTCACCCCTCCTTGGATTCCCCAAGGTCTCTAGTTTTCAGAAATGCACAGCTTTGGTAGGTTTCCCTAGGTGCCGGCTGAGCTAGAGGCCAAAATCTACAGGTAGGCACTTTGCAAAAAACACTTCTGTTTTCTTCCAAAAATTTGGATGTGTCCACGTTGCGCTTTGGGGCGTTTCCTGTCGCAGGCGCTAGGCCTACCCACACAAGTGAGGTATCATTTTTATCGGGAGACTTGGGGGAATGCTGGGTGGAAGGAAATTTGTGGCTCCTCTCAGATTCCAGAACTTTCTGTCACCGAAATGTGAGGAAAACTTGTTTTTTTAGCCACTTTTTGAGGTTTGCAAAGGATTCTGGGTAACAGAACCTGGTCCGAGCCCCGCAAGTCACCCCTCCTTGGATTCCCCTAGGTCTCTAGTTTTCAGAAATGCACAGGTTTGGTAGGTTCCCTTAGGTGCCGGCTGAGCCACAGGCCAAAATCTACAGGTAGGCACTTTGCAAAAAACACCTCTGTTTTCTTCAAAAAATTTGGATGTGTCCACGTTGCGCTTTGGGGCGTTTCCTGTCGCGAGCGCTAGGCCTACCCACACAAGTGAGGTATCATTTTTATCGGGAGACTTGGGGGAACGCTGGGTGGAAGGAAATTTGTGGCTCCTCTCAGATTCCAGAACTTTCTGTCACCGAAATGTAAGGAAAACTTGTTTTTTAGCCACTTTTTGAGGTTTGCAAAGGATTCTGGGTAACAGAACTTGGTCCGAGCCCCGCAAGTCACCCCTCCTTGGATTCCCCTAGGTCTCTAGTTTTCAGAAATGCACAGGTTTGGTAGGTTTCCCTAGGTGCCGGCTGAGCTAGAGGCCAAAATCTACAGGTAGGCACTTCGCAAAAAACACCTCTGTTTTCTTCCAAAAATTTGTATGTGTCCACGTTGCGCTTTGGGGCGTTTCCTGTCGCGGTCGCTAGGCCTACCCACACAAGTGAGGTATCATTTTTATCGGGAGACTTGGGGGAACGCTGGGTGGAAGGAAATTTGTGGGTCCTCTCAGATTTCAGAACTTTCTGTCACCGAAATGTGAGGAAAACTTGTTTTTTTAGCCACTTTTTGAGGTTTGCAAAGGATTCTGGGTAACAGAACCTGGTCCAAGCCCCGCAAGTCACCCCTCCTTGGATTCCCCAAGGTCTCTAGTTTTCAGAAATGCACAGCTTTGGTAGGTTTCCCTAGGTGCCGGCTGAGCTAGAGGCCAAAATCTACAGGTAGGCACTTTGCAAAAAACACTTCTGTTTTCTTCCAAAAATTTGGATGTGTCCACGTTGCGCTTTGGGGCGTTTCCTGTCGCAGGCGCTAGGCCTACCCACACAAGTGAGGTATCATTTTTATCGGGAGACTTGGGGGAACGCTGGGTGGAAGGAAATTTGTGGCTTCTCTCAGATTCCAGAACTTTCTGCCACAGAAATGTGAGGAACATGTGTTTTTTTAGCCAAATTTTGAGGTTTGCAAAGGATTCTGGGTAACAGAACCTTGTCCGAGCCCCGCAAGTCACCGCTCCTTGGAATCCCCTAGGTCTCTAGTTTTCAGAAATGCACAGGTTTGGTAGGTTTCCCTAGGTGCCGGCTGAGCTAGAGGCCAAAATCTACAGGTAGGCACTTCGCAAAAAACACCTATGTTTTCTTCCAAAAATGTGTATGTGTCCACGCTGCGCTTTGGGGCGTTTCCTGTCGCGGGCGCTAGGCCTACCCACACAAGTGAGGTATCATTTTTATCAGGAGACTTGGGGGAACGCTGGGTGGAAGGAAATATGTGGCTCCTCTCAGATTCCAGAACTTTCTGTCACCGAAATGTGAGGAAAACTTGTTTTTTTAGCCACTTTTTGAGGTTTGCAAAGGATTCTGGGTAATAAAACCTAGTCTGAGCCCCGCAAGTCACCCCTCCTTGGAATCCCCTAGGTCTCTAGTTTTCAGAAATGCACAGGTTTGGTAGGTTTCCCTAGGTGCCGGCTGAGCTAGAGGCCAAAATCTACAGGTAGGCACTTCGCAAAAAACACCTCTGTTTTCTTCCAAAAATTTGTATGTGTCCACGTTGCGCTTTGGGGCGTTTCCTGTCGCGGGCGCTAGGCCTACCCACACAAGTGAGGTATCATTTTTATCGGGAGACTTGGGGGAACGCTGGGTGGAAGGAAATATGTGGCTCCTCTCAGATTCCAGAACTTTCTGTCACCGAAATGTGAGGAAAACTTGTTTTTTTAGCCACTTTTTGAGGTTTGCAAAGGATTCTGGGTAACAAAACCTGGTCCGAGCCCCGCAAGTCACCCCTCCTTGGAATCCCCTAGGTCTCTAGTTTTCAGAAATGCACAGGTTTGGTAGGTTTCCCTAGGTGTCGGCTGAGCTAGAGGCCAAAATCTACAGGTAGGCACTTCGCAAAAAACACCTCTGTTTTCTTGCACAAATTTGTATGTGTCCACGTTGCGCTTTGGGGCGTTTCCTGTCGCGGGCGCTAGGCCTACCCACACAAGTGAGGTATCATTTTTATCGGGAGACTTGGGGGAACGCTGGGTGGAAGGAAATTTGTGGCTCCTCTCAGATTCCAGAACTTTCTGTCACCGAAATGTGAGGAAAACTTGTTTTTTTAGCCACTTTTTGAGGTTTGCAAAGGATTCTGGGTAACAGAACCTGGTCCGAGCCCCGCAAGTCACCCCTCCTTGGATTCCCCAAGGTCTCTAGTTTTCAGAAATGCACAGGTTTGGTAGGTTTCCCTAGGTGCCGGCTGAGCTAGAGGCCAAAATCTACAGGTAGGCACTTCGCAAAAAACACCTCTGTTTTCTTCCAAACATTTGTATGTGTCTACGTTGCGCTTTGGGGCGTATCCTGTTGCGGGCGCTAGGCCTACCCACACAAGTGAGGTATCATTTTTATCGGGAGACTTGGGGGAACGCTGGGTGGAAGGAAATTTGTGGCTCCTCTCAGATTTCAGAACTTTCTGTCACCGAAATATGAGGAAAACTTGTTTTTTTAGCCACTTTTTGAGGTTTCCAAAGGATTCTGGGTAACAGAACCTGGTCCGAGCCCCGCAAGTCACCCCTCCTTGGAATCCCCTAGGTCTCTAGTTTTCAGAAATGCACAGGTTTGGTAGGTTTCCCTAGGTGCCGGCTGAGCTAGACGCCAAAATCTACAGGTAGGCACTTCGCAAAAAACACCTCTGTTTTCTTCCAAAAATTTGTATGTGTCCACGTTGCGCTTTGGGGCGTTTCCTGTCGCGGGCGCTAAGCCTACCTACACAAGTGAGGTATCATTTTTATCGGGAGGCTTGGGGAAACGCTGGGTGGAAGGAAATTTGTGGCTCCTCTCAGATTCCAGAACTTTCTGTCACCGAAATGTGAGGAAATCTTGTTTTTTTAGCCACTTTTTGAGGTTTGCAAAGGATTCTGAGTAACAGAACCTGGTCCAAGCCCCGCAAGTCACCCCTCCTTGGATTCCCCAAGGTCTCTAGTTTTCAGAAATGCACAGGTTTGGTAGGTTTCCCTAGGTGCCGGCTGAGCTAGAGGCCAAAATCTACAGGTAGGCACTTTGCAAAAAACACCTCTGTTTTCTTCCAAAAATTTGGATGTGTCCACGTTGCGCTTTGGGGCATTTCCTCTCGCAGGCGCTAGGCCTACCCACACAAGTGAGGTATCATTTTTATCGGGATACTTGGGGGAATGCTGGGTGGAAGGAAATTTGTGGCTCCTCTCAGATTCCAGAACTTTCTGTCACCGAAATGTGAGGAAAACTTGTTTTTTTAGCCACTTTTTGAGGTTTGCAAAGGATTCTGGGTAACAGAACCTGGTCCGAGCCCCGCAAGTCACCCCTCCTTGGATTCCCCTAGGTCTCTAGTTTTCAGAAATGCACAGGTTTGGTAGGTTCCCCTAGGTGCCGGAGAGATACAGGCCAAAATCTACAGGTAGGCACTTTGCAAAAAACATCTCTGTTTTCTTCAAAAAATTTGGATGTGTCCACGTTGCGCTTTGGGGCGTTTCCTGTCGCGAGCGCTAGGCCTACCCACACAAGTGAGGTATCATTTTTATCGGGAGACTTGGGGGAACGCTGGGTGGAAGGAAATTTGTGGCTCCTCTCAGATTCCAGAACTTTCTGTCACCGAAATGTAAGGAAAACTTGTTTTTTAGCCACTTTTTGAGGTTTGCAAAGGATTCTGGGTAACAGAACTTGGTCCGAGCCCCGCAAGTCACCCCTCCTTGGATTCCCCTAGGTCTCTAGTTTTCAGAAATGCACAGGTTTGGTAGGTTTCCCTAGGTGCCGGCTGAGCTAGAGGCCAAAATCTACAGGTAGGCACTTCGCAAAAAACACCTCTGTTTTCTTCCAAAAATTTGTATGTGTCCACGTTGCGCTTTGGGGCGTTTCCTGTCGCGGGCGCTAGGCCTACCCACACAAGTGAGGTATCATTTTTATCGGGAGACTTGGGGGAACGCTGGGTGGAAGGAAATTTGTGGCTCCTCTCAGATTTCAGAACTTTCTGTCACCGAAATGTGAGGAAAACTTGTTTTTTTAGCCACTTTTTGAGGTTTGCAAAGGATTCTGGGTAACAGAACCTGGTCCAAGCCCCGCAAGTCACCCCTCCTTGGATTCCCCAAGGTCTCTAGTTTTCAGAAATGCACAGCTTTGGTAGGTTTCCCTAGGTGCCGGCTGAGCTAGAGGCCAAAATCTACAGGTAGGCACTTTGCAAAAAACACTTCTGTTTTCTTCCAAAAATTTGGATGTGTCCACGTTGCGCTTTGGGGCGTTTCCTGTCGCAGGCGCTAGGCCTACCCACACAAGTGAGGTATCATTTTTATCGGGAGACTTGGGGGAACGCTGGGTGGAAGGAAATTTGTGGCTTCTCTCAGATTCCAGAACTTTCTGCCACAGAAATGTGAGGAACATGTGTTTTTTTAGCCAAATTTTGAGGTTTGCAAAGGATTCTGGGTAACAGAACCTTGTCCGAGCCCCGCAAGTCACCCCTCCTTGGAATCCCCTAGGTCTCTAGTTTTCAGAAATGCACAGGTTTGGTAGGTTTCCCTAGGTGCCGGCTGAGCTAGACGCCAAAATCTACAGGTAGGCACTTCGCAAAAAACACCTCTGTTTTCTTCCAAAAATTTGTATGTGTCCACGTTGCGCTTTGGGGCGTTTCCTGTCGCGGGCGCTAAGCCTACCCACACAAGTGAGGTATCATTTTTATCGGGAGGCTTGGGGAAACGCTGGGTGGAAGGAAATTTGTGGCTCCTCTCAGATTCCAGAACTTTCTGTCACCGAAATGTGAGGAAATCTTGTTTTTTTAGCCACTTTTTGAGGTTTGCAAAGGATTCTGGGTAACAGAACCTGGTCCAAGCCCCGCAAGTCACCCCTCCTTGGATTCCCCAAGGTCTCTAGTTTTCAGAAATGCACAGGTTTGGTAGGTTTCCCTAGGTGCCGGCTGAGCTAGACGCCAAAATCTACAGGTAGGCACTTCGCAAAAAACACCTCTGTTTTCTTCCAAAAATTTGGATGTGTCCACGTTGCGCTTTGGGGCGTTTCCTGTCGCAGGCGCTAGGCCTACCCACACAAGTGAGGTATCATTTTTATCGGGAGGCTTGGGGAAACGCTGGGTGGAAGGAAATTTGTGGCTCCTCTCAGATTCCAGAACTTTCTGTCACCGAAATGTGAGGAAATCTTGTTTTTTTAGCCACTTTTTGAGGTTTGCAAAGGATTCTGGGTAACAGAACCTGGTCCAAGCCCCGCAAGTCACCCCTCCTTGGATTCCCCTAGGTCTCTAGTTTTCAGAAATGCACAGGTTTGGTAGGTTCCCTTAGGTGCCGGCTGAGCTACAGGCCAAAATCTACAGGTAGGCACTTTGCAAAAAACACCTCTGTTTTCTTCAAAAAATTTGGATGTGTCCACGTTGAGCTTTGGGGCGTTTCCTGTCGCGAGCGCTAGGCCTACCCACACAAGTGAGGTATCATTTTTATCGGGAGACTTGGGGGAACGCTGGGTGGAAGGAAATTTGTGGCTCCTCTCAGATTCCAGAACTTTCTGTCACCGAAATGTAAGGAAAACTTGTTTTTTAGCCACTTTTTGAGGTTTGCAAAGGATTCTGGGTAACAGAACTTGGTCCGAGCCCCGCAAGTCACCCCTCCTTGGATTCCCCTAGGTCTCTAGTTTTCAGAAATGCACAGGTTTGGTAGGTTTCCCTAGGTGCCGGCTGAGCTAGAGGCCAAAATCTACAGGTAGGCACTTCGCAAAAAACACCTCTGTTTTCTTCCAAAAATTTGTATGTGTCCACGTTGCGCTTTGGGGCGTTTCCTGTCGCGGTCGCTAGGCCTACCCACACAAGTGAGGTATCATTTTTATCGGGAGACTTGGGGGAACGCTGGGTGGAATGAAATTTGTGGGTCCTCTCAGATTTCAGAACTTTCTGTCACCGAAATGTGAGGAAAACTTGTTTTTTTAGCCACTTTTTGAGTTGTGCAAAGGATTCTGGGTAACAGAACCTGGTCCAAGCCCCGCAAGTCACCCCTCCTTGGATTCCCCAAGGTCTCTAGTTTTCAGAAATGCACAGCTTTGGTAGGTTTCCCTAGGTGCCGGCTGAGCTAGAGGCCAAAATCTACAGGTAGGCACTTTGCAAAAAACACTTCTGTTTTCTTCCAAAAATTTGGATGTGTCCACGTTGCGCTTTGGGGCGTTTCCTGTCGCAGGCGCTAGGCCTACCCACACAAGTGAGGTATCATTTTTATCGGGAGACTTGGGGGAACGCTGGGTGGAAGGAAATTTGTGGCTTCTCTCAGATTCCAGAACTTTCTGCCACAGAAATGTGAGGAACATGTGTTTTTTTAGCCAAATTTTGAGGTTTGCAAAGGATTCTGGGTAACAGAACCTTGTCCGAGCCCCGCAAGTCACCCCTCCTTGGAATCCCCTAGGTCTCTAGTTTTCAGAAATGCACAGGTTTGGTAGGTTTCCCTAGGTGCCGGCTGAGCTAGAGGCCAAAATCTACAGGTAGGCACTTTGCAAAAAACACCTATGTTTTCTTCCAAAAATGTGTATGTGTCCACGCTGCGCTTTGGGGCGTTTCCTGTCGCGGGCGCTAGGCCTACCCACACAAGTGAGGTATCATTTTTATCAGGAGACTTGGGGGAACGCTGGGTGGAAGGAAATATGTGGCTCCTCTCAGATTCCAGAACTTTCTGTCACCGAAATGTAAGGAAAACTTGTTTTTTAGCCACTTTTTGAGGTTTGCAAAGGATTCTGGGTAACAGAACTTGGTCCGAGCCCCGCAAGTCACCCCTCCTTGGATTCCCCTAGGTCTCTAGTTTTCAGAAATGCACAGGTTTGGTAGGTTTCCCTAGGTGCCGGCTGAGCTAGAGGCCAAAATCTACAGGTAGGCACTTCGCAAAAAACACCTCTGTTTTCTTCCAAAAATTTGTATGTGTCCACGTTGCGCTTTGGGGCGTTTCCTGTCGCGGGCGCTAGGCCTACCCACACAAGTGAGGTATCATTTTTATCGGGAGACTTGGGGGAACGCTGGGTGGAAGGAAATTTGTGGCTCCTCTCAGATTTCAGAACTTTCTGTCACCGAAATGTGAGGAAAACTTGTTTTTTTAGCCACTTTTTGAGGTTTGCAAAGGATTCTGGGTAACAGAACCTGGTCCAAGCCCCGCAAGTCACCCCTCCTTGGATTCCCCAAGGTCTCTAGTTTTCAGAAATGCACAGCTTTGGTAGGTTTCCCTAGGTGCCGGCTGAGCTAGAGGCCAAAATCTACAGGTAGGCACTTTGCAAAAAACACTTCTGTTTTCTTCCAAAAATTTGGATGTGTCCACGTTGCGCTTTGGGGCGTTTCCTGTCGCAGGCGCTAGGCCTACCCACACAAGTGAGGTATCATTTTTATCGGGAGACTTGGGGGAACGCTGGGTGGAAGGAAATTTGTGGCTCCTCTCAGATTCCAGAACTTTCTGTCACCGAAATGTGAGGAAATCTTGTTTTTTTAGCCACTTTTTGAGGTTTGCAAAGGATTCTGGGTAACAGAACCTGGTCCGAGCCCCGCAAGTCACCCCTCCTTGGATTCCCCTAGGTCTCTAGTTTTCAGAAATGCACAGGTTTGGTAGGTACCCTTAGGTGCCGGCTGAGCTACAGGCCAAAATCTACAGGTAGGCACTTTGCAAAAAACACCTCTGTTTTCTTCAAAAAATTTGGATGTGTCCACGTTGCGCTTTGGGGCGTTTCCTGTCGCGAGCGCTAGGCCTACCCACACAAGTGAGGTATCATTTTTATCGGGAGACTTGGGGGAACGCTGGGTGGAAGGAAATTTGTGGCTCCTCTCAGATTCCAGAACTTTCTGTCACCGAAATGTAAGGAAAACTTGTTTTTTAGCCACTTTTTGAGGTTTGCAAAGGATTCTGGGTAACAGAACTTGGTCCGAGCCCCGCAAGTCACCCCTCCTTGGATTCCCCTAGGTCTCTAGTTTTCAGAAATGCACAGGTTTGGTAGGTTTCCCTAGGTGCCGGCTGAGCTAGAGGCCAAAATCTACAGGTAGGCACTTCGCAAAAAACACCTCTGTTTTCTTCCAAAAATGTGTATGTGTCCACGTTGCGCTTTGGGGCGTTTCCTGTCGCGGTCGCTAGGCCTACCCACACAAGTGAGGTATCATTTTTATCGGGAGACTTGGGGGAACGCTGGGTGGAATGAAATTTGTGGGTCCTCTCAGATTTCAGAACTTTCTGTCACCGAAATGTGAGGAAAACTTGTTTTTTTAGCCACTTTTTGAGTTGTGCAAAGGATTCTGGGTAACAGAACCTGGTCCAAGCCCCGCAAGTCACCCCTCCTTGGATTCCCCAAGGTCTCTAGTTTTCAGAAATGCACAGCTTTGGTAGGTTTCCCTAGGTGCCGGCTGAGCTAGAGGCCAAAATCTACAGGTAGGCACTTTGCAAAAAACACTTCTGTTTTCTTCCAAAAATTTGGATGTGTCCACGTTGCGCTTTGGGGCGTTTCCTGTCGCAGGCGCTAGGCCTACCCACACAAGTGAGGTATCATTTTTATCGGGAGACTTGGGGGAACGCTGGGTGGAAGGAAATTTGTGGCTTCTCTCAGATTCCAGAACTTTCTGCCACAGAAATGTGAGGAACATGTGTTTTTTTAGCCAAATTTTGAGGTTTGCAAAGGATTCTGGGTAACAGAACCTTGTCCGAGCCCCGCAAGTCACCCCTCCTTGGAATCCCCTAGGTCTCTAGTTTTCAGAAATGCACAGGTTTGGTAGGTTTCCCTAGGTGCCGGCTGAGCTAGACGCCAAAATCTACAGGTAGGCACTTCGCAAAAAACACCTCTGTTTTCTTCCAAAAATTTGTATGTGTCCACGTTGCGCTTTGGGGCGTTTCCTGTCGCGGGCGCTAAGCCTACCCACACAAGTGAGGTATCATTTTTATCGGGAGGCTTGGGGAAACGCTGGGTGGAAGGAAATTTGTGGCTCCTCTCAGATTCCAGAACTTTCTGTCACCGAAATGTGAGGAAATCTTGTTTTTTTAGCCACTTTTTGAGGTTTGCAAAGGATTCTGGGTAACAGAACCTGGTCCAAGCCCCGCAAGTCACCCCTCCTTGGATTCCCCAAGGTCTCTAGTTTTCAGAAATGCACAGGTTTGGTAGGTTTCCCTAGGTGCCGGCTGAGCTAGACGCCAAAATCTACAGGTAGGCACTTCGCAAAAAACACCTCTGTTTTCTTCCAAAAATTTGGATGTGTCCACGTTGCGCTTTGGGGCGTTTCCTGTCGCAGGCGCTAGGCCTACCCACACAAGTGAGGTATCATTTTTATCGGGAGGCTTGGGGAAACGCTGGGTGGAAGGAAATTTGTGGCTCCTCTCAGATTCCAGAACTTTCTGTCACCGAAATGTGAGGAAATCTTGTTTTTTTAGCCACTTTTTGAGGTTTGCAAAGGATTCTGGGTAACAGAACCTGGTCCAAGCCCCGCAAGTCACCCCTCCTTGGATTCCCCTAGGTCTCTAGTTTTCAGAAATGCACAGGTTTGGTAGGTTCCCTTAGGTGCCGGCTGAGCTACAGGCCAAAATCTACAGGTAGGCACTTTGCAAAAAACACCTCTGTTTTCTTCAAAAAATTTGGATGTGTCCACGTTGAGCTTTGGGGCGTTTCCTGTCGCGAGCGCTAGGCCTACCCACACAAGTGAGGTATCATTTTTATCGGGAGACTTGGGGGAACGCTGGGTGGAAGGAAATTTGTGGCTCCTCTCAGATTCCAGAACTTTCTGTCACCGAAATGTAAGGAAAACTTGTTTTTTAGCCACTTTTTGAGGTTTGCAAAGGATTCTGGGTAACAGAACTTGGTCCGAGCCCCGCAAGTCACCCCTCCTTGGATTCCCCTAGGTCTCTAGTTTTCAGAAATGCACAGGTTTGGTAGGTTTCCCTAGGTGCCGGCTGAGCTAGAGGCCAAAATCTACAGGTAGGCACTTCGCAAAAAACACCTCTGTTTTCTTCCAAAAATTTGTATGTGTCCACGTTGCGCTTTGGGGCGTTTCCTGTCGCGGTCGCTAGGCCTACCCACACAAGTGAGGTATCATTTTTATCGGGAGACTTGGGGGAACGCTGGGTGGAATGAAATTTGTGGGTCCTCTCAGATTTCAGAACTTTCTGTCACCGAAATGTGAGGAAAACTTGTTTTTTTAGCCACTTTTTGAGTTGTGCAAAGGATTCTGGGTAACAGAACCTGGTCCAAGCCCCGCAAGTCACCCCTCCTTGGATTCCCCAAGGTCTCTAGTTTTCAGAAATGCACAGCTTTGGTAGGTTTCCCTAGGTGCCGGCTGAGCTAGAGGCCAAAATCTACAGGTAGGCACTTTGCAAAAAACACTTCTGTTTTCTTCCAAAAATTTGGATGTGTCCACGTTGCGCTTTGGGGCGTTTCCTGTCGCAGGCGCTAGGCCTACCCACACAAGTGAGGTATCATTTTTATCGGGAGACTTGGGGGAACGCTGGGTGGAAGGAAATTTGTGGCTTCTCTCAGATTCCAGAACTTTCTGCCACAGAAATGTGAGGAACATGTGTTTTTTTAGCCAAATTTTGAGGTTTGCAAAGGATTCTGGGTAACAGAACCTTGTCCGAGCCCCGCAAGTCACCCCTCCTTGGAATCCCCTAGGTCTCTAGTTTTCAGAAATGCACAGGTTTGGTAGGTTTCCCTAGGTGCCGGCTGAGCTAGAGGCCAAAATCTACAGGTAGGCACTTTGCAAAAAACACCTATGTTTTCTTCCAAAAATGTGTATGTGTCCACGCTGCGCTTTGGGGCGTTTCCTGTCGCGGGCGCTAGGCCTACCCACACAAGTGAGGTATCATTTTTATCAGGAGACTTGGGGGAACGCTGGGTGGAAGGAAATATGTGGCTCCTCTCAGATTCCAGAACTTTCTGTCACCGAAATGTAAGGAAAACTTGTTTTTTAGCCACTTTTTGAGGTTTGCAAAGGATTCTGGGTAACAGAACTTGGTCCGAGCCCCGCAAGTCACCCCTCCTTGGATTCCCCTAGGTCTCTAGTTTTCAGAAATGCACAGGTTTGGTAGGTTTCCCTAGGTGCCGGCTGAGCTAGAGGCCAAAATCTACAGGTAGGCACTTCGCAAAAAACACCTCTGTTTTCTTCCAAAAATTTGTATGTGTCCACGTTGCGCTTTGGGGCGTTTCCTGTCGCGGGCGCTAGGCCTACCCACACAAGTGAGGTATCATTTTTATCGGGAGACTTGGGGGAACGCTGGGTGGAAGGAAATTTGTGGCTCCTCTCAGATTTCAGAACTTTCTGTCACCGAAATGTGAGGAAAACTTGTTTTTTTAGCCACTTTTTGAGGTTTGCAAAGGATTCTGGGTAACAGAACCTGGTCCAAGCCCCGCAAGTCACCCCTCCTTGGATTCCCCAAGGTCTCTAGTTTTCAGAAATGCACAGCTTTGGTAGGTTTCCCTAGGTGCCGGCTGAGCTAGAGGCCAAAATCTACAGGTAGGCACTTTGCAAAAAACACTTCTGTTTTCTTCCAAAAATTTGGATGTGTCCACGTTGCGCTTTGGGGCGTTTCCTGTCGCAGGCGCTAGGCCTACCCACACAAGTGAGGTATCATTTTTATCGGGAGACTTGGGGGAACGCTGGGTGGAAGGAAATTTGTGGCTCCTCTCAGATTCCAGAACTTTCTGTCACCGAAATGTGAGGAAATCTTGTTTTTTTAGCCACTTTTTGAGGTTTGCAAAGGATTCTGGGTAACAGAACCTGGTCCGAGCCCCGCAAGTCACCCCTCCTTGGATTCCCCTAGGTCTCTAGTTTTCAGAAATGCACAGGTTTGGTAGGTACCCTTAGGTGCCGGCTGAGCTACAGGCCAAAATCTACAGGTAGGCACTTTGCAAAAAACACCTCTGTTTTCTTCAAAAAATTTGGATGTGTCCACGTTGCGCTTTGGGGCGTTTCCTGTCGCGAGCGCTAGGCCTACCCACACAAGTGAGGTATCATTTTTATCGGGAGACTTGGGGGAACGCTGGGTGGAAGGAAATTTGTGGCTCCTCTCAGATTCCAGAACTTTCTGTCACCGAAATGTAAGGAAAACTTGTTTTTTAGCCACTTTTTGAGGTTTGCAAAGGATTCTGGGTAACAGAACTTGGTCCGAGCCCCGCAAGTCACCCCTCCTTGGATTCCCCTAGGTCTCTAGTTTTCAGAAATGCACAGGTTTGGTAGGTTTCCCTAGGTGCCGGCTGAGCTAGAGGCCAAAATCTACAGGTAGGCACTTCGCAAAAAACACCTCTGTTTTCTTCCAAAAATGTGTATGTGTCCACGTTGCGCTTTGGGGCGTTTCCTGTCGCGGTCGCTAGGCCTACCCACACAAGTGAGGTATCATTTTTATCGGGAGACTTGGGGGAACGCTGGGTGGAATGAAATTTGTGGGTCCTCTCAGATTTCAGAACTTTCTGTCACCGAAATGTGAGGAAAACTTGTTTTTTTAGCCACTTTTTGAGTTGTGCAAAGGATTCTGGGTAACAGAACCTGGTCCAAGCCCCGCAAGTCACCCCTCCTTGGATTCCCCAAGGTCTCTAGTTTTCAGAAATGCACAGCTTTGGTAGGTTTCCCTAGGTGCCGGCTGAGCTAGAGGCCAAAATCTACAGGTAGGCACTTTGCAAAAAACACTTCTGTTTTCTTCCAAAAATTTGGATGTGTCCACGTTGCGCTTTGGGGCGTTTCCTGTCGCAGGCGCTAGGCCTACCCACACAAGTGAGGTATCATTTTTATCGGGAGACTTGGGGGAACGCTGGGTGGAAGGAAATTTGTGGCTTCTCTCAGATTCCAGAACTTTCTGCCACAGAAATGTGAGGAACATGTGTTTTTTTAGCCAAATTTTGAGGTTTGCAAAGGATTCTGGGTAACAGAACCTTGTCCGAGCCCCGCAAGTCACCCCTCCTTGGAATCCCCTAGGTCTCTAGTTTTCAGAAATGCACAGGTTTGGTAGGTTTCCCTAGGTGCCGGCTGAGCTAGAGGCAAAAATCTACAGGTAGGCACTTCGCAAAAAACACCTATGTTTTCTTCCAAAAATGTGTATGTGTCCACGCTGCGCTTTGGGGCGTTTCCTGTCGCGGGCGCTAGGCCTACCCACACAAGTGAGGTATCATTTTTATCAGGAGACTTGGGGGAACGCTGGGTGGAAGGAAATATGTGGCTCCTCTCAGATTCCAGAACTTTCTGTCACCGAAATGTAAGGAAAACTTGTTTTTTAGCCACTTTTTGAGGTTTGCAAAGGATTCTGGGTAACAGAACTTGGTCCGAGCCCCGCAAGTCACCCCTCCTTGGATTCCCCTAGGTCTCTAGTTTTCAGAAATGCACAGGTTTGGTAGGTTTCCCTAGGTGCCGGCTGAGCTAGAGGCCAAAATCTACAGGTAGGCACTTCGCAAAAACCACCTCTGTTTTCTTCCAAAAATTTGTATGTGTCCACGTTGCGCTTTGGGGCGTTTCCTGTCGCGGGCGCTAGGCCTACCCACACAAGTGAGGTATCATTTTTATCGGGAGACTTGGGGGAACGCTGGGTGGAAGGAAATTTGTGGCTCCTCTCAGATTTCAGAACTTTCTGTCACCGAAATGTGAGGAAAACTTGTTTTTTTAGCCACTTTTTGAGGTTTGCAAAGGATTCTGGGTAACAGAACCTGGTCCAAGCCCCGCAAGTCACCCCTCCTTGGATTCCCCAAGGTCTCTAGTTTTCAGAAATGCACAGCTTTGGTAGGTTTCCCTAGGTGCCGGCTGAGCTAGAGGCCAAAATCTACAGGTAGGCACTTTGCAAAAAACACTTCTGTTTTCTTCCAAAAATTTGGATGTGTCCACGTTGCGCTTTGGGGCGTTTCCTGTCGCAGGCGCTAGGCCTAACCACACAAGTGAGGTATCATTTTTATCGGGAGACTTGGGGGAACGCTGGGTGGAAGGAAATTTGTGGCTTCTCTCAGATTCCAGAACTTTCTGCCACAGAAATGTGAGGAACATGTGTTTTTTTAGCCAAATTTTGAGGTTTGCAAAGGATTCTGGGTAACAGAACCTTGTCCGAGCCCCGCAAGTCACCCCTCCTTGGAATCCCCTAGGTCTCTAGTTTTCAGAAATGCACAGGTTTGGTAGGTTTCCCTAGGTGCCGGCTGAGCTAGACGCCAAAATTTACAGGTAGGCACTTCGCAAAAAACACCTCTGTTTTCTTCCAAAAATTTGTATGTGTCCACGTTGCGCTTTGGGGCGTTTCCTGTCGCGGGCGCTAAGCCTACCCACACAAGTGAGGTATCATTTTTATCGGGAGGCTTGGGGAAATGCTGGGTGGAAGGAAATTTGTGGCTCCTCTCAGATTCCAGAACTTTCTGTCACCGAAATGTGAGGAAATCTTGTTTTTTTAGCCACTTTTTGAGGTTTGCAAAGGATTCTGGGTAACAGAACCTGGTCCAAGCCCCGCAAGTCACCCCTCCTTGGATTCCCCAAGGTCTCTAGTTTTCAGAAATGCACAGGTTTGGTAGGTTTCCCTAGGTGCCGGCTGAGCTAGACGCCAAAATCTACAGGTAGGCACTTCGCAAAAAACACCTCTGTTTTCTTCCAAAAATTTGGATGTGTCCACGTTGCGCTTTGGGGCGTTTCCTGTCGCAGGCGCTAGGCCTACCCACACAAGTGAGGTATCATTTTTATCGGGAGGCTTGGGGAAACGCTGGGTGGAAGGAAATTTGTGGCTCCTCTCAGATTCCAGAACTTTCTGTCACCGAAATGTGAGGAAATCTTGTTTTTTTAGCCACTTTTTGAGGTTTGCAAAGGATTCTGGGTAACAGAACCTGGTCCGAGCCCCGCAAGTCCCCCCTCCTTGGATTCCCCTAGGTCTCTAGTTTTCAGAAATGCACAGGTTTGGTAGGTTCCCTTAGGTGCCGGCTGAGCTACAGGCCAAAATCTACAGGTAGGCACTTTGCAAAAAACACCTCTGTTTTCTTCAAAAAATTTGGATGTGTCCACGTTGCGCTTTGGGGCGTTTCATGTCGCGAGCGCTAGGCCTACCCACACAAGTGAGGTATCATTTTTATCGGGAGACTTGGGGGAACGCTGGGTGGAAGGAAATTTGTGGCTCCTCTCAGATTCCAGAACTTTCTGTCACCGAAATGTAAGGAAAACTTGTTTTTTAGCCACTTTTTGAGGTTTGCAAAGGATTCTGGGTAACAGAACTTGGTCCGAGCCCCGCAAGTCACCCCTCCTTGGATTCCCCTAGGTCTCTAGTTTTCAGAAATGCACAGGTTTGGTAGGTTTCCCTAGGTGCCGGCTGAGCTAGAGGCCAAAATCTACAGGTAGGCACTTCGCAAAAAACACCTCTGTTTTCTTCCAAAAATTTGTATGTGTCCACGTTGCGCTTTGGGGCGTTTCCTGTCGCGGTCGCTAGGCCTACCCACACAAGTGAGGTATCATTTTTATCGGGAGACTTGGGGGAACGCTGGGTGGAAGGAAATTTGTGGGTCCTCTCAGATTTCAGAACTTTCTGTCACCGAAATGTGAGGAAAACTTGTTTTTTTAGCCACTTTTTGAGGTGTGCAAAGGATTCTGGGTAACAGAACCTGGTCCAAGCCCCGCAAGTCACCCCTCCTTGGATTCCCCAAGGTCTCTAGTTTTCAGAAATGCACAGCTTTGGTAGGTTTCCCTAGGTGCCGGCTGAGCTAGAGGCCAAAATCTACAGGTAGGCACTTTGCAAAAAACACTTCTGTTTTCTTCCAAAAATTTGGATGTGTCCACGTTGCGCTTTGGGGCGTTTCCTGTCGCAGGCGCTAGGCCTACCCACACAAGTGAGGTATCATTTTTATCGGGAGACTTGGGGGAACGCTGGGTGGAAGGAAATTTGTGGCTTCTCTCAGATTCCAGAACTTTCTGCCACAGAAATGTGAGGAACATGTGTTTTTTTAGCCAAATTTTGAGGTTTGCAAAGGATTCTGGGTAACAGAACCTTGTCTGAGCCCCGCAAGTCACCCCTCCTTGGAATCCCCTAGGTCTCTAGTTTTCAGAAATGCACAGGTTTGGTAGGTTTCCCTAGGTGCCGGCTGAGCTAGAGGCCAAAATCTACAGGTAGGCACTTCGCAAAAAACACCTATGTTTTCTTCCAAAAATGTGTATGTGTCCACGCTGCGCTTTGGGGCGTTTCCTGTCGCGGGCGCTAGGCCTACCCACACAAGTGAGGTATCATTTTTATCAGGAGACTTGGGGGAACGCTGGGTGGAAGGAAATATGTGGCTCCTCTCAGATTCCAGAACTTTCTGTCACCGAAATGTGAGGAAAACTTGTTTTTTTAGCCACTTTTTGAGGTTTGCAAAGGATTCTGGGTAATAAAACCTGGTCCGAGCCCCGCAAGTCACCCCTCCTTGGAATCCCCTAGGTCTCTAGTTTTCAGAAATGCACAGGTTTGGTAGGTTTCCCTAGGTGCCGGCTGAGCTAGAGGCCAAAATCTACAGGTAGGCACTTCGCAAAAAACACCTCTGTTTTCTTCCAAAAATTTGTATGTGTCCACGTTGCGCTTTGGGGCGTTTCCTGTCGCGGGCGCTAGGCCTACCCATACAAGTGAGGTATCATTTTTATCGGGAGACTTGGGGGAACGCTGGGTGGAAGGAAATATGTGGCTCCTCTCAGATTCCAGAACTTTCTGTCACCGAAATGTGAGGAAAACTTGTTTTTTTAGCCACTTTTTGAGGTTTGCAAAGGATTCTGGGTAACAAAACCTGGTCCGAGCCCCGCAAGTCACCCCTCCTTGGAATCCCCTAGGTCTCTAGTTTTCAGAAATGCACAGGTTTGGTAGGTTTCCCTAGGTGTCGGCTGAGCTAGAGGCCAAAATCTACAGGTAGGCACTTCGCAAAAAACACCTCTGTTTTCTTCCACAAATTTGTATGTGTCCACGTTGCGCTTTGGGGCGTTTCCTGTCGCGGGCGCTAGGCCTACCCACACAAGTGAGGTATCATTTTTATCGGGAGACTTGGGGGAACGCTGGGTGGAAGGAAATTTGTGGCTCCTCTCAGATTCCAGAACTTTCTGTCACCGAAATGTGAGGAAAACTTGTTTTTTTAGCCACTTTTTGAGGTTTGCAAAGGATTCTGGGTAACAGAACCTGGTCCGAGCCCCGCAAGTCACCCCTCCTTGGATTCCCCAAGGTCTCTAGTTTTCAGAAATGCACAGGTTTGGTAGGTTTCCCTAGATGCCGGCTGAGCTAGAGGCCAAAATCTACAGGTAGGCACTTCGCAAAAAACACCTCTGTTTTCTTCCAAACATTTGAATGTGTCCACGTTGCGCTTTGGGGCGTATCCTGTTGCGGGCGCTAGGCCTACCCACACAAGTGAGGTATCATTTTTATCGGGAGACTTGGGGGAACGCTGGGTGGAAGGAAATTTGTGGCTCCTCTCAGATTTCAGAACTTTCTGTCACCGAAATGTGAGGAAAACTTGTTTTTTTAGCCACTTTTTGAGGTTTCCAAAGGATTCTGGGTAACAGAACCTGGTCCGAGCCCCGCAAGTCACCCCTCCTTGGAATCCCCTAGGTCTCTAGTTTTCAGAAATGCACAGGTTTGGTAGGTTTCCCTAGGTGCCGGCTGAGCTAGACGCCAACATCTACAGATAGGCACTTCGCAAAAAACACCTCTGTTTTCTTCCAAAAATTTGTATGTGTCCACGTTGCGCTTTGGGGCGTTTCCTGTCGCGGGCGCTAAGCCTACCTACACAAGTGAGGTATCATTTTTATCGGGAGGCTTGGGGAAACGCTGGGTGGAAGGAAATTTGTGGCTCCTCTCAGATTCCAGAACTTTCTGTCACCGAAATGTGAGGAAATCTTGTTTTTTTAGCCACTTGTTGAGGTTTGCAAAGGATTCTGAGTAACAGAACCTGGTCCAAGCCCCGCAAGTCACCCCTCCTTGGATTCCCCAAGGTCTCTAGTTTTCAGAAATGTACAGGTTTGGTAGGTTTCCCTAGGTGCCGGCTGAGCTAGAGGCCAAAATCTACAGGTAGGCACTTTGCAAAAAACACCTCTGTTTTCTTCCAAAAATTTGGATGTGTCCACGTTGCGCTTTGGGGCATTTCCTCTCGCAGGCGCTAGGCCTACCCACACAAGTGAGGTATCATTTTTATCGGGAGACTTGGGGGAATGCTGGGTGGAAGGAAATTTGTGGCTCCTCTCAGATTCCAGAACTTTCTGTCACCGAAATGTGAGGAAAACTTGTTTTTTTAGCCACTTTTTGAGGTTTGCAAAGGATTCTGGGTAACAGAACCTGGTCCGAGCCCCGCAAGTCACCCCTCCTTGGATTCCCCTAGGTCTCTAGTTTTCAGAAATGCACAGGTTTGGTAGGTTCCCCTAGGTGCCGGAGAGCTACAGGCCAAAATCTACAGGTAGGCACTTTGCAAAAAACATCTCTGTTTTCTTCAAAAAATTTGGATGTGTCCACGTTGCGCTTTGGGGCGTTTCCTGTCGCGAGCGCTAGGCCTACCCACACAAGTGAGGTATCATTTTTATCGGGAGACTTGGGGGAACGCTGGGTGGAAGGAAATTTGTGGCTCCTCTCAGATTCCAGAACTTTCTGTCACCGAAATGTAAGGAAAACTTGTTTTTTAGCCACTTTTTGAGGTTTGCAAAGGATTCTGGGTAACAGAACTTGGTCCGAGCCCCGCAAGTCACCCCTCCTTGGATTCCCCTAGGTCTCTAGTTTTCAGAAATGCACAGGTTTGGTAGGTTTCCCTAGGTGCCGGCTGAGCTAGAGGCCAAAATCTACAGGTAGGCACTTCGCAAAAAACACCTCTGTTTTCTTCCAAAAATTTGTATGTGTCCACGTTGCGCTTTGGGGCGTTTCCTGTCGCGGGCGCTAGGCCTACCCACACAAGTGAGGTATCATTTTTATCGGGAGACTTGGGGGAACGCTGGGTGGAAGGAAATTTGTGGCTCCTCTCAGATTTCAGAACTTTCTGTCACCGAAATGTGAGGAAAACTTGTTTTTTTAGCCACTTTTTGAGGTTTGCAAAGGATTCTGGGTAACAGAACCTGGTCCAAGCCCCGCAAGTCACCCCTCCTTGGATTCCCCAAGGTCTCTAGTTTTCAGAAATGCACAGCTTTGGTAGGTTTCCCTAGGTGCCGGCTGAGCTAGAGGCCAAAATCTACAGGTAGGCACTTTGCAAAAAACACTTCTGTTTTCTTCCATAAATTTGGATGTGTCCACGTTGCGCTTTGGGGCGTTTCCTGTCGCAGGCGCTAGGCCTACCCACACAAGTGAGGTATCATTTTTATCGGGAGACTTGGGGGAACGCTGGGTGGAAGGAAATTTGTGGCTTCTCTCAGATTCCAGAACTTTCTGCCACAGAAATGTGAGGAACATGTGTTTTTTTAGCCAAATTTTGAGGTTTGCAAAGGATTCTGGGTAACAGAACCTTGTCCGAGCCCCGCAAGTCACCCCTCCTTGGAATCCCCTAGGTCTCTAGTTTTCAGAAATGCACAGGTTTGGTAGGTTTCCCTAGGTGCCGGCTGAGCTAGACGCCAAAATCTACAGGTAGGCACTTCGCAAAAAACACCTCTGTTTTCTTCCAAAAATTTGTATGTGTCCACGTTGCGCTTTGGGGCGTTTCCTGTCGCGGGCGCTAAGCCTACCCACACAAGTGAGGTATCATTTTTATCGGGAGGCTTGGGGAAACGCTGGGTGGAAGGAAATTTGTGGCTCCTCTCAGATTCCAGAACTTTCTGTCACCGAAATGTGAGGAAATCTTGTTTTTTTAGCCACTTTTTGAGGTTTGCAAAGGATTCTGGGTAACAGAACCTGGTCCAAGCCCCGCAAGTCACCCCTCCTTGGATTCCCCAAGGTCTCTAGTTTTCAGAAATGCACAGGTTTGGTAGGTTTCCCTAGGTGCCGGCTGAGCTAGACGCCAAAATCTACAGGTAGGCACTTCGCAAAAAACACCTCTGTTTTCTTCCAAAAATTTGGATGTGTCCACGTTGCGCTTTGGGGCGTTTCCTGTCGCAGGCGCTAGGCCTACCCACACAAGTGAGGTATCATTTTTATTGGGAGGCTTGGGGAAACGCTGGGTGGAAGGAAATTTGTGGCTCCTCTCAGATTCCAGAACTTTCTGTCACCGAAATGTGAGGAAATCTTGTTTTTTTAGCCACTTTTTGAGGTTTGCAAAGGATTCTGGGTAACAGAACCTGGTCCGAGCCCCGCAAGTCACCCCTCCTTGGATTGCCCTAGGTCTCTAGTTTTCAGAAATGCACAGGTTTGGTAGGTTCCCTTAGGTGCCGGCTGAGCTACAGGCCAAAATCTACAGGTAGGCACTTTGCAAAAAACACCTCTGTTTTCTTCAAAAAATTTGGATGTGTCCACGTTGCGCTTTGGGGCGTTTCCTGTCGCGAGCGCTAGGCCTACCCACACAAGTGAGGTATCATTTTTATCGGGAGACTTGGGGGAACGCTGGGTGGAAGGAAATTTGTGGCTCCTCTCAGATTCCAGAACTTTCTGTCACCGAAATGTAAGGAAAACTTGTTTTTTAGCCACTTTTTGAGGTTTGCAAAGGATTCTGGGTAACAGAACTTGGTCCGAGCCCCGCAAGTCACCCCTCCTTGGATTCCCCTAGGTCTCTAGTTTTCAGAAATGCACAGGTTTGGTAGGTTTCCCTAGGTGCCGGCTGAGCTAGAGGCCAAAATCTACAGGTAGGCACTTCGCAAAAAACACCTCTGTTTTCTTCCAAAAATTTGTATGTGTCCACGTTGCGCTTTGGGGCGTTTCCTGTCGCGGTCGCTAGGCCTACCCACACAAGTGAGGTATCATTTTTATCGGGAGACTTGGGGGAACGCTGGGTGGAAGGAAATTTGTGGGTCCTCTCAGATTTCAGAACTTTCTGTCACCGAAATGTGAGGAAAACTTGTTTTTTTAGCCACTTTTTGAGGTGTGCAAAGGATTCTGGGTAACAGAACCTGGTCCAAGCCCCGCAAGTCACCCCTCCTTGGATTCCCCAAGGTCTCTAGTTTTCAGAAATGCACAGCTTTGGTAGGTTTCCCTAGGTGCCGGCTGAGCTAGAGGCCAAAATCTACAGGTAGGCACTTTGCAAAAAACACTTCTGTTTTCTTCCAAAAATTTGGATGTGTCCACGTTGCGCTTTGGGGCGTTTCCTGTCGCAGGCGCTAGGCCTACCCACACAAGTGAGGTATCATTTTTATCGGGAGACTTGGGGGAACGCTGGGTGGAAGGAAATTTGTGGCTTCTCTCAGATTCCAGAACTTTCTGCCACAGAAATGTGAGGAACATGTGTTTTTTTAGCCAAATTTTGAGGTTTGCAAAGGATTCTGGGTAACAGAACCTTGTCCGAGCCCCGCAAGTCACCCCTCCTTGGAATCCCCTAGGTCTCTAGTTTTCAGAAATGCACAGGTTTGGTAGGTTTCCCTAGGTGCCGGCTGAGCTAGAGGCCAAAATCTACAGGTAGGCACTTCGCAAAAAACACCTATGTTTTCTTCCAAAAATGTGTATGTGTCCATGCTGCGCTTTGGGGCGTTTCCTGTCGCGGGCGCTAGGCCTACCCACACAAGTGAGGTATCATTTTTATCAGGAGACTTGGGGGAACGCTGGGTGGAAGGAAATATGTGGCTCCTCTCAGATTCCAGAACTTTCTGTCACCGAAATGTGAGGAAAACTTGTTTTTTTAGCCACTTTTTGAGGTTTGCAAAGGATTCTGGGTAATAAAACCTGGTCCGAGCCCCGCAAGTCACCCCTCCTTGGAATCCCCTAGGTCTCTAGTTTTCAGAAATGCACAGGTTTGGTAGGTTTCCCTAGGTGCCGGCTGAGCTAGAGGCCAAAATCTACAGGTAGGCACTTCGCAAAAAACACCTCTGTTTTCTTCCAAAAATTTGTATGTGTCCACGTTGCGCTTTGGGGCGTTTCCTGTCGCGGGCGCTAGGCCTACCCACACAAGTGAGGTATCATTTTTATCGGGAGACTTGGGGGAACGCTGGGTGGAAGGAAATATGTGGCTCCTCTCAGATTCCAGAACTTTCTGTCACCGAAATGTGAGGAAAACTTGTTTTTTTAGCCACTTTTTGAGGTTTGCAAAGGATTCTGGGTAACAAAACCTGGTCCGAGCCCCGCAAGTCACCCCTCCTTGGAATCCCCTAGGTCTCTAGTTTTCAGAAATGCACAGGTTTGGTAGGTTTCCCTAGGTGTCGGCTGAGCTAGAGGCCAAAATCTACAGGTAGGCACTTCGCAAAAAACACCTCTGTTTTCTTCCACAAATTTGTATGTGTCCACGTTGCGCTTTGGGGCGTTTCCTGTCGCGGGCGCTAGGCCTACCCACACAAGTGAGGTATCATTTTTATCGGGAGACTTTGGGGAACGTTGGGTGGAAGGAAATTTGTGGCTCCTCTCAGATTCCAGAACTTTCTGTCACCGAAATGTGAGGAAAACTTGTTTTTTTAGCCACTTTTTGAGGTTTGCAAAGGATTCTGGGTAACAGAACCTGGTCCGAGCCCCGCAAGTCACCCCTCCTTGGATTCCCCAAGGTCTCTAGTTTTCAGAAATGCACAGGTTTGGTAGGTTTCCCTAGGTGCCGGCTGAGCTAGAGGCCAAAATCTACAGGTAGGCACTTCGCAAAAAACACCTCTGTTTTCTTCCAAACATTTGTATGTGTCCACGTTGCGCTTTGGGGCGTATCCTGTTGCGGGCGCTAGGCCTACCCACACAAGTGAGGTATCATTTTTATCGGGAGACTTGGGGGAACGCTGGGTGGAAGGAAATTTGTGGCTCCTCTCAGATTTCAGAACTTTCTGTCACCGAAATGTGAGGAAAACTTGTTTTTTTAGCCACTTTTTGAGGTTTCCAAAGGATTCTGGGTAACAGAACCTGGTCCGAGCCCCGCAAGTCACCCCTCCTTGGAATCCCCTAGGTCTCTAGTTTTCAGAAATGCACAGGTTTGGTAGGTTTCCCTAGGTGCCGGCTGAGCTAGACGCCAAAATCTACAGGTAGGCACTTCGCAAAAAACACCTCTGTTTTCTTCCAAAAATTTGTATGTGTCCACGTTGCGCTTTGGGGCGTTTCCTGTCGCGGGCGCTAAGCCTACCCACACAAGTGAGGTATCATTTTTATCGGGAGGCTTGGGGAAACGCTGGGTGGAAGGAAATTTGTGGCTCCTCTCAGATTCCAGAACTTTCTGTCACCGAAATGTGAGGAAATCTTGTTTTTTTAGCCACTTTTTGAGGTTTGCAAAGGATTCTGGGTAACAGAACCTGGTCCAAGCCCCGCAAGTCACCCCTCCTTGGATTCCCCAAGGTCTCTAGTTTTCAGAAATGCACAGGTTTGGTAGGTTTCCCTAGGTGCCGGCTGAGCTAGAGGCCAAAATCTACAGGTAGGCACTTTGCAAAAAACACCTCTGTTTTCTTCCAAAAATTTGGATGTGTCCACGTTGCGCTTTGGGGCATTTCCTCTCGCAGGCGCTAGGCCTACCCACACAAGTGAGGTATCATTTTTATCGGGAGACTTGGGGGAATGCTGGGTGGAAGGAAATTTGTGGCTCCTCTCAGATTCCAGAACTTTCTGTCACCGAAATGTGAGGAAAACTTGTTTTTTTAGCCACTTTTTGAGGTTTGCAAAGGATTCTGGGTAACAGAACCTGGTCCGAGCCCCGCAAGTCACCCCTCCTTGGATTCCCCTAGGTCTCTAGTTTTCAGAAATGCACAGGTTTGGTAGGTTCCCCTAGGTGCCGGAGAGCTACAGGCCAAAATCTACAGGTAGGCACTTTGCAAAAAACATCTCTGTTTTCTTCAAAAAATTTGGATGTGTCCACGTTGCGCTTTGGGGCGTTTCCTGTCGCGAGCGCTAGGCCTACCCACACAAGTGAGGTATCATTTTTATCGGGAGACTTGGGGGAACGCTGGGTGGAAGGAAATTTGTGGCTCCTCTCAGATTCCAGAACTTTCTGTCACCGAAATGTAAGGAAAACTTGTTTTTTAGCCACTTTTTGAGGTTTGCAAAGGATTCTGGGTAACAGAACCTGGTCCAAGCCCCGCAAGTCACCCCTCCTTGGATTCCCCAAGGTCTCTAGTTTTCAGAAATGCACAGCTTTGGTAGGTTTCCCTAGGTGCCGGCTGAGCTAGAGGCCAAAATCTACAGGTAGGCACTTTGCAAAAAACACTTCTGTTTTCTTCCAAAAATTTGGATGTGTCCACGTTGCGCTTTGGGGCGTTTCCTGTCGCAGGCGCTAGGCCTACCCACACAAGTGAGGTATCATTTTTATCGGGAGACTTGGGGGAACGCTGGGTGGAAGGAAATTTGTGGCTTCTCTCAGATTCCAGAACTTTCTGCCACAGAAATGTGAGGAACATGTGTTTTTTTAGCCAAATTTTGAGGTTTGCAAAGGATTCTGGGTAACAGAACCTTGTCCGAGCCCCGCAAGTCACCCCTCCTTGGAATCCCCTAGGTCTCTAGTTTTCAGAAATGCACAGGTTTGGTAGGTTTCCCTAGGTGCCGGCTGAGCTAGACGCCAAAATCTACAGGTAGGCACTTCGCAAAAAACACCTCTGTTTTCTTCCAAAAATTTGTATGTGTCCACGATGCGCTTTGGGGCGTTTCCTGTCGCGGGCGCTAAGCCTACCCACACAAGTGAGGTATCATTTTTATCGGGAGGCTTGGGGAAACGCTGGGTGGAAGGAAATTTGTGGCTCCTCTCAGATTCCAGAACTTTCTGTCACCGAAATGTGAGGAAATCTTGTTTTTTTAGCCACTTTTTGAGGTTTGCAAAGGATTCTGGGTAACAGAACCTGGTCCAAGCCCCGCAAGTCACCCCTCCTTGGATTCCCCAAGGTCTCTAGTTTTCAGAAATGCACAGGTTTGGTAGGTTTCCCTAGGTGCCGGCTGAGCTAGAGGCCAAAATCTACAGGTAGGCACTTTGCAAAAAACACCTCTGTTTTCTTCCAAAAATTTGGATGTGTTCACGTTGCGCTTTGGGGCATTTCCTGTCGCAGGCGCTAGGCCTACCCACACAAGTGAGGTATCATTTTTATCGGGAGACTTGGGGGAATGCTGGGTGGAAGGAAATTTGTGGCTCCTCTCAGATTCCAGAACTTTCTGTCACCGAAATGTGAGGAAAACTTGTTTTTTTAGCCACTTTTTGAGGTTTGCAAAGGATTCTGGGTAACAGAACCTGGTCTGAGCCCCGCAAGTCACCCCTCCTTGGATTCCCCTAGGTCTCTAGTTTTCAGAAATGCACAGGTTTGGTAGGTTCCCCTAGGTGCCGGCTGAGCTACAGGCCAAAATCTACAGGTAGGCACTTTGCAAAAAACACCTCTGTTTTCTTCCAAAAATTTGGATGTGTCCACGTTGCGCTTTGGGGCGTTTCCTGTCGCGAGCGCTAGGCCTACCCACACAAGTGAGGTATCATTTTTATCGGGAGACTTGGGGGAACGCTGGGTGGAAGGAAATTTGTGGCTCCTCTCAGATTCCAGAACTTTCTGTCACCGAAATGTAAGGAAAACTTGTTTTTTAGCCACTTTTTGAGGTTTGCAAAGGATTCTGGGTAACAGAACTTGGTCCGAGCCCCGCAAGTCACCCCTCCTTGGATTCCCCTAGGTCTCTAGTTTTCAGAAATGCACAGGTTTGGTAGGTTTCCCTAGGTGCCGGCTGAGCTAGAGGCCAAAATCTACATGTAGGCACTTCGCAAAAAACACCTCTGTTTTCTTCCAAAAATTTGTATGTGTCCACGTTGCGCTTTGGGGCGTTTCCTGTCGCGGGCGCTAGGCCTACCCACACAAGTGAGGTATCATTTTTATCGGGAGACTTGGGGGAACGCTGGGTGGAAGGAAATTTGTGGCTCCTCTCAGATTTCAGAACTTTCTGTCACCGAAATGTGAGGAAAACTTGTTTTTTTAGCCACTTTTTGAGGTTTGCAAAGGATTCTGGGTAACAGAACCTGGTCCAAGCCCCGCAAGTCACCCCTCCTTGGATTCCCCAAGGTCTCTAGTTTTCAGAAATGCACAGCTTTGGTAGGTTTCCCTAGGTGCCGGCTGAGCTAGAGGCCAAAATCTACAGGTAGGCACTTTGCAAAAAACACTTCTGTTTTCTTCCAAAAATTTGGATGTGTCCACGTTGCGCTTTGGGGCGTTTCCTGTCGCAGGCGCTAGGCCTAACCACACAAGTGAGGTATCATTTTTATCGGGAGACTTGGGGGAACGCTGGGTGGAAAGAAATTTGTGGCTTCTCTCAGATTCCAGAACTTTCTGCCACAGAAATGTGAGGAACATGTGTTTTTTTAGCCAAATTTTGAGGTTTGCAAAGGATTCTGGGTAACAGAACCTTGTCCGAGCCCCGCAAGTCACCCCTCCTTGGAATCCCCTAGGTCTCTAGTTTTCAGAAATGCACAGGTTTGGTAGGTTTCCCTAGGTGCCGGCTGAGCTAGAGGCCAAAATCTACAGGTAGGCACTTCGCAAAAAACACCTCTGTTTTCTTCCAAAAATGTGTATGTGTCCACGCTGCGCTTTGGGGCGTTTCCTGTCGCGGGCGCTAGGCCTACCCACACAAGTGAGGTATCATTTTTATCAGGAGACTTGGGGGAACGCTGGGTGGAAGGAAATATGTGGCTCCTCTCAGATTCCAGAACTTTCTGTCACCGAAATGTGAGGAAAACTTGTTTTTTTAGCCACTTTTTGAGGTTTGCAAAGGATTCTGGGTAACAGAACCTGGTCTGAGCCCCGCAAGTCACCCCTCCTTGGATTCCCCAAGGTCTCTAGTTTTCAGAAATGCACAGGTTTGGTAGGTTTCCCTAGGTGCCGGCTGAGCTAGAGGCCAAAATCTACAGGTAGGCACTTTGCAAAAAACACCTCTGTTTTCTTCCAAAAATTTGGATGTGTTCACGTTGCGCTTTGGGGCATTTCCTGTCGCAGGCGCTAGGCCTACCCACACAAGTGAGGTATCATTTTTATCGGGAGACTTGGGGGAATGCTGGGTGGAAGGAAATTTGTGGCTCCTCTCAGATTCCAGAACTTTCTGTCACCGAAATGTGAGGAAAACTTGTTTTTTTAGCCACTTTTTGAGGTTTGCAAAGGATTCTGGGTAACAGAACCTGGTCTGAGCCCCGCAAGTCACCCCTCCTTGGATTCCCCTAGGTCTCTAGTTTTCAGAAATGCACAGGTTTGGTAGGTTCCCCTAGGTGCCGGCTGAGCTACAGGCCAAAATCTACAGGTAGGCACTTTGCAAAAAACACCTCTGTTTTCTTCAAAAAATTTGGATGTGTCCACGTTGCGCTTTGGGGCGTTTCCTGTCGCGAGCGCTAGGCCTACCCACACAAGTGAGGTATCATTTTTATCGGGAGACTTGGGGGAACGCTGGGTGGAAGGAAATTTGTGGCTCCTCTCAGATTCCAGAACTTTCTGTCACCGAAATGTAAGGAAAACTTGTTTTTTAGCCACTTTTTGAGGTTTGCAAAGGATTCTGGGTAACAGAACTTGGTCCGAGCCCCGCAAGTCACCCCTCCTTGGATTCCCCTAGGTCTCTAGTTTTCAGAAATGCACAGGTTTGGTAGGTTTCCCTAGGTGCCGGCTGAGCTAGAGGCCAAAATCTACAGGTAGGCACTTCGCAAAAAACACCTCTGTTTTCTTCCAAAAATTTGTATGTGTCCACGTTGCGCTTTGGGGCGTTTCCTGTCGCGGGCGCTAGGCCTACCCACACAAGTGAGGTATCATTTTTATCGGGAGACTTGGGGGAACGCTGGGTGGAAGGAAATTTGTGGCTCCTCTCAGATTTCAGAACTTTCTGTCACCGAAATGTGAGGAAAACTTGTTTTTTTAGCCACTTTTTGAGGTTTGCAAAGGATTCTGGGTAACAGAACCTGGTCCAAGCCCCGCAAGTCACCCCCCCTTGGATTCCCCAAGGTCTCTAGTTTTCAGAAATGCACAGCTTTGGTAGGTTTCCCTAGGTGCCGGCTGAGCTAGAGGCCAAAATCTACAGGTAGGCACTTTGCAAAAAACACTTCTGTTTTCTTCCAAAAATTTGGATGTGTCCACGTTGCGCTTTGGGGCGTTTCCTGTCGCAGGCGCTAGGCCTAACCACACAAGTGAGGTATCATTTTTATCGGGAGACTTGGGGGAACGCTGGGTGGAAGGAAATTTGTGGCTTCTCTCAGATTCCAGAACTTTCTGCCACAGAAATGTGAGGAACATGTGTTTTTTTAGCCAAATTTTGAGGTTTGCAAAGGATTCTGGGTAACAGAACCTTGTCCGAGCCCCGCAAGTCACCCCTCCTTGGAATCCCCTAGGTCTCTAGTTTTCAGAAATGCACAGGTTTGGTAGGTTTCCCTAGGTGCCGGCTGAGCTAGAGGCCAAAATCTACAGGTAGGCACTTCGCAAAAAACACCTCTATTTTCTTCCAAAAATGTGTATGTGTCCACGCTGCGCTTTGGGGCGTTTCCTGTCGTGGGCGCTAGGCCTACCCACACAAGTGAGGTATCATTTTTATCAGGAGACTTGGGGGAACGCTGGGTGGAAGGAAATATGTGGCTCCTCTCAGATTCCAGAACTTTCTGTCACCGAAATGTGAGGAAAACTTGTTTTTTTAGCCACTTTTTGAGGTTTGCAAAGGATTCTGGGTAATAAAACCTGGTCCGAGCCCCGCAAGTCACCCCTCCTTGGAATCCCCTAGGTCTCTAGTTTTCAGAAATGCACAGGTTTGGTAGGTTTCCCTAGGTGCCGGCTGAGCTAGAGGCCAAAATCTACAGGTAGGCACTTCGCAAAAAACACCTCTGTTTTCTTCCAAAAATTTGTATGTGTCCACGTTGCGCTTTGGGGCGTTTCCTGTCGCGGGCGCTAGGCCTACCCACACAAGTGAGGTATCATTTTTATCGGGAGACTTGGGGGAACGCTGGGTGGAAGGAAATTTGTGGCTCCTCTCAGATTTCAGAACTTTCTGTCACCGAAATGTAAGGAAAACTTGTTTTTTAGCCACTTTTTGAGGTTTGCAAAGGATTCTGGGTAACAGAACCTGGTCCAAGCCCCGCAAGTCACCCCTCCTTGGATTCCCCAAGGTCTCTAGTTTTCAGAAATGCACAGCTTTGGTAGGTTTCCCTAGGTGCCGGCTGAGCTAGAGGCCAAAATCTACAGGTAGGCACTTTGCAAAAAACACTTCTGTTTTCTTCCAAAAATTTGGATGTGTCCACGTTGCGCTTTGGGGCGTTTCCTGTCGCAGGCGCTAGGCCTAACCACACAAGTGAGGTATTATTTTTATCGGGAGACTTGGGGGAACGCTGGGTGGAAGGAAATTTGTGGCTTCTCTCAGATTCCAGAACTTTCTGCCACAGAAATGTGAGGAACATGTGTTTTTTTAGCCAAATTTTGAGGTTTGCAAAGGATTCTGGGTAACAGAATCTTGTCCGAGCCCCGCAAGTCACCCCTCCTTGGAATCCCCTAGGTCTCTAGTTTTCAGAAATGCACAGGTTTGGTAGGTTTCCCTAGGTGCCGGCTGAGCTAGAGGCCAAAATCTACAGGTAGGCACTTCGCAAAAAACACCTCTGTTTTCTTCCAAAAATGTGTATGTGTCCACGCTGCGCTTTGGGGCGTTTCCTGTCGCGGGCGCTAGGCCTACCCACACAAGTGAGGTATCATTTTTATCAGGAGACTTGGGGGAACGCTGGGTGGAAGGAAATATGTGGCTCCTCTCAGATTCCAGAACTTTCTGTCACCGAAATGTGAGGAAAACTTGTTTTTTTAGCCACTTTTTGAGGTTTGCAAAGGATTCTGGGTAACAAAACCTGGTCCGAGCCCCGCAAGTCACCCCTCCTTGGAATCCCCTAGGTCTCTAGTTTTCAGAAATGCACAGGTTTGGTAGGTTTCCCTAGGTGCCGGCTGAGCTAGAGGCCAAAATCTACAGGTAGGCACTTCGCAAAAAACACCTCTGTTTTCTTCCACAAATTTGTATGTGTCCACGTTGCGCTTTGGGGCGTTTCCTGTCGCGGGCGCTAGGCCTACCCACACAAGTGAGGTATCATTTTTATCGGGAGACTCGGGGGAACGCTGGGTGGAAGGAAATTTGTGGCTCCTCTCAGATTCCAGAACTTTCTGTCACCGAAATGTGAGGAAAACTTGTTTTTTTAGCCACTTTTTGAGGTTTGCAAAGGATTCTGGGTAACAGAACCTGGTCCGAGCCCCGCAAGTCACCCCTCCTTGGATTCCCCAAGGTCTCTAGTTTTCAGAAATGCACAGGTTTGGTAGGTTTCCCTAGGTGCCGGCTGAGCTAGAGGCCAAAATCTACAGGTAGGCACTTCGCAAAAAACACCTCTGTTTTCTTCCAAACATTTGTATGTGTCCACGTTGCGCTTTGGGGCTTATCCTGTTGCGGGCACTAGGCCTACCCACACAAGTGAGGTATCATTTTTATCGGGAGACTTGGGGGAACGCTGGGTGGAAGGAAATTTGTGGCTCCTCTCAGATTCCAGAACTTTCTGTCACCGAAATGTAAGGAAAACTTGTTTTTTAGCCACTTTTTGAGGTTTGCAAAGGATTCTGGGTAACAGAACTTGGTCCGAGCCCCGCAAGTCACCCCTCCTTGGATTCCCCTAGGTCTCTAGTTTTCAGAAATGCACAGGTTTGGTAGGTTTCCCTAGGTGCCGGCTGAGCTAGAGGCCAAAATCTACAGGTAGGCACTTCGCAAAAAACACCTCTGTTTTCTTCCAAAAATTTGTATGTGTCCACGTTGCGCTTTGGGGCGTTTCCTGTCGCGGGCGCTAGGCCTACCCACACAAGTGAGGTATCATTTTTATCGGGAGACTTGGGGGAACGCTGGGTGGAAGGAAATTTGTGGCTCCTCTCAGATTTCAGAACTTTCTGTCACCGAAATGTGAGGAAAACTTGTTTTTTTAGCCACTTTTTGAGGTTTGCAAAGGATTCTGGGTAACAGAACCTGGTCCAAGCCCCGCAAGTCACCCCTCCTTGGATTCCCCAAGGTCTCTAGTTTTCAGAAATGCACAGCTTTGGTAGGTTTCCCTAGGTGCCGGCTGAGCTAGAGGCCAAAATCTACAGGTAGGCACTTTGCAAAAAACACTTCTGTTTTCTTCCAAAAATTTGGATGTGTCCACGTTGCGCTTTGGGGCGTTTCCTGTCGCAGGCGCTAGGCCTAACCACACAAGTGAGGTATCATTTTTATCGGGAGACTTGGGGGAACGCTGGGTGGAAGGAAATTTGTGGCTTCTCTCAGATTCCAGAACTTTCTGCCACAGAAATGTGAGGAACATGTGTTTTTTTAGCCAAATTTTGAGGTTTGCAAAGGATTCTGGGTAACAGAACCTTGTCCGAGCCCCGCAAGTCACCCCTCCTTGGAATCCCCTAGGTCTCTAGTTTTCAGAAATGCACAGGTTTGGTAGGTTTCCCTAGGTGCCGGCTGAGCTAGAGGCCAAAATCTACAGGTAGGCACTTTGCAAAAAACACCTCTGTTTTCTTCCAAAAATGTGTATGTGTCCACGCTGCGCTTTGGGGCGTTTCCTGTCGCGGGCGCTAGGCCTACCCACACAAGTGAGGTATCATTTTTATCGGGAGACTTGGGGGAACGCTGGGTGGAAGGAAATTTGTGGCTCCTCTCAGATTCCAGAACTTTCTGTCACCGAAATGTGAGGAAAACTTGTTTTTTTAGCCACTTTTTGAGGTTTGCAAAGGATTCTGGGTAACAGAACCTGGTCCGAGCCCCGCAAGTCACCCCTCCTTGGATTCCCCAAGGTCTCTAGTTTTCAGAAATGCACAGGTTTGGTAGGTTTCCCTAGGTGCCGGCTGAGCTAGAGGCCAAAATCTACAGGTAGGCACTTCGCAAAAAACACCTCTGTTTTCTTCCAAACATTTGTATGTGTCCACGTTGCGCTTTGGGGCGTATCCTGTTGCGGGCACTAGGCCTACCCACACAAGTGAGGTATCATTTTTATCGGGAGACTTGGGGGAACGCTGGGTGGAAGGAAATTTGTGGCTCCTCTCAGATTCCAGAACTTTCTGTCACCGAAATGAAAGGAAAACTTGTTTTTTAGCCACTTTTTGAGGTTTGCAAAGGATTCTGGGTAACAGAACTTGGTCCGAGCCCCGCAAGTCACCCCTCCTTGGATTCCCCTAGGTCTCTAGTTTTCAGAAATGCACAGGTTTGGTAGGTTTCCCTAGGTGCCGGCTGAGCTAGAGGCCAAAATCTACAGGTAGGCACTTCGCAAAAAACACCTCTGTTTTCTTCCAAAAATTTGTATGTGTCCACGTTGCGCTTTGGGGCGTTTCCTGTCGCGGGCGCTAGGCCTACCCACACAAGTGAGGTATCATTTTTATCGGGAGACTTGGGGGAACGCTGGGTGGAAGGAAATTTGTGGCTCCTCTCAGATTTCAGAACTTTCTGTCACCGAAATGTGAGGAAAACTTGTTTTTTTAGCCACTTTTTGAGGTTTGCAAAGGATTCTGGGTAACAGAACCTGGTCCAAGCCCCGCAAGTCACCCCTCCTTGGATTCCCCAAGGTCTCTAGTTTTCAGAAATGCACAGCTTTGGTAGGTTTCCCTAGGTGCCGGCTGAGCTAGAGGCCAAAATCTACAGGTAGGCACTTTGCAAAAAACACTTCTGTTTTCTTCCAAAAATTTGGATGTGTCCACGTTGCGCTTTGGGGCGTTTCCTGTCGCAGGCGCTAGGCCTAACCACACAAGTGAAGTATCATTTTTATCGGGAGACTTGGGGGAACGCTGGGTGGAAGGAAATTTGTGGCTTCTCTCAGATTCCAGAACTTTCTGCCACAGAAATGTGAGGAACATGTGTTTTTTTAGCCAAATTTTGAGGTTTGCAAAGGATTCTGGGTAACAGAACCTTGTCCGAGCCCCGCAAGTCACCCCTCCTTGGAATCCCCTAGGTCTCTAGTTTTCAGAAATGCACAGGTTTGGTAGGTTTCCCTAGGTGCCGACTGAGCTAGAGGCCAAAATCTACAGGTAGGCACTTCGCAAAAAACACCTCTGTTTTCTTCCAAAAATGTGTATGTGTCCACGCTGCGCTTTGGGGCGTTTCCTGTCGCGGGCGCTAGGCCTACCCACACAAGTGAGGTATCATTTTTATCAGGAGACTTGGGGGAACGCTGGGTGGAAGGAAATATGTGGCTCCTCTCAGATTCCAGAACTTTCTGTCACCGAAATGTGAGGAAAACTTGTTTTTTTAGCCACTTTTTGAGGTTTGCAAAGGATTCTGGGTAATAAAACCTGGTCCGAGCCCCGCAAGTCACCCCTCCTTGGAATCCCCTAGGTCTCTAGTTTTCAGTAATGCACAGGTTTGGTAGGTTTCCCTAGGTGCCGGCTGAGCTAGAGGCCAAAATCTACAGGTAGGCACTTCGCAAAAAACACCTCTGTTTTCTTCCAAAAATTTGTATGTGTCCACGTTGCGCTTTGGGGCGTTTCCTGTCGCGGGCGCTAGGCCTACCCACACAAGTGAGGTATCATTTTTATCGGGAGACTTGGGGGAACGCTGGGTGGAAGGAAATATGTGGCTCCTCTCAGATTCCAGAACTTTCTGTCACCGAAATGTGAGGAAAACTTGTTTTTTTAGCCACTTTTTGAGGTTTGCAAAGGATTCTGGGTAACAAAACCTGGTCCGAGCCCCGCAAGTCACCCCTCCTTGGAATCCCCTAGGTCTCTAGTTTTCAGAAATGCACAGGTTTGGTAGGTTTCCCTAGGTGCCGGCTGAGCTAGAGGCCAAAATCTACAGGTAGGCACTTCGCAAAAAACACCTCTGTTTTCTTCCAAAAATTTGTATGTGTCCACGTTGCGCTTTGGGGCGTTTCCTGTCGCGGGCGCTAGGCCTACCCACACAAGTGAGGTATCATTTTTATCGGGAGACTTGGGGGAACGCTGGGTGGAAGGAAATATGTGGCTCCTCTCAGATTCCAGAACTTTCTGTCACCGAAATGTGAGGAAAACTTGTTTTTTTAGCCACTTTTTGAGGTTTGCAAAGGATTCTGGGTAACAAAACCTGGTCCGAGCCCCGCAAGTCACCCCTCCTTGGAATCCCCTAGGTCTCTAGTTTTCAGAAATGCACAGGTTTGGTAGGTTTCCCTAGGTGCCGGCTGAGCTAGAGGCCAAAATCTACAGGTAGGCACTTCGCAAAAAACACCTCTGTTTTCTTCCACAAATTTGTATGTGTCCACGTTGCGCTTTGGGGCGTTTCCTGTCGCGGGCGCTAGGCCTACCCACACAAGTGAGGTATCATTTTTATCGGGAGACTTGGGGGAACGCTGGGTGGAAGGAAATTTGTGGCTCCTCTCAGATTCCAGAACTTTCTGTCACCGAAATGTGAGGAAAACTTGTTTTTTTAGCCACTTTTTGAGGTTTGCAAAGGATTCTGGGTAACAGAACCTGGTCCGAGCCCCGCAAGTCACCCCTCCTTGGATTCCCCAAGGTCTCTAGTTTTCAGAAATGCACAGGTTTGGTAGGTTTCCCTAGGTGCCGGCTGAGCTAGAGGCCAAAATCTACAGGTAGGCACTTCGCAAAAAACACCTCTGTTTTCTTCCAAACATTTGTATGTGTCCACGTTGTGCTTTGGGGCGTATCCTGTTGCGGGCGCTAGGCCTACCCACACAAGTGAGGTATCATTTTTATCGGGAGACTTGGGGGAACGCTGGGTGGAAGGAAATTTGTGGCTCCTCTCAGATTTCAGAACTTTCTGTCACCGAAATGTGAGGAAAACTTGTTTTTTTAGCCACTTTTTGAGGTTTCCAAAGGATTCTGGGTAACAGAACCTGGTCCGAGCCCCGCAAGTCACCCCTCCTTGGAATCCCCTAGGTCTCTAGTTTTCAGAAATGCACAGGTTTGGTAGGTTTCCCTAGGTGCCGGCTGAGCTAGACGCCAAAATCTACAGGTAGGCACTTCGCAAAAAACACCTCTGTTTTCTTCCAAAAATTTGTATGTGTCCACGTTGCGCTTTGGGGCGTTTCCTGTCGCGGGCGCTAAGTCTACCCACACAAGTGAGGTATCATTTTTATCGGGAGGCTTGGGGAAACGCTGGGTGGAAGGAAATTTGTGGCTCCTCTCAGATTCCAGAACTTTCTGTCACCGAAATGTGAGGAAATCTTGTTTTTTTAGCCACTTTTTGAGGTTTGCAAAGGATTCTGGGTAACAGAACCTGGTCCAAGCCCCGCAAGTCACCCCTCCTTGGATTCCCCAAGGTCTCTAGTTTTCAGAAATGCACAGGTTTGGTAGGTTTCCTTAGGTGCCGGCTGAGCTAGAGGCCAAAATCTACAGGTAGGCACTTTGCAAAAAACACCTCTGTTTTCTTCCAAAAATTTGGATGTGTCCACGTTGCGCTTTGGGGCATTTCCTGTCGCAGGCGCTAGGCCTACCCACACAAGTGAGGTATCATTTTTATCGGGAGACTTGGGGGAATGCTGGGTGGAAGGAAATTTGTGGCTCCTCTCAGATTCCAGAACTTTCTGTCACCGAAATGTGAGGAAAACTTGTTTTTTTAGCCACTTTTTGAGGTTTGCAAAGGATTCTGGGTAACAGAACCTGGTCCGAGCCCCGCAAGTCACCCCTCCTTGGATTCCCCTAGGTCTCCAGTTTTCAGAAATGCACAGGTTTGGTCGTTTCCCCTAGGTGCCGGCTGAGCTACAGGCCAAAATCTACAGGTAGGCACTTTGCAAAAAACACCTCTGTTTTCTTCAAAAAATTTGGATGTGTCCACGTTGCGCTTTGGGGCGTTTCCTGTCGCGAGCGCTAGGCCTACCCACACAAGTGAGGTATCATTTTTATCGGGAGACTTGGGGGAACGCTGGGTGGAAGGAAATTTGTGGCTCCTCTCAGATTCCTGAACTTTCTGTCACCGAAATGTAAGGAAAACTTGTTTTTTAGCCACTTTTTGAGGTTTGCAAAGGATTCTGGGTAACAGAACTTGGTCCGAGCCCCGCAAGTCACCCCTCCTTGGATTCCCCTAGGTCTCTAGTTTTCAGAAATGCACAGGTTTGGTAGGTTCCCCTAGGTGCCGGCTGAGCTAGAGGCCAAAATCTACAGGTAGGCACTTCGCAAAAAACACCTCTGTTTTCTTCCAAAAATTTGGATGTGTCCACGTTGCGCTTTGGGGCGTTTCCTGTCGCGGGCGCTAGGCCTACCCACACAAGTGAGGTATCATTTTTATCGGGAGACTTGGGGGAACGCTGGGTGGAAGGAAATTTGTGGCTCCTCTCAGATTTCAGAACTTTCTGTCACCGAAATGTGAGGAAAACTTGTTTTTTTAGCCACTTTTTGAGGTTTGCAAAGGATTCTGGGTAACAGAACCTGGTCCAAGCCCCGCAAGTCACCCCTCCTTGGATTCCCCAAGGTCTCTAGTTTTCAGAAATGCACAGCTTTGGTAGGTTTCCCTAGGTGCCGGCTGAGCTAGAGGCCAAAATCTACAGGTAGGCACTTTGCAAAAAACACTTCTGTTTTCTTCCAAAAATTTGGATGTGTCCACGTTGCGATTTGGGGCGTTTCCTGTCGCAGGCGCTAGGCCTACCCACACAAGTGAGGTATCATTTTTATCGGGAGACTTGGGGGAACGCTGGGTGGAAGGAAATTTGTGGCTTCTCTCAGATTCCAGAACTTTCTGCCACAGAAATGTGAGGAACATGTGTTTTTTTAGCCAAATTTTGAGGTTTGCAAAGGATTCTGGGTAACAGAACCTTGTCCGAGCCCCGCAAGTCACCCCTCCTTGGATTCCCCTAGGTCTTTAGTTTTCAGAAATGCACAGGTTTGGTAGGTTTCCCTAGGTGCCGGCTGAGCTAGAGGCCAAAATCTACAGGTAGGCACTTTGGAAAAAACAGCTCTGTTTTCTATAAAAAAAATAGGATGTGTCCATGTTGTGTTTTGGGGCAATTCCTGTCGCGGGCACTAGGCCTACCCACACAAGTGAGGTATCATTTTTATCGGGAGACTTAGGGGAACATAGAATAGTAAAACAAGTGTTATTGCCCCTTATCTTTCTCTAAATTTTTTCCTTCCAAATATAAGAGAGTGTGTAAAAAAGACGTCTATTTGAGAAATGCCCTGCAATTCACATGCTAGTATGGGCACCTCGGAATTCAGCGATGTGCAAATAACCACTGCTCCTCAAAACCTTATCTTGATCCCATTTTGGAAATGCAAAGGTTTTCTTGATACCTCTTTTTCACTCTTCATATTTCAGCAAATGAATTGCTGTATACCCAGTATAGAATGAAAACCAACTGCAGGGTGCAGCTCATTTATTGGCTCTGGGTACCTAGGGTTCTTGATGAACCTACAAGCCCTTTATATCCCCGCAACCAGAAGAGTCCAGCAGACAAAACGGTATATTGCTTTCAGAAATCTGACATCGCAGGAAAAAGTTACAGAGTAAAACATAAAGAAAAATGGCTGTTGTTTTCAGCTCAATTTCAATATTTTTTTATTTCAGCTGTTATTTTCTTTAGGAAAACCTTGTAGGATCTACACAAATGACCCCTTGCTGAATTCAGAATGTTGTCTAGTTTTCAGAAATGTTTAGCATTCCGGGATCCAGCATTGGTTTCACACCCATTCCTGTCACTAACTGGAAGGAGGCTGAAAGCACCAAATATAGTAAAAATGGGGTATGTCCCAGTAAAATGCCAAATTTGTGTTGCAAAATGTGGTTTTCTGATTCAAGTCTGCCCGTTCCTGAAAGGTGGGAAGTTAGTGATTTCAGCACCAGAAACCCTTTGTTGATGGCATTTTCAGGGAAAAAACCACAAGCCTTCTTCGGCAGCCCTTTTTTCCCATTTGTTTGGAAAAAACAACATTTTCACTGTATTTTGGCTATTTTCTTGGTCTCCTCCAGGGGAAACCACAAACTCTGGGTACCATTAGAATCCCTAGGATGTTGGAAAAAAAGGACGCAAATTTGGCGTGGTTAGCTTATGTGGACAAAAAGTTATGAAGCCCTAAGCGCGAACTACCCCAAATAGCCAAAAAAGGGCTCAGCACTGGGGGGGGGGGGAGGCCCAGCAGCTAAGGGGTTAATACTGTCTTCCTTCCCCTTAACCTGTCCTTATTCTCCCCACCATCCTCTCTTTCACAATCTGGCCTGTTTTTAATCACTTTTCATCTCCTCCACTTTAAGTTACCAGTGAGCCCCACCTGCCCATTTCCACAATTTCTGAGATTAGTCTTCTTCTTTGCCCATATATCCATTCTATTAGGCTGTTTACTTCCTTCTGCTTTTTGTTTTTTCCTTTCTGCCTCTTTTTACCAATGATCTCACGCCTCCAGACTCTGTTCTGCTTTTTTGTTTTTACATTCTCCCGCATCCAGTCTCCGTTATCTCACTGAACAATCCCATCCACTACCTCTGTTCAATTTCTGCTGCAAAAGGTTCAGACGTCATTATGTGGTTCGACAGATGAGAAGTCTCTGAGGAGTATACATTGCCCCACGCTTGTACTCCCTTAAAAAATGTTTTGTTGCACTCAGTGTTAGTGTGCCACGATGAAAAATCCAGCTGTTGTACATCAGTCATGAGAACCCTCCAAATCACTTTAGCATTCCAAAAGCATGTGACGGTTGTATGCAACTACATCAAGGCGTACAATATGAACATACAGTAATAGTGTGTCCACTACACTGACCTAACCACCACATTGAAAAGTATGTATTTACCATTCTTACCTCCACACCTTCTTCCCTATACTTACCCTGCGATGTATATGTTAAGTCAGTTTAGTTAATGCAAAATTATTATTGTGCAATGTAACCGTTGTGACTTGGTACACCACTACCATGTGAAGTCTTCTATTATTTGCTAAACTCCCATTCACCAGCCCAGAGAATGACACAAAGCTCCAAAATCATTGAAGAAATGGGGTATAGGCCGGCCATACTTGCTTTGCTGATGCTTAATATGACGTCTCTCATAGACCTGAGTCGGTGAGCTTCACTTTTGTATTCAGTTTCATACTGGTGACACACAGGCGTACCTGTGTAAAGATCATAGTGGCGGGGGAAGCTTTTCTAAGTGTGGCTACAATAAAAAAAGAATCATTTTTCTCTCCTTAAGTTTTTGGCCACAGTTTATATGACTTGTAGTCTGAGAAGGGGTCAGCACCAAAGTAACATTTGTGGCAAGTAATATAATTTAAAACTTGATTTGCGCTCTCACAGAGATCATAAGGACAACAGTATATTTGCATATATGTGCACCAGGATATTTGTGTAGCACAAATCTAGCTGGAGGGCAACCAATTGCTGAACCTAGTCGTGGAACCCTGCATGGATTCAAGATTATTTACGATAAGGCTGACTAAATATGAAAGGGGATTCCTATTGTACAAACTTTGTGCTCCCTGGTAAGGCATGCCCAGAGTTACTTTCTGAGTTGGAGGAAGATACGGGCATTTCTTATGTTGACAAAGAAAACAGTAACTCCTTTTGTAAAATTCCTGAATTATTGGTGACAATTTAGTTAGTATTTGTTTAAGTAGGTTGGTTGGGCTTAGGGCAAATGGATATTTGCATCGATAATGATGGCAACACTTTGTATGGGACAAGACACTGTTTAAAGTGCCTCAGTTCAAAGTTAGCATTTTGCGATTGGCCAGAGAATCATTTTGAGTTATCTGCCAATTGTGGGAAAGGCCAATGAATAGTGATAGGTCATGCCGACAAAGATGTGATAGAAGGGAAAGTTGGGGGCCTATGGTCGTGGTCAGGACTTGAGTCCTTTAACCATTGAGCTTTAGGAACCATCTGTATAGCTATTCCTTCAGCTAAGAAGGCCTTGTGAGATGATAGAAAACTGGTCTGCTCAGCCTCAAAGCTTAAAGTAGAAGGGCATTCCATTGGTACAATTGTGGAAGAAGAATAAAAGGTCTCGGTAGAAGTTCTTGCTGGGTAGCCTGTAATGGTTCTAAGGTGATTTGAAAGGATGGGGGTCTGGGATCCTCAAAGGTGATAGGAAGTGCTTTGAACATGACTAAATCTAGTTTTACCCACAGATATAAGCCAGTGAGAAAGGACTGAAACACGTTTAATCTGCAGCCTGATAGACTGGTGATAGATTGCAGACACTTTATGCGTGTGTGGCGAGATACTGTCTTTACAAGCTGTAGAGATGAACAAGAACGTGAAGGTACCCATTTAGGGACGCTTAGGACAATAGTTTTCATTTCATGTTTGGGACTGCAGCCTGATTAATAGGTATCCAAGATGGGCATCAAAGCTAGGAAATCCTGTTGTTGTGAAACAAAGCTTCTCACGAAGTTGAACAAGAAAGAGAGGCCTTTGATACAGTGGTAGCTGCCAAGTGCCGTTTGGATCAAACGTTTTCTTTTATCAGAGGTGTCAGCGATGACTGCTTCGAACTGGTGGCAAACCACCTTGTAGAGAGGGTTGCGATCATAAGGATGGCTACTGCTGTGTTCCTTTGCTAAAACAGTTGGATGGGAGTGCATTTGACTTAGGAGGGGAGTCGGCTTAGGATAGGGACTTCGACTATTTGATGGGAAAGACTTTAAATGGGGAAGAGGATGTGGATTGAGGTGTAGTCTTAGAGTATGGAATGGCGTTGAAACAATATGTTTTGAATCCTGTGACAAAGAAAAGCTGTTTGGAGGGAGGTGGGTTATGCTCAAAATATGCAAATGGAAGCATGACTGTACTGGAGCATTATGAAAACTAGACTGGTAAAGTGTGTATTTTGAGACGTCGTGGAACTATATAATGTGGGTTAAATGGACTTGGTAGAAAATGGTTATAAGGGATACTGAGGTATTATTGAAAATGCTAATGCATGCCCTATGAGGCATTATGGAAACTTTTAAGTCCTGCTTACTGGGGCATTATGGGAGCTACAAATTTGGAGGTGCTGTGCTTTATAAAAAACTGGTCATCTAGACAGCCAGGATTATTAAGGGACAATAGTAAAAGTGAAATGTTAAAGTATTAGGAAAACAAAATATAAAAGAATACTGAGGTATTACTGATAGTTCTTACATGGACACATTAGTACATTATTCAAGTCATTTTGGGAACTGGTTATATTAAACAAGCGTAGGCACAGCTAATAGTATTTGCCTATGCTAAATCTATTGGCTTTGTCTACGTGTTTTTACATGTTGCACAGCAGCATGAGATGTTGTGCAATGTGGCCTAAAGGGAAAAAAACTAAAAGCACTATGACACAGCCAGCACTGACCCCGTCAAAATGTTATTTTTTTCTTTAAGCCATGTTGGAGAGCTGCCCGCGCTGCAATGCAACATGTAGGAAAAAAACCAGGGAGTGGGGTTGTGACACAAGGGCGGAGAGTGGAAAACACAACCGAGAGCGGAGAGGGGGGAGGGTGAGAAACAACAGGAAAGTGGGAGGGGGGCTGGGATTTAGGAACAAAGGAAAGTGGGAATATGAGTTAAAGAGAGCAGGAGGAAGGCACGGAGTGGGTTTTAAAAGAATAACGGTAAGCAGGTGGATTTTAAAAATAACAGAGATCAGGGAGGGTGAGGGTGACGGAGAGTTCCCAAAAAGTAAAAACAAAAAAGGAGTACCTGCAGGTGGAAGAACATGGGCAACCGGAAGCAGTACTTAGTCCAGACTTCACAGCAGGCCAAGAGTCGAAGCCCAGGAGGAAGACAAAGGTGAGGAGGAGGCGCTGATCAACAGGAAGCATCTAAACGAGTGAGGTGGGAGCCAGCCAATTGTAGTTGAAATTAAGTAATGGAAGAGCTCTAAGCCCCTATAGGATTTCTTTTAATAGAGGAGACAGCCAGTGCCACAAACACTGTGTAGGTAAAACCAAAAAAACTGGATCTTTATTGAAACAAGCCACATGCTAACAGAAGCATTGTGTGAATTGGCATTGTGTGCATTCTGTGACACTGTGGGAACTTGTCATGTCTGTTTAATGGAGTGTAGCAAGCTATCATTTTCCATCTTGTTGCATCTTGCGTCAATTTTGTGAAGAGGGTTCAAGGTAGTTGTCTATGAGCATAGGTTAATCTTGTGCGTTTGAATAATTTGCCCATGCATTGGACTGTCCAGCTGCTCTATACTTTCCAATCTTAGTAAAGTACATGGGTAACTATAGAGCAGTGTTAGTACTAATAAAAATCTAACATTTCTATAGACTTTCTTGCATGCTGTTGGGTATCTTTATAAATGCCCTTGACGTTGGACATGCATGGAAATGTTACGAGATCACCTGTGATGCATAAACTTTTGCATGCAAAATCATAACCAAAAATCAGATCCAGGGACAACATCTTTTTTTAATATTACCTTCTTTAGCTTTTGCATTCCGCATATTGTCTTTCTTTTGCTTTGAGTACCCGCTTGGTGCTGAGAGTTAGCTGGTAAAACCATAGTGTCACTAGGAACCCAAAAGAACATGTTGTAGTGACAACTAATTGCCAAATGAAGGAGGCTCTATTTGGTGTGTAGCTGTAAGGTGAGTATTCTGGTTCGGATTCTACAATTCACCCAAAAGCCATGAGATATGTAGACAAGAAGAAGTAAACTATAATGGGTTACTATAGCTGGAGAAACTGTCAATGTCAGACAAATAGCTGAAACGTGGGTAGCTGTGTGAGGTACACATCAACATCTGTGCAAATGTGAATTGATACTTTCGGTTAAGTCTGAATGCAGCGATCCTGGGACAGACATTTACAGTGTGACGCAGGTTGAATGTACTACATTGATTGAAACCTGCTATTGTAGGCATACTTGGAAATTATGAAAACTATTATTTGTTCTTAGAGGGCATTATCAAAACTGCTACTTTAACATTTTGTGTTCTTATAAGTATGCTTGCCACTTCTCATCCATGGAGCCCTAGCAAAATTATTTCACCTGGAAACTGAAATCTTTCTGGGAGGTTCTCTCTTATTTCTTATAACTAAAAACAATATTTTAGACGTTATTACACATATAGCCTAAATACCTCTTGCTAGAGTAACACTTTAGGCTCTCACACACTCCACCTGGCAAAACCTGGATACTACTGGTACTCATTTTTGCAAAATGAGGCATTTCCATCTAATGTAACAAAAAAGTACTGACAACACCGACCTCCCCACCGACAATACACTTCATATGCACCCACAAACAATACACATTAACTGCACTCACAGACAATACACATGATGTGCAAATGTACTTATTAATGTTCATAAAGCATATATATTTTGATCAGTAATCACTGCTGACATTATTATTTGAATGAAGCTTTTGAAAATGATTATCACACGTGTCTGTGTTCTTTTATATATTTACGACCACTGAAAACACAATTATAAAAACAGCCCCTAGAGGGCTTCACATTATCATCACACAACATGTAACCATAGACTTCACCCCTAGAGGACACTGTACCACATGTACCTTTCAGGTGAAATCTTATAGGGCACAGCAAGCACTCCCAGCTGTATAGTACATACTTCCGTCTGAGTTTTAGACTTTTCATCCCTGGAGTGGTCTCCCTTAACTTTTTGCCTCTGTTTCCCAGGTTGTTGATGTGTACTGGACTCCGATTTTGCTGCTTTTGTTACTCTGGGCACCTTACCACTGCTAACCAATGCTAAAGTGCAGGTGCTCCTTTACAAAATGTGTATGAAATTGGTCTATCTGTGATTGGTATATTTGATTTATTAGTAAGCCCCTAGTACGGTGCACTAGAGGTGCCCAGGGCCTGTAAATCCAATGCTACTAGTGGGCCTGCAGCACTGGTTGTGCCCCCCACATAGGTAGCTCTGTAATCATGTCTCAGACCTTCACTGCAGTGTCTGTGTGTGCAGTTTTTAACTGTAAATTAGACTTGGCAAGTGTACCCACTTGCCAGGCCTAAACCTTCCCTTTTCTTACATGTAAGACATCCCTAAGGTGGACACCAGGTAGCCCCAAGGGCAGCGTGCAGAGTATGGTTAAGGTAGGACATATAGTAATGTGTTTTATATGTCCTAACAGTGAAATATTGCTAAATTCTTTTTTCACTGTTGCAAGGCCTGTCCGTCTCATAGGTTAACATGGGGGCTACCTTTAAATCTGATTAAAGTGTAGATTCCCTTTGGGAGCGGATGGACATGTGGAGCTTATGGTCTCTGAGCTCACAATTTAAAAATACATCTTTTAGGAAAGTTGATTTTAAGATTGTGTGTTTGAAAATGCCACTTTTAGAAAGTCAGCATTTTCTTGCTTATACCATTTCTGTGACTCTGCCTGTTTGTGGATTCCCTGTTTGGGTCAGTTTGACAGTTGGGCTGGTTGCACCTCACACTAGACAGCGTCACAAAGGGAACTGAGTTGTAGCCTGCATATCCTGATGAGCCATCTGCGCTAGGAGGGAGGGGAGGAGTGGTCATTCACACCTGAAAGGGCTGTGCCTGCCCTCACACAATGCAGTCTCTAACCCCCTGGTGAGTGTCTGGGGCCTGGCCTGGGCAAGCCAGGATTTCACAATCAAGAGAGACGCTGATTTGAAGGAGGCCTACTTCAAAGGAGAAATTGGGTATAAGAAGGGCACCCAAAACCACAGACTTTAGAACACTTCTGGAAACCAAGAGGAACCTCTGACTGGTGAAGAGCTGAAGAGCTGAGGAAGAAGAGCTTCCCTGCCTGGGACTGTGCTTTGTGGAGCTATCCAGCAGTTGCTGCTTCTGCCAGAGTAAGAGGGCAAAGACTGGACTTTGTGTGTCTTCCATCTTGTGAATATTTCCAAGGGCTTGATTTAGAGCTTGCCTCCTGTTGTTTGAAGTCTCAGGAACAGCAAAGACTTCTCTCTGCCAGCACCTGGAGTCTCTGGATAGACTCCTACTCTGCCCTGTGGTGCCCATCCAGTTCCTGGGACCCTGAAAGGAGAAGCTGAAAGCTTAAGAGGAAGAAATCAACACACAGAACACTGTCCGGGGAAAAGATCGACGCAACTCCGATCTGCAGCTTGAAAATCGACGCACCGCCGGCTTCACGGCTGAAAATCGATGCTCGTCTGCAACGCAACCGAAGAATCGACACACGGAGCTGGAGAAATGACGCACAGCATTGCTGACAGAGGCTGGTGAAATCGCAACCCGCGCTGCGTGGTTTTCGGATCATCGTGCGGCTGGATTTCCGACTCAAACACAGCTGGGCTTGTAAAAAAAAAAAAAAAAGGCCTGTCCGGAACCGAGAGTGCTGACAGGATCGATGCATCGCTCTGCTGCAGAGAGAAGAAACGACACGCCCGACCCGACGAAAGGAGAAACGGCGCAAGGTCTCGCTTGTGAGTGAAATTGACACATCGCAAGCCCTTTTCGACGCACACTCGCCCGTTCAGGTTATTTTTGACACACCCAAGGTACATTTTCATGCTAATAGTGTTACTGTGTGTTTAAAACTACATGAAGACTATTTCTGCTTTTTAATTAATAACTTGGTGTATTGTGGATTTTTGTAGTTTTGGGCTTGTTTTGTTAAGATAAATATTTTCTATTCTTCTAAACCTATGTTGTGTAATTTTGTAGTGTTTTCATTAAGTTACTGTGTGTGTTGGTACAAATACTTTACACCTAGCACTCAAGTTAAGCCTACTTTTCATGCCAAGCTACCAAGGGGGTAAGCAGGGGCTAGCTGAGGGTGATTCTCTTTTACCCTTACTAGAGTGCGGGTCCTTGCTTGGACAGCGGGTAACCTGACTGCCAACAAAGGACCCCATTTCTAACCCTGAGGATGGCTCAAATTGCACGGTCTTGCACCAAATGCATCTCCTTTTCTTTTTTTTTCTTTTTTGGGGAGGGTGCCTTGTCCCACATGGGCACCCTGCATGTCTTTTTGTTAGGGGCAGCCCAGGGATCCCACCCCGGCCAGCTCCATACATGGCCAGTACTCTTCATGCTGACGAAGGAGCTGGCAGCTTTGTTCTTCCCTGTCTGCTCCTGCGGACATGGTACTTGTCCCAGTGGCAGTTACCTGCTCTACCCAGGTACGGTGAGCAGGGTAGGCTTGCCACTTCTGGGGGGAGTGTGGCAGCACTCCCCCAATGTCCTCTTCTCTGCTAGGGCCCATATTTGGGGATCCTGGGTCCCGCCTCTCTCCCACCTCCCAAGAGGGCGTGAGCTGTGCTCTCCCATCCTTTATGCGTATTGAGGGCCCAGAGTTGGGATCCTAGGCCCCCCAGTTTGTAAACCAGCCCACTTGATGCTGGGGAGGGGGCACAATTCATGCCTCCGCCTGGAACTAAAATGGGAAAATACTTCATGCCGTGACCCCAAGACCCTGGCCCACCCGGGAGATTTGGAACTGCTGGGCAGTGAAGCTCCATGCGTTCTGGGATTGTGCTGGGGTCAAAGATCAAATCCCTTTGCTTCTCATATCTCGGGCTCCGTTGGGCCATTTTACACACTTTTGTGTTATTTTGCCAATGGTGGTGAGCCTTAGCCACCTGCAGCACTTTCATCAGGCATCTAAGGTGGTGGAATTTGCAGGGGGCTGCTTCCACTGGTTTCCCTCCACCAGCCTTTCTCCTTTGTCTCCTCTAGGGCTTCTCTCCTCCTTGACAGAGAAGTCCAGTCTTTCCTCCAGCTAGTTCTCCGGGGGTATAATAGAACCAGCTTCCGTAGACCTGGAAACAAGTGTAGTCAGAGTCCTTATTCCAGATTGAAATCAAGGGGTTCCTCCTACCAGTTGTCCATGGTAGCCAACTGCAGTCTCAGTGTTGAGTAAAAAATCACAACCAAGAGAGAGCTCCCCCCACTTGCACAAGACCTTTCAAGTGGGGGCGGAAGGTTCCAGAAGTCAGGCCCCGATTGCCTATCCTAGGGTGCCACATCTCCTCTGCAACCTTGTCCCAACCCTCATGCACAGCCTGCTGGAACATTTGAAAACGGCATCATCCAGGAGTGCTAGTCACATCTGCTTTGGGGGCCTTAGCTCCACCCCTTGCTGACATCACTGCCAGCGCCTTTCCCACCAAATATACAAAGCAAGCCCCCTCCTGTGTTGATTCCAGAGGCCTTGGCTACCTCCTTTGTTCAGTGGGCTTGGGCTGGCCCATCACTGGTATAGTGTGATAGTTGAGTGATGCAGATCCTTCATCCCCATCCCTTTCCACCTCAGGAGCTGAGTGAAGCCCTGTTAATCGCTTACTTTGTGTGGGGTGGCCTTTGTTCCTGCTGCTGAAGAGAAAGTTAATTAATTTGGCACAGCAGGGTGACAAAAGGCCTGGGCTCTAATCCTGAGCTGAGCCAAAGAAATATGACAATCCTGGATGACCCATAATCTGTATGGAAATCTTTATGGAACTAGGAGAATTGATTCTCCTGCACAGGTTACACCACAATTTGATATGACACTTTTCTCTGTAGGCCAAACGGAAGCAAAACTGCACTCTAAAGCACCCTTTCCCATAGGTGTACAATGGAGTGCCACTGTAGGCAAGACAGTAAACCAAACTAACTTCCCTATGAATGTACACTAACATTATGAGGCCTACCTCAGGTCAATATCCAATCCTGCAGAGTTCTGCCTGTGCTAGCCTACCTGTGCGTAGTTACCAGGTTGCGCACAACAGTAGTCTCCAACTCACAGCCCTCAAGTGTGCACACGTGTTCACATGTATCCGTCTAAGTGCCCCTTACTCTTGCTATGTTGCTGCAGCCTTATCTTAAAAGGAGAACACTGGTGGTAAACACGCTCAGTCCATTTACCATGAGGTTACTGTGGGTGAGCCAAAGGTGCTGACGCTCACACAAAGAAAAAAAGTCACATACCAGGTAGTGAAAACGCAAAAAATCTGGATGATTTGATGGGGTAAACCCAATTCCTTACACACCTACCAACAATACATATCATATCACCCACAGACAATACACTTCATATACACCTACAGGTAATGCACTTCTTATGCACCTACAGACAATACACATCCCATATCACCCACAGACAATACACATCATATGCAACATCCAAAACTTTACTACTAGTTTAAACTTTACTAGTTTGACCTATTTCTGTAAACCTCCACCAATAACTGTTGTTAGTACCACATTTTAGAACTGGTCTCCAGTGAAAGATTAAAATCCCTTGGTATGATCCCTATTTGCATTAAAATTGATGGAAAACAAAAATGTTTTAAATGATCACAATTAATGAGAGATGAAATGTTAAATCTGATAAAGGAAGTCACTTTACCAAAGGGGGTGGGGAATTCAAATACCATAGTTTAATAGTTCAAACACTGAATTTTGGGAGGCTTCGCTAGAAAGAGGCAGTGCAGAAATTAGGTTTTGCCAGATTTTCAAACTGATTCTTTGAAGTCCTAAGCAAGTATTGGTATTTGTTTCACAACTGTTACTTTATTTGACTTTTTTGATTATTTATGTCTTCGAATGCAGCAGCATGTTTTGCTTTATACTGTCTTATTGGAATGTATCACTTACTTGGAGTTTGCATCTTTTTTTGCATTATCGGCACTGACACTAGGATCCATTTCAGAAAGGGTGTCCGTTATCAGAACCTGAAAAGCAAGAAGTGGCATTAGGACTTTCTGTTGGTGGATAACTCTCTGTCTGACGTCTTTGTTGCTTATTCTAGGTTACCGCTGAGTTAACCATCTTGAATTTGTCTTCATTCGCCAGCTACTGCATTTGCTCTGGATAGTGTTTTGGGCAAATTACAACATATTCCCAATTGTAGATCCCTATGCTGGTACAATATGATTGTATTATGGAGCATTCATTATTATTAAGATCACTTAAATTGTACACAATGGTAGCATAAGTAAGTAAATGGGACAGCCAAGGAAATACAGATTACAGAGGATATTCTTTCATAAAAGCAAATTATTGAGTGTATTCCTTGGGATTTTCATTTAGCTAGCTTGACCTTTTAGCACACATTAGCACAAAAGCTATAGTAAATACAAATCTTGGTCAGGAAAGACACCTAATCACATTCAGCAAATTATGTATAACTTGTTACTTACAAGCAATCAATGATCTCACTTCTTGGACCAAAGGAATGCAATTTTGGTGAGCCTGTTCATACTACATCCCAGCTTCTGAATAACCTTGTGTTGGCACCTCATTCTACTATGACATCTCCTCTAAGAATAGATCTGCACATTTTATATTTAAGTATGGATCTCACTAGAAAATACCTCAGGATTCATGACACCAAATCTTAAAAAGAGTTGTAGTAAATTTGGATTCCTGTAAACACTTAGATCCAGATGTACAACACCATTATGTGATAGCAAACCCTCTAATTTGCAAAATCATGTGGATTGCAATACAAAATTACATTTTGCATTTACTAAACCCATTTTGCCAATTCAGAAAGCTTTTCCCACTCATACAATTTGTTTTTAATCCATCCCCAATTGCAATTAACAGAGGGCTTTAAAGAGCACCCCCTCCTAACTGCAAGTGCCAGTAGTATACATAAGTGTTTTGATTGATCAGTTACCGGCATATCAAAGGAGGTGGTAACTGATTTGCAAAGGGACACCTTTCACTTTCTGAATGCTGTCAGCAGACTCAGGGGATTAGTCTTTTGCCCCAAGGACCACTGCCTGCTTTCTCTCGATGGTCCTAATTTGTAAACTTTGGGCCTCATTTACATGGCCCTAGCAGAAAACTGCACCACCAGAGAGTTATTTTTTGTGCTCTCATGGCACAGTGTGCCAGCCCATAGTTACAAGGCTACGCAAAGCCATCTTGCGTGACTTTTAATGGCCTTGAAAATATATACCCCTTTCATACATAACACTGTGTGAAATGGGTGTTCTATGTGTATTGCTTGGGGTGTTCCCATGCAACACCCAGGTACACCGAAAGAGTCTGATTCATTCCCTTATTTACAAGTCTGGGAAAGCATCAGAATCATACGCCACCTCAGGGGCGGCATAAGAATTACGAAGCATCTTTATTCCTCCCATTTATTCCTCTTTCTATGTGTGCTGCATTGTGCAGCACACATAGAAAGAGGAAAACACCTCTTGTGATTGTGTTTGTTCAGGAAGGTGTCCCACCCTGCACAAAAACAATCACCCCCACAATGCAGTCACCCTTGCACAATGATAGGTGGAAGGAAGGTGGTCTATTGTTCCTTACACACCACCATCTCTGTGCAGGGGTGGTGCAATGGTATTTAAAGTGTGGATGCTAGCCATTGACATCCCTTGACATAAGTGCCTTAACTGTACTATAGTATATTGTGAGAAAACAGGGCTGATAGCAGAGGCCCTCTAATTTTTTGTCCCCATTTTTCACTTTTTGCTGGTGTTTTTCTGACTCTGATGGTGCCCTGGGTACTGCTAACCAGTCCCAGGGCCTGTGCTCTGTGTAAAATCAGTATGCAAATTAGGCTAATTATAATTGGCCAAGTCAACCTACCTATAAGCCCCTAGTATATGGTAGGGCATGTAGGTTTAGGGACCCTAGCATAGGTAGTGCACCCGTAGGTGCACCACTGAGATGCCCAGTGTCATTTTAAAGGCATGCCTGCCTTGCTGGCTGTTTTTAAATTAAAGTTACATGCAAATTCGACTTTGGAATTAAAGCTAGTGCCAAAGTCTTAAACTACATTATTTTTACATATAAGTCACCCCTAAGGTGTGCCCTATGTGCCCCTAGGGCTGGGTACCATGTAACTATAAGCAGGGACCTTATAAAAATAGTTTTATAAGCCCTGGTGAGGTAAAACAGCCAAATTTGTTTTTCCCTCATTGTAGTGAATGGCCTCCATAGGCTAGAATGGGGAGACTTTATTTTAATTGTAAAAATCCCCTTAAGTAACAGATACAAGAAGATTGGTATCAAATTAATTGTTATAATAAATCCAACAACTTCCAGTTGTGGGATTTAATATAACTTGTTCAGGTAAAGAGTTTTAAACTTTACCTGAAAAGTTGCCAACTTCAGCCCTGCAGTGTTTTTGCTGCTGTGCTCTGATTGGCCAGCCTCTGGCAGCCTGGCGGGCTGCCTTGATGAGGTGTGAAGTGCCCTGGCTCCACACAAAGAGATGTGCCTGGGGGAGGAGATCTCCCCTCAGTAGATGGTGAACCAGGAAGGGGAAGGGCTGCCAAACTGGTCTTCAAAGGCAGAGAAGGACATTTGGAGCAACCAAGCAACACCCTCGCATCCTGCAAACCTAGACAATTAGGTGCCCCCTTGATTAGATTAGGAAAGGGCAAAAGAGGGGTGTGTTTAGGATTTTTAGCCACACCAGTGGGTGGGCTCAGCCAGATGTAACCTCCAAAAATCACTTTCAGCCTTGATGGATTTTTGAGGAATGTTGATCCCTGGGATTGATTTTTGCCACACTTCCCAGAAAGTGGTCATCACAGGGGGAAGGACCCTGCACCTGATTGGAGAACCAGGGCCCCCTGTTTTCACCCAGGAGCAGGGAAAAAACTAGCCGACCTGCACCCACACCTCTGATCCCTATCAGA